>NC_141991.1:234837234-235462234 GCF_049901715.1 Pseudonaja textilis | reverse complement strand
AGGATTTAATTCAAAGAAAACTTTCTGCATCCATTCATTTTGCCTAATATATTCTCTTAAGAAGGGTTGTGCTTAAACTAACTTCTTTTAAAGAATTTTGAGATTTTAATATAGGTGTCTTAAACTACAAAATGTAGTTTTTAAAAAAGAAATGATTTAACAGCCATCCTCAGCTGTTCTTTGCTAACATTTGCTACTTCTCACTGCTTCTGTTTTTTTAAATCTAATTGACTTATAGAATATCTTTTTTTTCAAAAAAAAACTACTACATAGAGGGGATACTCCAATCTCTGCTTCCTTCTCCACTCGGTTTTTTTTTTTTTTTTGCATATGAAATTGCCACTGAAGAAGGCATATCTATTCTTATTTTATTTTTAGCACATTTGTACGGATATAAATATTCAGTTTGATACTGACAGCTTTGTGCTTCCTTTGTAAACTGCTACCTTTCCACTTCCAACGTCAGAATTCAAGGATTTCTCAGTGTGGTTGTCCTGTTTATGGTTTCATGAACAGAACGTGGACTTCCAATATCTCACTGGTAAATTTAAAAACAAAATCATTCATTCAAAGATGACAATTATGACTACTGCATGACTCAACTATTTTTCTGAGACAGCAAACTGCATTGCAAAAAGGCCCCCAAATATAAAAAAACCCCAACAACCCTGCATTATGCTTCGAAATGACTTACCATCAGACATATGATGAACTAGGATAATCCCAAATGCGATGAGGATAAGGTGAAAATTCATGTTTCCTCATATACGGGAGGTATTGAAAGTGATAGTGAGTGAATTGCCAAGGCTTTTACTCCCTCCTTCAGACTTACAAAGAAAGTTTGCTGCCCCACCCCTAGCAAAGCGTAAACATTGGCTAGAGCTCACAAGGGGTTTTTGGAGTTTCCAGCAGGAAATAAATAAGTTATTATGTTCCTCAATACATCATTGTCCATCTAAAGCATCCTTCTGTAGTCTTCTTCTAGCATCATCCGTTTAACCAGAGATGCTAGGGATTTCATCTACCTTTTCTGAAGTCAAAGCAAGTGTCGCATTAGATAGGAATTTCACTTCAGTCATGTTGGTCTCTTTCAAAGCTCACTTTACATCTAAGGTAGAGACTGCTGCAATAGCTACAAACTCTTGTGGATAGACCAAGATAGGGCAGAATTACCCATTCGGTTATCTGGACTAATTCAATACTTTAGCTGTAAAGCTTGGGAGCCATTTGGACAAGCAGCTGGAGACATTTGCTTTGTTAGAGAAAAATGTATTGGGAACCAAATACTGTGTAGTTGAGTATATGGGAGTTCAATATGAATTATAGAACTATATGAGAAAAAAAATGGGGGGAAAATAGAACATTAATATTGCTTATTTTCAATCTTTATAATTTTCTATTAATAGTATTTGGTCCTACCTTGTCTAGTCAAGAACATTTATTAGCTGTTTAAATTGTACACAAGCATTATATGTAGGTTTTAAACCATCATAGTAGCAACTTTTCGGTATAGTGCTTCATCTTTTTTCATATTATATTGAGCAGATCAATATTTTTCTTTGTTTCTGGATGGTTGGTTGAATCAACACCATCTGGAACGATGTGATGGAATGTAGTGGCCAGTTTCCAGGAGGAAGGGAGTATATTCAAGAGGAGTAACAGACAACTCAGTTTAGATAGTTTGTGTGAGAAAAAGAGGGGGAAGACAGCCTCTCCTTAACAGTTCATATAGTAGTACTTCATGTAAGTGTAGTCTGTTTCAGTTTGGCAAGATTCTGTCTACAGGTATAAAGCAATAGAGAAATCTGCTTGAAAGAATCTTTCTGAACAGAGTCCTTAAAGCCACCTCTGTAATGTTCCTTTTACTTTGGCGCTGCTTTGGTTCTGTGGTCCCAGTCATCCACAAGCACAGTGATGCCGTAAGATCCCAAGAGTCAGGTTGTGATAAACATGCAAAGGGTCAGTGCTGTGATTCAACTGAGATCCAATTTCTGATAATGAATTTCAGCATGGTGTTTATGAGACGTATAACACCAGCATTATGAAAACACTATGTCTTCTTAGTATAAATATTATCACAATTCGATATACACTGGAGAAGACAAGAAAACGGACCAAAAAATTGCAAGATAATGTGAATTATCTTGCAAACATTATTGACATTGTCAAGATGAAATATCTCCTCATATCCTAAAACAGTTCTGCTAGAGCAGGGGTGTCAAACTTGATTTCATTGAAGGCCTGATCAGGGTTGTGAAGACCTTGTGGGGGTAGGGGGGCATGGCCAGAGTGGGCATGGCCAGCTCAAAATCACTTGTATTGGGGGCGTCTGTGTTGGACTCCTGAGCTCAATTTTAGCTGGCAGAAGCACTGCGGGCCAGTCCTTCACTGTTTCCAGGGTGGCCCCCCTGGGTCAGATCTAAGCACCCTGTGGGCTGGATATGGCCCCCAGGCCTTGAGTTTGACACCCCTGTGCTAGAGTAATGTCTGCTCTGAATACTTTGTAAGGGCTTCCATATTAACTGAAGGCTGGAAAGCAGCAAAAGGAATCATACAGATAGACCTGGACTTCTGACCACAATGGAGCCTGGAATTTTGTTCCTAGGTCACTGCAGTCCCAAGATGAGATATCATATCACTGGACCTGGTTTTATAATAATCTTTACGATGGTTGTTAAGTGAGTCACCATAGTCATAAAGAAATCCAGCATATCCCCCAAAATGTAAATGTTTTCAGTAGGAAACATGACAAATCACAATCACGTGACCCTTGCATACTGTAACCAGCTGTAAATGCAAGCCAGTTGCAAAGTGCCAGAAATGTGGTCACGTCATAGGAGAGGCGTGGATATTTGAGGGGTTTTTTTTTGAGGATTTTTCTTAAGTCTGTCATGAGTTCAAATTTCAATATTAAGTTTTAATGCCCATTTTATATGTGTTCTGGGCAGCATTTCTGCCCCACTTTGTTTGGTGTTCTTTTAATTAAAAAGAAGGACTGTTTCTCCACCTTGGAGAGGTTGAGAAGCTGCGTGGACTTTAACTCCCAGAATTCCCCAGCCAGCCTGCCATTGGTCAGTCAGTGCTAAGAAAAAAACGCACTGTAAAGCCAAAGGACCAGGCTGTATGTATCATTTTTTTTCTTCTTCTTATAAGAAATATGCATTAAAGGCAGTGGTGGGATTCAATTTTTTTTACTACCGGTTCTGTGAGCATGGCTTGGTGGGTGTGGCAGGGGAAGGATACTGTAAAACCTCCAGTCAGAGATGGCATTTTCCGGTTCTCCGAACTACTCAAACTTCCCATTACCAGCTGTAAGAACCTGGCCAGAACTGGTCAGAACCTGCTGAATACCACCTCTGATTAAAAGGGTGATAAAGGGGACTGCAGGGAGAAATGGATCAGTTTATAACTGGGTAGATGGACTATGGTTTTTGTTAATTAACAAATAAATAGAAAATAGTTACTGTTTAGTGGAAGCGCCCATATCCACTACAAATGTGCCTGCTGATTGCTTTCCCCCACCCCATGTGGTGCGTCTTGAGACCCTCCCCTTTCTCTTTCAAATACATCATCGCCATCATCATCATCGCCCCGCCCCAATTTCCTCCATTTCAGAAACTCAGCAGCTGAATACAAAGAAGCATTTTCAGTAAGGCTCTGCATAGGTGAGGTTCCTTTTCCAGGCAAATTATGCTTGCACTGTAGGAAATTAGCACCCACCCCTCTCCTAGGAAAAGGAAATGCTTTAGGATATGCTAAAAAGGCTGAATATTTCCCCTAAAAGAGAAGTAGAAACTCTGAAACACAGAAACTCACCCCCCCACACACACCTTTGTCAATGGACCATTAAGCCGTGGGCCAGTCTATTCTATATAACAAAGATCTATTTCCTCCAGGTAGAGCCACAATAGGAGTTACCCAAAGCCCTTTCATTACATCACCATCCAGCAAGGCTGAACCAAGCCTGGGACTCAGGACAGCCTACAGAGTCCCTGCATGGCCCCATGGGAGTCTGACAACCAATCAGAATACAAGCTCAAATTCAAATTCCCACAGAGGGCATAAAACCCAGGGACTCTCAGCATCTCTTCCCTTTTTCGCTCAGGAGCTCCAAGGCTTGTGATCCTGTCCACCATTAGACTACCAAACAGCCTCCATGTTTCCAATGTCTTTTTCCCCACTTGGAATTGAACCCTGAAGGACATTTCTTCCAACAGTACCTTATGTTATATCTTTCTGGTGCTGCGCCAAGATTTTGAAATCTGCCCAGATCTTGAAGGACATCACTTGAACAAGCTGGAATTGATTGGTATGACAAAGTGTTTTTATTGCTTTATGGTCTTTAAGATTTATCACTTCTACCACAGTTGTATGTTTCAAGTAATGCTGATTGGTTCCATTGAACTTTTATTGTTTGGAATATATTGATTTCAGGGAAGATCTTTGATCTGTTGCATTTTTCTTTGAGCATTTTTTTAAGTGGAAAGCAGCAGTTTCAAGAAACAAAATGAAGACACCACAATTTATTCTATCCTCTGAAACTACAATCCTACCCACATCTACTTGGAAACAAGCTCCATTGAATGCAATTAGACTTCATTCTGAGGAAACAGTTTCTAAGTTGGTAAATTCACTGAAACCATCAACTAGCAATGATCTCAGTCCAATGTACTGTTTTGAATTGTCCAATGTACTGTTAAAAATACTTTAAGCCTCCTTTTTCATTCATCAGGATCCTCTAGGATAATTTGTGAGCCTTTTTTTACTTGTAAACTGCCCACAATCATTTGGCAGTGAAGTGTATAAATTTGATTGATTAACTAATAAATAATAAATAAATAAGGCAGTGTCACCCAAGTGCATTGAACCTGTTAGGTCTCCCACAAAGTCAGAATAATGGCAATGAAAAAGTTGCTCCATTGTTTGTATGATATCGTAACTGGGAGCTTCTACTTGTGAGAAATTTCAATGTATCGCTATGCCAGGGATATGTTCAGAATGTCCCATTACTCAACTGGATAACATTATCAGTGATACACTAATGATGTTACCTAGTTGGGTAATGAAATGTCTGCAAGAAAACAATCAAACTCAGAGGGCACCCAGGACCCCATAGCTCAGTCCTGAGCTACAAATTTTCTTCTATTGATATTGCCTTGCAGAGGAGAACAGAGCTGGAAAGCAGGTTAGTGGGATGGGGAGGGAATGGAGATTTTGCAGTATCTTTCCTCTGCCACCTAGCCATGCTACCAAGCCACGCTACGCCCATCAAGCCATGCCCAGAGAACCAGTAGTAAAATTTCTTGAATCCCACCACTGAGTCCAAACCCCTGCTTAGGCAAGAAACCCTACACTATTTCAGACAAATGGTTATCCAATCTCTTCTTTAAAACGTATCACTTTCCTATGTGCTTGAAGGCCTGTGTTTACACTCACTGAAGTAGATTGTTGACTCTGCTTATCATATAGTTCCTGGAGTACAATTTTATCAGTGATCTTGCATTAAAGTTAAATCTGCCATTATGCCAGCAATATCAGTTTTGATAGGCAAGTGAGATTTGCTACCCTGACAAGCAGAGAAATATGGGAAAACGCTAGCAATTTATTCTGTTCTCTTTTGGGCAAGAGGATACTGGAATATGTGTTTAGACACATATCAAAAGGAGGCAAGTAAGTCCCAATTGGCTGAAAGTCATCTGGGTTCTGCGGCTGGTCAAATAGGGCACCACCAAATTGGTGGTTTTGTTGAATTCTGAACAAACTATACGTATGTCTGTCCTTATGTTCAAATATAGCAGGAAGTAGTAAACTAATAATAATAATAACCTCTTGAATGAGTTTCTTTCAAGAAGGAAGGAGCCAGTGATCTTTTCACTTGAACTTCAAAGCAGAGGTGATATTCAGCAGGTTCAGTACTGGTAGCAGAAATTTTGAGTAGTTCTGAGAACCGGCAAATACCACCTCTGACTGATCCCGCCCCCATCTATTCTCTACCTCCTGAGTCCCATCTGATTGGTTGGGTCTTCATTTGTTGCCCGGCAGAGGAGAACAGAGATGGAAAGCAGGTTAGTGGGGTGGGAAGGGAAGGGGGATTTTGCAGTAACCCTTCCCCAGGAGTGAGGAGAGAATGAAGATTTTACAGTATCTTTCCCCTGCCACACCTACCAAGCCACGCCCGCCAAGCCACACCACACCTACCAAGCCATGTCCAAAGAACCGATAGTAAAATTGTTGAATCCCACCACTGTTTGACAGATCCATGTATGCAATGCAAAGAAATATAAAGTATCTTTCTTTTACTGCTCATCTCCAAGGACATTAATTGTCTATGGAAATTCATATAGGGAAGAGGAAGACTGAAATTAAAATCTGGGAAACTTAGCTTTTTCTATGGCAGTAATGGAATAATGATGTGTTTTCATGAGCCTTTTTGTTCCCTCTGTATTTTACTGCTGGCTTCTAGTTCAGAAAACAGCAAGATCAAGCCAACAACATATGAATACGGTATCAAATTTGGGTGGACAGTCCTTTTACTGATATTATAAATCATGAGTGAAGAAGGGTCTTGGAATATTTTTTTGAACAATTGTAAGCTGGTTGTATGGTCTACTTCTCCTAGAATTTGCCAGTATCCTGTATTATTTATTTGTTTATTTGCAATTGGAGTGTTGCTTTCCTACGTTTCCTACATTGATTGATGACTGGAAACCTCTTATGGACTTTTTGCTTAGTAATAAAAAGGAGACGTTGTGAACTATACGTTTGATGATTAAGTAGGATCAGATTATAGAAAGAAGAACAATATGATGAACTTTAGAAAGGGAGGTCAAAATATATTTGAACTACTGAGAAGAATATCAGAAGCTACTTTTTTAACATTTCTTTTCTTTTTCTTCATTTTTTCCTCTTTTTGTGCTTTTCCTTCTTTCTTGTCCTTTTTTATTCCTTACTTTCTATTAGTTTGTGTTATCTTTTATCTTCTTGCTGAACTTCACACATCTGTCTCACAAGAAAAAATTGCCTTACAGATCAACCGCCCTTTCTCACTTCATTGATCCCATTTCCCTCATATGCACCAGCAGCTGCTCAGCCAGATTTTTTTTATTGTTGATGTTGCTATTGGACTATTGATCGTTTAGGAGATCAATAGTCCTAAGGCAGAAAAATAACACAAAGCATAAAGAAATCCGTGACTTCTCAGTGGAGCTTGCACAGAGAAGAACAAAGCTCCCTACTGTTTTACCTCACTCCTCTCATGTGCGTAAGCAATCCGTCAGCTGGTGAGATGAATGTTTGCTTGTTTGTTTTTTGGTATAGGAATATGGTAGAGGAAGGAAATTTCCTTGCTGGCAGATCTACTGTGTGCAAGCCAGATGCCTGCTCTCTCTCACAACCCTCATCCAGATTGTCATAGAAATCACTGGATAGAATAGTCAGTGAGATCTGGCCAATTCCTTCTTCTTAACCAGTTCATCACTAGACCTGTCACTGCATATCGCAGAGTGCTTGTATAGTAAAACCTGTGTCAGCAGCAGAAGAAAAGCATTACTTCAATAGCAGAACTAGTGAAGATGATATCAAGCTACTGTCATAGCAGGCTGGGGATGCACAGTCAACTCACATGACCAACTTGACATTGCCAACTCGGTGCCAACTTGCCATGGCCAATTCGCCATGGGACAAAAGTTACCCTAATATTGAAGAAATGGTGGAATAGAATAATTAAAGAAAGGATATAAAAGAGGGAACAAAATGAAATGTGAATGACAAACATTTAAATAATTTTTAAACATTTTAAATGAATCAAACTGTTGAATTGTCCCATTCCAGAGACAGATGCGATGTCATTGGGACATGCTTCTTCAAAAACACCATCACGTTATAGTGATTGGGAAGGAAGGATGAGCCCTATATTTATGTAGAGTTCTCTCCCTTTTAAAAAATAAGTGGTGATTCTTTAGGATCTTTTTAAAAACTGGATATATAGATGCTATGTGTAAGAACTACGGTAGAGAAAATCACAGAATACAAAGACCTGCAAGTAGAAGAGGAATAAAGTATGGTAAAAGGAAGCATAGATGGTACTAATCTGATAGGTACTTGGGATGCAATCCTAAAAAATCTGGAGCGCCACTTGAACTCCCTTGGCACTGACAAAATAATCATCCATCAATTGTAAAAGGCAGTTTTGCTTGAAACCGCTTACATCCTGTGATGATACTTTTAACATCTGCTTATTCCAGGCCTTTGGGAAGTACTCGATAGGTGGATGAAAAATGCCAAATCCAGGGGCTTCCGGTGACGTCACATTGTGGTGGTGCAGGGGAACTCTGTCCTGCTCCCCTGCATCGGGTTCTTTTTTGCCTTTGGATAGCTGTTCATGGTGTGGTTGGATCCTGGAGGGATTACTAAAGTGAGGAGAGTCTCACTTCAGTCCAATCGGGAGTTGTGATCCCAAGGCAGTGAGGAAGAGAGCCTGAAGTCCAAAGTGAAAGTGGGCTCGGGCAGACATGAAGACGCGATGAACCAGCAAGGAAAGGGAGCAGCGAGGAGATAGCAAGCTGAGATCGGGCAAGCTATCAGTAGGAGAAATATCTTTTGGATTACAACTGGAACATCGTGGGAAGAAGAACTGCTTGTATTACTGAAACCCAGAGTGAAAGGGGTGAAGGTGGAAAGTGGCGGCAGCGATCTAGTTTTCTATCCCCAATGCTGGGAAATAGTGGAAATACAACTTTAAAAAAGAAAATTGAGAAGGAGAGACAAGGGGATATTACTGGAAAGAGCCCTCGGTCATCAACTGCTTGAAGCGAGACTATTGAATCTATTCCGCTTGAGAAAGGGTCTTGGGACTTGGACACAACTTTAAGAAAGCTTTGAGGAGTAACGGTGCAGACTTTGGAGGCGGCCATTGAAAGTAGCAGACCTCGGTAAATTGCATCACTGTAACTGGAGTGATTAATAGAACTGAGAACGGAACGAAATTGATACAAAATAAGCGGGATAAGCATTTTCTATTTTGGCTGTCTCTACTATAGTATTTATAGTTAGTTATTTAGATATTTAGATATTCATTATTATTTAATAGTAAGATATTAAGGTGACAGTAAAATAATAAGAGATTCTATACTCCCCCTCTTGAAGTATTTATTCTCCCTTTGAATTTACTGGGCTTGGATAGTTTTATTCTATATATATATCTATGTTATATACTTAATATATCTATATATACTTAAATAATAATAAGAGACTAATACTGATTGGTTATTCTATATAGAATAGCATCTAAATTTTGGTCATGTGACTATGGGGATGTTGCAATGGCTTTAAGTGTGAAAAACAGTAATGAGTCATTTTTTTCAGTGCATTTGTAACTTTGAACCATTATTAAATGAACTTTGTAAGTCAAGGACTATCTGTACTAACACTTCACATGATCCTGATACTATCCCTCTGTTGATGCAGCCTAGGATTGCATTAGCTTTTTTCAGCAGCTATGAACTAGCTTATTTAGACATTGAAATCAAGCAATCATAGCCACTCCAAAAAGCAGTTTGTTGCATCTTGTCTATCATTCAGACAAGAACAAAATTAAAAATTCCAGCTCCGGTTCAAAATATGTAATTCAGATACACAAATGCTACAAATGGGAGATTAACATATTATCCACTTTTATTTTCTAGGTGCTTCAAAATATTTCTCCTGTAGTTGGGAAATTTAATTGAAGTTGCACAAAACAATTTTGGCATAAAAACCAGGGTTCCAGGTACACCAACATTCTTGCGTTTAATAACATTGGAAGAGTCAAAGGTCCTTTTTCTAAAAACCTGGGGCTATATTGAAAAATTAATTGGATTGCTAAAAACACAATCTTGAAGTTAATCTGTTGCAATACTGTGTAAACAATGTTTTTTCTGCTTGTGTCCGTGTCTTGTGTTTGTTTATTAAGCAATGGCTTGGGTTACTGATATGTGTGCCAGCTTCACAGATCAGTTGATATTATCTAACTATAATTGTTATAGCTGAAGAGATACCTTTCCTCAAAATGTAAGTATTTGTTTTGAAATAGCTCTTGATGATGGTGCTGAAACTGCCCCTGTTCACTTGACATGGTGAACTGCAAGCTAGCTAATCACATTTAACTGGGTATGTTGTGTGAATGTACCCTTATGGTTAGATTCTGATTCATATGGTGGGTGTAACTAGCTAGTTAGGTGAATTGAACAAACCATTATTAACAGTGGTATATCATGTGAACATAGTGATTCTTTACAGTAGTATCTGTCAAACCCAAACTCAAAAATGACACAGTGAAATCCAATGGAGTCCAATACTTTATTTGCTTACACCTAATAGCAATAGCACTTAGACTTATATACTGCTTTATAGTGCTTTACAGCCCTCTCTAAGCGGTTCACAGAATCAGCATATTGCCCCCAACAGTCTGGGTCCTCATTTTACCGACCTCAGAAGGATGGAAGGTTGAGTCAACCTTGAGCCTGGTGAGATTTGAACTGCCAAATTGCAGGCATCTGGCAATCAGCAGAAGTAGCCTGCAGTACTGCACTCTAACCACTGTGCCACCGTGGCTCAGTAGAGGGAATCTCACCAGACTAAAGCTGTAGTCTACTAACCCAAAAGATATATCCTGAGATATTCTAGGTGGGCCTTCCTTGAACCTCTCCCTGCCCCATCCACCTCAGGACTATACTCTGTTAATTTGGGCTTCTCTCTGGAATGTTCTGCCTCCTTTCTGGGAAACTGCGGTGCTTGTTGTAATGACGAGGCAGTCGAGGTGTTTGATCATGATCAAATGAATCATGATGATCTTTATTGGAGTCTAGTCTTGCATTTAAACACATTTTCAGTAATCCTCTAACATTGGTTAACTTTGGTTATTGCTTAACTGTTTAGCATATTAATTAACACAATTAATTATCTCTAGTTAAAGTCTAACACATGTTTACTTCCTCTCTCTAATCCTCCTTTACATTAGTGTCTTTGTTTGCCTGAGTTGTATTTGCTTTGGAACCTTTATTACCTGAGGTTTGCCATCAAGATAATGACATTACTGCAATTACAACTCTACATATCCTCGTTTTTTATTTTAAATGGAGGATTCAAAGATTTATGAATGTATCGCAATTATAAAGGAGTAAGAGAGCGGGAAGTAGAACGAAACAATGCAAACAAATTTGGAATACATTGAATAAAACAACAGGTTACAATTAGTACAATAATAATAATTATAGCATAAAAGAAAATCTGTCTGAGCCAAGACCAATCAGGGAGCCAATTGGCTAGCCATTCAAAAGATGAGTACTGAGCGTGGATATTATTTTGAATGTATGATTGTAAATTGGCAAGCTCATCCTCAATAGTTTTATTCAAAGAATGAAAAATTCTGAGGATGAACATTAGTAGCATGTTTATCAAAAAAGAATCACATATCAGATCCTTAAACTGCCAACCAGCGCATATCGATCCTGTATTAGATTGATCAGAGGCATTAAAAATAGGAAAATTGTCAGGATACATATCAGGAGCTATATTAAGTCCATACAAAGAAGAATTAAAGGTACCTGACAATCAATAGTAGTTAGAACAATAACAATAATTCCCTAGCTTTTTAAATATGTGCTGAGCAGCATCATAATCAGACCAATTATGAAGCCAAGTATGTTTAGCGTGACAACAGAAACACAGACCTCTTGTAAATTTACTAACTTTCAAGTAACACCAACGGACAGAATTCAATTGCATAGGGGGTTTAGAAAATAGCCAGTAGTGTGAAATAGATTGTAGTTGTGAGACAATAAATGTAGAAGACATGATCAAGTTAGGAGTAAAAGAAATTTGACCAAATGCCATTGGGGGCTCATAGTATAAAGTAATATTTGTGCCATGGGTCATAAACATGTATTGGGCATGACGAACCCACAAATTAGGGTTAAGATGAACCACAGAAGTGTCATTTTGAGCAGAAACACCATTAACCATAAACAAGAAAATACAAAGTAAAATTGTAACAGAATTAGCAGTAATAATAGCAAAAACAGCAGCAACAAGATTTTCAGGAGTCTGAGGTAATGAGGCCTGTTGCAGTTGTTGTTGAGCTTGATATGTAGTAGATTTAACCTGGCCCCAAGTGATGGGTTGCAGGCGCTTCAACCTTAGAAGCCGGACTTCTGTGTTCAGATGAAGATTGAAATCCGGAATCGAGTTGTGAAGGCCCTGATGCCATGCCATGATACGGACAAACACAGCGTGCTGGAACCCACACTGCTTGTTCGGTAGAAGGATCTTCCACAGCAGCATAACTGCGACCCCAGGTGATCAGCGGTGTAGGGCCTTTCCAGGTTGAATCTGGAGCTTGGCGATACTTTACCAAAGGCCTTGCTAAAGATTCAGTAGTTCGAAAATGCAAATTAACAGGTGAGTCTGCAAGAGAATCTAAAAAGGTTAAATAATTCCAAGTGTATAATGCTACAGCAATGAGATTTTGAATCTTTCGCAGATGATAAGGGCCAGACTCAGTTTGTAATTGTTTTTGAAGCAATGCCTTAAAAGTACGATGAGCTCGCTCAACTATAGCTTGACCCTGAGAGTTGTAAGGAATTCCATGCACTAAAGTAATATTTCATTTCTGACAAAAGGTTTGAAATTCCTTACTAATATAAGCTGGGCCATTATCAGTTTTCAACTTAGAAGGCCGACCCATTACAGCAAAAGAGGATAGGCAATGAGAAATAACATCTGAAGTACGTTCATGTTTTGAAACAGTAACCCAAAGGAAATGTGAATGAGTGTCAATAGACGTGTGAAGATAACAGTATGGCTTAAAGGTTGAAAATTGAGTTACATCCATTTGCCAAATTTGAGTAGCTTGGGTTCCTCGTGGGTTGACACCCACTGGAAAGGGAACTGCCAGTTGCTGACAAGCTGGACAAGCACGGACAATATCCTGGGCTTGAGATAATGAAATTTTAAATTGCTTTGCAAGCGATTTGGCATTTTGATGAAAATAAGAATGGCTATCAACAGGATCAACAAACAAAGACGCAACATCCTTTCAGGATTCATCTGCCTTCTGATTTCCTTCAGTCAAGGCATTAGTAAAGGGAGTATGACTCCGAATGTGTTCTACATACAAAGAATACAAGTGAGTTTCCAAACTATTCTTTAAAGATAAAAACAAGGATAACAAATTCTTATTCAAAGAGAGACCACAATAAAAAAAAAGGAAGAGATTGCATAGCTAAGTACACATATTGAGTATCAACTATCAAGTTAATAGGTTGGTCATTGAACAATTGTAAAGCCAAAATCACAGCAGCCAGCTCAGCACGCTGAGCTGAAGTCTTCATGGTAGTAAATTTAGAATACAATTGTTGTTGAATCTGCCAGACTACCACACCCCTTGTTGGTGAGTCATCAGTAAAAACTGTAAGAGCTTTAGAAATAGGATTTCGCACAAAAATGGAAGAAAAGGCAGGATTTAAAGTAGTAGTAACCACTATTCTAGGATCCTTGGGTAAAGAATATAATAATTTTCCTACATATTGAGAAAAGGCTATCTGATATGATTCTGAAATCATCATCAAATGCTCATATTCAACTTTTGTACGAGTGAAAGCTATGCTAATGAGATCCTGTCCTATAAGATGTAAGGCTTGTTTACGACCTTTATTAATCAAATCTTCTAATGCTAATTGATAAGGACAAATGTTTCTAGGTGGAGTAGCTGACAAAGTAATCCATTCATGAATGTTGACTGCTTGTGGAGAGGCATTAGAATAAAGACATCCTGTGGGTAAGGGTGCAGTAGGAAGAATAGCTAAACAAAGTCCTATTGTTAAGGATGTTGTCCTGTCCACATATCGATGCTTAAACTTATTCAATATTTCTTGAAGGCATGTTCTTTGAAGATCAGTTAATACAACTAGATCTCCTGGTGATTGTGCTCCCTTCAAAGATTGAAATAAGGGCAACATATCACCAGTTGTAATGTAGAAGAATGGGCGTGCCCAATTAATAATGCCAAGTACTTTTTGCCATTGTACTAATGTATATGATTTCTGTACTTGTAAGTCAGGAAGAATTGGAATGGAGCAATTATGCAACATTCTATGTCCTAAGTAGGTATAAGGTTCTACCTTTTGAATTTTGTCTGAGGCTATATACAATCCCTGTTGCGCCACAATATCCATTACCTCTTTTAACAACTTAGATTCATCAAAATCTGGGGCTGCTATCAATATATCATCCATATAATGATAGACTAAATAGGAAGGAAATTTATTCCTAAAGGGTTGAAGAGCATTATCCACGAAATATTGACAAAGTGTAGGGGAATTAAGCATTCCCTGAGGCAACACGCACCAATGATATCGTTTTGTGGGCATGCTATTATTAAAAACTTGGAACAGTAAATGCAAATTTTTCTTTGTCTTGAGGCTGCAAAGATATAGTAAAAAAAGCAGTCTTTAAGCAATCTTTATAAAAATTAGGAATTAAGTTAGGATTTGGTAGACCACATTGTAAAGGACCCATGGGTTGGATACGTTTATTAATTTCTCGTAAATCTGCAAGAGGCAAATTTCCCATTTTTCTTTTTTATAACAAAAACAGGAGTATTCCAAAGACTAGTAGAAGGTTCTATATGACCAGCAGCCAATTGTTCTTGAACCAATTGTTGTAAAGCAGCAAGTTTTTCCCTTGATAATGGCCATTGTTCCACCCAAACCATCATAGAACAGAGCCATTTAAGAGGAAGAGCCATCATCAAGAATCAAATGGACATTAAGAAGAGAAAGGATATCATGGCTCCAAACATTAGTATGAATATCTAGAATGTATGGTTGTAGGAAAAAGAACTTACCAGCAGATTTTGTAACATTAATTTCTTGAACACTCTGCCAAGCAGCTGTAGAACCTTCTATTCCCCACAATGAAGAAACTGACATTTTTGCCACTGTACTGGCCAATGTAAAGAGATGACAGTAACTTCAGCTCCAGTATCCAATAACCCTTGAAATGGTTGTTTATTTAAGGAAGAGAGGGGAGTTCAGCTGATGAAGTAAGCCTACAGATAAAAAAGTTGATCCAAATCTTGCATCCACATGATTACCTATACCAGGAGATGGGATTTCATGTGGAAGAAGAAGCAATTGAGCAAGAGAAGAATTACAAGGAAGAATTTGAGGAAGATTCACCCAAATCTGAATCATAATGATACCAGTATAATCTGAATCTATTGCACCAGGCACAACAAAACAGCCATTTTTGTGTGCAGAAGAACGAGGCAAAATTAAGCCAACTAATCCTGAAGGAAGAGCTCCTTTAAATTGAGATGGAACTATTTTAACTTCCAAGGGAAATTTAAACTCAATTTCCTCTTGAGTGATTAAATCAATTCCAGCACTACTAGCTGTGGCTGGGGAGGAGTGAGAGAGACTGCTGGAGCAGTCAGGTAATATTTGCTTCCAATCTTCAGGAATCATTGTATAACCATTTTTTATTCCTTCTACAAGTCCTCTTGTAAAATTACCACTAATCCCATAGTCTGTAACTGCTTTTTAAAACTCTCTTAAGATCTGATAAGGCAGACCCTCCCATTCTGCTACTTGCAGTCCAAGCTGTGGCCCCTGACCAGGATGATATTGTACTGGACAAACAGACAGTAATTCTGCAAGTTCTGTTCCTGAGACAGAGGCATCTTTTTTACAATCCTCAACCATTTTCTGAAAAGAAGACTGAACAATAGAGTCAGGAGGCTTTTGCCCTGTATCTGCAGAAGCTGAGGGAATGGAAGACATATATTCAGGTGGAGAAGGAGGATAAATGACAGCATTAGTATAACATGAAGGTGGAGGTGTTAAAAGAGAAAGTTCATTGTGACCAAATTTTTCAATTGCATGCCTACATAAATGCCACACCTGCAAAACTTCTATTTCTGCTCTAGGTTCAGTATGCAATGTTTTCCCTATATGTTCCCAATCAGTTAATTTTAAAGACCCCTCTTTTGGATACCATAAGCACTAAGCTGCAATCTCCTGGACCAGCCTTAAGAGATTTTTCTGTGGTACCTCAGTATTATTTTTCTTCAACAAATAGCCCAATTCATCTACATGCTTCCTTTGTTCCTCAGAAAGTGAAGACCCCATACTTACAGAAACCAAAAGGTTGAAGAAACCACAAAGGGTTGAAGGTGCACTAAATCCTTGCCAGACGAAGTAAAAGGGTCCCTGTTCGGGCACCACTTGTTGTAATGACGAGGCAGTCGAGGTGTTTGATCATGATCAAATGAATCATGATGATCTTTATTGGAGTCTAGTCTTGCATTTATACACATTTTTAGTAATCCTCTAACATTGGTTAACTTTGGTTATTGCTTAACTTTCGTTACTGTTTAGCATAGTAATTAACACAATTAATTATCTCTAGTTAAAGTCTAACACATGTTTACTTCCTCTCTCTAATCCTCCTTCACATTAGTGTCTTTGTTTGCCTGAGTTGTATTTGCTTTGGAACCTTCATTACCTGAGGTTTGCCATCAAGATAATGACATTCCTGCAATTACAACTCTACAGGTGATCATGCCAGGATTCCCTCCTTACTCTTTCTCCATGTGCATATTCCGTAACAGCTTTACAAAATGCTACAAAATCTTCTTCTCTCCATAACAGTTCTTCAGCTAGTTCTTCAGAAGTAGCTAGTTCTACCAGAAGTAGTGGGAACACCCATTTTTCTCCAACTTTAAATTAAAGATGTTGAAGTCTCTTCTAAATTTAAGTTAAGCTTCCATGAAACTGGAGATCCCTGTCATGAGGCTTTCTGAATACAGATAAAGAACAGCTACATGTTACAGAGCAATCTCTTTTCTAAATCTCATTTATGCTCTGCTAGAGAGAAGTAATGTGTAGAAGCATGTCTGGTGGAAAGCTGAAGTACATGGTCTCATTTCTGGTGGCTGGATTTGCAGAGTTATTTTAATTACCCAGCACTGTGATTTTTTCCCATTTGATGAGCTGCCCCTTATAAAATGGGAAAACTCATGGTGGAATGACATCATGACATACTATTCGCTGTTCCTCCAGATAGAAAAATCCAGCTCCCATAAATCTTAGCTTATATGGCCAATGATGAGTGATCAGAGGAGTTACAGGCAGATTTCAAGTCCTGGAAGGCTTCACATTAGTATTTTGTGTCCTTGAGTATCATATATGTCTTCTTCAATTAAAGAAGGTCTTAATATAGGTAGACCTTGACTTACCACCAAAACTGGGACCAGAATTTCTGTTGCTAAGCAATGTGGTTTGTTATGTGAGTCACATACAATGTAACAACCCTTTTTCTGTCATGGTTGTTAAATGAATCATTGCAATTCTTAAATGAATTATGGGGTCGCCAAGTGAAGTTGGCTTCCTCCCTTGAATTTGCTTATCAGAAGCTGGCTGGGAAGGTTGCAAATGGTGATCACATGACCGAGGGTAGCAATAGCAATAGCACTTAGACTTATATACTGTTTCACAGTGATTTTACAGCCCTCTCTAAGTGGTTTACAGAGTCAGCATATGGCCCCCAACAATCTGGGTTCTCATTTTACCTACCTCGGAAGTATGGAAGGCTGAGTCAACCTTGAGAATTGAACTTCCAAATTGCTGGCAGTCAGCAGAAGTAGCCTGCAGTACTGCATTCTAACCACTATGCTGCTGCAGCTACATGGATGTTGCAACCATGTAAATACTGTACATGCTGGTTGCAAATTTGAATATGTGACTGTGGGGATGCCATGAAAGTTAAAAGTGCAAGGACTGGTCATAAGTCACTTTTTAAAATGCGGTTGTAATTTCAAACAGTCACTAAACAAATGGTCATAAATCAAGGACTACCTGAACTCTCTTTGTTGATATCCATACTTCATTCTCCAGAACATAGTCATCTTTACATTTTTAAAAATCTAGAATGGAGCGCTCCTGATGTTTCACATGAATGGGAAACTCAAGGTATTTTATAATTTTTAGTTGTCATTCAGAATTGGGGGTGGGGGAGTATCTCAGCAAGACAAGCTCTTGATGGCTATTTTAATTGCTACCAGTAAATGACTATCAGGAAAACAAATCTGAAGTGTTCACTGGTTGTTAGGAAGTTGTTCAACAAGTAGAACTGGATCTTTCAGGTAATTTAAACAAGATATGTCTCAATTTTCTTAAAAAAATAATTTTGGGGTCACTCTGACATCTGATACTTTGCCCTTACAGAAATTCTCAGAAGGAAATTGGATCATCTTTTGACAGGGTTTATAAACCAGAAATCTCAGGTAATTTTTATTGTACTGGACCAAAAATGGAAATAACTAAATAAAACGAGATGTAACACTCCTCACTAGATGTCAGATCCGTGTATTTCCCATTCTTCAGTGGAAGAAGAAGGGGAGGGGGGGAGTTGGTACAAGTAATCCTTTTTGATGTAACCTGAATATATTAAATTCTGTATATGATATACAACTGGAGGAGTGGACCCAGATGTCTAGAAACTTGTCACCTCTTGAAGAGATAACAAGATGAGAAGGGGCCATAAAAATTCCAGCTCTGGAAGACACCCCTGGGAACTCTGCTAAGATACGTTCCCAGAGAAGGGGAGGGGGGAATTAACATGTTGGTTCTTTGTTTGACTAAATCCACACCTAAATAAGGATTCCTTTTGAAACACCTGGTTTTCAGAAGTTCATTCTTTTCGGTTGAAGGGAAAAAGCCCAATGCTTACATAAAGCAGAGTCTAAGATATATTGAATAAATATATTGAAGGGAAAAAGCCCAATGCTTACACTAAGCTTCAGTTGGTTAATGTGAAATATTAGAATGAACTGGAATGTCAAAACAGTTCGATTTGAGTTCCCTTTAATTTTTTGTTCAAGACCAAGGGGAAAAAGAGGCAAAGTGAGAAACTTAGGCATCATGGGGAAGGTATTCTATATGCCTTTTATAGCACACTTAAGATGAAATACAAATTATGGTATTCCATGATAGCAATCCTGTGCTGAAATCTATCTTACAATTTCTTAGCAATGTTTTTATCTATGAAATAGTTTCCTTTTTCTACCTTATTCTTAGTGTACTTCTTCCACTTTTCATTGGGTTGTTTTCAAACTTTGTGTGTGTGTGTGTGTGTATTTGCTTAAGTTGGTGCTCTTTCCTCATATGCAGTTCCATCATTCTTATGCAATAAAGTACGATTATAATTGCATAACAACGAACTATAAGCAGTCTCAACAATTGTAATACTGAAGAAAAAAAACATAACTACCAATATACACTGCTCAAAAAAATAAAGGGAACACAAAAATAAGACATCCTAGATCTGAATGAATGAAATACTTTGTTCATTACATAGTTTAATGTGCTGACAACAAAATCACAAAAAAAATATCAATGGAAATCAAATTTAGCAACCCATGGAGGTCTGGATTTGGAGTTACACTCAAAATTAAAGTGGAAAAAAATACTACAGGCTGATCCAACTTTGACGTAATGTCCTTAAAACAAGTCAAAATGAGGCTCAGTAGTGTGTGTGACCTCCACGTGTCTGTATGACCTCCCTACAATGCCTGGGCATGCTCCTGATGAGGTGGCAGATAGTCTCCTGAGGGATCTCCTCCCACACCTGGACTAAAGCATCCCCCAACTCCTGGACAGTCTGTGGTGCAACATGGCGTTGCTGGATGGAGCGAGACATGATGTCCCAGATATGCTCAATTGGATTCAGGTCTGGGGAACGGGCGGGCCAGTCGATAGCATCAATGCCTTCATCTTGCAGGAACTGCTGATACACTCCAGCCACATGAGGTCCAGCACTGTCATGCATTAGGAGGAACCCAGAGCCAACCACACCAGCATATGGTCTCACAAGGGGTCTGAGGATCTCATCTCAGTACCTAATGGCAATCAGACTACCCCTGGCGAGCACATGGAGGGCTGTGCGGCCCACTAAAGAAATCCCACCCCACACCATTACTGACCCACTGCCAAACTGGTCATGCTGGAGGATGTTGCAGGCAGCAGAATGTTCTCCATGGTGTCTCCAGACCCTGTCATTCTGTCACATGTGCTCAGTGTGAACCTGCTTTCATTTGTGAAGAGCACAAGGCACCAGTGGTGAATTTGCCAATCTTGCTGTTCTCTGGCAAATGCCAAATGTCCTGCATTGTTGGGCTGTAAGCACAACCCCCCACCTGTGGACATCAGGCCCTCATAGAGTCTGTTTCTGACCGTTTGAATAGCCACATGCACATTTGTGGCCCGCTGGAGGTCATTTTGCAGGGCTCTGGCAGTGCTCTTCCTGTCCCTTCTTGCACAAAGGCAGAGGTAGCAGTCCTGATGCTGGGTTGTTGCCCTCCTACGGTCTCCTCCACATCTCCTGATGTACTGGCCTGTCTCCTGGTAGCGCCTCCATGCTCTGAACACTACGCTGATAGACACAGCAAACCTTCTTGCCACAGCTCGCATTGATGTGCCATCCTGGATGAGCTGCACTACCTGAGCCACTTGTGTGGGTTGTAGACGCAGTCTCATACTACCACTAGAGTGAAAGCACCGCCAGCATTCAAGTGACTAAACCATCAGCCAGAAAGCATAGGAACTGAGAAGTGGTCTGTGGTCACCACCTGCAGAACCACTCTTTCATTGGGGGATGTCTTGCTAACTGCCTATGCTTTTCACCTGTTGTCTAATCCATTTGCACAACAGTGCGTGAAATTGATTGTCAATCAGTGTTGCTACCTAAGTGGACAGTTTGATTTCACAGAAGTGTGATTGACTTGGAGTTACATTGTGTTCTCTTAAGTGTTCCCTTTATTTTTTTGAGTAGTGTATATACTACCAACACTAGACCAAACTGGTTTTAATTTAATCTGGCTTTTAATTTAATCTAAACTGTTTTTTACTTTTAAGATTTAAGATTGATTTATAGGTGTTGAGATATACCTTAGTCATGAAAGCCAGCTGGATTACCTTGGGCTCATCACTCTAATCTTAGCGCAATCCATTTCACAGGTTTCTTGTTGTGGGGAAATTACTGTAGGAGGAAGATGTGTTGGATATGTCATTTGTAAAACTAATAAAAGCAGATAAATAAAATAAATTCAAATAAAAAAATAAAATAAATGATTCTGCTTTTAAGAGTTTACTGGAGCCTAACCATGTAATGGCTGATCAAATTTCAGGGAACAAATCCCAGCTGCCAACTCTAGCCCAGTCTCAGTCTTTAATCCGCAAATTATGTTAATATTTAAAATTCACATCAAAGTCAACCAAAAATAATTAGCACAAAACTTTATGGCTAATGTAACTGCACCATTAATAAAGTATACATATTTAGAGTTTATGTTTGTGCAAGTGCTGTACTTGTGACAGGGAAGTAGCCAAAGTTCAAAAAGCCAAGCACTTGGCAAAATTTCAGGTTGTTACTTATACAATACAGGTAACACAAGATTCTTTCAAGTTCTCCAGTGTTCCAAGACGGGGAGAAATATACATCTTAAAAATAACTTCCTTATTCTCCAGCACTTGAGCATTTGAAGAAGCTGTAATAATATACAAAAAAGCTGTAATTATGCATGCAAATTTCACCTCGTGTATTACTTAATATCCAACCAACAACATATTGTACCAGTAAATGAACATTTTAAACTGATATCCCTTTTATGATGAAAACTTGATACTCTTTCAAAGTGGCTTGGTAGAAAACAATCCAGATCTTGTCTTTCCTGAAACAGGTTTTGATCTGGGACATTTTGGCTGGCAGAGGGGTGATTTTTGTAGGCCTATTTTTCTATCAATCCTTTTGCAGCGTTTATGATTAGCAAGTCTGGGAGCCCTCTGGAACAGCGGAATGGAGTGCTTGTTGCCATAGGAAGAATTGAGAATTCTGAAAATCACTTTTCCCAACAGGAGAATGGTCCTCACTGAAAGAGCAAATTTGAGATCCAATGCACTGGATTCAAGCTTTTTATGTTTTAGTTCCTGACAGTGTTTGTTGGAGTTTGATAGGCAACTGCAAACATTTATTCAATTCTGAAGATCATTTTTTAAAAATTAAATAACAGCTTGCACATTACTAGTATTGCATTTGCCTGTTCTATTGAATGTCATTAATCATATGACTTTTTGATTGATTGATTTAGAAAGCTGAGCCTAGATTGGCTAATACAAGAATTAAACAGTATCAGTTGAAAAGCTATGTTAGAATGATAAATAATACTAATAAAATAAAATCCATACAGACATAAATATGTAAAATTCAGACCAGTCACCATACAATGTTACATAAGTGCAAAATGAGTAAGGAATACTGTATTGCTTGCTTGTCTAAGGGATTTTCAAGTTTTTCTTCAAATCAACTAGTGTCTGTATGCTTTCTCTCTCTCTCTCTCTCCCTCCCTCTCCCTTTCAATTCTCCTTTTTTTATTTGAAAGCAAAAGTAATTGAACACTTAAATGTTCAGTTCTTCATTCACAAGTTAGCTAAAATATGCTATTTCAGTGATAAAAATTCTATTCCATAGAAAGAAAAGCATTTTTTATTCTTAATATAGATAATATTTTATTTCTTTCTGGAAAGATACTTTGGGTGACTTTTATTTTTGCTAGCTGATTCAGAATAACATAATTTTGAAAAACAACAAAAAATGACTGTGAGGAACAGTAATTATTTTCATTTCAGGATGTACTCCCATCCTGAAAAGATACTTATGTATATCGATGTTTATTATTAAATTTATAAACTCATCCAACTCTATAACGATTTTGGATGATGTGTAATTAAAATAATAGCTAAAGCAATACAGGTAAAATATCATCAAAGAAGTCTTGAAGATGAAAACTATCCAAATCAACGCAAGACATATACAGGACATTCCTCCATCCCACCCCACCTCCTGTGCACAGAATCTAATCCAAAACCTAGAAGAATAGCCAACTTTTCCAATCATGGGTGGAATCAGGATGGAAGCTAGGTGTATACAAAATCCAAATATATCTCATCTGAAATGCAATGTGACTATCACAGACAAAGTTATTTCTATTGAATGCTTGAACACATCCATTAGGCTTCAACCATGGGTTAATCCACACATAACTCTATCTTGAACCTGTTTGCAGGACTGATTTCTGTAAAGATTGTACTGTAGGTAAATGACCAAGCTTCTAAACCAAGTACTGTGGTATAAGCTGTATGATGTCATCTAACTTAAGCAGCCAAATACATTTATTAGATTTTCTAAAGCGAACATTGTATCTCTTCACAGAATGTCAATTGCAATTTTTTTAAAATAAGAAAATGCACTCCCCAAAACATGATTTTTATACAGAACTCTTTCTTTTCCTATTAGGGCCAGTAGAAAAAAATTACTTTTTCATAGTTAAAGCATTGTAGCATTTTTGTCCTTAAGTGTCAATCATTCAGTTTTAAAGAAAAATGACATTTCTGTTTGAGGTAGGGACAAACAGTACACTAAGCAGGGAGGAAAATGCAGCTCCTTTGCAAAATTTTATTTAGAAAACACCCTTGCTTAAAAAGAGGGAGAAAATAAGAAGTTCTGACTTGGGTTAAACTTCAAACAAGGCTCTGATTCAGCACCAAAAAGATAACTTTGTATTAACTCTGCCTATTACCTATGACAATCAATTACCAACACTCAAGAATCAATTAGCAATCAATTAGCAATCCAGGACAGGACTGATATATTATATAGCATTAATGACAAAATAAAAATAGGTGAACCATTGTTGCAAGTTATTAAAAGTCCATTCTATATAGCAATGGATATCCTGCCTCTGTACTGTGTTTGCAGGAATGAACAAAAGAATTTTATATAGTTATGATAGTTTCTAAAAGGAAAAATAATTTATCAAGAATTTTGAAACAGGATAAAAAATTTAATACAATGTCAAGCTGTCCACATCCACTTAGGTTGCATTCTTTTTTTTTTAACAAATTTTATTGATTTTCAAAAACAAACACAAACAAACAAAACATAAAACATAAACATCTTTTTTGAAAGCAGCTTGATCCTGGGTTACATCTCTTTGTACAGACACAAATTCAAATTCATGCTCATTTTATATACCATTCCATATCTTATTGCTATTCTACATTTTCTATATAGCTTCTCCCCTCTTTTAACTTTCTTAGTTTTATTTTATTCATCTCATCTCAGTTCAGATCATTATACTTATATTCTTTGTCTGTCCTGATTCCAGCTGTCTATTATCTTTTCTCATTAAACAAAATTTCTCCTGTAATCACTGATTGGAGTATGACGCCTTTATCTCTTTCCCCTAAATTTATAACACTTAGCATAATACATAACTTCCACTTGGATTCTTAGTACATTCTAAAGTTACATACTGTATTTTAAAAAGAGAAAAAATTATAAATATATAATTAAAACAACAATCCATACCAATTCAAATCTATCATTAATATTCATTTAAATCTTAAACATTTTACACATTACTTTTCAAATAAGTATCATACTTCTATGGGAACACTTATAAACTTTCCATAATTATTTCCCCCCCACTTCACTTGTATTTTAAAACATTGTGTCATTAAAATGTTCCCATTCCTTCCTAATTCAATTCTCTCATTTATTTCATTTCCTTTTGTTCACAAAAGCTTCACTGAATTACAGAGTATTTTATCCCACTTTTTAATCACATGTTGTTTCCAATTTTCTAACATTATTTCTAATACAAATATAACAATACCATCTTATGTACCTTTGCAGAATCACTTTTTCAGTTTTTACCCATTATCTCTAAATAAGTCCTGTTTCTTTACATCTTGCTCCACACCTTTGAAGGTTCTCTTCCCTTCCTTCCTCCCTTGCTTCTTCTCTCTGCCCTTTTTACCCCCTTGTCTCTCCACCTCCATTTCCCTCTTTTGTATTCCCCCCTTCTGTTGCTTTCTAACATTATATCCACTTTTCACCTTATTTTTCCCTTTTTTGGTTGATTTTTTAGATCTTAAAGTCTCCATTTTCTTTCCCTCCTTTCCCCTTTCTTCCCCAAGTAAAGTTACTTGTTCGTTAAAGATGGCTTCTTCTTTGTCCCAATCCTCGTTGCGCAGTCCTTTCTTGTAGTTTCTCGTAGATACAGATCGCCATTTCTAAGGAGTTCCGGTTTGCAGGGCTTTGGTGGCAGGCAAGAATCCGCGATCATGCGCGGTTTCTGCCTGGGCTCGCCGCTGGAGCGTCCCGAGCCAATTTGGCTTCGGGACTAAGCCACCCCGTAGAGGTGCCAAAGAGGGGGATGATCCCAGGAGGGTCGAGGAAAGCTGCATCTTTCTTCCCCAGCTGGCAAAACTCCCTTTCCCGAAGGTGGTAAGAGCGGCAGTCAGAAATGGCCGCCTCAAAGAAGCACTCAGCCTGAAAAGAAAGTGCAGGAGGAAGCTAAGAAGTGAAAGTTTTGGCTGACCGGGATAAGAAGCAACACCTAAGGTATCCTGGAATTTAAATTTTTTAAAAAGATACATCGCTCCCAAGGAAGATTCGGAAGCAGCAATGAAAGTGAAAAGGGAAAGGTGGTTTTTTTTTTTCACTCTCCTTCCTAATGTTGACAGCGAACAGAAATGAATGAGAAATCAGAAAAACCCACTTTGGCATCAATAGATAATTAAACTGGATAATTAAATGTCAAGGGGATAATAAGGATTTCTGAACACTAAAAAAACCCTTTTTTTCTTGCTGTAAGTGGGAAGGGAGAGGAAAAGAATAAGAGCAGGATTCGGAAGGAGGAGACTGCCTAGAATTTAAAAGAATCTGATTAAATCCTAACAAGACTTCTAAAAGATACATTTTAACTGGAATTTTGTAACTAAACAGTAACCCCAGGAAGAGAAAGTGAAAAAAGAAGAAATTGTCAAAAGAAACAGCTTGTGTGTATTTGGATTGCTTGGTGACTTTGGGACTTTTGGAAATTATATTTGAATGACTAAAAACACTTGGGTGGTTGTGTGAAATTTTTTTTTTTAACAATGGCATCACTTGTGGATGAACTGAAAATGGAATTTAAAAAATACAAAGAGGAACAAGAAGGGTAGGGCTCTCTTGGCTCGCTTTTTCAACACTTAGGTTGCATTCTAATACCATATATATGAAAGATGGAAGATTCTCTCACAAAGTAGTCAAGGTAACTATACAACAGAAGATACATCATCCAAGCTCATTTTCTTTGCATTTGTCAGCACCATGAGTTTCTTTTCATATATTATTCAGCAGACATTACAAACAACTGGGATGCATTTATGTTTGTTAAATAGCTACAGAAACACACTGATCCTGTCAGTTTTTCCAGCACATAATTTACATTTACGACATAACAAACACCTACTGACAAGATTTTCCCTGCAAACCAGTTTTCTCTATTTAATGGTTCTGCCTACATTTCAGATAATTCTTATATTACATCCTAGGAGTTTTTAAGCGCACACCTAAAATGTAACGTGAATCAAAAGACATTTTAGAGAACAAGGTCATATGTTAAAAGAGACTGGAAGAATTTAATAGAATTCACTGACAATTAATAAATCACAAAATATTCTGGGTTCAAATTTGAGTGCCAGGATTTTTTAGGTAAAAACAAATTGGTGATTGAAAGTTTTGCCTATGTTTTTCTAAACTTGGGTCAAAAGGGTACCATTGATTCCATGTTCTCAGTATTTCAACATTAATAAAGAATCCTGCAGGTTTTAGAGGACTTAAAAGGGCATTAGCCAAAACCAATAAAATAAAAAAGTCTACAGTACTATTGCTGTCATTGTTCTGTTCATGTGCACCGGAAGAAATTGTTGTGTTGTTTATCTTGATAGCTATGCTATGCAAACTGGAAATGCTTGATTTTTGTTTAAAAAAAAATCCCTTGGCCATTTTTCCTGCAAATTGCACAGTAGGTAATATTTAGCATGGATTACTATATTATGTAGGTCAAAAAAACAATTAAGAGCTATTTCAACTTCCCATTGTTTCTTGTGATGAAATTGTTAAAAAAAATTTGAAATGGGCGTTGGTCTTACCTGACACGCCATTTCTAGTCGAGCTACGAGGATCATCCAGAGAGTGGGAGGTGCTCCAGTCTGCGTCTGTGTAGGCTGGGCTTAATCATTAGGGAACGCTCCACCCTCTGTCACATGGTCCCTTGTAGCCTCCCAGTTTATGCCCAGCCTTTGCAGAGTTAGGCTGTGTGTTTTGATTGTACTTCCCACTCTTTGGCTGATTCAAGCAGGATAATATTTCAGTTCAGGTTTGATTTAAGCTTATTATTTCCTTAGCCTCTGAGCATCTGGGGGTGTCTTGAGACTTAGGGGTGTGCGTTTTTCGTCCCCAGGGGGCTGGGCGGGCAGCTTAGCAGCGCTTAGCGCTAACACCCCCCACCCACCCCCGCTCTCTGCCGTTTATTTCTTCTTTCCTGCCTTGCTGTCCTGGTGCCTTTCTAAGGTCTGGAGCCTTTTTTATTCTGGTTTTCCCCCCACTAACACCAATTTCAGCATCCTCGCCCTCGTGGCTCGCAGGATGCACCCACCCTGAGCCACCCACTTTGCCTTTCACTTTCGATTTCCAGGTGGCCATTTTGGGCGCCGCCTCGTGGCCGGGCGACATTTTGCAGGCCTCCTATTGCTGCGACGTTCTGCTGGCCCTAGGCTTAGCTCCCAGGCCTAGTAGGGCTGATCTCTCTATCTCCCTCTCCCAGAAGGGAAAAAGAAAGCTGTTCTTTACTCTTTACTCTGTTAATTGTTGGGGTAAGTGTTGGCTTCTGCAGCAGATCTCAGGGTGGGGAATTAGAAAAGCAGCCACTCCCTTCCTAAGGGGGGGCAGGCTGCCTGAGGCCTTGTATTGCTAGCGTTGATTTGGCTGATTGGCTTCTCTTCCTTTTACCAACTGCCAGGTTGTTATTCAGTCTAATACAGAATATCTTCATATTTCCTTACATTGATAATCCAATCTCATTCAATTGGCATTTTTCTCTCTCTCAGATTTGCTTAGAGAGACCTAGCTTCCATCACTGTCGCTGCAGTGTGTTTTCCTGGATCCTTATCCTGGTGGGATATAATTGTACATTAAAAGTCTATATCTGTGGCAGTTTTTTTAAAAAAAAAAATTTTAAAAAAAATTTTCCCCCCCTTTTTTGGTCATATTTTCAGATTATTCATTGCAAATTCCAAAAGGGGGCGCGGGCCAGTTTCTGGATACCCGGCCTTACCCAGGTCGTATCCTAGGTGAAATTGTTAAAAAAAATTTGAAATATATTCGTTCAAAACACAATATACTTGAAATTGTTTGCTAAATAATAGCTGCAAAAACACATTGCTCCCTTTAGTTTTCCTAGAACGTAATTTACCTTTATGGCATAAGAAACATACACTGACAAGATTTTTTCCTGTAAATCAGTTTGTTCAAAATAATGGTTCTGCCTACATTTCAGGTAATTCTTAAGATTATATATTAAGTGCTTTTAAGTGTGCACCACTTAATGTAATAAAATTTGAATTGTTTTAATGGAGTATTCGGAGTTGGTCTAATTTCTTTCATAGGACAAAACGTGTTTTATTTGATGCAATTTCCTATTGTTAATATGTTATGGGAAAGAGAGCAAATGAAACTTATGAAATCTTCGGGGGCATCCCTCTGTCTCGGTCCAATTCACTTCAGGGATAGTTATGGGGAAAGTAAGAGGCAGGTGTAAATAGATAGCGCTCTCAATTTACAACTATAATTGAGCCCACAGTTTTGATTGTTAAGTTGGGTGATAAGACTGCCCCGTTTTATCCTTTTTTTGCAGAGGTCATTAAGCAAACATAGCAATCATTAACTGAGCACGCTGTCTGTTAAGTATGGGACAGCACTCTGGGGTAGTTTTTCCTGGAAACTGGAAGTAAATCAGTGTTTCTGATAAAAATGTTGTAAATTGCAGTCATGTGAGCATGTAGCACTGCAGACAGCCATAAATGTGGGCTGAATCCTAATTGCCCAAACTGGGTCATATGACTGCAGGTGGGGAGGCCTGAACTTTGAATATGGATCATAAGCCTCATTTGGGGGGTCTGTTATAATTTGGAAGGTTTGCTAAGTTACTGGCCACAAGTCAAGAACTACCTGTATAAGTATGCTTGCTACCTTGAAAGAAAGGATATTTCAACAGCAGGGATTTAAAGCAGTTTTAATGCAAATGAAGTATTATTGGAAAACATTAACAGGAATTACCATCCCTGATTCCACTTTCTTATGTATTGTTGACAACAGTATTTCTCAGGATAAGCAAAGATGTGTGCATGTATATAAATCAAACAGCAGAAACAAACAACAAAACAACAACAAAAATGAACAGTTGTGGATGCTCCATTACTGGAGATTTTTAAGAAGAGACTGGACAGCCATTTGTCTGAAAGTCTCCTGCTGACCAGGCAGTTAGACTAAAAGACCCCCAAAATCCCTTCCAACTGTTATTCTGTTAGAAATTATTTATCAGGATTGATTAGGATGAATTCTTGATAGTTGTCAATATTGCACATTTCAACTTTCTTTTGAAAACCAAAAGGAATACTAACATTCAATAAAAGCAGAAAATATTTTAATTGGCACCAACTCTTCCAGGATTGTTAATTCTGTTATGATTTCAGTGGAAGTCCTGAAAGCAAATGCATTTATGATCATACCAGAACATTACAGGCAATACAATACATTCTTTGTTTTAGTCATTTTATATTCTTTATAAATGGAAATAAGTTCATTTCAAAATCAGAACACCTCTCAGTGTTCTGAATGGTAAACAACCTCTCTGCAAGTGGCAAAAGAATATTCTGCATGTTACTACATAATATTCCACTCATCTATCCCATTCCACTTGTATTAAGAAATTAGAGGCATAAAGGAGAACAGTACAAAATATTCAAAAGACAGTATTAGTTCCCATGCTGTGTCATTCATGACAACATGAAGCATCATTCTTCAAACTGAGAAGGCAGCTGCGTCTTTTGCGATATAGATGCAGCCACTTTAAAACTTGTTCCTGGTTATTCTCAGCATGCATCTGTATGCCCAGTCATTTTCCTTTGCTGGTGGTTCCACTGTTAGTATTGTCTGTGCATTCACATATACAGGCACAGAGATAGCTTTTGATGTGCAAGGGTTGCAAAACATGTGATTTCTTTTTTTTAAATCCCTTCTTTTGCATATCTACCTGTTGGCAAATAATTTCCTCTGAATGCTTTGCACAACCCCTCCAAAATATAGATTTTAAGGAACTAGCATTAACTCCAAAGGTCCCTGTTTCTTGCCATCTCTTAATAAAGTGCAGTGTCACTACTGTTATATTTTCCTAAATAACATACAGTGTTGAATTTTAAACTTTTTATCAGTGATGTTATTCATATATTCAAAATGATGCAGATACAGCTGACAATATCTATGGCAAATATTTAAAGCAGAAGATACAAGAGAATATCTAAGTAATGCTGAGACAGATAGCATTTTATCCATCCTCCCACCACCACCACCACCACATCTTTCAAGGGAAGAAGAGGGTGTCAGCTGCCTAGAGATCTACAGTAACAGCTTCTATACATTAAGCCCTTTAGTCCAGATGTTAAACAGATGCCGAATCAGAGGAAATACTTTTGAAACTGGAATCCATTTATTAAAAGGGGTTTTAGCCACTAGGTTCAGGCAAGAAAAACAATGATTGGGACCAGCAGCTATTTACACACACTTAACAAAAACAGACAACAATAAAATCTTTAAAAAGGAGCTATCAATAAATAAATTGTCCCCTACCAGTCACACAATACCTTGTGCAGCAGTGACCACAGGAAATCAACGTTGTTTCATTAGGCTATGTAACATCAACTTTGACCTAATTCAATAATCAAGAAAGAAATTATTTTCAAGAACAGACCGTCTTCAATATCTTTACACATCAATACGAATCCCATGTTTTATTGACATCAGTTCTCTTGTTCCAGTCAAATACAAAAGAAAAGAACAAAGATGAGGTAAAGTTGCAGTGACGGCCACATAAAGCCAATAAGGTAGGGGAGCGGTCTTTCCAAAGGGGCAGATCCACAGGCCATGGCGTATTCCATCTCGAACATGATGCGAAGTCCAGGAGATAAACATCATCCAGGGAAGAAAGCACCAGGAATCCTTCAGCTTGAGAAGATGCATAACAAACTTTAACATCAGGCACACAACTGGAATCACAGTAGAACAGTGAAGAAACGGTCTTTGCGGGAGAGTCAGGGCAGCCTGAGAGGGAGCGGGAAAAAAAAGTACAATCCTAGCTAGCATTGGAAAGGAAAAACATACTGTTTTTTTAAAGGGGGAAAAAAAGGTATACAACAGCTGCACCAACTTAGTTGATTCACATTTTGACCAAAATCAACACACAAGTTGGAAAGTAGTAATTATTAGTATTATCTATCAGTAGAATTTTTATATTTAATGCTTTGTATGTTCCAGTATTTGCTTCTATTCTAAGTTTTGGTAAATGCAGTCCATTTAACTGATAGCTTGGATGCATTCTCTGGTTGCTAACCTGGAACTACTATTCATTTTTAAAATTTATTGGCTGCTGAACAGGGAATAAGGGAGTGATAAGCAATATCAATTTTAGACTTTCTTATTTTGGCAAAAAGTTCTAACTACATTTTTCTGACAGACTTGGGAATTAGTGAAGTAGAAAATGCCAATTCTAAATGAACAAAAGTAGCATCTTTTACTTTAAAATTGGTAGTGACAGTACCCATTTGAAATCATTTATAAATTATCCTATTTCCCAACTTCAGCCAAAATTGTTTGTACATAGGTTACTAATATCTGATTAAATAAAACAATATTGTTCACATATGTGTAGGTTGATTAAGGCCTTTTTGAAGAGAATTTATTATGACAACAACATAATAAGCAAGATTCTGAGTTGTTTATAACTATCCTGCTGTACTCTTTAGCAATATTACTGCAGTTTGGACTCCAGACTAATGGTCGCCAGCCGGTGGACTGGGGACCACTGGTGGTCCACGAGAAAATGTTGGTGGTCCGCAGAGAAATGTCACCCACAAGCACCCCCCAAAGTAATTAAGGCTGTGCGGAACACAAAGCTGCGCCGCGCATATGGCCCACAGGAACACAAGGCTTGCGTTGCTTGCATTGCGAACAACATGAGATAGTGAGGGGAGGGGGGACTTGCCCCACTCGCCCCATGTGCCTTGACTGGCCACCGGGCTGCTTCTTTTCACTTCTTTCTTCTGCTGCTTTTGGCTGCATGCAAGGAAAGCAGCAAAAGTCTTTCTTTCTCTCCCCCAAACTCCACCAGAAATGAGTCGTTGGGACCCTGCAAGGCATCCTGCTCCAAGAGGCAGCACCATTCTGGCAGAGTTTGAGGGAGAGAAAGAAAGACTTCTGCTATTTTTGCTGCTTTCCTTGCATGAAGTCAAAAGTTTCTCTCGCTCTCCCCCACCCCAAGAACGGAGCTGGCGACGGTATCCTGCGATCCCAAATAATGATAGATCGGTAGGAAAACGGGGTTGGGGAATTTTCCTGCAGACTATTGGGATTTTCCCAGGGTCTCTGCTGCTTCTGCTTTTTCTGCAGAGACCCTGGGAACATCCCCCCAAAAAGTTTGCAGGAAAAACCCCCATCCTGTTTTCCTATCGATCGATCGTTCTTTATTTGGGATCTCCCCCTGAGAATGGAGCTGAAAAGCAGGTTAGGAATGTGGCTGCCTTGGAGGGGGTGGGGATGTGTGAGGGACCCGTGTGTGTGTGTACGCACGCACGTGTGTGTGTGTCTGTGTGTATGTGTGAGAGAGAGAGAGTGAGAGAACGAATATCACTGCCAGCCCTCCAAGGTTAGATCGGACCTCTCTCTCTCCCACCAACATCAGCAAGCCACCGTCACTCAAAATTCGTATTAGTGGTCCGCATGATATAAAATTATGCGTTTGGTAGTCCCTGAGGTCCAAAAGGTTGGCAACCCCTGCTCCAGATAATAGAGAAATGTATGGAGAAGTGGTTCAGGTATTGCCTGCTATCTGGAGATCCAAGATCCATATTTCCCAGGAAAGCAATCTGGGTGTCTTTGGATTAGTCACAATCTCTCAAGCCAGTCTACCTCACAGGGTTGCCATTGTGGACAAATTTAGGAGGGAGCATATAGGATGCTGAGCAGAGTTCTTCAACTAAAGGTGTATCTAATAACACACACACACAAGTTGTTATAGCCCTACTGCAAGAAATATTCATTTTTTTAGTATAATAACAAAAATACACAGATATATCAATTATTACTTTTGTTGCATTATTTCTGATCAGTGTTTGATACTGATAGAGCTGTCATTGTCAAAATTTTATGCCCTGGATTATCAAGATATAATAAAAAATGAGGACACCTAATTGAGCATATTAAAAACTTGCTCCTTCTGGGTTTTTAAAGCAGATTGTCCTTAAAGACTCAGTTCTAGAGCAGATGGATATTTTCCTCTATGAAATAAGGCAACTACTATATTTATAAATTATGATGATCATCATGAATGGATAATCCTTCAGTGCTTCCATCTATCTATCAAACTTAAAAAAAAAACAAGTCAAATGCAACATTAATCCTACTAAATCAAAGTTTGTAAATAAGAGTTAAATGAGAATTAGAAATCCTGCTTGCAAAATCAGTACATTCAAATTCTTCAGTACATTCAAGCATGCCATCTACTGGATAAAGGTGTGATAAAACAATTTGCTACCTGTTTTAAAATGTTAAGAGGGCAGATCTTTAAAAAATATCAAAACTGAATGCTAAGTTATTTCACTCTGCTCTGTAATGGTAATTTTTATTTCAACTATATCTTTTAAATACACCATCCAAAAAGAGGGAACACAAACCAGAAACTAAATCTTCTTTTGATGAAATTTTAAAGTTAATTCTTCCAACTGCATTTTAACTGGGCACACCTCAGTTATAATTCTCTATCAGGCATTTTTAATAAACTATAATTTTATGATACCAGTATACTATTACATGTGGAAATTACAAGATTAAAAAGCCTGAATATTAAGCCTGACTTCTGGTTGGCCAATCTATTAAATAGCATAATAAACCCTGCTATTATTCCAAGGATCTTGAAGTACCTGAAATGTGTAGAACGGGACAAACAGAGCAGCATTATTAGAGGAGTATGCTTAGTTGATATATCTTATATCTGATGTCATATTAGTTTCCCCCTCCTTAGCTAAGGAACCAACCAACCTGTCAAACACAATACTACACCAAGGTGTTTAATGTCAAATAAGGACAAGGGCATCACTCAGTACAGAAACAATAAAATGCATAGTTTTTCTAAACAATTAGACTAGATTGTTTTTATTGATTTTCAGTCTTAATAACCCCATCATTGTTTAGAAAGCTTTTTTCCATTTTTTTAGCTATGGCAATCAACTAAGAGATGGAAAGAGCTGATAAGCAATGAGCTTTCATCCAGTTTAAATACAGGTGACAATGAAGGTAGTTCCGGAAGAAAATCATTTATGGTTGTCCCCTGCCCCCAATTTGTGAATTTTTTAAATTGTTTGTTCACCCATGGATTCTCATAGATTCCTCCACATAATATACTAAGGCAGGATAAAAATCTGATATATTGAATAAAACATAATGTGTTTTGTGTGAAGCTAACCAATGTGATATGAAACCCTAACCATCGCTTAGTATTATGACTGAACCAGACTATTCAATAAACTACTTTGAAAACTAGTCAAGGCTAATGTGTGTTTGCCATGCAACTAACATTAAACTCCAGAATTTCCTCTGGAAAAACCTGGGAAGATCTGCCTCTGGGGTTAGACAAACTATGCTATTTTTTTTCATAGCAAACACATCCAATAGAGCCAATAGTATCAAACTTTGTAGGTCTATCAATAGTGTGAATGAAATTAAATGTAAATTATTCCCTAACTTTGGACAGCAAGCAGCATGAAAAGCTGCCCAAGTTTCTTTTTAATCAAATTCAGCATAGGCAAGAAGGTGTCATATCAGGGTGGCCCACACAAAATACTACTTTTATTACACAACTGTTGTTGTTAGTTGCAAAGTCGCGACCCCATTATGCAATAAAAGTCATAATTTATAAGTCTACTAAATAGATTTGCTAAAACTTGAAGTCATGATTTTAATATAAAGTTTTAAATATTTTTTGAAACACTTATATTATTTAAAATATCTTCAGATTTATTTACTCATAAATACTCTAGAAATTTCAGGTGAATGAACTTATGTTTTGCTTACCTTTAGTGAAAGGGAACCAGCTAGAATAAAGTGATCCATATCAATCACGGAGGAGAGGAAACCAGCTAAAATTACTTCTGTAAAGTCACTTTTTTTCTTGAGTCCAATCACGATTGCCCATGACCACAGTCCTATAATACCATGCACCATATTATCGGACAATGCCCGCAGCCAGTAGGTTTGCTGAATGAAAGAATATTGCAGAAGTCTATCTGCTAAATAGCAGAAAATCCCCAGTCCTAGGCTTGAAATAACAGACGCTGTGCTGAACAACTGGAGAAGAGCATTGGCTTTGTCAGTCTCAGATGCCATAGCAAGCAGCATGTCTCCATGCACAAAATCTCATCAGGGTACATACAGCCCATTGTCTGTAAAATCTTGAGGCATTCTGTAATTATCACAAAGAAAGCTTAATGAGAAGCCTTAACCAATTCTGACTCTTCTTCCTTAAATAAGCAAAAATATAACAGAAATCAATGAACTAATTATCACTGTAAACACATTTTTAGGTCACTGTCCCATAGAAAGAAAACCTTGTACCCGGGATGTACAGGTTGTAACGTTTTTCACATTTTGACATTGCTGCATTATTTTCCAAAGGAGGCAATTATATTATTTTCAAAAGTTGGTAATGAAACATCTGCAAGAGAACAAGCTCAGAGAGCACCAAGAACCCCTTATACCTTTTCACATTTTTATTCTGCTTTTCTCTTTTAAGCCCTTTTAAATATCTTTAAATGTTTGTCTAACTTTCCTCTCTAGCAAAAGGACATATGGTTATATATACTTACGCTATATTTACACTTGATAAATTTATCTTCAGAAGAAGGAAAAAAAACCACTTTTCAATTATGCTTTGGAACATATAAACACAACATATGCTGTTCAATTCTTAAACAGAATTGCAGGACTAGTTATAAAAGAAACAATAATTATAATTATTAAAATAACATTAAGATATTATTGAATTGTATTTAATAGTGCTTGTTAATTTTATAACATGTTTATAATGTCCATATTCACATTAACCAGTCCTTGTCACAAAATGGGGTGATACTTTCTGAATGCTGGGTAGAAACTACATTTCAGGATGAAATGATTTTGAAACTTGATTTTATCCTGCAATTAGCATCAGATAATGATATTAAAATAATTAGAGTTGCTCTTCTCTGACAGATAGGCTCAAAGATATATCCATTTTCATCAGCCATTCAGGAGAGTTCCTTTGGCAATCATTAGAAAATTATAAATCTAGAAAATATGGCAAAAGTAAAGATTTAAAAATTAAGGGCTGATTTGTGCTTTGCTTAGGAAATTTGATATATTACATAGAAAAAAGTGATTAAAGATCCGTTTAGATCATGGAACTAAATTTGACATAGATTATCACACAAATTTTTATATTTAAGTGGAAACAGCAACAAGAAGAAACATGAGATTCTAAAAAATCAGCATTACAATCTGTTACTTCTTATTCAGAGCTGATTTCCTGTACCCCATCTTACAGCACTCTCAACTGAGGGTCAATCAATTCTATGCTATTTATAATTGTGATTTTTTTATGAATTCATAAGAAAAAATAATTTATCAGATACACTAAATTGCTAGATATTACATAAAACATTTAAAAAGCCAAGCTTACTAATTTATTCATAGAGGCTTTGTCTTTATAGACATTGTTTAAAAAGTCTAAATACGATAGATAAATAAATAAATTTATTTAAATAAATTTATTTAAATAAGTTTAAATACGAGTATAACATTAAATATTTTTATCTGAGTGTAAAATTTTAACATATTCTCTTCCTGGTCATTCCTCTTCCTTGATTTTCAAGTACGCCAGATTATATTTTGCTTTAGTAATTTGATTTTATAAATGAAATTCCATGCTGAATTCAGTACCATAATCTTCTGATAATAGTTTGGTCTGTTCTAGTTTTCAAAAGAATTGTGTTTTAGCATTTTAGTGGAAAAAGAAAAATAATACATATAAATTTAAGCGCTATGGCAAATGTACACCCCTAAGGTAAGCTTAACACTATGCTTCAAATACAGAGCGTACCTGATAACTGTTAGGATAACAGCCTAACTAAAAAGTATGTTTTACTAGAGAGCAATCACTCACAATATAATAAAATTGCAACTTATGTTCATTTTTCTAGTTGTGATATTCTGCTATGCTGATTTTTTTTTAAAGTTTTGTAACTACAGGACGGACTAAACCCTAGCAACAGGACGGACTAAACCCGAGATTTTGTAGGAGCTTTAAATATCTATAGGATGGTATGCAAGGATCAATATGTTTAAAACACAGCATTTTGGTTTTTTTTGACTGAAACCAGAAAAATATTACATGCAAACTCCCCCCGCCCTGCCCCCCCAATGTATGGACTTATTTATATGGCTATTCTATTCTTTCCAATCTTCCTTTTTACCTCGCCTCTTGTGTTTAGTTATATAATTATTGGTATATATAATCTGTGCTCTACCTTAAAATCCAACCCTATTATTATTGTTTTAACATCCCACTTAAGACATATTTCTGGTTTTTTGCTCCCTTTATTTTTACTCACTAAATCAATTTATACCTGTATTTTTTCTCCTCCTATGCAATAATTTTATTGCTTTTAAATTTAAAAAGTAATTCTTTCATCATGACTGTTTACATCAGTGTCTTTATCTATGTACCATACCTCCCCAAATTACTTTTCCAGTTCATGTTACATGTTAACTTTTCTCAATTTCTGCTGTTGGTCCCTTTTCTTTAATATTGCCCTTACCCTCTGATTAACTTCATAGTGATCATACATGACACTTTATGCCAACGCTTTTCAAACTTTAAGACATCAGTTCCCTTATATGGACTTAAATTAAGTTAAATTGTCAAGTTTGAAAACACTGCTTTACACAATATAAGAAATGAGTTTGAGAACTTATGATGCTTATCATCTAAAACCTGACAGAAGGGAAGATGAGGTAGGAATCCACAGCACAATTAAACATCCTTTCACTTCTCATCCTATTGCCTTCCAGATGTTGTATATCCCATCTCACCCATTCCCATGCTGGCTGTGAATTCAAATTCAAGAAATCTGCAGGGCAAATATTTATAACAGAGTAACAGAGCTGGAAGGGATCTTGGAGGTCTTCCAGGCCAACCCCCTGCTCAGACTTATGCCACTTCAGATAAATGTTATCCAATCTCTTCTTAAAAACTTCCAGTGTTGAAGCATCCAAAACTTCTGAAGGCAAGGCGTTCCACTGGTTAATTGTTCTGTCAATTTAATGCACTGGAGTTCTACCTGACCATAAAGTCTTTCTGGAGCCAAGCTGGAGCCCTGTGACTTTATAATTATTGTCTAGGTAGCTTTTGTGGCAACCATTCAAGAGGTTTTGGCTTTTGGCTTTTGTTATTTTTTTTGTAAGCTTTCCAATCTAGTCCAGGGCCCCGGAGACCCCAGTCCTCCTTCCACCTTGCAGCATCCACGATTTAGTTCTGAGATTAAACCGAATCAATCAGACCCGGCTGGCTGCTGCTCCCTTGTTATATCTCCCTAAGATATAAACATCCACACAATTAACCCCACACAGCTTTAATCACCCTTCCCCACAGGCCTCGCCGGCCAGAACGGCCCAAACCGGTCCACACAACAGGAGGCTCAGCCGGCTAGGTGCCGAAGGTGCAGAGATGGAGGCGGGGGAGGAAGACTTCGTAGCCACGGCTGCCCGTCCTCTAGCGTCCTCCTGCCGCTGAGCGCAGCGAAGACTCCCCCTGTTGAATGTCTGCCTGGAAAACAAGTCGGAGACCCCCTCCCACCCCACCCTCCCTGTCACCCTCAGGAGGGAAGAGCTGAGCGCCCCACTCGCATCCCTCCCTCTCGCCCACGAGGCGCTCCTCCGCACGCAGCTGCTTTCTTCTCCCCAGCCTCAGCGCCCTTCCGAATTGCCCCAAAGGGATCCCGGCTTCAGGGGATTTGCGGGCCCCGTTGTTCGGCCCCACAGCCGCGCCCCCCCCCTCTCACCTACTCACCTCCCAACGGCCCCAACCGAGGCGCCCATTCAGCGGCAAACGCGCGCGCGGAGCATTCTGGGACGGCCACCGGGCTGCGGAGATCAGAAGCCCCGCCCACCAACCTCCCTGTCTCTCCATTTCCCTCCCCGCACCTGGGCTCCCCATCGCTGGTGTTTTCCCGTCCCCGCCTTCTGGCATCAGCCTCCGTGTGCGGCAGGTCGGGGCTAGTCGCTGTTGTTAAGTCTATCCATTGGGTTTCGCTTTTCGTTTTATGAAAAACTGACGTTTCAGGGTGTGTGCGCTTGTTTTTAAAGAGGTACGGAGATTCGTAGAGACTGCGTGAAAATTTTCATGCAATTTTCTTGGCAATGTTATTGAAGGGGTTTGGCACAGCCTTCCTCCAGGATGTAAGGTGGTGGGTTTTTTTTATCTTATTTTCAAGGCAAACTTGCAACCCTGGGATTTCCTTGTGGTCTCCCATCCAAGGACTAATCCAGCCTGACTCTGCTTAGATCCACCAAACACATCTTACATATTGGCAAAAAAAAAATCAGAAAATAAAAAAGACCTTGTTGATGATCCAAGCTCTGTAAAGGACCTTGGAATACTCATCTCTAATGATCTAAGTGCTAGAGCCCACTGTAACTACATAGCCAAAAAGGCATTAACCGTTCTTAACCTAATCCTACGTAGCTTTTTCTCTGGTAATATCACACAACTAGAGCATACAAAACATTTGCTAGACCAATACTTGAATACAGCTCATCAGTCTGGAACCCACATTACGTATCTGATATTAGCAGTTGAAAAAGTCCAGAAATATTTCACAAGAGTTCTCCACTCCTCTGCTCGTTGTAGAATACCTTATGCCACCAGACTTGAAATTCTAGACCTAGAAAACCTTGAATTACGCCATCTTCGGTCTAATCTAAGTATGGTATATAAAATCATACATTGCAATGACTTACCTGTCAATGAATACTTCAGCTTCAACCATAACACAAGAGCACACAATAGATACAAGGTTAACTGCACCAAACTTGATTGCAGGAAATATGACTTCAGCAACAGAGTGGTCAGTGTCTGGAATACTCTACCTGACTCTGTGGTTTCTTCCCCAAACCCCCAAAACTTCAACCTTAGACTGTCTACTATTGACCTCACCTCTTTCCTAAGAGGTCTGTAGGGGGCGTGCATAAGCGCACCAACATGCCTACCATCCCTGTCCTATTGTTTATTTTTCTTATATGTACCCATTTCATGTATTCATAACTATGTATATACTTATACCTATTACCTTGTAAGCTATTGACAAATCAAATAAATAAATAAAAGTAAATAAATTGTGCAACCTGAAACCAGAGGCTATTTGACAAAGACAGTATGCACCATGATCTGAGAGCTGCTTGACTAATAATGTGCCACCAACACTTTTAGCAACCATACATTTTCCCATATTTCAGCTACTCCAACTGTGCATTCATTACCGCTGTAACTGAGTCCATCCACCTTGTTGCTAGCCTTCCTTTTCTCCTTTCTTCCACCTTTCGCAGCATGACAGATTTCTCAAGAGAGCAAGGTCTTCAGATGTCTGAAATAGGTGTCTATTCTATTCTAAATGATATGAACAGTGTAGAAATTTGATGAACAAATAAACAGGTGAGAAATTACTTAAAGCTAAATCAGAGCCTCATTCAATGTTTGCTTTTGAATGTAGAATACTCACTTTTAAATCTGTGCTTGGCATCATCAAAGAAACAACTCTGATATAGAAAAGACATGGGAAAAAACCCCCACAAGAGAACATGACTGCAATTTACTTATCAAACAATAAAGCACTGTGCCAATTTGACTAGAACATATTGTCTTGGTTAGGCCTATTTGTGGACCTTAAAAAATATTGAGAAACTATTCAAAAAATAAGTCAATAGTCCAGATATAGTAAATTTTATTTGGGTATCTCAGTGAAGCTACATTTCACTTTTCTTTGGACTCTAATATTTAGTCTTTTAAAAAATAAATTATGATGTCATAATTTATATAAATCTTATATAATCATCTGTGAAGTTAGTGACCTTTGCTTTTTCAGTCAGATTAAAGACGGACAATCTTCCTTGAAATAGTTTTGACTCCAGCATGCTTTGTGGAAGAAGCCAGAAGAGAGTCAATATCATTTATAACTTTTGAAGTTTTTTCCAGAGACTCAGTTATGTTCTTGATACTGACATCCTCTGCCAAGAAGACTTCTTTTGATGCACTTCCTGTATCTTTGTCGGATGACAGATTTCTTCCCACAGTTGAAATCCTACCTGGAATATTGCTGTTCTCGACTAAAACTATAGTATGTAGTTAAGGAGAAACATGATACTAAAAACAGCCACTTTTCTCTTCTCTTAATCAAATTAGAAGGAACTCGTTGACTTTTGTAACCTGTATTCTGCAATGCCAATATGCATGTATATAAATTTTTTATAAAAAATTCCCTTTGACTGTGTCTCTGTGAACTTGGAACACAACTAAATATACACATCACAATTTAGAACTTTCTTTGGAGTATTTCATTAAATAAGAATGAAAATCCATAGTTAATAACTATGACAACAAATATCATCACAACAAAGGCTATACCATGTGGATGTTATTGTTTCCAGCTATTTTATTGATTGGAAAACTGAATTAGCGTTCCCAATAGGGCAATTATTGGATGTCTCAAACCAAGAATTACTTATTTTAGGAAGTGTTGTGCGGATTTATAAGATGTACAAAAGGATACAATTGAATCGTCTTATTTTTTCGAGCTCAGTCGCAACTGACCTACGGGAAAAAAGAGAAACCTAATTAAAATGAACATTTTCTTGTTTGATATAACATTAACAAAATAAGGTAGAATAGAATGGCCCTCTAAAAAGTGAACATTAACAGTTCACTTTATTTCATTGTTTCTATTTAACATCTACAAAAAAAAAGAGGAATTGCTAGAAAGTTACATTTTGCTACTAATTTGCAGAAAAAATACTTTTATTTAAAAGGGGGAAAAAGAACTTTGGAATATCAAATCCAAGATAATAAATCCAATGGGTGGCTTTACAAAGCATCACTGCAGATTTGAGAATATTCTGGTTTATTAATTAAGAAGAATACCAGCTTTGTTCTTGAATAGATTCTTTTGTATTGGTACACGTCCCTTTATCTCTGTTCAGGCTTTTGCACCATTCCACCACTGTTGTGATATATCTGCATTAAAGAAAAATGTTTTGTTGAATCTTGTGTACATGGGAAACAGCTTTTGAGGACTCATGGCAAATGAAGAGCATCTTATGAATAATAACCAAGTTAGTAAATATAGTAAAAAATAAAGAGCAGAACAAAAATGCAGGGGGGTCAGTAACTTTTATGGACTTATCAGCAGAATGGATGAGGGCTATATGACAGTGATGGTGACATAAGGAATAGAAGGGACTTGAGTGTTTGATCTTAGAAACTAGTTTGGCAGCTGCAGAAGGATTTATTTATTTATTTTTTGGTGATTTTCTGCTAATACAAGGATTGCACAAATCTTAACACTTGTGTTATAACAGAAAGAAGTCTGGAGAAAACAAATGTAATTCTTGAAAAAGTACTCCAGCCATTTATCAACAACTATACAACTATGTTAACATCTGCCATATGTAAAACAGGGACTTTGCTGCTAAAGTAATTTGTAAAACAACCTTCACCCCCTCAGTTTTAGAGAAGTTGAGCTTGAGTGAGTCTCCTAAAATTTTCCAGAAGTACCTCTCATAGGGCCCAGGATGATCAATCTGGAAAAGCTGTTGTGCTCCTTCAGGACAAGTCAGTTTACACCAACCCGTGTTGTTCTTTTGAGGATTCTTGAACAAAGGAACAAAAAATAAAATAGGAAAGAACATCATTATTATTAGGGTATGTTTAATTCTTCTAATCCAGGGGTGTCAAAATCTGGCCGGCCCGCGTGGTACTTAAATCTGGCCCATGGGCCCAGCCTGGAAATAGAAAAGGATCAGCCCGCAGTGCCTCTGACAGCCAAAATGGGGTCTGGGGGAGCCGTGCCCCATTTTGGCCACAGGGTGCTGCAGGAGGGGTCCAGCCCATCCCCCAGCTGGCCCACGGAGAAGAACTGCAATGTTGATCCGGCCCTCGAAGAAATCCAGTTTGACACCTCTGTCCTAGTCTGTTTCTAAACTTGGGGACCAGGTAGCTTTCTGGATCTTCTGCAAGATCCCCAAAATTCCCTTCCAGTTTAAATAAGCCACAGTTGTACCCGCTGCATATCAAGTCCCTTCTCTAACTGCTACCTGCTGGTGAGCTAAAGCTTCATATCTTCTGTGCATACAATCCCTGATGTAACACTCAAATGAAGAATTGGTTTATTCCTTTAAATTAAAACAGTGGGGAACTATGGTCCTTTTATGGTTTGTGAACTTCAACTTCCAGAAATCCTGAACCAGCATGGCTGATTCAAGAATTCTGGGAGTCGAAGTTCACAGACTGTAAAAGGGCCATAGTTTCCCACCCCTGCTTTAAAAGAACCATCATCAACTAGGGATTCTGTCACACTTGTGTTATTTTTCAACACTCTGAAAAGACCTTTATTAGAATAGCGGAGCTTTTCCTTCCATTCTATATATTCTACTGTCTGTTAATGGCAATGAAATGGATCTCCCCCAGTGATGCCAAACAATGAAGAGGACAACCTCAAAATACATGGCAAAGAACATTCATGGAAGACTTAAAGACTCTAAACATCACATGGAAAGACGTTGAACTACTTGCTTAATACTGAAAATGCTGGCGATCCCTTGCTGCTTGTAAGACTATTAGCATGGGAGGATCTGATGCTAACCTTTTGTAAAAGATATTTCTTTTGTATTTGCTGTGTTCCTGAAGCATGCAAATATGCATATGTGTATAAACAGACCATAAAATAAAAAGTCTATCTTGGGCAGTAATGAACACAGGGCAGGCACTGGAATTTTTATATTCTACCCCCCAAAACCCCTAGTTGAAGTCAATACATCTTAAAGTTGCCAAGAAACATTGTTTAAATGATGGGAATTCTGCACTTGGTGATTAATTCTGATCTGATCTGATTTATCCAGTGGCCCTTCTTGATATTCTTTTAAATATGAAATAAATATAATTAACTTTACCTATTGCTCACCTGTGATCGTCCAAAGTGAGAACTGAAATCCCACTCCATATTCAGGACTGTCCCATCACAAAATACAGCATATATTTTCTTATCTGAATAAGCAAAGAATCTTCCTACATTAGGAACAAATGTTTCAGCCACAGGGAGTGGTAACACTTCTCTTCCACCTGTCTCAGAAGACTATTAAAAAACAAATGAAATCAAATAAGATAAGATACATATTAGTTGTATTAACTTATCTTATGCTGGTATTTGATTATCATATTCATACCTACCAACTTCCAGCAGCAAACATTATAATTATGTGTTAAGGAAAGCATATTCTCAAGATCATGTTGAAGAACTCTAAGTAGAAATATAAAAAATATTAACATTTCATAACATTGCAAGCCTCTAAAACATTTAAATATATTATGCATACTGTTCATTGCTGTTAATTATTGCATATTAACTTGATCTTAATGTTCTGACGTTCAAAATTAACATGGGATATTTTACTACTTGTTAGCTCACTAATGATGTTACTTTCAAAAACTTGTTGTAATGCTTCTAACCCTCTAACCTATTTATTTTTAGTTTTCCATTTTTTCCTGGTTTTCTTTTTCACTGTATTGTTAAATACCTGTTAAAACAAAAATGTTTGGAAAAAATTATAACTATTTTATGCCCAAGTACCTTATGCTAGAATGAGCAGTAAGGAAATGGGTTTAACATACAACTGCTTGATGATTTGCAGTAAACTTTGGCAAAATTTTAAAATTTCTAGCTATTCTTCTTTAGAATCAAGATAGATTTATTTTATATGGCATCCATATACAGGTAGTCCTCAGTCAGCAAGCATTCATTTAGTGACTGTTCAAGGTATCATTGGCACTGAAAAAAGTGATTTATGACCAGTTTTTGCATTTATGATTGTTACAGAATTCCCAGAATTAACCTATCGTTTCCCTGAAAATACGACCTACCCTGAAAGTAAGTCCTAGCTTGATTTTTACTCATGCAAAAGCCCTACCCTTAAAATAAGCCCTAATTAAGATCCTGCCCACTCAAGTGCACAGGTAAAAATTAAGCTAGGGTGGGGATGGGGGGGGGATGGAGCTGCCGTGCTACTTATCTTTGGACAGTTGTAAACAGGCCTTGCACACTCCGACACCTGCCTTGCCGGCCCATTTCTTCTCCAGCCAACAAGCCGCTGAAGCTCCTGAAGGCCTCTGACAGCAAAAAGGAGGCCGGGGGGGACACACGCAAGTGAGGTTGGTCAGTGGATGGCATCCGCTGAAAATAAAACCTGGTGCCTTATTTTCGGGGAAACACGGTAGGTTCATGGATTTGGGTACTTGAAGATTAACTGCTGCCTTTTGTCAATGTTACTGAAAGTGACTAAATATTATTCCAAATTACCTAGAAAACTGAGTGGTATAATCTAAATAAACGAACAAATACTTAAAAGAAAGCAAAGTATCCCACCTTACTGACTGTGTTATTATTGTCCCTACAGAGTAGAGACTCCCAGGGACATGAGGTGGTAGGCTGTTTACAGAATACATAGTTTCTTCTATCTAAAAGATGAATGTGAAAGAAAAAAAATAACTATTTAGAAAAAGTGCTAACCAACAAAGCAAGTACAACAGACCATTAAACTACTGGACTCCAAGTATGAACAGTTGTTCATTATATGGTTTAAAGCAATTTGTTCCTTTGGTGTTAAATTGCTCTAATCTCTTGTTTTTGTGCCATATGCCACAGATAATTGTAGGTCTGAGGCAGCTCTGTCCAAAATAAAAACTAAAAGTGCAAAAGTGCCTAAGACCGTTGATAGGTGTAGGGATTTCCACATGAACATAAAGCACCTCAGTTCTTACAGTAAAGCCAGGAATTAATGTGGAAGTAGGATTATCTTCTTGGAAAAGAAAAAAAAACAGTAAGCACTGATGATGGGGAATATTCTAGGAATAGGGGAAGACGGATAATATAAGAAGGAACCAAGTTACCAATTTGATTTTTTGGGGGGAAAAGATGTTTCTTAAAGTAGAATTAAGGGTCATTATATTAGAAGAGAACTTGCTTTGTTATCTTATGTTTCATGAAAGGAAAACCAAACACTGAAACCATGGTTGCAGGTCTAGACATCAACAATCTCAGCTCTGATTTTAATAATTGTAAGAACCTTAGGTACAAAGAATTGGATATACAGTATATGAATACATAAGTAAAAAAAATAACTAATAGTCTATACATTCTCTTTTGTCATCAGCAAAAGGGCAAGAAAACTGTACTGCATGTGCAAACACACACACACGTGTGTACACACGTAGAGTACCCCTTTTTCCCTCTCTTTCTCTCATTTGTTAGCATGTCATCATGGTTCTTAATCTATCACAATCTTCATTTTAAATGGGATAGTTTTACAGCATTCCTGAAAAACAGCTATCATAAAATATTCAAGAAAAGATTTATTTGCTGTTATTTACCTGTTTTGTATGTGGGTTAATACAATAACGAGTGAAGTATTTTCCCAAGAAGAAACCTTCTGACTTAAACACTGATCCATCTCCAGGATAAATTTCTATACTTCTAAGTCCAACGGAAAACCTAATAGAAAGTATGGGTTATTAGCTCCACTATGTTTTTATTATCTCAATAGGCTATGTAGATTAATTATAGATAAATCAAAGATCTGATTCTGGGAGAAAGCTAACAGATTTTAAAATTAGTCATAGTCTATTGATCCATGGAAGAAAGAATTACAACCTGTAATTTAAATACTGAAATTAAAGAAATATGAAAAGGTTAAGCAAGTTTTTATATTCTCCTGAACCATTAATAAAGTATTACAAAAAAACAGGGTTAAGGAAGAAGAAAAACCAATGTTAAATGTTTTAAACCAGTGGCCCCCAACCTTTTGGGCACTGGTTCCATGGAGTTTTTTCTATGGTCCGGTGTGGGGGTGGGGTGTGGTTTTGTGTGCTGCCTGCATCCCACAAATGGAGCTTTGCTTGTTTGTGCGGCCCGGTTTCTTGAATGCTGTGGCCTGGTGCTGGTCCACGGACCAGGTCCAGGTTAGCGACCCATGTTTTAAACCGAGAGGTCTTAATTTGAAGTTACTCCCAAGATGGGTTTGGTAGTCTGAAGGCAGTGTAGTATGTTGTAGATATAAATAAAGTGTTGTTTTTTTTAAGAAATACTACTTCTAGTGAGTTTTACATTATAAAATGCTATAATGTGTAAAATTAAAAACCTTGCAAACCCTGCCAAACCTGATAAGAGTCTCAAGATCTTCTCATCCCAAGCCTGGGAGAATTATCAAGTTTTCAACGACTTTCCAGAATGTTATCAGGATGGGCAATGGGAAATAGTTGTCCAGGTAGTCCCAATTGACATCATAATCCCAAGATGTGTGGATCATTAAGTGGGAAGTGGATAAAATTTCAAGTAAACAGCAGGGACACTGCCAGGGGCTAGGGGAGGCCTGGTGCAGGGGATATGTAAGTGGAGTAGGGGGTGCTGTGATTTTGTAATTGAAGGAAGGAGGAAGCAGGTGTGTTCGAGCAGAGGGAAGAGGAGGAGGGGAAGCAGAGATGGTATTCAGCAGGTTCTCATCATTTTTGGAGAACCAGTAGTAAAAAATTTGAGTAGTTCAGAGAACCGGCAAACACCACCTCTGACTGGCCCCGCCCCATCTATTCTCTGCCTCCCGAGTCCCAGCTGATTGGTTGGATCTTCTTTTGTTGCCCTGCACAGGAGAATGGAGCCGGAAAGCAGGTTAGTGGTATGGGAATGGAGATTTTACAGTATCTTTCCCCTGTCACGCCCACCAAGCCACACCCACTAAGCCATATCACGCCTACCAACCTACGCCCACAGAACCGGTAGTAAAAAATTTTTGAATTCCACCACTGGAGGGAAGATATGCTGCACAAAAAGGACTGGGATGTTTGTGTGTGGGAGGTGTTACCAGAACAACTTGTAACCTTTTTTGTTGGCTTCTCCATTAGCTTTGCTTGTGGAAAGACAGCAAGGGCAGGTTGCAAACGCTGACCATGTGATGCCTCAACCATAGTTAAGTGCAAGCTAGTTGCCAATCATGAGCATTTGACCATGGATCTGCCATGTCAGAACTTTGAGGATTTACCCTAGGTAGCACTCATCCAGTGCCATCATAACTTCAAACAATTGCTCAGAGTGGTTGGTAAGTGAGGACCGCCTGCTCATTATACTGGAACACCAATGCTCATTAAAAATCTATAATTATTATTTTGCAAATTCTTCAGTGTTCTTACCGAATACAGATGAATTAAGTCTTTAAAGCTCCTTTCATAAACACGCATACCAGAGGTGGTATTCAGCAGGTTCTGACCAGTTCTGGAGAACCAGTAGTGGAAATTTTGAGTAGTTCAGAGAACCGGCAAATACCATCTCTGACTGGCTCCGCCCCCATCTATTCTCTGCCTCCTGAGTCCCAGCTGATCGACTGCGTCTTCTTTTGTTGCTCTCTGCATAGGAGAGTGGGGCTGGAAAGCAGGTTAGTGGCGTGGGGTGGGAATTTTGCTGTATCCTTCCTCTAGAGCAGGCTTGTCCAACCCGCGGCCCATGGGCCGCATGCGGCCCAGGTCGCCTCGTAATGCGGCCCAATGCCCACCCCAACCATCGTGCCACAGCCAGCGAGAAGGAGGAAGAGAGGCAGGCGCGAGGCGGGGCGAGGCGAGCGCCAGGCCAAGCAGCAAGAGAAAAGGCGGGCGCCGTCAGAACGGCACCTCCTGCTGTTACCGCCGCCGCTGCTGCTTCTGTCCCCGCCGCCGCTGTCCCCGCGGCAGGGGAAGAAGCGGCGGCGGTGGCGGGGATGGTGGCGGGGGCAGAAATGGCGGCGGCAGAAGCAGCAGCGGGGGCGGGGGAAGAAGCGCCGGCGGCGGCAGAAGAGGTGGCGGTGGCAGAAACGGCGGCGGCAGAAGCAGCAGCGGGGCGGGAGAAGCAGCGGCGGCGGGATGGTGGCGGCGGAAAGCAGCAGAGGGCGGCGGCAGAAGGCGGCGGCGGGGATGGTGGCGGGGCAGAAACGGCGGCGGCAGAAGCAGCAGCGGGGGCAGAAGCCTTCCCCGCCGCTGCTTCTGCCCCCGCCGCCGCTGCTGCTGCTTTTGCCTTCCAGTCCTGCCTCATCCAGCCCGGCTATTTGCAGGAGGAGGGTAGGCGTGAGGCAGGCGAGCTCCCCCGCAAAATTTGGCCGGAAAATAAACGGTGATAAAAAAAACGGTGATAAAAAATAAATAATTTTAAATAAATAATAAATAATAAAAACATCTCACTAACTTTATTTCCAAATAAATTTAATATGTTAACTATGTTTTCTATGGTTTTGGGGGATGATTGGGTATCGTTACTGTTATTTTATTTTATGTGCGGCCCAAACCAAATTTTCATCTTCTAATGTGGCCCAGGGAAGGTGAAAGGTTGGACACCCCTGCTCTAGAGTGAGGTGAGAATGGAGCTTTTACAGCATCCTTCCTCTGGAGTGGAGTGAGAATGTAGATTTTACAGTATTCTTCTCCTGCCATGCCCACCAAGCCACACCCACAGAACCTGTAGTAAAAATTTTTGAATCCCACCACTGACATATACGCATACCTGTAAATAATACCCTTGCTCCAAAGTACTTTGATAGGTTGCGAGTATGAGTGATATGCATCCTCCTCTTGTTTTTCTTCAAAAATATCAGTGAAGGTCCATCTGTGGATCAAATCAATGTTTTTAATGTTTGTTAGTAGACATACATAACATATTTCAAGTCAGTAGTATTTATACAGTGCTGAGAGATTATGAAAGCTCTAATGTTTAGACTACTTAGACCTTTAAAGATAAAAGTGTAAATAGAAGAGTATTAATTATGATTTGAATTTTGATGTTAATAAGCATAATAATAAACCATCCTGCCTTCCAGTGAAGACTTGTTTACTGCACAGGCCAGAAGGAGGGCTGAGAAAATATCTATAGACCCCTCACATCCTGGATGTAAACTGTTTCAACTGCTCCTCAGGATGCTGCTATATGGCATTGCATGACAAAACAACTATACATAGTTTCCCACCTATGCCATCACTCTGCTAAACACATAATTCCCACAGTCCTATCTACGCCTAAGTATATCTAACCATGTGGCAGATTTGTGTTACTATTATCTTTCTCATCTTTCCTATTAGGAAGTCCTATTGGTATCTTATCACAATCACTTTGTTAGTTGTATCTTATGATTTATGGGTTTTGATGACTTATGATTGCTTTTATGTATACTGAGAACTTAGGTACCAGAGAAAAATTCCTTGTGTATCCAATCACACTTGGCCAATAAAGAATATTCCAATCTATGCTATTTAGATTTTACCATCCAAAACTGAAGGTAATGTAACGAACAGCGGCAAATTACATCAAAGTATTTGTTGTACAATAACGGTTTATGTCTTAAGGGGAATACTTAATATTAAGATCTCAAAAAGCAATGTTTGATTAGAATCGTTAAAGCAACTTCTTTCATTTGGTCCTTTCCAGACACCTGGAGACAATTACACCCATTGTCTACATTGGTATGGATGCTGGTAGGATTTAAAACAGATTTTTAGCTGTTTAAATGGCCATTTTTAAAAAGACAGAAATGAAGGATACAGACATTTTAATGTATAAAACTAATTTACCTGTGTAGAAATGGAGCATGACAACTGAGAGGTAAAGCTGAAGGTAAAGTAGTAACTGTGTCAGTCATTCTGTATTCATTAGCAAGATCCAGGCTTACACAATGATCTTCATTCTTTCCTTTATTAGAGCCAACTTCATTTCCACCAAGTGACTGATGAATTCTTAATGCTAATGACAAAGGGTACTTCCATTCTTCAGGGCAGGATGACACTGATATATGCTGTGTAATCCTACAGTACTCAAATAAACTCTTCTGGGAAGACTGAGATATCCTATCTTCTTTTTGCACAGCACTTGAATTGTTCTCTTGCACAGCATTTTCTATACCATCGTTGTCCTTCATTTTTGTTCCTAGCAGTTTTGAACGAGTTTTTAAATCAGAGCTTTGGCTGGAACTCTCATAATTTGCTTGGGCTGACTTACAGGGGCTCCCCTTTGCAAATGATGATGGGAATGATAACCCCTTGCTTACTTTGCATAAAAACTCCACCGTAAATTCTTGCTGAAATTCTGGTAATATAAGAGAAGCATGTCCATCCAAAGACGTGACTTTCACATTGCCATTCAGAAGACGCATTTCCTCATTAGCCGTATGAAGGTCAGGCCATTTGGCTTCAGTGACATCCGTGAAAATAACCTGTAGAAGAGATTGAGTTTTAAGATTCTGATAGCTTAGACTTTCCCAAAGCCCTGCCAATAGCAGATCTAAAAGAGAAGATGAAGAAACGGTAGTACTTATCTGTTCATATCCTTGTGTGAAATAGGAAAGAATACATTTAGAATACATTCGGGGTATTTTTTCTGAACTGAGGAATGAAAAAGGACAGCGGACTATATTTTGTTGTTGTTAGTTGCAAAGTTGTGTCTGACCCATTGCAACCCCATGGACAACATTCCTCCAGGCCTTCCTGTCCTCTACCATCCTCCAGAATCCATTTAAGTTCACGCCTACTGCTTCAGTGGCTCCATCCAGCCACCTCATTCTCTGTCGTCCCTTCCTTCTTTTGCTCTCAATTGTTCCCAGCATTACGCTCTTCTCCAGTGAGTCCTTCCTTCTCATTAGGTGGCCAAAGTATTTGAGAACCATATCTAACCTCATTTATTAAAAAAAAACATAAAGAGTTATGATTAAATTTGCATTACGCCACTATAAATGGGGGCCATATCTAACCCCACTTATTCTGGCATAATGTAAATTTCATCACAACTCTTCCTCTTTCTGTTTTCTTTTTTCTGGGATGAATCTTTTGGTCTTAGAAACAGGCAGCAACCAACACGGTATAGAGATGCTGTGGGAATCTCAATTCGCAGCTCCCTTCTTTGGAGGTCAACATCCTGAATTAAATTTTAGAGAAAGAAATTCACAAGAAAATTCATCAGAACTTGGAATGCTATCTCAGGGGGCATAAGATTGTAGATATAAATAAATATACTGGTAAGTAAGTGGAACAGAGTAGATAATGGAACTAAGAGATGTAGCTTGCAAACATTACAATTTATCCAAACAAAGATAATTTCCAGGAATTTTCAAAGATTATTATGGATAACAAAAAGATGGTAATATTACAAAATTATTTTTATATCATTTAGGAGGTGTTTGTGATAAGGGTCTTAAACCTATTGCATTTCTTGTAGCTGCAGTAAGATGATATCAGACCTTCAATACAGGAATTAGGATTTAATTAGGAAACTGGTGCCACATAACCCAATACAACATTTATAACAGAGTTATAGTAACAGAATCTGGCAAGTCTGAAAGAGCTTCTCCCTCCTTGCCTTGTACATCTTCCTGTGAATTAGGAAGGCTTTTGTCCCAGACATGTTACATTCTTGACTTGTACTCAGGCCTTTTTTGTTTGACCATGGCTTTGATAGCAACTCTTCTTGTCCCTCAAGGCCATTCTCTCTTCCCTCTACATTTAAAAATGATTCATTAATAGAGGAACAGCTGACATTTTTAAATATGGAAAATAAGAATGATTAGTTTTCTTGATGCAATTATTTATCAGGAAATTATGTAAGTCAAGATTCCAATTATGGGAATGTGCACATTTCAGAATCTAGTAACACCTTAAAATAAAAATCATGTTTTATCAAATGTTATTAAGAATATATAGAAACTTTTTCACTGTGGATTTTAGGATAACTTGTCAGCAAGAATGATTAATTATTCATTTTATATATATTTATGCTGAAGGCTTCCATAACCAAACAGCCAACACGCATAACCAAGTCAATGAAGAATTCAGCACAGTGATTGACTCAGTTAGATCTGGGGTAATTTCCTTTATTACCTGTTTTGAACAAGCCTGAGAAGCTGGGAGAGGCCTAGCTGCATTTAGTCCTCCAGTACAAAAATGAGGTGGTAAACTAGGGGCCTCACATGGAAAGCATCACACTATAAAACTTAGTATCAAAGCCAATCAAAGCATATTTCCCAAAGATAACACATAAAATTAGCCAGTCAAATATTTCATTGGAATCCATTTTTGTTTCCAAATATATACTCAAAACTTACATTTTTCCTTTCTGGAGGTAAAATGTCTGAAGGTAAATAGGGTCGCTCAGAGTATTGATTTCGGAAATCTATTGCTCGCAAGAGTTGTTCCTAAAAAAAAAAAAAAAAAAGGAAAAAGAATTTGATTTGATTGAGAATTGATATTGGCAGAACCACTTAATTCTCACTCCTTAGCGTTATTGTTATACATTTTAAAATGTCATCCAGCGTAATTTCTGATTTTAAGAGAAGAAAAATAAGTTTTTAACTTGTAATGGAAAGTAAGCAAAATCCATCTACTCCGTCTTCCCACAGATAATTTACTGGCATCCAGGTCTGTACACAGAAAGCTAAAGCTGCATGCTACCAAGGAAGATATGTTCACTAATACCATTTTTCCCATGAGGAATCCTAGAAACAGAACAAAAATCTAATTGATCAGCCCAAATAATTCCTTAGTCCAGCTTTCTGTTCTTGTACACTGATGTAGCTAGACACTTATGGGCTGCCTAGAATTAGGACAGGTATGGGGCAGTATAATGATCATGAGTTTGATCCAAAAAATCTCAAGAACACAATTTTAAAACTGGCACCAATGCAACCTACAAGAACATTTTACACTTTGGGGTTTAAAATTCTACTGTTTAAAATTCTGGCCATTGCCCCTTTAATAGTATTTTAACAAACTCAAAATCTGTAACTCTTTAATTGGATTGTTTTGAAGGCTCAACATGGTCTTCACTGAATATCTTTTAAGCCTCCTTATATAGAGGTATTCCTCGACTTACAGTAGTTCATTTAGTGACTGTTCAAAGTTACCACAGCACTGAAAAATGACTTATGATTTTTCAGTTATAACCTTTGTAACATCCCCATATTCATGTGATCAAAATTCAAATGCTTGTCAACTGATTTAATACTTACGACTTTTGCTGGGTTCCAAAGTCATGGGATTGCCTTTTGCAACCTTTTGACAAGTAAAGTCAAAGACAGATTCACTTAACAACTGGATTACTAACTTATCAATTATCTCTTATATGATGATCACTGGGATTGATTATAGAAATGGAGCTCTCCACTCACATAAACGAGGGAGTGACGCTAACTGTTCAAGAACATGTATTTTCTTAACAGGGATGTTATTATCTGCTATTAATGTACTATAATGTGTCAGTACTATTTTTTTATATATAGTAAAAAGTGATATCTATTGCTGGTCTATGTCCATAATAAAGTTATATTCTATTCTATTCCCAGAGCAGGCCATCTTTTTCCTCCTGCTTAGAGAAAGAAGGTTTTGTTTACCCGATAGAGACTAATAGCAAACGGTGTCCTCTGACGAACTCTTTCCGGTGGTTGTATTGGGTGAGCAGACGGAGGGGTGGCCTTTTCAAACAAGAATTCCGATCCACACGGAGAAAGGAGCAATCTGGAGCCATTTGCATAGTGGACTTCCACTGAATTATCTTCATACAGGATCATGAGACTTTCCGATCCCATCACAACAATAAAAAACACATAAAGTGTTTTTACAAAGTGAATCTGTGAAAGGAATTACAACTGATTATTTAGCATATAGGTGTGGATAAGGAATGGTGCAAATATCAGGTAGCCTTCACTTACCAGCTATATGTTCAGTGACCGTTCAAAGTTACAATGGTGTAGAAAAAAGAGATTTATGACCAATCCTTAAAGTTTTAGTCACCACAGTATTCCCATAATCACATGATTGTAATTTGGGTACTTTGCAATAGGTTTGTATTTAGTCACAGTGCTCTGCGATCAATATTTGCAACTTTCTCAGCTGCCTTCACACAATCAAACTTAATGGGAAACTAGCAGAAAATTGTGATCATGTGATATTACATTTAGCAACCATGTGTGATTCTCTTAACAACTGTAGCTGAAACTGATGTTGTAAGTCAGGCACAGTCATGCCATGTTTCACTTTACAACTGTCACTTAGCAATAGAATTGCTGAAAGAATTGTGGTTGGTAAGTAAGGACTATGTACAAATGTATACTACAAAAGTGTATTATACTTTTGTTCAGCACTAAGAACTCTACAAAAGTCCTCAGCAGGTAGCATAATCTCAAGCCCAATAAAGACCCCAAATGGTTGAGTTCATCCCCAAAGCAGTTGTCTGATTGTTAATGCTATATATGAAAATGCATTGTGATTAATTTATTATATTAAATCAGTTTCAGTTTTTAATCCAAGATTCATCTATTTGTTGCTGCTCTATAAAAGTTAAGATATCCATTGCCTTTTCACCATGATATTAGATGAGAAGAATAGCTTTGGGGGCATTGCGGTGTTTTTTTTTCTTGCTTTCTAAAGCATTCCTCTTACTGTGGAATTTATGCAAAAATTGAGGTTCAGGCTTGGATGTATCCATGAAATCAACAGGAGCCACAAACACACACACCCCATCTGATTTGTAGACTATATTTTTACTATATTTACAGTTAAGATTGTGGAGCAACACTAGAAATAGAGCCCATACTTTTGTGGGGCTCCTCAGCAGTTGAACTGACAGATAAAAGACAGAAGGCCTTTGTCAGATATTTATTTGGAAATAAAAGTAAATGGCTAGGGTATCTATACACGCAGCTATTTTGATCAGAATTTGAGCACCACGGAATCTGTTCTAGTACAATTTCCTCCAAAAATTGAATCAACAGGGAACAAAAAGTTATTTCACATGCTCAATAAACCCCTACCTAGATTTGCAGATATACCCACCTTAATTAAACTTTTTTATTAATAATTTACTTGGAACAGCTTACATCCTGCAATGATGCCTGTAACACCACCAAACTGCATCTTCCTATCTTAGGAAGGGCTTGATAGGTGAATAAAATGCCACATCCAGACTAAATATCTGGCTGACTGTGCAATGAACCATAAAAACTTAGCGGTGCTAGTGGTCATTGGCACAATGGGTACCATATCAAAAAATCTCGGGGGGCACCTAGAAAATACGCACATTGATAAAATTTCCATCTGGCAATTGCCAAAGGCTAGGTATTTCTGGGCTTCATCTATACTACAGCAATATATAACCTAAGTTCTTGTGAGTAAAGAAATAGCAGCTATGACATCACATTGTTGTGATCAGATAATAATTTATTAAAATTACATGCCATACAACTCTCAACAACTGGGAGGGGGGGCTAACAAGAAAGACATTTAACAATAAACTCAATAAAAATAAAGAAAGATGGCAAGTGCTATGAGGCCAGGCGTGCTCAAACCTCCAAAATAAAACGGTGCACAGGTTTTCAGGGAGAAAGGCTAATCGTACATTAGCTCTTACTAGCTAGAAGTTCGTTTGCCTGGCCCTCTCGCGTAACACATTCGGACGACACCAAAGGAAACTGAACTACCTGGTTGCTCACACACAATATGTATTTTTCTCTCTCTCCAGTAATCCGCCGAGACGAGAGCCTTCGTTCCGAGTAAGCTTCTACTCCTTGGCCGCAGGAAGCAACGCAGCGCCTGTTAATCTTCCCCTCGTGCAAATAGGGAAACCCAGTCCAAACAGCGTAGCTCATTTGGGGAAAATTCGCTCCGTTAAAGTCCTCTTTCTTCGGTGTACGAGGAGCCGGGAAACCAACCAAAGAGCGCGGGGGTGGGGGAGAAAAAAAACCCCAAGAGGCGGCGCTAAGAGGAGGAGGTCTGGATTCAAACGGACTAACGCGCCTCTTTAGGGAAGGCGGAGCTTCAGAGGGATCCAGTAAAATAGGATTTTTTTCGGATTTGAGGCAACTCTGAGTTACTTTTTCCAGGAAAAGGTGTTTCCCACTGCTAGTCCTTCCTGGATCAGAAGGTTTATGGGGATTCTTCCCCCAGGGTTGAAGGGTTTGGAGCTCTACTGTCATTTTGTACGGAATCATGCACATCAAAATTCGGTCCGATCTAAGTATAGTACATAAAATTATCTATTGCAATGTCCTACCTGTCAATGAATACTTCAGCTTCAACCACAACAATATAAGAGCAGACAATAGATACAAACTCAAGGTAAACCGCACCAAACTTGACTGCAGAAAATACGACTTCAGCAACAGAGTGGTCAATGTCTGGAATACTCTACCTGCCTCTGTGGTTTCTTCCCCAAACCCCAAAAACTTTAACCTTGGACTGTCTACTATTGACCTCACCCCTTTCCTAAGAGGTCTGTAGGGAGCATGCATAAGTGCACCAACATGCCTACTGTCCCTGTCCTATTGTTTTATTTTTCTTATACGTATCCATTTCATGTATTCATAACCATGTTTATACTTATACCTGTTATCTAATAATCACTTGACAAAATAAATAAGCTTGTGCCGTTTGGAATAAAGCAAAGGGCCACCTCCACGCTTGTCAGTGGATGCAAAACTTAGAAGCACCATCTAGGCTAGGGCTACAAGTCCAATTGTTTATACAGTAGTCACTGTCATTTCCTGTAGTCTCTGATGGACAATAAGTGAGACATAGCCAGTGTTCTTCCTTTGTCATAAGCAAGCTATCCCCCCATCCCTCAAACCAAAGTTTTTCTTTTTTTTCCTCTAAAAACTTGGATTCTACGTTCCAACATTTATTTCCTGTCTTCCGTTATGTAATTTTTGTATTGTAGAACTTGGTAAGCTCTAGTGGCTTAACTATATGTTAAGTGGTGCATAATATACTAATCACAAAAGGTGCTTTTTCAGGAGGCAACTGGACTTTGTTTCTTCTTTTAAAGATGTTTCATTCTCATCCAAGAAGCTTCTTCAGCTCTGACAGGATAGTGGGGAATGGAAGAGTTGAAGCTTCTTGGATGAGAAGCGAAACATCTTCAAAAGAAAAAACAAGAAAGTCCAGTTGTCTCCTGAAAAAGCACCCTGGGTTATGGGACAACCATAACCTGGATGACTGAGAATCTCTATAGACTCATAATATACGAACCATATAATCTGAGTTCACACCACACAGTAGAGATGATGGTGGCTGGTTTGTGGTTGAAGTATGTTGTGTAAACACTCTTCCTTGTAGAAGATTTAGTATTCTGTACTGTTGGAACTAAAGCACGTGCATACAGGGAGAGATCCATGAGATCCTCAGTCTTTCCATTTTTATTTAAAATATGGAATCTCCTGAGGATGAAGAAGCTGGAGCCATGAGCAAGCAGGAACAATATAGTTTTTTTCTGCAGGTAGACAAGATCTTGAGATTTGTGTAGAAATAATTGAGAGAAAGCTGCTAAGATGTTTCAAGACCACCATGAGTTACTTCTACCTCCTCACCCAGGAAATGCTTTAGGGAGGGTACCAGATATGTTTACAATTAAGCCACTAAATGTTTTTACCATTCTAGCACTCTGGATTTAAAATAATGGCCTTAAACAACAAGGCAGACTTTATTTAATTGTCAAATTTAAAGCCCACCTGCCTCATAGATTAATTCTGGGCTTATCATTTATTAATACCAAGAACAATATACTAATATAACTAATTATTTAATGAGTAAATGGATTTTTTTTTTCATTTGTTGAATCATAGACTTAACAAGGATATCTTAGTTCTTGCACCGAGTTAAGGTTTGGAATGACTCCTTCCACTTCTAGGATTCAGTAATCCAAGATTTTGGAGAGCCACCTGTAACTCTGGTGACTGATGTTATTGCACCAGTGGCTCTGTGAATATGTGATCATAATAGCAATAGCACTTAAGACTTAGATACTATTCCACAGTGTTTATAGCAGTCTGAGCGATTTATAACATCAGCATAATTTTCCCAATAATTTGGCTCCTCATTTTACCAACCTTGGAAGGATGGAAGGCTAAGCCAACCTTGAGCCGGTCAGGATCAAATTCCAGACTGAGCAGAATTACTGCATTTTAATTACTGTGCCAGCAGGGCTCCCTTATCAGAGAAATAATCAAGAGAAGAACACATCTGCCTTCCAAGCTGTTGTCCACCCCAGCACCTACTAGATCCCAATCTCTAAAACCACAATAGAAGTCATAAAGCACCACAATCATTTCCTGTACACAAAAGATTCTGATTCTGGAAGTCTTGAGTTCTAATGAGAAATATACATGATTATTTGATCTTAGAACGCTGAAGCTCAAAAACTCCTGAAGGGAAATACTTAATTAATAGATGATCATGCTGTAGAACGAGTTTCATACTTGCATCAATGCCTAGCATAATTCCATAAAAGGAACCTCTTATTTAACCAAATCATACATTAAATAAAATGCACACACAAATTGTGTCTTGAAAATTACAAATGATGTTCAGTTGGGCAGAGTGAACAGAGATTTGTATATACAATTGCTGTATAAATTGACGAGAGAGGGCCATGAAACATTTTTACATTTGTATTTAGCACCTATCTGACCTTGATTGATTTTGAAGAGGGTGAACAAGGTTAAATCCAGTTAATTATTTCAATAGGAAACTTTCAAGAAATGTACACTGAGCCTCAGGCTAGACTGGGATATTGAAATTGGAACAAAAAAACATCTTGCCAGAAGGCAATGGGAACACACACACAAACACATTGTTGTCAACAAAATATGTACATGTAGTCATCAGGCCTTAAATGAGACTTCGCCAGCAACTATAAAGATAATACTCCTCAGCACAGAAGAAAACAAGGAAGATTAAATATTCTTTCTTAATGAAAATGAAAGCACTAAAAAAGTAAATAAAACGTATCCAACAACAACAAACTGTTTATTTATTTTTTTGCAAAATATGGTGTTAACTAAAAGCTAAACAACCAGAAGATGTAATTTTATACTAACTCATTTAACAGACACAAATTGTACCAAGTTATAACAGTGCAATATTAAACAGCACTATTTACATACATATTTACAACTTATGTCTTTATATAAGTTATTTAACCTACTGCTCAGGAAGTTCAACACATTTGGTGTTAGGAAATAAGATTCTAGGTAATATAAAATAGTGAATAAAAATGTTAAAAGTATCCTGGACAAAATTTTAGAGAGAAAAAAAAAGATGATTTAAGGGGAAGGACATAATCAGTAGACAAATTTCTTTGTAAACAAGGAACTTGTTAAATGTGATGCAATAAAAAGAGACATGAGGGTGTTCTTTTTAATATGCATTTCAGAGACACAAATTATGAACTTTGAACTAAAAAATAGCTTCTTTAAAATTTCAAAGTGAAAATCAAAGAAATGGTTGAATACAGACATTATATTTTGAAACCTCTAAAATAGCAAATTTTAGGGCCCAATGTTGTTGGTCTAAAAGTCTAATTACTATCCTCTGCAAACACGAGCAAAGGTCAGTCAGAATTTCTAGGCTGCTATCTGTGGATCAAGATTTAGAAAGCATCCTAAACCGTGGATTTTGGGGGACTTTGCAACCTTCTCCTGAATCTGATGAACCAGAATTGCTAACCAACATTTTAAAGTAATCCTGATTAGCATTAATAATTGTTTTGTCAACACATGACTGACAATAAACAATGGCTAAAGAGGAAGTATTAATATGAAAATGGGTAAAGGAATAATCATGACTCATTTCTGATAATCTGAAATCATACTTCAGAAAATGATCAATATGACATCTAAAACTCAGTAATAATGTTGAAGACAGCTTTGATGAAATAAAACATCAATTGACAATGTAGCTGTTTGAAAATCCAATTTTTGTGCACAGCTCCAAATTGTCCTTGGGTGGTTACAATTTTCATGATTTGTAAAATATTAAGAAAACAATTTTGCAACTTCATGAGCCTAAAAATGTGGGGTGAATGCTATAAGCTATCCAGGAAAGAATGTAAAAATTCATTCCAAAAGCAAGTCAAAATGAATTATGATTGAAAGGATTTTACTTCAGAAAAGTGTGAATTTTTAATACAAATTTAATCTAAGTTGAACTTTTAGATTAATATGACGCGCCAAATAAATTTGTTACAGCAAAAACACTGCTTATTTAACTGTACATAAAATAAACTATAATATTTACATATTATTCAAGATAAAGAATTTCACTTTACAATTGCTTCTTTTTGGCAGATTCTGTTTAACAAGAAGGAAATTGCATTATTGGAAAAACTTAATTTCCTGTGATATGGATTAAAGGATTTTCCACTTGTTTACTTATTGTCTATTCTATGCTGTTTTAGTTTTTTTTTCAAAAAAAACAAACAATATTTATGTAAAACTTATTGTTTCCTCTTGCGTTCAGATTCTAAGCAAAATTTTTCATATGCTTCTTCAATTTCCGGATCCATCTCATCATCTTTTTCATCATCATCTTCATCATCAAAATATCTGCAATAAAATTCATGTTAAATACACATTTTTTAAAATTCAAACATTAAAAACAATAAAAAAGATAAATACCAATATTAATGTTATGATTCTATATTTGTATAAGCTGAACCCTGGCAGGCTCTCATTGCAAACTACCATATTTTTCACACTATAAGATGCACTCCCCCCTCCCCCCAAAAAAAGTGGGTGGAAATGTCTGTGCGACTTATAGAGCGAATGTTGGCAAAGCCCATCCCACCCTTTGGCCTCTGCCTTCCAGCAATTTGCTTCCTAACAGCAAACAGCCTGGTCAACTTCAGCACAGCACAAGTTCCTATGCCTGTTCTTGAGTTGCCAGCTAATTTAGCACGAGCAGCTGGCAATTGTATTGGCCTCCCGAAATACCACCAATCAGCTGTTCCAGGCTGCAGGGGTCACCGTCGTTCATTGCTGCGGCCGCGTATTGCCACCTCTGTGCACCCCATTTTCGACCTCCGTGCATCTTGTTTTTGGCCTGTTCCAGGCGGCAGGGATCGCCACCGCCTATCTCCACTGCCATTCGGCGGTGACGAAGGCAAACAGCGGTGATAGGCAGTGGCAGCAGCAGCGGCGATCCCCACCCCCTGGAAAATGGGGCATGCGGAAGCGGCAATACGCGGTGGGCTCAATGGGCAGCAGCAATCCCCAAAGCCTGGAACAACTGATTGCCAGTATTCTGGGAGGCCGATCCAACTACCAATCAGTGCTGACCAGGCTGTTTGCTGCAAGGAGGCTGCAATTTTTTTTTCTTGTTTTCCTTCCCAAAAGCTAGGTGCGTCTTATGGTCTGGAGTGTCTTATAGTGCAAAAAATATGATAGGTCTAAATTGCTTAAGTGCAAAGAAGTTCACATTTATAAATGTTAGTATCACTTATAAGCAAGAATGGTCAATTTAAATTCCTAAGTACAAAACAAGTATTATTTCCAACAGGAAACCACCTACATTCCAGCTGCTAAGGCCTCTGCTGCACATTCAAATATAAACAGAAGAATTTATAGGATCCAAAAAACAGAAAGTGATCAGAAAAGGAATTGAACAGAAAGACAGAAATAATAATCTTTTTTGCTGTAGGGCCTAAAACATTATGAAAATATTCTTTTCAAAAGCAACAATTAGTAAAAAGAGCTCTGTAGATCTCTAAGGTATTGATTAATGTTTCCATTTAGTAGAATATCAGTAAATAAAACTGAAAAAAGCAGTCAGTTGTATATAAAAACTTTTGAATACTAAAGTATTTTCAAAATGATAAATTTTGACAAAAATATTCTTGAAAAGTGAAGACCAATTTAGGAATGTTAATGATAATCTAAAATGATTCTATCTGCATCACATTAGATTAAAATAAGAACTTACTGGTCTTCCGCTCCTGTTCCATTTTCTTCATACCCTTGAAACAAATCTTGCCTTTCAAGAAGTTCTTGATATTTCTCTTGGTAATCTAAATCAACATTTTATGAAGAACCACATCCAAGTTTATTCACTATATCGATTAGTAAAATATTACAGATATGTATCCGATAGGCAAACGTAATTTGGGTAAGCTCTTAATAGCACATTGAAATAATCTGCTTAAATGTATCATTTTATTGTACTTCATCATGCTTATCCTGAGCTTTCTCTTCCCCTGGCTTTTCTTCAAATAATGTTTGCACTCAAGCAACATAGCTCCTCATTAAAGAATTTGCAATATACTGTATTGTAGCAAGGTATTCTCACTGCCAAAAAAGGTAAAAGTCTGCAATGCACAATAAAGTGGAAAGACACATTCTGTGCCTTAAATGATTAGTCAAAAGCAACTAAGCACTAAGTAAAGGAGTACAATTGTGGAGTCACACAAAGAAAAAAAGGTCTCTGACACTGTAAATGTAGGATGCGGTATTGAATAAAGCATGACTGATAGCAATCATTGATTAAATGCCATGAAGTACTCTTAGCAATCACATACATATAGTTCTTGTTTAGCGACCTTTTGCAGTTATGATTGTGGGGAAAAAAGTAACTTTGCAACGAATTTTAAGCCTTGGCGCAGTGGTTAGAATGCAGTGCTGCAAACTACTGTTCAGCAGTTTAGCAGTTTTTGTCATCGGTTCAAGGTTAACTCAGCCTTCCATCCTTCTGAGGTCAGTAAAATGAGGACCCAGATTGTTGGGAGCAATATGCTGACTCTGTAAACTGCTTAGAGAGGGCTGTAAAGCACTGTGAAGTGGTATATAAGTCTAAGTGCTATTGCTAATCTTCAAATTTAAGACCTTTAGAGGTCTGTAAAATAAAGGAAAACTGAAGTAAGATCATAAGAACGGTTGTAATAGCTCTGATTAACAACCAAGTTGCTAGTCCCAATTGTAGTCTCTAAATGAGTATAATACCTATAGATGCATTTTCTCCATAATGGTGTCACAAAACTTTGTATATATAGGTTTCACTTATCTTTGTTAATAATTTGTCTACAAATGACAGAAACAGCAATGGGTTCAATACTCTGCTGATGTGACTGCAGACAAGGAAACTAGCATGGCATGTAGAATTCCATCTGAATGGATAGAAAGCATTTTCTGGAACTTTTAATAAAGCTCTGCCTATTTTTGATTGTCTGCCTTCTTTGAGAGCTATAAAATGTAAATTTAATTGATTTCTATTTTAACTATTTTATGCAAAGCAAATAGTTAGAACATACCTGGATCTGCTGCAGTGAAAGGCAAACCCTCTGATGTGTAAAATGTTGGTTCATTCTAGAATTAAAATATGCATTATTTATTTATGTTTCTATTTTTTTAATCTTGTATGCTTTAGCATTTTTATATCTATTTCAGTAAAGCTATCTCAGGGATAATCTATGGAAGAAGAATGCCAGTATACTTTACCATGAAGTAATTAGGATCATTTTCTGGAGTTGCTTCCCTGTACGTTGAAGCAATATGTACCCTTCCCCAATTACTTGACCGCAGTTCTACTAATTTTAATAGCATATGCTTTACATCTCTGTAACAGAAAAGTAGAAAATAAAATCATTACTTTTACTGTAAGAATAAACCTGACTAATTTATTATAGCTTCTCAAAATGTAATTTTTTTTTAATGCTAAGGCATTGTCAAAGAACAACTTTTGTTATCAGTATTCTCATACATTAAATATAGGTATTAAATGTGATACATGGCTTTGAAGAACCTACACTGTTTAGATTGGTTAAACACAGTTATTTAAATTTAGCACTTCTGTTGGCTTTGTCCTTTCTGCTGCGTTCAAGGACTTCAGCCTCTTTCCTTATCACGCTTTAAGTGTACTGTCTTCTCTGAAATGTTTGTGTAAGCATTTTCTTAAATAAGAGTTATGAGAAAAGCAGTTCTGGTCTTTATCTATTACAGGCAATAATTCATACAGGAGAAGTAGCCTAATGATCTAGACAAGGTCTAGGCAAGCAATTTGCAACACGTATTGATTTCCACAACAAATAAGAAAGAAGCGGGTAGTCATGGACACTGTGATCACTGCAAGACTAAAGACAAATGAGGGTGTAATGCAGGGCTAGTAAAAATCATAGCCTGTAGAGAATAACATAGAAGGCTTTGCTAGTAAGCACAGGACAGTTTGCAAAGTTCATTTTGGTCTACCCGATTTTTACTTTGCTTAAGCATAGCAATGAAAGAATAAAGAATGAACATGGAATTAGAATGTAGAATTATTTAGGAGGGCAGGAGCGTCAAACTGATGGCTCATGGACTGAATGCATCACGCACACGGCGTGCTCACTCCAGCTCCGTGAATGAGAAAAATGTTGCAAAATATCACCTGATGGCAATGTGATGCAGCGAGTTTGACACCCGTGATTTAGGGAATATATGAAACTCTCAGGTTATTATTTGCTTGATTTATTAATCCAGAGGTTATCTAACTTTGTCATTTTGTGGCACCCTTTTGATGCAAACAAAGGTTGCAAAATCCAGCTTTGCAAACAGACACTAAAAAAATTAAAATATCCTACAATGCCGTGTGAGTTCACTGCAGTGCTCTAGTACACAGTATTAATTTAAAAAAAATTATATACAGTATTATGTCACTATTTCAAAGTAACTGCAAGATTTTAAAGAAGGCAGAATATGTCTAGTTCCTAGGATCCCGTAAATGTTTTTTACTGTATACATTTAATTTATTGAAAGATGTGTATTTTAAATATGAGATATTTTAACAAACACTTCACAGTCTAGTTTTGCTTTGATAATTGGTAGTTTTTGTAGGAAATGAGCAAGACAGCTGCAAAGTGAACTAATCTTTTTATTCTATTAAAAAGGACATGAAATTGTTTTACAGCATAACTGGGAAACGACTGAATTTTCTTACTACCTGCTGCAATTTGCATCTAAGACAACATTTTCAATTTTCTGTATTATGTCATCCATGTAAGTCTTTCCCTTTTCTTTCCATGCATCTTCAAGGACAGATCCTGTCAACTGGGAAACAAATAAAAGCAATGATTGACAACACTTGTCAGATTAAACTAATTTGAAAAAGCAAGTTGCATTCAGAATTGGATAAGAACTCTGTTTTTTAACCTTTTTTTCGATTACAGTCTATGCTTCTTGAAAAGCTTCTTTTATTTATATATTTATAAAATGTGTAGGGCTGCTCAACTCATACAAAAAATTAACAAATACAAACCCTTCCCCCTGCCCCCAACAAGCAGCACAATACATTAAAAAAACAACAGAAGCAATAAAATGGCAACCAGATTAAACTGCACTGCAACTCTCCCAACTGATGCTTTCCTCACTTGGACTCAAATGCTGGGGGAAAGACATTCTAAAGATTTTAAGGGTCCACCCAGGTATCAGGGGGTAATTTGTTTCAAAAGTAAGGGGCCCCACTCAGAAAGCACAAAAGGTGGCAGTGTCGGAAGCAAGAATGGGCTTTATTGGAGCACCTGGGACAATCCTAGAGAAGGCAATCATACCTATAACCATGTCCTATATCATGTAGGGCTTTATAGATGATATCCAGAATCTTGAAGCCTTTTAGAAGCCAGTGCAGCTTATGGAGTAGTGATATATTCATAACCACAGTAAAGCCAAAAATACCTGAGCCACCACATTCTGGACCAAGAGAAACTTCCAGATGTTCTTCAAGGGCAGCCCCATGTACAGTGGATTGTAGTAACCCACATGGGAGTTGATTAAGGTACGAGTAACTATGAGCATGGCCCCCTGGTCCAGCAGCTGGCACAGAAGACAAAATTGTTCAATGGTCTCCCTGGCTGTAGCTGTCACCACTCTTCTGGCAGGAGTTGTAATGTGAGGAGATGGACACTAAATCTTGAGCCTAGTTCAAGAATCAAAAATGTAAACTCTCAAATTCCCAAACCTGTGGGTCTCAAGATCTACTGCCAGCCCTTCAAGGTAGATTAACCTAGGAAAGTAAAGTTATGAATGGTAATACTACCTTTATTACAAGGTACAGAATCTTCCAAGTCTGAATACTTTGTGAGAACTGTGGTAAACCTTTATCTTTGTGAGAACTATGGGAAATCCTATCTGGAACAGTTTGCCTAATTAATTTATGTCCTGGGTTCGGGTTTATTTTGTCTTCTGAGTGTTGTCTTGGTTCTGTTCCTCAAGGTTATTCCTTCTGGTCATTTTGCCTAAAGCCATGAATATTTGGAAGGGCTGGATAAAGCCTATTCTTCCACATCCAGATACGAGAACAGAATTTAGGCAGTTTCACTTGCACAACCAGGGGTAGGGATGTACAGTTGGATTATCATCAGCATATTGAATGCTAAGATATCCTGTAACAGGACAGGCTGTCCGTGGACTACATACAATATTCAACCCTATTTTCGCCAGGAGAGATGAATGTATTTCCACTGGGTAAACAGAACACGTAATCACACCACAGTATTTATACTAATATTAATCAAGAACCAAAGAGGCTCTATTAATAATTAACACAGCTGTTTTTTTAAAAAAAACTCTGAATAAAAATGTCTTACTTTCAATAGTTTTACTGCACAAATTAAATTGCTGTCCAGAGGATTTGAAAAAAGTGTATTTAATAGCTCCTGAAGTCCAGTTTGAAGAATTTCAGCTCGAGTTACTTGTCCTTCATTTCCTTTTATCTATAAATATGTAAAATATTTTTATGAAAGTTTGTAAAACCAATATTGAAAATTTAAAACTATTCCAAGTTCTTACTGCTAAGGTATTTGGTATTTTTCTATATTAATTAAAAGCTGATTATATAATGGAATACTTTACCTCAAGAAGGCTATTTTCCTCAGCTCAAATTTTTTTAGCTGCCATATGTTAAAAATCACTTGATAGTGAAATCAGCAGCTTATACATTTAATAAACAAATAAAATTTAACTACCTGTTAGATTTAATTGAATGAGAGAATTCACAATTTTATACCTAAGAGGATATAAAAAGCCTACAGTAGCATGTTGTAATTGATTCTAGTGAAGTAGAAAAGCTTGATTCATGACTGTTGTACTGAAAGGTATTGCTCTAGCAGTATAATGATCAGGACAATATGTACAAACATACTACCACTTCATTTTTATAATAACATCCCTGGCTCCTCTTCTGAACTGTTAAGTTAGGAAATAATAAAAATCTCCATAAATACAATTTATTGTTGGAAATATAATAGAAAATATGTTATCTGCATTTTATTCAATTGTTGATTTGAAATAATAAAAATTTGGTATTTTTATGGGAATGCAGGTATATGACAATTAAAAACAAAATTAAATTGTAAGAAAGACTCTAATGGTCAGCTTCAGTTTGTGCCAAGATGATGTATCTAAATAAATTTGTTCTTTGAGCAAATGGAATGCCTCAGAGTTCAATTTGAGATGTATACATCAATTGGAACCAGACACTACTAAAGTTTTAAATTTGTTCAAAGTTTTCCTATTTTGATTGAGTTACAATGCTCTACAGATGAATTCTTCAGCCTCTTTCCTTACAAAATGTCCAAAATTATAAATTGTAAGAAATAATTCAACCAGAAAGAAATATTTTTACCTCTAGATTTAGATAAAGTTCAGCCAAAAACAGTACAAATGCATGAAATCTTTTCCTCACAGTATCATCACCTTTGGCAGCTCCGTCTCTATTTTCAAATTCTTTTTGACACCTGAAAGAGACAATTTTGTACTTGCTGGTAAAATTCACAAAATATTATTTAAAAACTGAGGCAAATATGATGTTAAAGGATAAAAGAAAAATATTAACATGTATCTAATAATATATCTATGGTTGCAAAGTAATAAAACATTCAAATAGATTATGCAACTTGATTAAATACCCATCTTTATATATTTTGTTGTGGCTTGGGATGTCATTTCTGAACCCTTTTATCCCTGATGGCATGGTCAAAGTTTAAGAATCATCGTATCTATAATCCAACACCATGAGTGTCAATAGTTTAACATAACCAAAAAGGGACCCCAAGGAGAAATAACACATTTAAGGGATGGTTTGATTCTCTAAGTCTCCCACTTCCTACATACCAGTAAAAAGAAAAAGAAAATGCACTATGTGGGATAAAGTTGTGAAAATAAATAATACTAAAATATGTAAACAATGACAGCTCTATGTAAAACTTCAATCTGATGTATTTAGGGACAATAGCATCAGAATATCTGATATGACTTCCACCCAGGAACCAATTACGATTTGGGTCTTCAATACTAGATAAAGAATCTCTTTGTTTCCCCCCACTCCCAGGTAGCTTATTCTGCACTCTGGTTGATCTTTCATTAGAAGTTTACCTCAGATTTATCAGTAACTTTTTCAAAGAAAGAATACAAAGCTGGTTGTTGCAGAAAACAGTATTGTAGTAGATTTTCTCACTTATTCAAAATAAAACCTGGCATTTTAGTATAAAAGTATATGATAAGAGTATATATAGAGCATACAAAATCAGGAATTAAATATGGCCTGAAAAATTTCCCATTGTTTTTGTTTACTTGTTACTTTTCTTCAAGGGTGTATTAATACTGCAGTAAAAACATTTTTAAAATGTGCACACCAAAATGAACATTAAAGCATTTTATCTAAAGATTACATAATTTTTTAAATAGTCTTTATTGCAGAGGAAAGAATATCTCACACAATTAGAGAAACTATCTTGAAGACTTGACTTCTGCCAAAATTTTGCAAGCAAAAGAAACAGAGAAATTCCCATGCCATAAGGGGCTGATTTTAATGGAGCATATGAAACACCAAATCATTGCCTTTTTGCTGCCAGTTATGAAAAATCAACTGATGGAAAATATGTACTCAACGTCCATGTGTGGTATATAGCTAAATATAACACCAAAGAAATACTTTCCCATGTTTTGAGGGCCACTATGTATTAAAGCTGATAATATTGGTGAAAGTTGTATTGGACAAAATTAATTGGATCCCAGAAATACTGTGTTGCCACTCAGGATTTATTGCAATAACAATAAAATAAAGCAAAACATTTCCAAATTTTGACTTTAGAATGGACTGCCATTCACTTTCCAAACCTTCCAGTCCTCAGCTGCAGTACTAAGAAGTAAAAAATGTTGAGCTATAATATAGATTATTTCCTTTCTTTAATGAAGATTGAGATCCAAGCACAAATGTCCTTCCGTTCCTTACTGAAGCCTAGTAGTTTCCAAAGAGAAATATAATCGGACAAATATAGGAACTGAAGAAAGTTATCCAAGTTTTGGAGTTTCATAAGTCCAATTGCTTTAAACTTTCAAAACAGTAAGTTGTCATAAATGTGGCAAATGGCAAGCCAAGTACCTGAAGCTTCAAGGGACAAATGCTATAATAACAGCTCATTATAATCTGATAGAACTGATGGGTCTTCTCAGTGATGGCTCCTGCCTTGTGGAACACTATTCCATCCTGCTAGGCTTGTACTATTCCAATTAAATGTCTAGGGTGATTCTCAGTCATCCAGGTCTTGGTTGTCCCAAAGGTGCTTTTTCAAGAGGCAACTGGCCTTTCTGGTTTTTCTTTGAAAAGAAAAACCAACCTTGGAGACGCTGTCAGAGCTGAAGCCAGTCAGAGCTGAAAAAGCTTCTTGGATGTGAAATGAAACATCTTCAAAGAAAAAACAGAAAAGCCAGTTGCCTTTTGAAAAAGCACCTTGGGATTACTATTCCCACCATTTTGACTTTCCACAAACTGCGAGAAACCTATTTGTTCTCCCAAGTGTTGCTTAGGATGATGGCTGAGCCCCCTTGGTTAGGGTTGTTGTTGTTTTTTTAAATGCTGTCTTTTTCTTAATATACTTTGTTTTTAATGTTTTATCTGTAAGCTGCCTAGAATCGCTATTGAGTTAAGCAGCCTCAAAATTGAAGAAAAATACATGTTTATAAACAAACTTCGGCTTTATTTTCTTGACTTGATGATGTCCTCAAAGGCAACATTCTTGACCTCAAGGGGGGAACAAAGCTACTTCAACTAGTTTATCTGCAAGATGAATCAGAAAGTATCTGTTTATTCTGAAAGAAGTAAATAGACTCTGAGTATCATCTCACTTTCATTAATATTCATTTACAAAGTGTGTTTACCTTTGAGAATATAAAAGCAAACAGCACAGCGTAATTGACATTCAAAATCTCAGTTTCCTATGTTTTGCTTGTTCTTCCACACTGCTCAAAATTCAAGTCTGTGGCGAGCAAACCTGCTCATTGTTTACAATAATTGAAACAAATAATGTTTGATATAACAAAAGCTGAATATTTTTTCTCTGAAATTTGCAGATCATTTTTAGTTAAGTTATTTATTCACTTTGAAATTTCAGTTATTATTTTGGAAGAAGGAAGTTTGAAGAGAAGTGTTCTTCATTTTTAACAAAATGAGAAAGATTTTAAAAGTTGAAACAATAGTCCTGAAATACTTTTCTAGCATGTCGTATTATCATTCATTTTTTTAGCATTTTACATAAGCTTGGAAAACAGATATTGCTATTCAATTAATAATGAACATTTTAAAGCAGCAACATTTTTCTTCATGCCTGATTGGAAATCTAGAAAAAATGGATTGCTTTAATAAATAGTAGAAAGGGATTGTGTTAGTATGTACTCTCGAGTCATTTTTAAAGTATGCAGAGTTCTAATGCAGAATACATGCAGAATCAAGCTTGACAGTCTTGTTTCTGTCAATGGCAGCTTCTTTCAATATAACAAGATCTACAAACTTCCATTTCAATCTGATATCAGTATCTTACCAAATAAAGCTGGTAACAATGCATTGAGAATTAATTTTGGAATAAAAAATTGTCTTGAAATGTTCCTGGGAAATATTGAACCAGAAGTTGTTTTGTTAAGTTCAGAGACAGAGGGGAGATAAATAGATAGATAGATAGACACACACACACACACACACAGAGAGAGAGAGAGAGAGAGAGAGAGAGAGAGAGAGAGATGGGGGGGGGGAAGAGGGAGAGGGAGATACTGACCTTGAAAGGAGTACTGTTCTGAAGTTGCCATTTTGTGGATTAATCGTGAGGTGAAGAGAGAGATAATTGCATAGCCGTGCCCCAATATAGGAAAAATTGGGGACAGATGTAGCCTTTCAAAACAATCAGAAAAATGATCACAATCAGACATTTTCAAAAGTTCTGTGGTGCTTGTATATTTTCTACTGATTTCAAATATAGCTAATATTCTGAAGATTGTTTCAGGAATTTTAAGTAGAAAACCTCTCTGGATTTTTGCTAAAACTTGATATCACAATAAAAACCTGATAGTTATTAATGGAACATTAAGGTTGAATTTGACTTCAGAATTGAATTTTAAGGATGGGAATTGGAAGAGTTTCTTAGAGATTTAGGAGATCTTACTTTCTCATAAAGAGAAATTAGGCAATCCTTCCGTTAAACACACATGAATTCTCCCAAATTATTAGTTCACTTCTTTATGAGAGCCAGATTGGTCTAGTGGTTAAGACACCAAGCTAGAAACCAGGAAACCATGTGTTCTAGTCCTGCTTTAGACACAAAGACAGACGGCCTTAGGCCAGTCACCTTCTCTCAGCCTTAGGAAGCAGGCAAGCGGGAGCCACTTCTGAAATGTTACAGGGACTTGTCTAGGAAGTAGCAAGGAGTCAAAACAACTCAAAGGCATATGGACATTATTAGCATCACCTAATGTTTTACTTAATAAAAATTGTGAAGACACAATATTATCCAACATGTACATCAATCTGTACCCAGCATTATGAATTCATTTTTTACAGATACACAGCTTCCTTTCCCGGAATGTCAATTTTTAATTCTTTTGAAATTGAGAAATGAAATTTCCCTCACTTTCCTTTAACAAAGAACAATTAAAAGCCATGCTAAAACAGAACAGAAACCAAATGCACTTAACATAACTCACAACAGAATATTTACTAACAAATGCTGCTTTGTAATCTCAAGTAAGTTCCCTAGTGGATTCATGTTCTCAATTCATATCCTTTGTCCTCATTTTAAAAATACACAGATGGCCTTAACTTTGGTATTTAAATTTTCTTTTTCTACAATTACTATCTTTCACAGTATTATTTTGCTACAATTATTCAGCAGACGTTTTCCAAGATTAAAAAACCAATGTCTTAAATAATGTACATATATAAGATACGTTTACAATTAATCCTTGACTTATGGCTGCTCACTTAGCAACTGCTTGAAATTCTAAATGACACAGAATTACAAGAATTGTAATCACAAGAATTACAATGTGATTTCAAAATCTCAACATTCTCCTGCAGGGACCACATGACTAAACTTCGGGCACTTGCCTACTAAGCCGCATTTATGGCCATTTGCAGCATTCCACGGTCACATGACTGGGGCTTATGACAGTTTTAATGAAAATCAGCATTTCCTGTTTATGGCAAAACTGTGCTCACAGCAAACCTTTGATTTATTCAGTTACCACTGCAAAAAAGGTCCTATAATTGGGTTGACCAAACCATTTTATCATGTTCTCATAGAATAACAGAGTTGGAAGGACCTTGGAGATCATCTGGTCCAACTCCCTGCACGAGCAGGAGAGTCTATTCCAAATATTAGCCTCTATTTAGGATTGAACTCACAGCCTCCTGATTGTGAGGCTAGAGCTCCACTTCTAGGCCTCCAGAGCTCATGAGTTATGACTGTGATTGGCAAGCCCCATTATGGCATAACTTGAGGACTACCTTTATAGTAAAAGCATAGAGAGAAGTCATGCTTAGAATACTATTTTAAAATTTATCCATCAAAAACAATCTAATTCTGGTTTGATTATATAATGAGACAATATTAACATCAGGGTTTTTTTAATAAGATATACCAAATCAAGAAACCAAGACTGATTGTCCTAATATCTACTATTTATTATGAAAGCATTGTAAAAAACCAACCTATTACTCCTTTCATATCTAAGGTTTTCATAAATTTGGATTGAACTGGCATCTTTGTACTTCTACCTAACTCCCCTCACAGAAACGAGGTTCAAAGGGACATTTAAGCTATTGAGTACAACCCTCTCCTTAGGTCAAGAATTGAAATTAAGCAATCTTGACAGATGGCTGTCTAAATTCTGTCAGATCATATCTAGAGAAAGCAGCTTAGGTCTCCCTAGATAATCTGTTCTGGTCAAATTATTTACTACCATTCAATCAGAACTTGTCTTCTTTTAACAAAAGACCATTATTCCATGCCTTGCATTCAGGGCTGATAGATAACAGCGTGGTGGCTGTTTGCTTGCAGATGTTTCAACACATGACTAGATAATGTAAACCGCTTAAGAGAGCTGTAAAGCACTGTGAAGTGGTATACAAGTCTAGGTGCTATTGCTAATATCATGATCTCCCATCATGATCAACATCATGATTCTAATATTAGCTAAAACGTATGCAAGCAAACAAAGAGCACCTAGGACTCCAGAGAACAGGTTTTTGCTGCCTTCTGTGTAACACATCTTGATCATTTTCACTATTTTTATTTGCTCAGTTTCACTTTGTTCACATTTTTCTTAGGAGTCTAGAGCCCAGAATAGGACATTCTGTTGAAAAGGAGACAGTGAAATGATTATTTTGTCTGACTAAAAATTATATTATTGTTGGTTCTTTTTTTCCTTAGCAAAATACTTTAGACCTTTATTGAATTCAATTTGTTTACAGCTCATTTCCTTACATTCCAAGATTGCCTTGGACACCAGCAATAATTTTCTCTGGAATTTGGCACATTCACAAGAAATCTAGAACCTGATTTGAATGAGTAAAATTTTGACTGCAATCATAGCATCCTAAATGAGATGACGCGTCTAGCAGCCTAAAGATTCCAAAGATATATTTATTAAATTTATTGCCATCCATCTCACTGTTGGAAGTGATCCTGGGTGTCTTATAAAATGTTAAAAGCTGATGTAAAACAATTAAGATTAAATATAAATTAAAAATAAAGAGGACTGGTGACACAGAAGAGGACAGGTAGGGATTTTTTATCTATCCTGACAGTCATTCCCAGCAGAGGGCACATCCTAATCAGGACCCCAGTCCAGTTGGCAGAGGCAGGCTTCCAGAAGGCCAGGAGGATGAGTCTGGACCTCACCTCTGATGGGAGAATATTTCAGAGGGCATGGCCCACAGAAGAATCTTCTCTTGGTCCCTGTGAGCCAAAATTCTTTGACAGAAAGGATCTAAAATAGTCTTCTTCTGCTGGAATAGGACAGGCCAATTCCATTGGGATGAGATAGCTCCTCAGATACCGTGGACATAAAGGGCTTTAAAGGCATTAACCAACACCTTGAATTTGATCTGCAATGGTGCACCTCACTCAACGACAGTGTTAGATATGCTATCCAAGAGACCTCAAGAATTGTTTGTGCTGCTGTGTTCTGCACCAAATGTAGCTTCCAAATATTCTTCAATGTAGAGTGAGTTGAGGTCAACCAACTGAGAGATGACAGGGCATGAGTGACTGCACACAAGCCTCATAATACTGGAAAAAGATATAATGCTGGATTCAATCCTGGATTTCTTTCTTCTGCCCTTTCATGAAGAACTGGTCTTTCCCTCTTCTCACTCTGCTAAGTTTAATCCTGGAATTGTTCTATAAATATTTTGTTTCCATCTATTGAAGTTTTGGCTTTCCTAGTTTTTATACCATTCTCCTTTATTATCCCTTTGACATTTTATTTTCAGCTTAAATGCCTATTGATGTCAAAGTGGATTTTTTTTTTCAATTTCTTGCTTAAGTCTCTTAGCTGTCAGTATAGGGAAAGGAAGAAAAAAAACACCAAATCCTTTCCCTTTCCTCTCTCCTTTGCTGCTTCAAAATCTTCTTTGAGAACAATGTTATTTTTTTTATAGTTTAAATTCCAGGGTACCTTATGTTGTTACTTTTGCAGTTTAACCCGGTCAACCAAAACTTTCTCTTCTTATCTTCCTCCTGCACATTCTTTTCCGGTCAAGTTCTTTGAGATGGCCATTTCTGACCACTGCTGCAACTGCCTTCGGGAAAGGAAGTAACGGCCAGCTGAGGAGGAGAGATGCGGCTCTCCTCAACCCTACTGGCAGTCTCCCCCATCTTCACCACCTCTATGGGGTGGCTTAGCCCTGAAACCAGCCATCTCGGGGCCCTCCAGCGGCGAGCATGGATCGAAACCGCGCATGATCGCAGTTTTGGTCTGTTAGCGAAGGGACTCAAACCGGAAGTCCCTATTATAATCCATTTTTGACATCCTGAATAGGAATGTGAGTGCATTCCGCTTTAGTTTCCTTTAAAATAAATAATTTGCAAGATGTATGGCCATTTTCCTTGCATATTTCTAATTACTTCTGCTTTATATACTAAAACTTTCCCTTGGTTAGATTCTACTCAAAAACAGCTGATTCTCTGATTATTTTTTCCTAAAAATAATGCCTAGGAGTTTACTACACACTCTTTCCATTTATTATTTTGAACAAAAATATTTGGTAAATATTTCCCAGTTATGCTAGATTGCAATGTTCTTTCATATGTCAGGTGTTGAAGCAGATAAAGTACACAATTATTTTGCTACTCAATATTGAAAAGGAATGCTTCCCTCTATTATTTTATATTGCACAGCAAACCTTTTTTTATCTCAAAATCTCCAATTGCTCTAAGTTTTTAATTATTTGAGGTAAATATTTTATTGCATTGTTTACTTACTTTAAAGATTTATATGACTACCCAATTTGCAAAAACAGGACTCTCAGAGATATACAGCAATAACATAAAAAAATACAATAACCATTGAAAGGTTACACAGTTGTCACACACCTGCTACACCTGCAAGATGAACCCCATTCTGCCCCTAATGCCTGAGGAAAAACCCAGGTCTTCAAAGTCTTCCTAAAGGCTATCAGTATTGGAACTAGTTGGAGGTTGGGGTGGGGATGTCATTCCACAGGGCAGGTGTCAAAGCAGAGAAGGCCCACCTCCAAAGTCCCATGAGATAACCCTGTTTCAAGGAAGAGACCTGAAGCATGCACACTCTGTTGAGGCATGTTTGGACAGGCAGATAGAGGTTCCTCAAATAACTTGGTCCTGGGCCATGTATTCCCTTGCTTTATTTACACAAATGTCTAATGCCATAGCCGCCCAACATCTTACCTGTTGATATAGGAGTTCAACAAGTTCTTGTAAAGCTTCATATGTAGTCATGCAGCCATTTAGAGTTTCTGAAAAATGTGCTATTTCAGTTTCAAAACAGGCTGGCTGCCCTGCAAGATGATTCAGAAAATCCTGCACATATTCTGTTGGAGTTGGATATCCATCACAGTCATCTTCTAAAGAAGATTCCTAAAAATAATTATCAATTTGAATTGGTTCATTATCATTAATTTACATTGTGTATAAATTAGGCATGAGTATTTTGACCATATCATCCTTTGTAGGCATATTTTCCATCTCCAAGCTGTATAAACTTAAATCCTTAGTGGATTTAAGCAGATCAGGGATGTGTGTTTGTATAATGAGGGAGAGTGTGGCCTAAGGAGATCAACACCCTATATCAAGGTGTGTATAATTATTAGGCAGTTTCTTTTCCTCAGTTAAAATGGGCTAAAAATCAGTTTTAACTGACTCTGAATAGTCAAAAATTGTAAAAAAAAAAATCTTTCAGAGGGATGAAATTGCTTGAAATTGCTAAGATATTGGGGCGTGATTACAGAACCATCAAACGTTTTATTGCAAATAGTCAATAGGATCACAAGAAACGTGTTGAGAAAAAAGACACATCTTAACTGCCCAAAATTTAAGAAGACTCAAATATGAAGCTACCAGGAACCCATTATTCTCCAGTACTGTCATATTTCAGAACTGTAACCTACCTGGAGTGCCCAAAGTACAAGGTGTTCAGTGCTCAGAGACATGGCCAAGGTCTGAAATCTGACCACAACTGAACAAGACATATAAGTTGAAACGGCAAGACTGTGCCAGGAAATAACTGAAGACAGATTTTTCAAAAGTTTTATGGACCGATGAGAGTGACTCTTGACAGACCAGATAGATGGGCCTGTGGCCGGATCAGTAAGGGGCACAGAGCTCCACTTTGACTCAGACACCAGCAAAGTGGAGGTGGGGTACTAATATGGACTGCCATTATGAAAGACGAGCTAGTTGGACCTTTTCAAGTTGAAGATGGACTCAAAATCAACTTCTAAACCTACTGCCAGTTTTTAGAAGGCACTTCCTTCAAGCAGTGGTACAGGAAAAAGTCTGTGTCTTTCAAGACCCTGGTTTTTATGTAGGATGATGCTCCATCAGATGCACCGAAGTACTCCACTGCATGGCTAGTGTTAGGAATATAAGTCACCTAACAGGTATTTGGGTTAGAAATATATAAACCAGGATAGACATTTTAAAACTGTATCTTTAAGAAAATGCAAAACTGTAATTAGGTGTGTGGTTTCTCAAACGGCCATAAGATGGAGCCAGAAACCTGGTTTGTCTTAGTCTTAGTCTTAATCTCAGAAGAGTGTGTGTCTCAGTCTCTGTTTCCTTCTGTTGGAAAGTATTGCTGTTCCTCTATTTTTCCTAACTGACTGATATTTCTGGATTTAATGTAAGTCTGATACTGAACTGTTTTTGACACTGGACTTTGTTATTGGATTATCCCTGGATTGAAAAACTGACTGATTTACCTATGAATGACTTTTGGATTGCTTATCTTGAACTTTGCTTAAACCCTTCTGGAAGTAAAAACCTACATTTACTGTACAGTGTATCTGTGTTCTGCGTGTGTATTATTCAAACACTTCTCACAAATACGTCTCCCTGTATGTGCTCATTCTCCTAACGGGGAATTATCTCAACAGCTAGCCAGTAAAGACCTTAAAGATGAAAGAATAATGATATGCCCCCCTTCCTCACCTGAACTATTGAGAACTTGTGAGCCTTTCTTAAATGGGAGATTTATGATGAAGGAAAACAGTAAACCACTCCGAACAGTGTCTGTGGTTGCTACTGCATAAAAAGTTGGATCATCAACAGATCAAGAAACTGACAGACTCCATAAATGGAAGGCTTAGAACTGTTATTGAAAATAAGGGTGGGTATATTGGTCACTGATTTTTTTTTGAACTGTCAGAAATGTTTATTTGTAAATTTTGAGTTGTTTGTTTTTTTATTCTCACTTTAACAGATGAAAATAAATGAGATGGGAAAATTTTCATTTAGTTGCATAATACTTCTGTACATTAATAGTTGCCCAATAATTGTACAAACATAAGATATTCTCCCAAGAAAGGCATAGCCTCACTTTTACTTTCTTAAATATTCAGGTTTGAGGTTTATTAACATTTTGGATTAACCGAAAGCACTGTGGTTGTTCAATAATAAAATCCTCCAAAATATAGCTTGTCTAATAATTGTGCACACAGTGTACACTTAAAATGTCTCTATATGTTCAGGTTAGTATGCAAGGAATAGTAATGGAATAACATTTATTAATTTTTTAAACTTCTTAGTTTTTAAATCTACATCACAAATGAAAATTTTGGAATGAAACATGTTCTTTTAAAAGTGAACGCATTTCCTATTTTTTTAAAATAAATTTATAAATTTCTTTATTTAGATGGAGCAGGTGGAGAGAAATTCTTAATACTTACAGTATGATTTGGGGTGTATCCTGATGGGTAAAATTCAGGAGCATTTACTGACAGCTTTGACATTACCACCGGAGCCACAACCACCTGAGGTTTAGTTACTGCTGAGCCTGGATTTTTTTTTTCAGAAAATGATGCAGGTAATGATGCAGACCTTGCTGGTTCTGAAAAAATATACAAAACCTAATTAAAAGGCTTTCATATGCTGCACAGTTTAAAACTACCATTATATATTCTGGCAGCAGACAGATACAATCTGCCATTATAAATTACTAGCTCATCAAATAATTAGGAGATATGTATAAATAAAACAGTAAAATATATTAAGAGCATTTATTGAACGGGTGAACCTTCACATAGGACAGGATGTTTGCCTTCTTTATACACTCTCAAAAGCCACTAGAGAACTGTTTTAAGGCACCTGAAACTAATGGAAATTTCTTCTGTAAACAGAAAAATAGTGAGATGGATTTCACTCACTATTTTTACTATTGATATGTCATCCTTAGTGATAAATTCCTTCTAAGATATTTTACAATATTGGACTCAGTAACAGTAATTAAAAATCAAGAAATATTGCCTCACTCGGCAATATCTGAAGCACTAGAAAGTTAGTAGGCAGAACGTTTTCTGGAACAAGAGATAGTTTAATAACACATCTAAATGAAGCAAGAACTGCTTGAACGTTCTGTGACTGGAATTACCATTAAAAAAAGTGGTTATCTAGTACCCTCTGAACTGATCTTATCTAATGGAAGTTATACATGCATGTAAATATCGGTACATGATGACATCTGAATCTGCTTTATGAGAATTGTGAGGCATTCTTACTTCTCTATTCTTTACTGTGTTGGCAGACTTTCTCCTAGCATATTTGTTTAATTTACTGATTCTGAATCACCCTCTAAAACCTGAGGGTGAGGGATCAATCTTCTTTAATTTTTTAAACATAACTTTGAACATTTAGAAAATGTTCAACTATATGGGAATTGATAGTCAACTGCTCTCCTTTTTCTATCAAATGCCATAATGGGATAATAGTCTGAATGGTGTTGGTTATAACACTAAGTGAAAGTAGTGGCAGTGGGAGATCTGTATATTCTGTACATATTTTTTTTAACACGCTGCATTATTTGACTATATTCCCTGCTTAAAAAGAGCTCTATAACCTTACACCAAAAGTGGCCAATTTAAGAAGATCATGAACAGGACATGAAGACAATACCATTTTTCATTGTTGCTCTAGAATATATGATAAAGTCAGCTATCTGTAATTCATATAGTTGTCAAGATGAGTAGCCATTGGTAGATATATATTTCACATATATTTTAATGTGATTTGTTTTTAATTTTAAAATTTTCTATATTTTTATTCTATTTTTAAAATTTAAAATAAATTAAATTACTTAATTTCAATCATATTGTGCTCCTCTGACCCTTTTATACAAACTTGCATTGGTTTTCTGATGATACATATTTCTCCTTCCCATCTATTTTGCTACTTTGGCAGGATGAGCCTAGTTCTCACCAGTGTTCTGGTGGAGAGTCTGAAAGGAAATGCACCAGATAAAATTACTAATTGGGAACTCATCCTATACATATTGTTTTTTTCTCCTTAGTTGAAGCATTCTCCCAGAGTTGGTCAATAGTCTCACTGTTGACTAACTTTGGTAAGGATTGTACTAAATTAGAAGAATGGCCTCTGAAAGTAATGATAGCACTCTAAAGTTAAAAATTAATGGGAATTGAAAATGACTACATTTCACAGTCCTCTACTGAAATCAATACAACATTCTAGGAGTAAGGAGTGATTCCTGAGAAGATAAAAATGGCCGATAGCAATAGAAATGGTTGATACTGTTTTCTAGGTAACAGTAACACTATTCAAAGACTGCTGCCTGCAAGAATGCGTATGATGGGGCTGTAAGAATCTCACATGCATCAATGTTCAAGATGCTGTCAGTTATGCCCATTCTTGGACTGAGATGACCTTCTCAGCCTTCTCAGTTACCCACAACTGGTCATCTCCCACCTGAATTATTATAATGCACTCTACATGGGCTGCCTTTGGAGAGTGTCTGGAAACTTTGGTTGGTTTTGAATGCAGTGGTCTGCCGTTTTGCACAAACCTAGACTTGCGCTAGACTTCCTCTTTTGTGGGAGCTGCATTGGCTGCCAATATGCTTTCCAGTACAATTAAAGTTACTGGTTATCACCTTTAATGCCCTACATGGCTTGGGACCAGTCTAGTGGAAGGACTACTTCTCCCCTTTACCCAGACCACCAAGATGAAAAGGCAAGATATGTTGTGAGTTCCAACTATTGGAGTGTTCATTTGAAGGACCACAAAAAAAAAGCCTTCTTGGTTGTTGACTCTTCTCTATGAAACATCATTCTCTTGGTAGAATGACTGGCACCCACCTGGTTGTTGTTATGAAACGCCCCGAATAAGTGACTTTGTCAATGGGCTTGGGGACCACCATGAACAGAGATGGAGCCAATCAAGAGGTTGGTTTGTATTGCTGCTGTCATGTAGGTGGGTGTATGAATTTTTATGTTTGGATTTTTAATGTTGGAAACAGCGTGTGGTCATCTAAATAAATATATTTGATTGTAAATAAGGGTGGGTTTTTTGTATTTTTAGAATTCAGTATTAGAATCTGTGGTAATTTAAATTAAATTGCTATCAATTAGAGGAAAAGTTGTACTGATCTTATAGTCGAAGATTTTTCCAAAAGTTCCTAAGAGAAAATGTTTCTTTGCAATTTTCAGGAGTAGAAACCCAGTGACCCTGACTCTAATCCAAATTTAACTGGAATATCTATAGCAGATTTCAACCTTAAGAAAATTATTGAGTCAGTGTGAAATCTGCAAGTCACATACAAAAATACAATTTTAAAATATCAAGTAATAGCTGACTTGATATTATCATCATTCTGTTCACATACTGTTAAAGTACATAAAGTACAGTCACTTCAAAACTGCAAAATAAAATTATAGCGCATAATGATTTACGTCTATATAGTACAGCAAGCTAATGCAGCTCTTTTCCTACATCATCCCAAAGACAGAACTGAGGAATTATTGGATAGGTAGAATATCTGGCTGATTACCTGAATAAAAGAATCTTGTCCTTCTTATCTCCTCCAGAATGCTGACTGAGAATTCTGGAGTTGTAATGCCAATCAAAATCTAGGAAGCCTGTTCACAAGGTGTAGAATTGTTTAAAGGCAGTTATACCCAATGGATTTCTCTGCCCTGTTCATTTACAACTCTTTGTAACTTGTTCATTTGTCTTTCAAATACTTTCATTATTTCTATTATGCAATTGTTTATCATCTCAATTGTTTCTTGAAAGCCCTACAGCTTTCAACCTGTGTACATTTGACGTGGAGCCAGAAAACAGGAGCAGAAGTTCAATTAGCTACTAACTGGGACAGAGTGGAGAATAGCATCATGCATTTCTGCCAGCAATGGTGTGTGTGTGTGTGTGTGTGTGTGTGTGTGTGTGTGTGTGTGTGTCATTCTTAACACTAGAGTACTGATGATGTTACTAAGCAAAAATGCAAATGTTAATATGTATCACCTCTCTTATGAAAAGATAAACAGTCCAGGTTGTAATATATAATCACAAGATAACATTTTTGTTTTGATGGTAAATATTTTTGTTTACAGACGGTAAATATTATTTAAATATAATGAGATCTGCAATGTCAGAAGAAAGGAAACCAAACATTGAGCGACTTTCCAATACTGAAGATATGAATATTAAAATGAAAGGTACACAAATAGGATGGATCAAGAGCAATACTGTATTTTATTTATTATTAGATAGATTTGTGTGCTTCTGGTCTAGAGCCAACTCTGGGTGGCTTAGAAACATTAAAAACTGGTAAACATTAAAATGATAAAACAAATAATAATAATAATCAAGTTATATAAATACTATTTATGAAAAAAAATTAGCAATCAATTTGTTTTTACGGTATTTAAAAAAGCACATTATCTCATGATTATTTTAATAGTGCCATAAATATTTATGCTATTTGACTGAATTGAATCAACTATCCTTCCCTAAGGAATAAAAATATTTTTTTCCACAGCAGGCATTTATTGAAAACATACGTTCTTCTGACTTTTTCACTCACATTTTTAGCTTGATAAAATCCTTGTAAAGTACAACAATGGGGAAATCCTAGAGATGGGAATGCCCGGAAAAAACCCAGAAAAATGGGAAAAAACAGTTTTTTTTCCTGTTTTTTTCCATTAGTCCAGAGTCTGAACTATTGAGAGCTATGAAAGGTGATCCAGAACATATTCAAGTAAGTGAACAAATCAAATTTATTTAGAAATAAGGTAATGATTTTAATAGAATTTGTTTCTCATTCAGAGTGCAACATGTAAGAATGGTTTACACAGGTTTTACCTGTATTGCTATTTATTCTTAGTGTGTTAGTGTAAAAATTGCTTTAAATATAAATTCAGTTTATGTCTTAATTAGAACAGAATTACTTGAGTATCTTAATTTTTTATTTGGATTGATTAAATATAGCTGTATTAAGTTTAATGCATCCCTAAAAATTTGACTATTCAGAATCAAGTTTAAGTTTGTTTTGTATTTTTATTCACGTTTAGGATTTCACAGAGCCAACAATATACAAATTTGGAAATAAATTCTACCGATTGAGCAAAACAATGTCCCACAGGCATAAAATTTAGCCTCAGGAAGGCAAAAATAAAATTAAGTTATTTATTTACAATAAATAATAAATCTCTTATTAAAAGAGCACTGTCTTCATATTCATATTCCCAGGAGATACAGGTCTGAATGGGTTCATGCATTGAAAAGGTCAAATTATACATACCTCACTATGTAATACCAGTAGTTACACAAATATAGATCAATGACACATTGTTACAACCTTACATATTTAATCCAGGGCATTTTAAAGGGCAATCTAAACAGAGGAAGGAGTATTCAAGGAGTAGGATTGCCAACTGCAGCTGAAGCCAGTCAGCATCACAGATATTTTTTCCTACAACGTGCATAGCTATATTCTCTCACCACTAATAAAAATGAGTCTAGGTAGCCTAAATTTTAATACTCCAATTCCTTGAAACCTTTCAAGGGAGAATTCAGATTGCCTTGAGCAGAGATGTTTCACAAAGAGGACTAACAACTACAACTTAACAATCGTGTGTTCAGAAGTCCCATTACATGCACTGGCGTTTAAATGAAATGTTATCCATAATTATTCTTACCATTATTGTCAGAGTACAACATGTGTACAATGAGATTGGGTGAGCCTCCCTTCATGTACATACTTGCCCCCTCCCCCCCAATATTTGCAATAAACATTCAAAGCTTATGTTTTGATCTCATCTGATGAAACGGGCAAATTTGATGCAAATTACACACTGAAAATCACCCCCAATTTAAATGTGATTTTTTTCCGAAATGCCATCACTCTGCTAAACAAATATTTCCCTCAACACTGTCCAACTATTTACAAAGTCCGCACTACTATTACTGTTAATCTTCTCATCACTCCTTATCACCCATCCCCTCCCACTTGTGACTTTATGACTGTAACTTTGTTGCTTGTATCCTTACGATTTATATTGACTGTTTCGGAAATGATTTGATTGCTTATTGTACCCTATGACTATCATTAAGTGTTTTACCTGATGATTCTTGACAAATGTATCTTTTCTTTTATGTACACGGAGAGTATTTGCACCAAGACAAATTCCTTGTGTGTCCATTCACACTTAGCCAATAACGAATTCTAATTCTATTCGATCCTAAGGCAGGGGTCTCCAACCTTGCCCGGGGAATTCGGGGAGTTCAAGTCCTCCAGGCTTAACGTGGCCAAGGTTGGAGACCCCCTGGTATAAAGGACTACAGCAAAATCCGGCCGGGCTTCATATTAGGGAGGCTGCGTGTTTTATCTATTTGACGAAAAGCAGAGGTGTTTGGGCTTTATAGCATCTTGCCACACAGCCGCAGAGCTTCCGAAACGACTTGGAAACCGAGGAATGTGGCGAGCAACCCAACAGGGGCGTCGAGAGACCTTTGGAAGCGGGAGGGGGAAGGAGAGAATTCACGCAAATACCCCCCCTCATAAAGCCTCCAATGATGCATTAAGGGGGGGGGCTGGGATGGCCTCTTCCTCATCAGGTTCGGGCGGCGAGGTGGGGGTGGGGAGAGAGAAGCAAAGCGGGAAACGCGGCCCAGCCTCATCAGCCTGGAGGCGAGAGAGCGGGCTGAGCCGTCCCCCCCATTTCCTCCACCAAAGCAGAAACTGGACGCCGGGAGCGAAGGAGACCAGGCGGCGGATGCACAGTACGCGACGGAGCACAGTACCTGAGGCGGCAGCGTTGTTGGCGCCCGGAGGCGCAGTCTTGGGCGGCCGGAGAGGCTCCTGAGGGCGCGCGAAGCCCTGCTTGAGCAACTGCTCGGGAGTCCCGAAAGTGCCTCCACCGCCTCCGCCTCCGCCGCGAACCCCGCTTTCCGGGGCCAACGGGGCACCACCCCCTCGGCCTCGACCGGCGCCGGGAGCCCGGTCAAATCCGTTGTCGGACATATCAGCTTCCCACGGGCCTTTTTTTCCCCCTTCCTCCCTTTCTTTCGAGTGGGGAGGGGGCGGCGGCAGCAGCAGCAGCAGGGTCCCGGCCGCCCTCGCCCCGCCACTCTTCGTCCTCCCCACTCCCGGTTCCCCGCTTCTGGTCGCAGACACGCCGACGAACGAGAAGCAGAGCGCCTCTAATCGATGCCCCCCTTTTGCACACAGTGCCTCCCAGCGCTCTGGAGGCCTCTGCCAGGCCGTCGTCATAACAATCCAGGATTTAGGGACCCGGCAAGTACTGTACACACAAGCGAGTTCCCTCCAGGCTGAGCTTGCAGCGCCCTCTGATGGCACAGCGGGGGAAGCTTCTTCCGGTCTGGAGGCTGCCGCTGGGCGAGCCAATGTTTGCTGAATGCGCTATAGAGGGGCCGGTCCCGGAAGGATGCTTAGCCGCTCTTGATCAAGACTGAAGCCAAAACAAAGCAAAGCCTTTGGTTAAAACTTTTTTTGCTAAATTTTCGGTGGACTGAGTTTACTAGATCGAGGTGCCAACCCAAGCCCTGCAGCTTGTTCAGTTAAAAACAAGTGGGAGGGTAGGAGAAAACAAAGAAAGGAGAAGATAAAGGAAATAAAGCCTGACACATTTAGAGTGAGTGAGTGTGTGTGTGTGAGTGAGAGAGAGAGAGAGAGAGAGAGAGAGAGAGCTAGGGATATCACTGCAATATATCTCTACTACCTTTACAAAGTCCCCTTTCAAAAGCATGTGAGCTGAAACATGTTAGGCTTGATTAATAAATATTCTTCACTGGCACTTGGAATTCCATTTCCCCTTGATCATTATGAAAACAATTGTTTGTACACAGGGACAAGAAAGATCCCTTTCAAGCAAATTGATAAATTTCCTTGCTTTTGTCATACAACTCCTCCCCACCCCCCAAAGCCATTTATTTTGTTTTCAATGTTGTTGGAAGTGGCCCTTTGCAAATGGGCCATTACTCTGGCCTGGGCCAGTCTATTTTACATAACAAAGATCTATTCCAGGTAAAGCTATAATAGGAATTGCCCAAAGCCCTTTTTATTACATCATCATCCAAGCAAGGCTCAACCAAGCCTGGGACTCAGGACAGCCTACAGAGTTGCCCCTACATGGCCCCATGGGAATCTGACAACCAATCAGAATACAAGCTCAAATTCAAATCACAACAGGGCATAAAACCAAGGGTCTCTCAGCATCTTGGCTCTCTTCTTTTCCTTCACCCAACATCTTGAAGCATGTGATTGTCCTTTTCACTTTGGAGCTCCAAGCCATGTGGTCCTGTCCACCATTAAACCATCTTTCCAAACAGCCTCCATGTTTCCAATGCCTTTTTCCCCACTTGGAACTGAACCCAGAATATTTTTGTCAAAGAAACAAAAACAAGAAAATGTAATATATGAATCCAGTGGGTTAATAGATTCAGGATTAATTATAGTCAGAGCAGCAGAGAACAGAATCAGTTATCTCCTGCTTTTTGCAATATACTGTATATGCTACAAACCTTACTTTTAAGGTATTAACAGTATAGGAATTCTAATACTGTATACCACTGTTGGAAGAAATATCCTTCTGGGTTCAGTTCCAAGTGGGGAAAAAGACACTGGAAACATTGAGGCTGTTTGGAAGGTTTAATATCAGGACCACATGACTTAAGAGCTCCAGAGTGAAAAGGAAGAGATCAGTAAAAGGGCTGAGGTGCTGAGGGTGCCTGGGTTTTATACCCTCTGTTGGGATTTGAATTTGAGCTTGTATTTTAATTGGTTGTCAGACCCCCATGGGGCCATGCAGGGTCAACTCTGTAGGCTGTCCTGAAGTTCCAGGCTTGGTTGAACCTTGCTGAATGATTTATGCCCTTAAAAGGGCTTTTGGCAATTGCTATAGCTTTACCTGGAGATTTTTGTTATGTAAAGTATTCTGGCTCAGGCCTTAATGGCCCACCCATTAAAAAGGTGGGGGTGAGTTTCTGCTTCTGAGGTAGTTTCTGCTTCTGAGTTTCTACTCTTTAGAGGAAATATTCTGCCTTTTTAATATTTTCTATGCTATTTCAATTTTCTAGGAGAAGGGTGGGCATTAACTTCCTACACCACAAAAGCTACACAAAGCAGCCATATTATATCTTAAATCCTTGCCAAGTAGATCCTGATGTCATTACTGAACTATTCCAACAGTCTCCCAATGTTCTCCTAGCATCCCTTCTTAAAAGACTTGGGCTGCAAAAACTTAAAGGGATTGGTTTGGTTATGCTCAGAAGAGAGACCACTAGGAAAACTAGCATATGAAATAAACAAAAAGTACAGATGATGCAAACTACTTTTTCATATTCTTGCCAAGTTAACTAAGGTGTTTTTTTACAACATTTGTTTAGAGATTGAAGTTCCAACAGCACTAAAAAAAAGTGACCTGCAACCATCAGAGCACCCCACTCCCCCAATGTAATTAAAATTTGGACGCTTGGCAACTAGCATGCATTTAAAAAGGTTGTAACCTCCTGGGTCATGTAATCACCATTTGTGACCTTCCCAGCCGGTTTACTACAAGCAGTCAATGGGGGAAACTCGATTCCCTAATGACTGCATGATTCACTTAACTGCATTATTTGTTGAACAATGGAGGCCAAAAGGCTGTAAAATCTAGCATATGTATATTGTAATTTGGATGTTTTAACATTTATCTTAAATCTATATTTTGATATTTAAAAAGCAAGAAACAATTGTGCTTCTATCTAAGCTTGCTTAAAGCCAAAGTCAATTTTGAGTGGCAATAATTTCTTCAAGTGACAGTGTTAATAAGCCTAAGTATGTTCCATCTTTACTAAAACAAGCCTTTGTCTCATCATGTTCAGAGATACTCCTAGCAAATATGCAACTAGGAAGCAATCCTATCATCTTCAATGAAAAATGAAACCTTACTATAGGCCCCATCAAAGCTATTCCATGGAAGTGTTCAAAGGATCTTGTTACTGCAAGTATGTATCCCTTGGTCTTACAGTTTCAACACACAGGATGGGTTTACAGATTGTCCTACATCATAATGTGGTGTGTTTTTGATCCAATCTGTTGTATGGATCTGGTTGTATTCTGTTGCAAAAACCAAAGCTGACTCGTGGATTATCATATTTTGTTCCAGGCATGCAACATAGATTAAATGCTAAAGCTAGCAAGCAAACCAGCCTTGGGTGGTCCAAAATAATCTGGCTTTTATTTGAAATACCTGATGATCCCATTCTTTTGCTTTCTATCTCTGTCATTTCTATGGCATTTCAATTATGCTTTTAATTTTTCTTATGGCTTGAATATCTTTTGTTTCCTTATACCTGACTCACTTCTGCAACTAGGTTTACAATTTAAGGATCGATCTATCTATCTATCTATCTATCTATCTATCTATCTATCTATCTATCTATCTATCTATCTATCTATCTAGTGTTGCCATTGGCCTATTTTATATCCTATCTTTTAGGCAGATAATTATGGTACCACTTTATGAATAATTTTTGAAATAATAGATAATGGATAATAGATAATAGATACTGGAAGACATTATATTAGTATAATATAATTCTTGCCTGCAGTTTTATAATCTCCAAAATAGGGACATGAATGGGGAGACAGGGAGAAACAGGTATAGATATCATTTAAAAAAACTGCCAAGTTCCTACAAAAATCTCAGTAGGAGACATTTTTATTCCAACATAACCTATTCAGAATTTTAGCCATTTCCTGCATTTCTAAGTCAATAATAGCTCACAGTTCAGAATGCTCAGTACTGCATTTTTCTTGACTTTGTGATTATAATCTATTCATAGAATTATAACATTGGAAGGTACTCTAGATGTCAGTTCTTCCCTGAGAGCAAGATTCATTTAAGCATTTATAGCAGATGAAAGACTTTAGCTCTTCATATTCCACCTTGTTTCACTGGTTGATAGCTTGTAATATCAGGAAGTTCTTCCTAATGGCCACTGGTTTGGGTCTTGCCCCCTGGGGCAACAAAGAATAAGTCAACTCCCCCTGTTTTATATGACAGATATTTAAAGAGGGTTATTATATTTCAACCTCTTCTATAGAAGAGCTTTAACTGTTCCTGATAGGTTTGTTTCTAGGCCATTCACTCCAATATGTCACTCCCTTTTCTGAACTTTACTGCTAAGAACCAGTATTGCAAGTGAGGTCTGATTAGAGCAGAGTGGCACAATTACTTTCCATGAGCTGAATTCTATGCTCTTCTTCTTGTATCTCAAGACAGTAGCTGCATAACGCTGCTGCCCCACAGTTCAAATTTTTCTTATCCAGATGCAGAACTTTACAATCTCCTTATTAAATTCCGTCAATTCTGTCCATTTCAATTGTTCAAATCCTACTAGAAGTAATCCTTGACTTACAACCATTAATTTAGCAAATCATTTGAAGTTACAATGGCTCTGAAAAAAGTGACTTAATGGCTGGTCTTTAACCATCACAGTCTCACCACATTCCCGTGATCAACATTCAGGCACTTGGCAAGCAGGGTGCATTTACATTGTTGCAGCCTCCTGGGGCCACACAATTGTCATTTGTGACATTCCCAGCAGGCTTCTGACAAGCAAACTCAATGGGGAAAATCAGATTTGCTTAATGACTGCATGATTCATTTAACAACCAGAGCGACCGCTTAACAACCATGGTAAAAAAAGGACTGAAAAATTGGGTGCGACTCACTGAACTTTCTTAGCAAAGAAAATATTGGTCCCAATTGTGGTTGTAAGTCAAGGACTACCACTTTGTCAAGTTTAAAAAAAAAATCCTTCCTCTTTTCTGAAGTACAGGCTAGTCCTTGAGTTACGACCACAACTGAGCCCAAAATTGATGTTGCTGAGTGAGACATTAGTTAAGTGAGTTTTGCCCCATGATATGACTTTTCTTGCCACCATTGTTAAGTGAATCATTGCCACTCCTAAGTTAGTAACATGGCCATTAAATGAATCTGGCTTCCCCATTGACTTTGCTTGTCAGAAGGTCGCAAAATGGGGATCAGAAGTTCACAAATAGGTGACCCCGGAGATATTGCAAGCATCATAAATATAAGCCAGTTGCCAAATGTCTGAATTTTGATCATGTGACCATGGAGGTGCTGCCAGGATCATAAGTGTGAAAAATGGTCAAAAGTCACCTTTCTCAGTGCCCTTGTAACTTTGAACTGTTGTAAGTTGAGGGCTACTTGTATTAGTCACCCCTCTCAGCTTCGCGTCTGAAGAACTTCTTCAGTGGCCTTTGGTTAGGCTTACAAATTAAGGCTATTTCCTCCTTAGTGGTCTATATTCAGCTATCACTGAACAGAAATAGCAGGCCTTCTAGTTCTAATTTGAGGATCAGGTCAGATCCTACCAGCAGATACTGTAAGTTACTAGTGAGGAAACAGGCAAAAAAAGCAACAATGCAGTTTCACTTAGCATATTACTTGTTCCAGCCATTGGGATTTGTAATTCATGGTTTATGTAATTCATGGTTGATTTTTATGTGTAAAAATCAAAATATTACGGTTTATCTGAACTATTTCCCCTCCCCCCCTCTCCATTTCAGGTTCATTTTATCAGTTCCATGGCTGACAGCTTTAGAATTTTTTTGTTTTTTTAGTCCTTAACTCAAGCTAGGACCTCATTAGGAAATGTCCATCTCTGAACACAGTACTCATTGTAAGGGGAGCGACTCGCACACCAGCGCAGGACAAAGATTTGGGGTTTTTTTGTTTATTTTTTTAAAAAGAGACACTTTCCACTCGGGTTTCACTTTCAGATGAGGAAAATAATCATGAATTTTTGAGTCAGAGCTGAAGAAGCTTCTTGGGTGAGAAGCGAAACGTCTTCAAAGAAAAACCAGAAAGTCCATTTGCCTCTTGCCAACCCTGACCTGGATGGCTGAGACATCCATGAATTTTTGATACTCTTTTCCCAAAGGTTAAACTTCAGCACTTTTCCCAACCGGCCTGCTTTCGGAGAGCTCCCTTCGTCCCTCAATAGCCGGGTAAACGACCGGAACGACCCCTCCCCGTCCCAAGGAGAGGGTGGGGTTCTCCCGATTTCCCACACGCAGCCCCTCCTGCTAAACTAGAAGACAAGCCCCGCGAAGGCACCTGAAGAGCGCTGGAGTGAAAACACACCGCCTCTTCTCTCAAGGGTTTCAAGCCCCAGCCAGGCCTGCAGGAAGCAAAGGGGAGTGTTGTTGTTTCCCACCCCGACTTCCACTCCTGCCTTACCCGGAGAAGTCTTCCTCCTTTAAAGTCTGCCCCGAAGAAGCCACTTCCTACCCTACCGCAAAGACGGTGACAGGACCTAAAAGGCGCCCCCACCCCGCTCCCTTCTTCCCGTTTTTTTGCAGAGGGAAGCCCATGCGCACTCGGGCGGGCGCAAAAAGAAAAAAAAAAGGCAAGCCGCGCCATCACGTGCCCTCAAGAGACTCTTCGCGCCGCCCGCCCGACTGACTCGCTTTGAAAGGCCGTGACGTCGCCTCCCGCCCTTCCTAGCTTAGCTCGCTCGCTCGGCCGGCAGAGGTTGGGCTTCTTCCACAGCCGTTTTGCGCTGCCGGAGTCCGGGAGGCTCGTGCTCGCCCCGGCCGCCCCGCCCTCTTGGCTCGGACCTCGCGCTGGCGCGGCTCTCCGGCTTCTCGTCTCGAGCCGGCTAGGGCGAGCCGGGGAGGTTGTCGTCTCAGCTGCCGCCGCCGCCGCCTCCCGCGTTTTGCAAGGCTGGGCGCGGAGGCGGTAGGTAGCTTTGCTCTGGTTTGTTTTGACGCCTCCGGGAGGGGAGGGAGAAGGGAAAGGGGGGGGGGCTTGGGGCACCCCGTGGCTCGCTGAGGATCCCCCGGGGCTGGGTGGTGGGGACGTAAAGCGAGGCGATTCTGCCCTTTTCGCGCTAGGGCCATCCCGCCAGCAAAGCAGCCCCGTGGCCTTTCTGGAGGATTTCTTTGGTTGCATCTCCCAGAGCGCCCACGAGAGAGGTAACGGGTCGGGGGGCTGGGTGGGTGGGTGGAGGAAGAGGAGGAGGCATTTGGGGGAAATCTCAGAAAAAACAACAAAAAAAAACCAGCCGTCTCCTGGCTGGGACGGAGCGCAGGACAAAGAGGTTAGTCGTCCCGTGGCCGGGCCAGTTGTCGTTCATGCGCATAGCAACGCGGGGTTTGGGCGAAGGAGGGGTCGCAACCTGCGGTGACTCTGCCTTCCCTCCCTCCACCCACCCCACCCCAAGTTGCAGAGGGAGGGAAAACGGCTTCTTCCTCCAACGCTTGTTGAATGCGGCGCACCCCGGAGTCGGGGGATCGGTCTTCTCGCGAGGAGGGTGCAAGAAGCGGAGCTTGTCCTGCCTGCTAAGAAGCCCTGTGGGGGGAGGAAAAAAAAACAAACACTCTCGGTGGGGATCCTCTGGCTCTGTAGCCGGGCTGCAAGGTGGAAAGGTCTGGCATCCCCACGACGCCTGCAGAAACTAGGAATGTGCACGGGCAGCCACTAGAAATATAAGACAACCCCGCCGTGCCTTCTAAGGAGAGAAAAGTTATTTCGGTAGACGAGAAGCGGGAGAAGAAAACCAAAGGCAGCAGGAACAAGAGGTCTTTGTTGCAATTGAATCGAGGGATGCTGCAGGTTGCAAAACAACCACCCCCCACCCTTGGACGAGAAAGTCCTTGAGTTTTCCTAGCTGACAGAGGGCAAGTAAAGTCAAATTCTGTTGTTACGTGGAGGTCAAACGTGGAATGGTGGCGATGACCTTGGTTGACTTTTATCGATCAATCTGGAGTGAGGCTTTTAAGCAGTAGAAGGGGCTGTGGTGGGAAGAGGGCGGAAAGGACGACTTAGGGATTCTTCAACAACTTTTGGGTTTAGGGAGTCACAGCCTTTAAAGTTTTGAGAGAAATGCCGGAGGGAGGGTGGCCATTACATACATTAGGACCTCTTTTGAAGTCTTGCTTTAATGAATGCTGTCTGTGAATCTGTCTTGACTTCAAAAGGGGCACAACTCTCAAAAGGTCTTGGAAGATGTTGAAAGGTTTTAGTTGGGCTTAATACTTTGGTGGATGCCTTTGTAGAGGTGTGAGTTTGTCTTGGATTGAATGCAGGTACTTCTCTGGTATTCAGATCTAGTGCAGACAGCCCTGTACCCCTATAAAATAGGAAAAGGAAATATGTGTACTATCAGAAATTCAAACCAGGAAAGTATAATAGGGTGTATTTCTGCCAGTAATTCTTAGTGGATGAATAGGGATTAGTGATATAAAAATTTACACTAATTGCTGTCTCCATTAACTGCAATGTTCAGTACTGACTGAAAGACTGCTTTAAAAATCCACATACCGGGTGTATATGGCAGGATTGTACAGCATATGAATGAAGAAAACTTTTTTTTAAAAGTTGTCCTAAAACCTTTAGACAGTCATTGTGAGATCTACTTATCAACTTTTTAAAAATACTGTTCAAAAATTCATGAAGATGAGCTTTAGATGGTATTCTTAACTGGGAGTAAGCTTTTGAAACAGAATGCTTTACGTACGTATTCAGACCCCATACATGGAAGACTAATTCTAAATTTGCAAATGCATTCCAAATAACTCCAAAAAACAATGATAGAATCGTGTTTTTTTTTAAAGAAAACATTAAAGCAGGTTGAAAGCTTCTGTTTCAAGCTTCTGTTTAAAACATAGGAGGACTTGAATCAGATTGGACAGTGACTGCAAACTGTGTAAGTTAAAAGTTCACAAGCTAAGGCAGCTTTTACAAATCAATGAATGAACTTGACACCAGTTGGAGATTGACAGGAACTGTATCCAATCATCTATGCTTAGGTAGATTATGCACATCCTTGTCTTTAGCCTCCGTCCAGTGGAGTTTCCTTTGAATGAAGAATTCAGCTTCCTGCATTTGCTGAAGATTTGGTAATGCCTCGTTAGTCAGGGCACTAATGTAGGTTATTGATTTAAGAGAATTCTTTTATCTGCCAGCATGTTACCCTTTTAGGGCATAGAGGACCACAAATGATGTTAATTTTCTCTTTGCTGGAAAGAATATGTGTTCTGAATGTGTGAGTACGTGGCAGAAGTGTTTCTCAGTGTTAGTGTTTTCTATTTATAGCAGTTTCCTTAGAAACTGTTCATGTTGGTGTTGGAAGTGGTTATACATATATTTCTAGTTGAAATACTATTACTGTATCTCATTGGATAGCTATATAATAAGAGCCAGGTTACAGTGAACTTGTTTTTTAAATGAACATGTTGTCTATGATTTGATTTTTTTGAAACCTTAGAATAATCATGCATTTTCAATGCTCAAGTATTTTTAGTAGGATTTTTAAGTAAATTTGGAAATAGATGTGGTTGGTGCATGTTGTATTTTGCTAAATAGGCAGTAGTTGTTGATATATGTTACCCCAAAAGCAAAACTTTTATTCACTATTGTGCTGGCTTTTTATTGCTTGAATTACTTGTGGATATGAATACACTGGAATGCTAGACTCCACTTTTAAATATTTTGAATGTTCTTATTTTTGATTTATGTGCTAACCATTCTGACAATGAAGATTATAATTACTATATTATAAAATGCTTGCATTGGCAGTCGTATAAACATACTTTAGAATAGCTCAGGGGTCTGCAACTTTAAATACTCAAAGAGCCATTTGGGACATTTCCCACAGAAAAGAAAACACGGGGAGCCGATAATTTAACAACTGGTGTGACTGGGTGGGTATGGCCAACTCAATGTCACTCACTCCCACCCAATCACCTCCTGCTCTTGAATATTGAACAAGTTTCTATCCTCTGCCATCTCCCTTACCTTCTCAGGCCAGGCGAGGAGTGACGGGGAGGGGAGGTGCCAGCAAGTGGTGGGATCAGCTGACAGGGAACTGCAGCAGAGGACCGAAAGAGCCGCATGTGGCTCTAGAGCCACAAGTTGCAGACTCCTGGAATAGCTCAACAGATCTGTGCCATTGGCTACCAGCAATGTACAGTTTGTGTTTTTTTTTTTAAATTCTTCCTTGTTTGTCAGTCTTCGTTTTCATGGTTGTAATTTGTTTAATCTTGCTAACTTTACTGTCAATATTTTAGGTTATATGCAGTCCAAGTAGATAACCACAAATACATAGCTGAAGGTTAATAAAGGGATGAAATTTTATCCATTTCCTAACAGAGATAATGTAATGACGAAGCAGTCGAGTTGTTTGATCATGAACAACTGAATCATGATGATCTTTATTGGAGTCTAGTCTTGCATTTATACACATTTTTAGTTATCCTCCATCACTGGTTAACTTTGGTTACTGCTTAACTTTCGTTACTGTTTAGCACAGTAATCCATACAATTAATTATCTCTAGTTAAAGTCTAACATATGTTTACTTCCTCTCTCTAATCCTCCTTTAGATTAGTGACTTTGTTTATCTGAATTGTATTTGCTTGGAAACATTCTTTATCTGAGGTTTGCCATCCGAGATTGGAACATTCCTGCAATTACTACTCTACAAGATAAATACACAGTTTATTATACAATGTTACTAGTTGATAATGTGGCATTCCATTTTATCCATACTGTATTTATTCATTGCAACTAAACCAACTAGTACTATTGTGATACTTTAAATTATTGCACTTGCTTTTCAGGAGCAGCTGTTTGTAATTTAACTACAAAAATCCAGTCCTAATCTCTGAGATAGTACAACTTCAACACATATACATATATTTAAATTATCATGAATCACACTTGGTTTCTCTTACAGAAAATTAGGAGGAAATTTCAAAGGGCTTTTTCCTACTTCTATTTGACAATGTTACTTTGAACTCTGTACTTTGTACTTGAAGAATATGGCCTCTATCAACTCTCCTATTGAAATTAGATGGAATTTCAGCTACATAATTGTGTATATATTAGCTTAAAATTTAACATTGCATCAAAGTCATGATGAAATGCAGTCTTTGTTGTGCTTTGGCAGTGATGTTCTGTACACTTTCTTCAGGTGTGTGTTTAAAACAGTTACTAAATCCCACGTGTTAATGGAGAAAAGATCATTTATTTGTCTTGCAAAATTTGTCAAACAAATTTTAAAATCCAAGTCTATTTTGTAACCTTTACCTGGGCTTCTTTTCAACAATGACACATAGTTTTTAAGTTTCATGTGTTATTATTTGCTAAATTAAAAATGTGTTTTTTTTTTAAATACAGCAGGGCAGCTGTGCGGCTTCCTAACGTGTGATCTCACTTGCTGGATTTGGGCAACATGGCAGGCATCTTGCGTACAGTTGTTAGTAATTTCTCTGTTCCCCTTTTCAACAATGTGATATGTCACAAGGTGAAGACGCCAAGGGTGCGGACATTCCTTACCCACCAGGTTCTCTGGTGTAAAGCAGCCATCAAACCAGGTTTGTATAAACTAGTTCACAATATTTCAGTTCAATTCTATTTGGTGTTAAAATGTATAAAGGCCAATCCCAATATGGTTTTCTGGTCTCCCAGCATTTATTACGCTAATAATATCAGAAAAAGAATCTAGGATTCAGCTGTATTTTACAGGAATCATAGTTCCTTATCTAAAGATAAGCAGCAGACTTTGGCTACGTTCGAATAGAGTTTTTGAAACTTGTTTCACTCATTCCACCAGAGGAATAAAATGTCAAAGGCCTAGACATTTACACCTTAAAGAGAAAGACAGCATAATATTTCTTTGTTCCATTTTTAGAAGCCAACTGTAGAAGTTTATATAGTATCACACCTTTATTATTTTTACAAATAACTCAAGGCAGTGAACATATCCAACATACCTTCCTCCTCCTATTTTCCACACAACAACAACCCTGTGAGGTGGGTTGGACTGAGAATGACTGACCCAAGATCATCCAGTTGGCTTTCGTGGCTAAGATGAGACCTGAACTCAGTTGAATAACAGGCATTAGTAATTGGCAGCGCACCATATCTCAGAAAGCTACCTTGGAGCAAAGGTGGGCAATTAATTTTCCCAAGGGGCCATGAGAAATTGGGACTCTTGTGGAGGGCCATACCAATAGGGCTGTGAAGGTCCATAGCTGTGCATGCATGCATATACATGAATTGAAAATGGTCTCCTTCAAAATAGAAGCAATGCAGTTGGACTGTGTGTATGGTGTACATTTATGTCTGATTTCTAATTTCTGACTGACTTCATACAGGCTGGACAGGGACAGGCTAAGGGCCAGATATGGCCCCAGGCTCTCAAATGCCTAAGTCTGGCTTGGTAGTGACCAGGGGTGGAATTCAAATTTTTTAACAACCGGTTCTGTGGGCGTGGCTTAATTGATGGGTGTGGCTTGGTGGTCATGTTATTGGCTGGGTGTGGCCAACTCAATATCACTCACATCGGGGCATGCATCTCCTTGCCTGGCCTCTCATGACTGTGGGGATGCTGCAACAGTCGTAAGTGTGAAAAACGGTCATAAGTCATTTTTTTCAGTGCCATTGTAACTTTGAATGGTCACTCCACACAAACAAAGTACCGGCAAAAGAGGGGAAAAAAACTCCAGAGAAGTTCCTGAGACAGGAAGTCTAGTCCTGCCAAGAATATAATAAGGGTTAATGGAGAGGCAGTTTCTATAAGCAACACCAGAATGTTTCCTTTCTGCCTTCCTTACAGGTTTAGGCCAGTCATTTCTAACAACCAATTGTCCGAACTGCTTAGAATGTTAACAACCGATTCTAGCGAATAGGTGTGAACTGGTAGAATCCCACCCCTGGTAGTGACGTACTTTCAGAGGGATACAAAACAGTGCATTTCAGAATTAGCATGAAGAACTTATTCAAGAGCCCCAGTTCATATTAATGTATGTCCTTCAGATGCTCTTTGTACTAGATTAGCTCTTGTTCTTTGATTGTAACAACTAATACTTTGTTAACAAAGACAATAATTCTCCTTGAAAGTATGGAATTGTGCTTTAGAAATGTCCTTGTAAATTAACTAATCCGTTAGTTATCCACTTATCTGGAACAGTTCTTAGATGAGTGGGTTGTTAGATATATTACACAATGCAGTCTTATTACAAACTGGAGAAACAATAGATAGACTGATAAGACTATCTCCTGAATTAATGTAATGGGTATGTGTCAGTGCATGTTTTATAATTTAGTCTGCCGTGGCAGAATTTCACAGAGCACATTTTTCTACACATGTGTTTTGAAATGATTTACACAGTTTGGCATGGGATCTAGAAAAGCATTCATTCTTTTTTCTCATTTTGTTGCTTCCCCAATGTATTATACTAGATGTATTGCAACTGTAGCTCTCACTGTTTGCTTGTGATTCAAAGAGAAATGGCACCATAGGTAGCCCTCGATTTAAAAGCATTCATTTACCGACTATTTGAAGTTACAACAGCACTGGAAAAGAGATGCTGGTCTTCTCATTTATGATGGTTGCAGCATCCCAAGGTCATGTGAATGCCTTCCCAGCTGGCATCTTTCAAGAAAAGTCAACGGGGGAAGCATGATTCAAATAACCATGTCAAAAATCATAAAATTGGGCATCATTCACTTAACCATGTCGATTAGTAACAGAAATTCTAGTCTAAATTGTGATCATATTTTTAGGACTACCTGTACAATCAACACGTGTGGCTTTGACTTTTGTCCCGTCCCTATTTTGCAATAGGAAGTATGACACTTTTGTATCTATGTACTACTATGTTCTGCAAATTCTCTTACAGCATTTGAATAGACTCTTAATGAAACAGTATAGGGATATACTGATATATCCAGTCTGAATGCACATATGAAAAAGAATGTACTATTCTTATTATTGTGTTATTTTCTGAGATAGCAAATTAGAAGGAATGGTGAAAGCTGTCTTGAATGGGGAGGATTGCCCCATTCTGTAAAAACTTCATGCTAACTAAATTGCAAGCTGTCAACATGTTTATTAAATCAGTGATGCCTTAAGAGATTACATTTTTTTCCAATACAGAATGTGTTCAGTTATGTACTAAGAAATCTTTCCTTGGTATTTTTAAAATAATAGTAGCTCCATATGAAATATACAGCTTCATACGTTTTGGAAAACTATTCCAAATATGGATAAGATTTGATTATGTGACTGCAAAGAGCCTGCTTTTAAGAATCTTATAAGTGGGACAAAAAAATTACAGTCCTACCTATCAACATTTTTGGAGAATTTATGGGAGTTTTGCAAACTTTACAAAGTTAAAAGCATATTAGTGAACATTTTATATTTTATTTGAGAAATGTGAGTTTCTTGAACACTATGATACTGTATGAAAGTGAAGTTTATGTAAATAAATGTATGTGTTGTGACTATATAACTTATTACTTGTCCAAATACACTTCTAAATACTGGAATGCTGTATCTTGCTGTCAGTTTTCTTCAAACCAGATATATATTTGATTATTTTTGATAGTCCAATATTGATATCGGGTTTGGTGGCTATATATATGGTATTCAGCTTTGTTCGGGTATTTTCCCTCGTCATTGTAGTTGTTTATTATACAGGTATAATGACGTGGGAAAATATCTGAACAAAGCTGAATACCATACATATAAATACCCACAAAAACTTAAGAAAACAAATACACACACACACACACACACACACACACACACACACTTATACCTGTTATTTAATACTTGCTTGACAAATAAATCAAATAAATAAAACTAAGGAATTTTGGAGTTGGGCTGGGTAACTTTTATGTGGCCAAAAGTCATTGATTTAGGTTTTTTAGACTGAAAAATCTTTTTTTCAGTCAGTAAGAAAGATTTTGCTTTGGCCATGGTGACAAAACCAAAACTTGTCCCACTGAAATTTTGAAGCCTCTGTTAATGTGTATTTGCATAGACCTGTGTGTTTGGTTAATCCATGGGATTAAAGGATAGTGATAAGTACTTGAATTTTATAGAACTTCACCTTTGTATTTTGCCTCAGTATAAAATGGATATGAAATAATTCTATGAGTAAATCAGTTGATTTGCCATAAGTTGGCAACATAACCTAGGAATACAAGGAGAAGAAAATTGTGGTAGTTCTTATGCAGTCTGCAAAAAAATGAGATCTCCCCTCCCCCAAACTGAGACTGGTGATGTTTTCTGCAGAAAATAATGCTGAGAAATCTTGGCACACTGATAAAGAGTGTTCCTAAAAATGATGTTTTAATGAAAAACGAAAGAATTCGGAAGAAACCATATTACTGAAGAGTCAGGATGTTTTCCTAGGTAGTTATAGTGCATTGAGGAGTGCAACATGTAGTCCTAAAAAAAGCTGAGCTGGGAAATTGTTGAGGTAGAATTTGGTATTGAGTACCAGCGGGTAAATACAGAATTCCAGAAAAAGACTAAGCAAAGCCCACTTTTAATTACTCCATACAAAATTTTATAACTATAATAGCAGCTTCAGTCATTGGAGCATATTTGCTTTGTAAAAGAAAATTGTTTTTTTTTTTTTTTTTGGAAGATATTCTGTAGCCAGAAAAAAATGGGTGGTATTTTCTTCTGATTAAATCATTGAAAGACATGTTTATACACATACTTAGAATGCCTGGAAGCATACCGGTCTTGAAATTTGGCACATGGCTTTATGACTTGGAGAATAAAATGAAAGTGACAGTTAATGGTATACTAGTGTTTTGAAATGGATCCTCTGCTGCTTCCTCTTTTTTTAGTAAAAAAAAATGGAGAAACCCAGGATTTTCAGTAATTTAATGGTGCAAGAAGTATTGATACTTCATTTTTGCCAATGGCTAATATGAAAAGTTAACGATCAAGAAAGTGAATTATCCACACACTCAAAAACCCCTTTTACACTGAAAGTTTAATTTAGAATTAATTACCTTTTATGCTAAAAAGTTTAATTCAGAATTTTGAGAGCATTTGGTGGGTACAGGTTATCCTCAACTTACGATCACAATTGGGATTGCAACTTCCATCACTAAGCAATGGGGTTAAGATTTTATTATTTTTTTACCATGGTCTTTAAGTGAATCACACAGTTGTTAAGCAAATCTGGCTTCCCATATTGACTTTGCTTGTTGGAAGCCCTCCGGGAAGACTGTAATGGCAACCACGTGAACTCAGGATGTGGCAGTTGTTGTAAATAAATGCTGATTGCCAAGTGCCTGAATTTTGGTCACATGATTGGGGATGCCACAGTGGTTGTAAATGTAAGGACTGGTCATAAGACACTTGACAACACTCTTATAACTTCTAATATTTAATAAATGTTTGGCAGTCTAGGACTACCTTGTACAGTCACAAAATTACTTCTTGGAAGACTTTGAGGTTTTAAATTAGATCTCATGAATTTTTTCTCCTGTTCCATTGCTCCTGCTAGTCCTCAGTTTTCCTACTTAGCAACAGAAATTTTGGGTTCTACTGTGAGTTGAATCAGAAAAAAACAATGGCTCTATTGCTTGGTATAATGAGAGTTACATTCTGGCTCACCTGAAAATTATTGTGTTGGAGGAACTGTGGTTAAAATTAGTCTTCTAATATACCAATGCATGAAATCCATTTTTATTTGTTACCTATAAAAACTAATCTACAGTTCTTACATGGCCTTCAGGACCTATGATTACTTTTGGAATTTATCTAAGCCTACAGCTCATCCAGTGGCTGATTGCCAGCCTTCACAGCTTAAATTTTCTTCTCTCTTTCATTTTTTTATTTCTTTTCTGTTGCTTCAGCTCTTTAATGTAATGTATATTGAAAGTTGTGTGCTTGCACATTTTTAATAAGTCTGTTTCCTTTGAAATATGGATAAATTTGATTGCAAGGATTTCTGTTTCCTCTGTGTTATTCATTGCATTCTTTTGTCTTCATTTCATTTTGCTCTATTAGGCTATTTCCTCCTCTTCCTGCAGAACTCTGAATAAAGGTGAGCAGCTTCTAGAGCTGTTGATATAGTAAACCAATTATGCAGTTTTATACTCCACCTTAGCATTAGCAAGTAAACTTTGCAACAATTTCTTTTATAGAACCCCTAGTTTATAATTTCCATCACTGATATAAATGGCTGTGATTTGGTTAGTATGTCTACTTTTCTCTTGTGGAAGACCACTAAGTGAGTCACAGTGAAGGCCAACAAAGCCAGCTACAGATAGTCCTCAATTGAGCCCAAAATTTCTGTTGTTAAGTGAGTTTTGCCTACTTTACAACCTTTCTTGCCACGGTTGTTAAGTGAATCACTGCAGTTGATAAGTTGTAACACAGTTGTTAAGTGAATCTGGCTTCCCCATTGACTTTGCTTGTCCAAAAGTTGCAAAAGGGGATCACATGACTTTGGGACAGAGGAGTGGACATAAGTAGGAACCAATTGCTAAGCATTTGAATTTTGATCACATGATCATGGGGATGCTACAAAGGTTATAACTGAAAATCACTTTTTCCAGTGCCGTTGTACTTTTGAACAATCATTAAATGAACTGTTGTAAGTTGAGAACTACCTGTACTTGCCTGCCTTCTTTCAGTTCTGTATTTCTGCTTAATTGCAAGATTTTTAAGAGTAACCAAGGTTTATTAATTGGACTGATTCCCAGAAAAAATGTTTTTATCTTTATTTTTAATAGCTGTGGTTTTTATATCACTTTAATAATAGTTGGAGGGCGGATCTGGCGTTGCGACGGTACGGCGATCTTGGAGGTCTGAGATCGCTGCCGATATCTTTGCTCCTGGGTGGTCCAAGTGGACCACTGTCCTGAAGAGACAGTGAATGTAAAGAGCAATCCCAGGGATCCCTGTCGATCCCAGGGATACCGCAAAGTCCCTGGTAGATTCAGGAGAAGCTCTTTTTGCCAGTGGCAAAGAGGCAGCCATTAACGCTGCTGAAGTTGGGACAGCTCCGAAATGAAAGAGAACAGAAAGAGAGAGTGTGCCGGTTTGGTAAGAACTTTTTCTTTATTTTAAGATTTGAAAGGACACCCTAAGGAAAAGAAAGAATCTGTAAAAGTTTTGACAGAAGTGATTAAGCGGCGATTTTAAACAGGAATGTCAAAGTAATATATTTTTTTTCTCATTGCTGGATTTTCTATGCATGATCTTATATTTTGAAACTGGGCTGGTTTTTCTTCTCTTCTTTTATCTATTCTTTTTCTCCTTTTTGATTTTATAATATTTTAGGCTAGAGACTCCCTTTTAGTTATTTTTTTTAAATATCTTTTTCTTTTTTTAATTAATTTTTATTATATTTTTCTTGGAAAAGGAGGGGGAAAGTGAAAGCAAAAGAAACTTTGTAACACTGCCAACTAGAGGCTTGGAAATATTCTATTTCTCTTGTGACCAGACAAAGCTGAGAAGGAACTGAGACTTCTTTTCAAGGACATTGCTATTTGATAAGATAGAGGGAAGCGCATGGGAGAGTATTATTGCAGGTGCTTTTCTGGGTCTCTATCAACAGCTGGAGTCTGGTGTTGAAGCTTATTGGAAAAGAAAAGGTAATAAGTCTCTGGAGAAGAGAGTTATAACAAGAGCCTTGTATAATTAAACAAAGTGCAGTGTGCTCTTTTTATTTCTTCTAAGCTGCGCTACCCCTCCTCACCAGTTTATTTTTTGAAATAGCTATTTGGATTTTTGGCTCTTTGGAACTTGTGTTTGTTTGTTTTTTTCTTGTCCTTGGAAGTTAAATTTCTATGCTTGCCTTTTATTTTAAAGGGAAAGCTTTAGTACTAATGATTCCCTTCCTTTTCTTTTTAGGGGAGTAGCCTTTTTCTCTCTCTCTCCCTTCCTGGTATTTTTGTCTTTCCATCTACCTTCCATATTGGGGGTTTTTTTTTGGTTTATTTTTCTGGCCTTTCTTTTCTCTTATGCATCCTTTTATATCTGAGACGTCTTAATTGGATTAAGGTGTTGAAGAACCTGAAGAATTTTTCCTTTCTTTTTTTAGCTTTTTATTCTTCACTTTTCTGCCTTTTTTAGGATTTTACAACTTTTTCTTTTTTGTGTGTGTTTATGGTCTTTTCCTTCATTTTTGAATTTTTACTCTTATCTGATCAATCGATTGGATTAAGGTATACAAGAACCTGAAGAATTTTTTTATTATTATTATTACTATTTGGCTTCTTTTTTCCTACTATTTTTATTTGGAACTGCAATTGGTTATTTCACAATTGGATTAAGGTCTAGAAGAACCTAAAGATTTTGAATTGCTCAAAATGAGTAGGAAATTAACAGCTCCTGGTTCCTCAACTTATACTTCTTCCTCTCCACCATCTGAAGGACAACGGTCAATACAGACAACGTTAAGGCAAGAAAAAGAACAAGAAAAAGTGACCCTGCAGATGATTATGCAAGGAATTCAAAATATTCAAACAAGTTCAGAAAATATTGAAAAAAGAATAGAGAACACTGAACAAAGAACGGGGAAAACTGATGAAAAAGTGGAAAATTTCCAACAAATGATGATGAAGTATGATGGAAGACTCCAAAAAATTGAAGAAGATAAACAAAGAGACAAGAAGATTGGAGACATTGATAACAGATTAACTGTGGTTGAACAAGATAAAAGTGGTATGCTGAGATGGGAGATGGACAGATCAGAATTTTATCTTAGATTCCAAAACATAGAGGAAGAAAAAGGACAAAATCTAGCTGAGATAATGATAGAAATATTGGCTGAAGCTTTGGAAATAACTGAAGAGAAGATGATGGATGGAATAGATGAGGTCTATTGAGTCTTCACAAGGTATGCAATGAGAAATAGCTTACCAAGAGAAGTTCACACCAGCTTTACAAAGAAAGCAATTAAAACGCAAATTTTGCAAGTGGCAAGAGAGAAAGCATTGAAATACAAAGATAAAGAGATTGTGGTCTTGAAACAAGTACCCAGAAGAGTGAGAGAGATGAGAAGAGAATACCAATTCTTGACCAAATTGCTACTTAAAAAAGAGGTGAATTATAGATGGCTGATCCCAGATGGTTTAATGTTCACATGGCAAGAACAGAGATATAGAATTGACTCAATTGAGAAAGCTGAATCATTTTACACAGAATTTTTCAGAGGGAAAGAGGAAGAGTCAGAAAAAGAAATTTCACTAATTGAATTCCAGGAGGACTGCCAAATGATGACTGAAAAAGAAGAAGGTGCAGTAGGTGGAAAGGAGGAAGCCAAAGAACAACGTGAACCAAGATCCATGAGAGATGTCAAACCTAACTACAAAATATAACCATGGAAGAGAAAAAATCGATTACAATTAATATAAATGGACTTAATTCAGCCGTTAAAAGAAGGAAAACCTTCCATAAATTAGAGAAATTGAAATTTGATATAATCTGCCTACAAGAAGTACATATTAAAAAACAATATGAACAATTGTTGATACAGCCAAAATTAGGGAAAATATTTAGTTCCTTGACACAATGTAAGAAAAGAGGAGTGGTTTTATATATTAAAGAGACTATCCCAGTGAAATTGATTTATACGATGACGACGGAAGAATACTAATGGTGGAAATAATGGACAATAATACGAAAACACTCCTGATTGCAATCTATGCCCCAAATGACAATCAAGAAGAATTTTATAAAAAATTACATATGAAAATAATTGAACTGGACTATGCTAATATAGTTATGATGGGAGATTTTAATGGAATTGTAGACAATAAATTGGACTATACAGCACAGAAAACAATAAAGCAAAACAAAGACTCTCCCTAAATCTTTTTTTTAAATGGTAGATGAAATAAACTTAAAAGATACAGGGAGAGAAAGAAATGCTAAGACTAAACAATACACCTTCTACTCAAATAGACATTTATCATGGTCCAGAATAGATATGATATGGATGTCAACAGAATTGTTAACTAACATTCAAGAAATAAATATTGAAACAAGTACTTGGGCAGATCACAATCCAATGACAATTAAATGGAAAGGATGAAGAAGAAGATCTAGATGGACACTAAATAATACTATATTAAAGGAAAAAGACTTCACACAGTGGATGGAGAAAGAACTGGCTTTCTTCTTTAGAGAAAACAAAAAAGATACATCAATTCAGAATGTATGGGATACAGTAAAGGCATATGCCAGAGGCTTCATAATAGACTATACAAGGAAAAGAAATACCATGAAAAGATTAGCCTCTAAGGCATTAGATGATGAGTATAAAGGACTTGAAAAAGAGCTACAGAAAATGCCACAAAAAAGGACATTAAGTTAAAAATGGATATAACCAAACATAAAATGGGTCTAATAGAAAAAGAATTAGCACAGAAAATTTGAGGTGCTAAACAGAATTACTTTGAAGATGCAAATAAACCAGGTAGATGGTTAGCATATAAATTGAGAAAGGAAAAAGAATCAAGGAAAATATTGCAATTAATAGATGACCAAGGCCAAGTTTGCTACGGTAGTAAAGAGAAGAAGGAAATCATTCGAGACTATTATGGGAAACTATACACACAAGAGAATATTGACGAGGACAGAGTTAAACAGTATTTACAGAATGCTAATTTACCCCAGATACCTAAAGAGATTGAAACAATGTTAGAAAGCAATATAATGATGATGGAGTTAACTGAAGCACTCAAAAAGCAAAATAATGGAAAGGCACCAGGCCCAGATGGACTTCCAGCAGAATTTTACAAAACATTACAAAAATCATTGAATCTTCCATTGTTAGAAGTGATGAAGTTATGTTAAAGAAGAGGATACCTAAATCATGGTCAGAAGCTTATATCACACTTGTTCCAAAAGAGGAGACCGATCCATTACTAATCAAGAACTATAGACCTATTTCCCTACTAAACGCAGATTATAAAATTTTTGCTTCAATATTGGCAGAAAGACTTAAAAAATATTTAAATAACTTTATCCATCCTGATCAAAATGGATTTCTGCCAAAGAGACAAATTAAAGACAATTTGAGAGTAATCTTGGATACCTTGGAATACTACGAGGCACATCCTGAAAAACAAATGGCTTTGATATTTCTAGATGCACAGAAGGCATTTGATAATGTGAATTGGCAATTCATGTTGTTACTGCTGGAACAGATGGGCTTTGCTAGAAAATTTATTCAAGCAATAGAAGCTATATATCATAAGCAAACAGCAAAGGTAATGATAGAGGGAGAACTGACAGACTCTATCGATATAAGAAAAGGAACGAGACAAGGGTGCCCACTATCACCGCTGTTGTTTGTGTTAACTTTGGAAATGCTAAACAGAAATATTAGAGATGAAAACAATATAAAAGGGATGAAAATTAAAAAGGAAGAATTTAAGTTGCAAGCATTTGCAGATGATCTGGTTTTCATCTTAGAAGACCCACTAGAAACAGCATCAAAATTGATAGAAAAGATAGAGACATATGGAAAGGTGGCTGGTTTGAAAATAAATAAAGATAAGACAAAGATCTTGACAAAGAATATGCTATCAAGACAAAAGGAAGACCTGGCAGACCTATTGAAAATTCAGGTTATGAATAAGATCAAGTACTTGGGGATATACTTGACAGCAAGCTGCAGTACACTAAAAGAATAATTATATCAAACTTAAACAGCAGATAGCGCTAGATTTGGCAAAATGGGAAAATTTACAACTGTCATTAATAAGGAGAATATCAACAATCAAGATGAATATATTACCCAGAATTTTATATTTGTTTCAAACAATTCTAATTAGGCTTGGAAAAGATTACTTTGAAGATTTAAAAAAAATTGTGTTGAAATATATATGGCAAAGTAAGAAAGCGAGAATAAAGTTAAAACTTTTGCAAGATGCTAGAATAAGAGGAGGATTTGGTTTGCCTAATTGGGAGCTGTATTACCAAGCTACAAATTTGATGTGGGTTAAGGAATGGATAACATTAAGAAACACTAGATTGTTGACATTAGAAGGACATGATCTGTTGTTGGGGTGGCATGCTTTTCCATGGCATAAGGGAACTAAAACACAGCGGTATTTTCGAAGACATTATATACGGGAGTCTCTGTGATTAAACTGGGAGAAGATTAAAAGACAATGTTATTTGAAAATTCCAGTCTGGCTATCGACTATTGAAGCATTTTCTTATCCTATAATATACAAAAAGGAACAAACAGTTAGATATGGTGAAATATTGAATGAAAAGGGTGAACTTAAATCTATACAAAAACTAGAGGAACAAAGTATAATGATGAATTGGTTTTCATATGCGCAAATACTTTCAAGGTATGATAAAGATTCTAAAACAGAAGGTTTCTATGATAAATTGACTGACTTAGATAAGATTTTTGACAGGTACTGATGAAAAGGTGATTAAAAAAATGTATGGATACTTATTAGAAATTAAACTAGAAGAAGAACAAGTTAAAGACACTAATGATTGCTTGGGGGAAGAATTTTGGATATGGATAATTTGGATAATTTAGAGAAATGGCAAAAGTTGTGGTCTCAAAATTATAAAATGACAATGTCAACAGCATATAAAGAAAATTTGTATAAGATGTTTTACAGGTGGCATTTTTCCCCGACAAGAATAGTAAGAATGTTCAAGAATAAATCCAAAAAATGTTGGAAATGTCATCAGACACCTGGCTCATATTACCATATGTGGTGGACTTGTGTGGATGCTAAAAAATACTGGACTAAAATCCACACGTGGCTGGTAAAAATGACAATAAAACATATAGATTTGAAACCAGAGATATTTTTATTGGGAATTTTACCTCAAATATATAGTAAAGACTTGAAATACCTGATTGTAAATGTATCAACAGCGGCTAGGATTGTATTTGCTAAAAACTGGAAAAATGAGAAAACACCATCACAGGAGGAAATCATTAAGAAAATATTGGAATGTGCTGAAATGATAGATTGACATTTGAAATTAGAGAACAAGATGATAAACAATTTTATAAAATTTGGGATCTATTCTATCAATGGTTAGACAATAAAATATAGTAATGAAATATGTAGACTTTTAGGAAATAATAAATATATAAAGATGTATTCTTTTCTTATTATATCTACAAAATGATTCTAGGATAGATTTGGGATGATAATATGAACTGTCATAAAACAAATTAAGTAAAATATGATTGTTTTGTAAAACATGAATGAACAAAAGTAGTCAAATGATTGATTAATAATGATATTAATGTATTTAATATTTGATTGAAAATACAAGATTATATACAATGTAATTGTAATTGAAGACTACAAAATGGAAGCACAAAACAATTTGTAAACCAACCGGCACACTGTGTGTGTGTGTGTGTGTGTGTGTGTGTGTGTGTATGTATGTGTGTGTGTGTGTGTATATATATATATATATATATGTATATATATATATATATAGATCTTTGTTGTCTGGTTTTCTCCGTAAGATTTGATATCTAGGCAACGTATATATTCATCATCTTCAGGCTTCTGTCTCCAGCTCTGTGCTTCTCAGAGTAATAGATTGCAGCTGCTTCCTCCTTTGACTGCCAGTGGGTGGAACTATTGGGTGGGGCTTGGCTGTGTTCTGATTGGGTGGGGTGTGTTCTCATTGGTAGGGGTTTGGCTGTGTTCTGATTGGTTGGGGGTTAGCTGTGTTCTGATTGGTTGATGAATGAGACTTCATCAACGTTGCTAGATACTTCAAATCTTACGCGGAGAAACCCAACAACCAAAGATCTACATATAAATACCCACTGAGAACCTCAGAAACATTTATATATATATATATATATATATATATATATATATATATATAAAGATGACTTTGTTGTTTTATGTTTTGTTTGTTTATGTTTGTTTTAAAAACCAATAAATTTTTTTAAAAAATAATAATAGTTAGCTTTGTGAATAATGCAACACAGTTAAAGGGGGCTCCTGATGAAACAAACGGGAATAACTTCCTTTTTTGGCTTGTTACATATGAGAATTATTGCCTTTGTTGCTTGTTTTTCCTTCAGAGAAATATATTTCTGTTTTTTTTCTTTTCCTGATAGGACAGAAGAAGTTGAGTATTTGGTTGAATAGGAAGTTTGAGTGACTATAAAATATTTTATGAGTTCAATTTATTTTGTCTGTAACAACTGAATCTAATTCTTTGTTATGCACAAACTGGAGTGGAATATAATAGAAAAGACCAATAAAAGTATGCATCAAACATATTTTTGAGAAAATAGAATACATAGAATAATTGTTACAGTAGTTGTCTTCTCCAACTTCTTCCAGAAATGTTGCTATACCAAGAAAAATATCCATAGGGAAGATGTAGTATTAAGAATCTGCATAGTAATCTCCTTAGTATGTATAATATTGCTGCTTGAATTTTGGAATGAAGTTAAATTGTGTGGGAAAGTGGACTTGTGTGTGCTTTTTCAGCTATACTAATAAATGCATGATTTGAACTTCTTCCTAAGAGGTAGTCAGTTCTTATTGCCTTGCTTATGTGTAGGTAATGACCCTTCCAAATTATGACAGACCTCCCCAGGGTACTTATCACCTAGTTGTGAAATTCTGATGGCTGCTGCCCACCCACATCCCACACAGTCAGATGAACCCCCCCCCCCCCCCAAAAAAAAAAAAACCCTGGCAGGCTCATTACAGTTGTAAGTGGTGAACTGCCCATGGCTGGTAATGCTGAATGTATCAATGTAGTTAAAAAAAGGACAATAGCAGTAGGGTTTGAGTGCTTCTTTGGATACAGGCTTTGTTTCAACAAAGTGAATGCTCAATAGTAAGTGCATGTAGTTAAGTAAGTTGTGCCCCAGGATATGAGCTTTTTTGGCCACAGCTGTTAAGCAAATCATGGCAAGTTGTTAAATGAACCATGCAGTGGTTATGTCAGGGCTCCAGCAGTTACCCCCATTTAAATCATGAGTCTCTAGCTGAACTTCCAACACTTAAAGAAGATTTATTAGAAGTAAACATGCTTGGGTGTAGCTGTAGCTGTAGCTGAGGCACATCATTCATTGTCACCCTTGACCCTGGTTTTCCCCCACCCCCTGGGTTTATCGTAATTCATATTCTCCAATGGGACACATCCATAGCCAAGAGTCATCAATCATACTCTCCAGTTAGAATTTTGCGTGGCAGAAACTTGGGTTACCTAGTTACTATCTTTGAAAACATTTATGGGATGCAAGCTGACCTGCTCCCCACTCCCTTTCTGTTGGCAACTCTAAAAAGACCAGAGAAACATTATATGAGTTGACAGGTTAAGTGACTTATGCGGTTTTTAAGTGAGTCATGTGGTTGTTAAGTGAATCTGGTTTCCCCGATTGACTTTGCTTGTGGGAAGCCAGCTGGGAAGGTTATAAATGGTGATCACATGACCCTGAGATAGTGCAACTAATTAATACAAGCCAATTCAAAATTTGATCATGTGACCATGAAGAGGCTGCAATCGTCATGTGAAAAATGGTCACAAGTCACTTTTTTCAGTGCTACTGTACGTTTTAAAGGTTAGGGTTGATAAGTTGATGACTGCTGTATCTCCTATAAGCAAATAGTACTCTGTGATGGCACCCATATTAGAGGCGGGATCCCTGCATATGTGATAGCTGCAGTTTCCACTATTGTTTTCTATTTTGTTTATCCAACACCTGTGTTGTGCTTTTGAGGAAAGATAAAGGAATGAGGGGAAGTGTGCACTTGGCTTCTTCAATAGAAGCAGTTATTGTTAAACCTCACCATGCATTCTGCACCTGCCTTTTGAAAGGTGGCAGAATGGAAGTTAGTGTTTGGTCAGCAGTGCTGATAAGAACTCTCCCCCCCGCCCCCCCGCTTTGTGCTTGACTTCTGGGCTCTGTTCCTAATATTTACTATGTTTAAAATAAATGCTTTTTAAAAATTGATTTACTGTGCATGTAAATAATACTTTGCATAGGATATTATAATATGCTCAGCCTTTTAACTGTTAGTTTAGATACTGTTTGTATTGCTGCCTTTATAGGTATTCCATATAAGAAATTGACTGTAGGTGTTCCAAAGGAGATCTTTCAAAATGAGAAAAGGATTGCCTTGTCACCAGCTGGAGTTCAAGCACTGGTTAAGCAGGGTTTTAACGTTATTGTGGAGTCAAGTGCAGGAGAAGCTGCTAAGTTCTCTGATGACCACTATAGACAGGCTGGAGCACAGATCCAGGGCACCAAGGAAGCGTTGGCTTGTGACATAGTCCTCAAGGTAATAATTGTCTGTTTACTATTACACCTCTGAGATCAGTTTTTCTAAAAAAAAAGTTTCTCTATTTTGTTGTTGCAGGTGGTTGGGGGTTATTTCTCTTTTATTGGTTTATATTGGATTTTTTTTTAATCCTTGTAAGCAAACAGTCTGGAGTCACTGAAAATGAGTTGGGTTGTCATATAAATTTTCTTAAATAAATTTTTAAAAATGAAGACTAGATAATAAGGATGTGCAAAAATTTTTAAATATAAAAGAGGTAAAATTTATGGATGAAGTTTGTCTTAATGTAAAAGTTGCAGGGAAACACAATCTTCACATATTTAAAATCATTACAGTCAGGTATTGCTTATCTATAAGAGACTCATTTAAGGAAATGGGATAAATTTCTATTAATGAAGAATTAGGTGGGACAGATTTGTGTCATAGATATTTTGAATGCATTTTTGGAGTTGGCAGGAACACACACAGGAGACACAGCACTATCAGCTTCCTAAACAAAAGAAGATGCCAGAGCTATTTAATGTAAAAACCAGATATGTGAAAGAGGAATTTCAAGAAAACTCAATTGAACTCAGAAAGCCTGCACATATAGTAGACCTATGAGATAAGGAATATTAAAAGAAGCCAGTGCCACTTTATCATTGGTTTATCCTTAAATTGATCAACCAGTTTATTGTTTATCCTGGTCAATCAACAGGGAATTTGACTTGCAATATAAATGCATGAAGCTATAGAATAAATATAGAATTCTTTGTTGGCTAAGTATGATTGGACACACAAGGAATTTGTCTTTGGTGTATATGTTCTCAATGTACATAAAAGAAATACATTCATCAAGAATCATAAGATCAACAGTTAGTGATAGTGGTCCAAACAAATGTAAGTATATACAGGTGGCCCTCATTTTGTTGACCATATTCCCATAGTCGAGGGATTGCCATATGTGTGCTTCACAGTTGGCTTCCAATACGCAAAGTTAGTAGAGAAGCAAGCAGTAAAATCCCAGATCATGATCACATGATAGCACGATAGCACCTAGTTGTGGTTATTAAGTGAGGACTACCTGTGCATGCATTATGGAAAATGTTTTGAGTTCAAATTGTTAAAATAATTAAGTTTAAAGTAGATGGTTTGTATTTGAAATGAATTGTTCTGATCATCTTGGAAGCATTTCAAGCTCAAAACATCTCCCAAGTGGTGGAAAAAAACCATTTCAAATGTGAAGCAACTGTTTCAAACGTCCAAAGCAATTTTGAACTCAGGCATGTTGAATTCAAAAGTTTGATTTTGAGAAATTGCACATACCATATATATAATTCAAGGTGGCAAATATACCTAATGCTCCTTCTTATTTTCCTCACAACAACCCTGTGAGGTAGATTGGGCTGAGAAAGAGGGATTGGGCCACAGTCATCCAGCTAGCTTTCACACTTAAGGTGAGACTAGAACTCAGAATCTCCTGGTTTCTAGGTCAGCACCTTAACCCCAACAACACTGTACTGCCTTTCTGTATAAGAGAATTGCTACCGATACATAATTGCTATGTGTCTTCACGTAGGACTTGCTATGTTGCTAGTAGCTATCAGGAATTCTGGGGCCTATCCTAATTCTTCAGACATCCTCTTAAAATACTATTTGCATAGTATAATTTTGATCTATGGTAGTTACTTTGAATGTGAATCATGGTGTTAAAGTTACAGAATTAAGTCACTTTTACTAGCTAGCTTCATCATTTGAAATCTTTCACAAGCAATGCATTTTAAAAACATGCACAGCATTAGAAACTTTAGCACAGATTTCTTTGGAACCAGGACAAAGCACATCTGATAAAGCTTTGTCTTGCAGAGAGCAAACTTCAGTTGCTGTAGAGCAGATGCAAGTTACCAGGCAAACTGTTGACTGAGCAAAGTCCATTTTGCATTACTTTGCAGTGGCAACATTGTGTTAACATTTTAGTTCCACAAACTGAATCTTTAATGATGATTAATTGTCCTTTTGTCTACACTGACAACAGGAATGCTGCTGTCAATGTTTTGAGTGAAAATAAATGACTCAAAACAAGGAGGAGTCAAGTTGGTGAAAACTATTTTATCTAATAAAATAATTTATTATTTTATTTGATACTATCTAGTCTAGTGTTTCTCAAGCAACTTTTAAGATAGGTGGATATCAACTTTCAGAATTCCCTAGCGGGCATGGGTGGCTGGGGAATTAAGTGAGTTGAACTTCATCCATTTTAAATTTGCTTAAGTTGAGAAACACTAAATAATAACACATAAAATAATAAATTATCTAACTAGACAGCTTTCGTCAACTCGACTCTTCCTTGTTTTGAATAATCTATTTTCACACAAAACCAGCATTCCTGCTGAGAAATACTGAAATAACCAATTCTTAAAGTAGGGGTAATTACCCGAAGGATAATTTGGGCGTATCCTAGTAGTAATGGAGCAATTTGTAATTGCTTGTTTGTGAGTTGAGGATCCAGTTTTTTAAGTTGCTTTTGTAAATAGCTGCATCTCTGTTAGTGTGATTTTTTGCAGGAGAGTGGTGATATTCAAGATTGGGAGAAGGGTAATTGGGTCAAACAGATTAAGAATCACTGATTTATATCGATGGGCAAGATCTGTCCAGGAATTCTGTTAAGATAATTTTTCAGGTTATTACTGGTAGGTGATCTTAGGAACAGAACTCTTCATCTTTTTTTACTTTTGCACCAAAGACAAATTCCTTTTGTGTCCAATCACACTTGGCCAATAAGAATTCTATTCTATTCTATTCTATTCTATTCTATTCTATTCTATTCTATTCTATTCTATTCTATTCTATTCTATTCACAGGGGAATTTTCAAAAAGAGGCATTATTAAGCATGAATTGGCAGTTAGGATGCCCCAACTTTAAAGAAATATATAAGACATTGTCCTTGTCCTACAAGCTCATGTTCTCCAAAACAATGCAAGGTCATTTCTGAATTTTTGTGTGTGAGAGTTATAGCCCGAAGGGGAGAGTTCAGCACGAACCATGAATTATTCATTAAAAGTTAGGTACCATTTACTGAAGGAATTTCCTATTGTAAAGAAAGAGAAAATTAAATCTTCCAAACCGTTAGCAAGTGTATAGATTCTGGATTCTTCTTTTCCAATACCCTTTTGCGTTGGAAAAATATTTCTAGGTAACCGAATTAGGGCTTCCCCCTACAGTACAATTGACAGACGTTGCAGGTCCATCCAACTGAGATTGCAGTAGGAAGAAAGAGTTAAAAATTCTCTGTTCTCTTTCTTGACTTCTTAACCAGTACCAGTTCTTGTGCTTTTTCTTTTTTAAACAAGTAATTGAGGCATTTGCCAATTGCTATTTTGAATGTTAGTCCTATTTGGGGCTTACATGCCTTAATATAATCATTTATAAATTGCTAATGTTAATTAACTATATGTAATAATGTAGCTATTAAGCACAAAATTATTAAATGGCATTTCATTTGTTTCCCGTATTTGTAGAGCTATTCTACTTGGAGTTCACAAAATAAATACAGCAATTAAAGCAAAGCATGAAATGCTTTTAAAAATTAATATAATTAGAATATTGTTTTATTTTGATATATTGCATTATGAGTTTTTTGTGATTCAACTCTTTTTCTGCTCTTCTCTAGGTGAGGGCTCCAATGTTTAATTCTGTACTTGGCGTCCATGAGATTGAGCTTTTTAAATCACAAGGTACTCTGATCAGTTTTATCTATCCAGCTCAAAACCCAGATCTGCTGAACAAACTAGCAGAAAAAAACACCACTGTCTTGGCTATGGATCAGGTTCCACGTGTGACCATTGCTCAGGGATATGATGCTCTCAGCTCTATGGCCAACATTGCTGGGTATGATACCACATACTGTTTTTACTCATTTGCAGAATTCTGTTAATTGTCAGGATTCCGGCAGTTACCCCAATTAAATCATGAGTCTTGATCCAAATTTCCAAAACTTCAAAATGATTTATTGGGAGTTAACATGTCCGGCACTGCCTGGGTGTAGCTGACTCTGAGACACATAATTCATTGTCACCCTTGACCCTGGTTTTCCCCCATTCCCTGGGTGTATCATAATTCATATTCTCCAATGAGACACATCCATAGCCAAGAGTCATCAGTCATATTCTCCAATTAAATATTTGTGCAGCAGAAGCTTCAGTCACCTAGTCACTATCCTTGAAAAACTATTTATGGAATGTACTTTTGATTTCCAAGCTGCCGCACTGCTCTTTCAAACCCCTTTCCTCCCTCCCTTTCTATTGGCAACTCTAAAATGACCATAGAAATATTTTATGAATTGACATTAATAAAGAATTTGATATGGAGTGGAATTCATATTTAAGACAAATGTGTGCTTTCCTCTTCAGCGAGCAGAACAAATTCATTGCCCTTAAGCAGCCCAGACAGAGGACAAAGAAATTCCAGTTTCTAACAACTGGAAAGTTCTCAGAAAGTAGTGCCTTCAGATAATCCTCAATTTATGACCACTTCTGTTGCTAAGCAAGACAGTTAAGAAAGTTTGGTTCCATTTTATGACCTTTCTTGACACAGTTTTTAAGTGAATCATTGCAGTTGTTTAAGTGAGTCTGGGTTCTCCATTGACTTTGCTTGTCGAAAGATCACAAAAAGGTGATCGTATGATCCCAGGACACTACCATTGTCATGCATAAATCCGGTTGTCAAGCCTCCGAACTTTGATCATCTGACCGTAGGGATGCTACAATAGTCATAAATGTGAAAAATGGTCATCTTAGTGCAAGGGAAAAACAAAAATTTGAAGCCATCATTTATTTATTATTTATTAATCAAATTTATATAGTGTCCCATCTCACAATATACTCATATCCACTAGTTCATGGGTTTCAAACTCAAGGCCCACCGACCAGATCCAACCCATAGGCTGCTTAGATCTGGCCCACGGGCCCGCCCTGGAAACAGCGAAGGACCGGCCCATGGTGCCTCTGCCAGTGAAAACAGAGCTCAGGAGGGCTGTGTGCGTCCTCCCAGAGCTCCATTTTTACTGGCAGAAGGTTGCAGGAGGCCATTGTGGCCAAAATGGAGCCTGGGAAGGCCGCACCCTGAGTGCCATTTTCGCTGGCAGAGGACTGCAGGAAGCCATCACAGCCGAAATGGAAGCCTTGATGAGTGATGTTGAGTTGGCCAGACCCCCTCGCCCCAAGACCAAACACAACCCTGATATAGCCCTCAGTGAAGTCGAGTTTGACACCCCTGCACTAGTTGAAGAAGGAATTCCCTGTGACAGGAAATTTGACACTGAAGGAGGAGATATGCTACAAGAAAAGCAGAAAGAAAATCGTGTAGTAATTGTAAATAAATCTTTTTATGTTAGATTAACAAACATCTTGTCCTGCAGGAGTTCAGGGTGGCTTCCTCATAGCCACCATTTGAAGTTGGGTTCAAAATATTTGTTTTGCTATTTTGAAGTTTTGCTGTGAGCTTTTGTAGCTGATGATGTGTTTCCATGGATTTAACTTCTTTGTATATGAACTGCTTTCTCAGGCTGACTGAAGCAGGACTCATATTTTGATACCAGGAGCAATTGAAGCATACACACAACTGATGGCAAATCGATTGATATAATAGTGTCAGTAACAATGTATTGTTCACAATTAGTAGCTGTGCTTTAACATGGTTTTTTCATTCCATGATTCACATTGTATCCAGCTTTCTGATGACCAGTTGTGACGCATTCTTTCTTTCAGTTACCAGATTCATTTGAACTATGCTTTATGCTATGTTGGTTATGTGAATGGGAACAGAAGATAGGTAGATCAGCAAATGCTACACTCTGAAGCCACACACAGAAACCATACTATATCTATGGAGAAATGTAAATGCAATAATACTGATTGCTGGTTTTCCTTCTTTTAACAGTTACAAGGCAGTTATACTCGCAGCTAATAATTTTGGTCGTTTTTTCACCGGTCAGATCACGGCAGCTGGCAAAGTTCCTCCAGCTAAGGTATGTGTGGGAAAAATGTGTTATGAATCAATCATAAGCAGGTTAGCATTGCTCTTTGTACCTTCATATGCTGATTACAATCTCTTCTAGTGAGTTTTCTTCTCCAGAGACTCTTTAGCCTTTCCCTAGTAAATCAAATATACTTTTGATGTTGGCAGTGATTTGTTAAATTGTAACAAATACTGAGTTTACAAATTAATGTCTCTGAAACTAAAGCTTAAGATATACAGATTATAAAATCAATATAAAATCTGGTTTACTGTTGCTGGCAAACAGTAAAATGTCTGTCACTTCTACATGTGACAGGAAATTTGACATATGTCTGACGAACTGCTATTACGGATAGGGTAATCCTGTAATTTTAATCTTGACTTCAGGCTAAACAATATGACTATTCTAGTCATTAGCATCATAACTGAAATAACTTTCTAAAGTGATACGTTTCTTTACAGTCCCGTATAGAGTCATGCAATCTTTTGCAACATTTGTGTTCTATTACTACAATACAAAATACAATTTGCTAATACTGTTTGATGGATTTCTTACATTATCTCTTCCAAAGTGGAAGACAATTACATCCATTCCACACCATGTTTTAAAATATTAAATGATTTTCTCATGTGCTGCAATGTTTTCAGTATTACTATAAAAGTACAGAAACGTAGCACCAAATTCTTCTGAAGGAGAAAGAGTAAATTCCATTCTTCTCAGCTAACCGAGAAACTACTTACCTTGGCAATCATAAATTAACTGATGTCTGTTAATGATAACATAATTCTTGCCAAGAATGCTGAAAATTCTTCTCCAGGTTATACAAATAGTTCTTTGCAAATATGTATTGAAAGTATGACTTAGTATCTGATAGAATCTTTTGAAATCAAGCTTTCATTCTTTATAATGTTGATAAATAAACTTGAGATTTGTGAACAAAGTTTGGCAAAATCCCATTAGTCTAAAGCTAAGCCCAATCAAACGTGATGTTTTCTCTCTGTGTCAAGCAGGAGGGAGATAAATTACGCAGAGTTACAATGAAACATAGCATGATGTGATGCTCTATAGAATTAAAGCAATTCAGTATGATTACTTGTCCTTCTGTTTTGTTTTTTCCTCCTAATTATTGTTTAGTGTTCCACAATTGCTAAGTGCAGTGGAACTGCACTGGGCTTTTTAAAAGATTTTACTCCATTAGATTCTTTTCTAAATACATGTTTGCAATTTTGAAAACAACATGGTTCCTATAAGCATACTTACATTTCTTGTTGGGTAACCCAGTAACGCTGTGTTTATAATGGCACTGACATAGTCATGCACCTGACTAGCTGTTTGTGTTTCAAGCAATGCTGTAGGGGAAGAAACAGAACCTGGAGATGGAGTCAAGAGACAACTCAGCCGAGAATTGTTATGTGTCCACAAATGCTCCAATTCCATTGACTCTTGCCTAGTACCAATTTAGTGCTGACAGTTAGTTGACTAGATTTTGGTTATAGGCATGAGCAATAAACCTACTTAACTGGAACTTAACATGTGATCCTGATTCTTTGCACTTGACAAGCACACACTGGAAATTGTTTCGGACATTTTCTAGATGTTACTGAAGAAATTAAATTTTTAAACCACTGCTATTTACAGCTTTTGTATGCAATCAAAAGAACGAGGCATATGACTATTCCAGAAATATTTATTTTTAACACTTATTCCAGTTTTCTAAAGCTGGGTAATCAACTGAGAATCAGACATTCCCCTATGGGAGAATTCAACAGTACTTGTAGTGATTGCTAATCCCCCCCCCCAGCAAAATCCTTAAGATTTGGATAACTGATATACAATACCATTGATTGGTTAATATTTTCCTTTTCAAGAAGCTTTATGTTCTTAGACAAACAGCTGCTGTTGGCTGCTACTTAAAACAATCCTATATCTTCACTTAATGTTGATTCATGTCAGCCATTTAGTGTTTACAATTTAAATCGGTATAAGTTATTATAATTATTTGCTTTGATGTAGGTTCTGATCATTGGAGGTGGAGTTGCTGGATTAGCATCTGCAGGAGCAGCTAAATCAATGGGAGCTGTAGTTCGTGGATTTGATACCAGGTAGACATATATGAATCTTAAAGATGTATTTATTTTGTTCCTTCCTGTCACTGTTGACTCCTGGCAACTGTCTGCACTAATCCCTGCAATTTTTTTGGCAAAGTTTTTCAGAAGTAGTTTGCTGTTGATACTTTCCTGGGTCTGAGAAGGTGTCACTGGCCATCTGCTTTTGTGTCCAAGGAGGGAGTAGAACTTACACTCTTCCAGTTTCTAGCCTGGTTTCTTAACCACTATATCAAAGTGGGTCTCAGAATTTATTAGTTAATAATTCATTTGTATTCTGTTGTTCCTCAAGGATAATCAGAACGCTTGCAAAGAGTTTATTTCCACACATAACTTTGTGGCTTTTCTCCCCCAGAATTATTGAATAGTCAAGTAGGTTGCATGATTGAACATCACTATATTACATAGTGTAAGGAATAATTCAGATTTTTTGGGGTTGCGCCTTAGTAATTCACATAAGATTTTGGACTAAAGGAATATCACCTTGACTTAACTTGTTTTGAAATACAAATACATTCATATAGTGGGTTGCTACTATTTTCTTTCATTATTGTTATTTTTTGACTTCATAAAATTACCTATAGTTCTGGAACTTCCTGAGGGCTTCTCTTCAAGGTATTCATTAGCTCTAACCCAGGGGTGTCAAACTCATGTTGTCATGGCAGTGTCACATGACAGGTTGGAACTTTTTTCCCCTTCGCTAAACTAGGCATGGGCAGCATGTGATGCATCTGACCCATGGGCTGGGAGTTTGACAGCCAGGCTCTAACCCTTTTTAACGCCTTTTGAGAAGCGTGAAGGTTGGCTAAGTGGTGCCACCTGCTTAGACAATTCAGACTCAGGTTTCTTTCTTTTCTTTTTGGGATTATTATAGTATTTCAAAGAATTAAAGCCACTTTAATATTTGTATATTGGAATGTATGGGATAATCCATAGTATTGCATTGTTATTATACAGGTAGTCCTTACCAACTACTTATTCAGCAACTGTTGAAATTGCGATGGCACTGACCAAGTGGTATTTACAACTAATCCTTGATGTTTCAGTTGTCTCAGAGCCCCACAGTGACATGATCATGATTTGGGCTGTTAGCAACCAGTTTGCAATTATGATGGTTGCAGTGCTCCATAGCCATGTAATTGCCATATGCAATCTTCCCTGGTGGCTTCCTGTGACCTAAGTCACAAGTTACTCCCAATGGCTCTTTTCAGCCATTTCTCTTTATGTATTCAGGAATATGTTGAAAGACAAACAGGATGCATTTTAGCCATTCATTCATCGAGAAGATGAAGAAATGAAAAGAGATTCTATAGCTGTAAAGCTTGAACATAATAGTAGTTCTCACTTAAGTGTGATAATTGACCGGCAAATCTATCTCTAACTGATTGTGGCCATAAAGCATGCCCATCGTGCGACTACACTGGCTTATAATATCCACTTCCAGTCTTTAGGTAAAAAAATCATGTGGTCATTGTTTGTAGCCTCTTGCTGGCTGCCCTATTGACTTTGCTTGTTGGAAGCTGTGAAGATCACAAACAGCAATCATGATTGTGATACATTGCAGTGTCATGGCCAAATGCCAAGCGCCCAAATCACCATCACGTAACTGAGGGAATACTGGAATGGCTGCAACTATGATGCCTAGTTTTAAATCTTCTTGTTTGCCGCTGTTATAACTTTGAATAGTTGCTGAACAGGTGGTTAGTGAAAGAGGACTATCTGTATTTGGAATTGTAGTCTCAAATTTGATTTATTCCCTTCTTATTTTCAGGCCATTCAGTGTGATATCCCTATCCCCATTACCACCTTGAGTGTTTATATTATTGTCAACTAAAAAATACTTTTTTGGTCTTTTTAATTGCCGGCAGAAAGGGAGTGGGGGAAAGTAGTACATTCCTCAAATGCTTCTTGGCAGCCGAAGCTGTTGGCGCACAAGATTATTACTGGAGAGCATGATTGATGACTCTTGGTTATGTATGTGTCCCATTGGAGAATATACATCCAGGGGGTGGGGGGAAGACCAGGGTCAAGGGGGAAATGAATGATGTATCTTAGTGTCGGCGGCACCCAAGTAATGCTGACATGGTCACTTCTAATAAATCAATGTTTTTTAATCTGAGAGATGCAGCTAGAGACTTATGATTTGAATGGGGGTGGATTTGTCAGAGCCCTGACAATTATTTTGTTCTTATGCTCCTTCTCCTCATAAACAAAGCCACAGTGGTACAACAAAAATTATGATGAGAGCTATCAACAATAAAATCATAATATCAAGACAGTAAAAACAATAAAATATAGAAAATAAAATAAAGTTTGTTTAGTAAACAGATAGAGATATTCATTCATTTGTTCATTCATCGTATTTACATAGCTGCTTATCTCATAGAAAAGTGAAGGATCTTTATATGAACATCCTTTGGCTTACTGTTTTCTCATGGTGACTAGCACTTTTGTTTGACCTCCAGGCTTCCTGAAAATTTCAATTTTTATTACATCCCTGCGTGATTAAGAAAGCAAGTAATTCCAGGCATTATTTCTGTACTGAAATAATTCTTATTGAACAAACTCATTATCACTTTAGTTACACATCTGAATTTATTCTAAGCTTCTGTTGGAGCTCAATTTTAAGGGAGAATATGATTTTCTGGTTGAAGACTCCTGCGCAGCCTTTTTTCTGCTATTATGTTCTGTATATTATTTGTTTTTTTCTTTGTTATTAAAGATTTTGCTTTATTTTCTACTTGGCAGAGCTGCTGCGTTAGAACAATTTAAATCACTAGGTGCTGAGCCTTTGGAAGTTGACATAAAAGAATCTGGGGAAGGCCAAGGAGGATATGCAAAGGAGATGTCCAAAGAGTTTATTGAAGCTGAAATGAAACTCTTTGCTAAACAATGTCAGGAAGTTGATATCATTATTACAACAGCACTTATTCCTGGTAAGTATTCTGTAGAATAGAGATTCATTTTCTCTAGAATGTTTGATTGGAGTAATAATCTTTGCTCCAACTCATATTGAAGAAAGTAAGTTAAAGGGTAAGAATTTATTGACTGTAGTTCTGAAATGGTGACTGACATGACTTTAGTACCCAACAACATGGTGATTTTTGCACTATGTGTAAAATGTGTTTTTGTGAATGACCCCGTCCAAATTTATGCAGGTAGTCCATGATTTATGACATAATGGAGCCTGCCTATCACAGTCGTAACTCATACAGTCGTAAAATGAGTTTGTTTTTTACAGTTGTTAATCTCCACAGTCATTAAGTGAACCTGCTATCATTAACCAAATGCTGCGGTTCTTAAGCAGACCAATTGTTTGCTATGGGTGCTGTATTATGGTACTGAAAAGCAGAACTAAATACCAATTTTCAGAAAACTATCATAAAACGCAGTGATTTGACTGAGATGCTGTGCATGCAGACTGGCAAAGTAAGGTCACATAAGTGGTGGGGAACTTTGAATCCATAAGTACCTCTCAGCTAGATTTATCAAAGCTTGAAATGGTTACTAAGTGACCAGCTGTAAGTCAAGGACTACCCAGAGGTGGGCTGCTGGGGGTTCACAGGGATTTGGGAGAGCCCCTAGCTAAGTGCCATGCAGTTCAGAGAACCCCCAAATCCCACTCCTGGCTGCCCCGCCCTGCCCCGCTCACCCCTCCCAGGAGTCCCCACATGGCCAGTTTTGAATGCAGGTAAGTGCAAGGCGCACGTGGAGGCTTGGGAAGGCTGGAAATGGGCCCTTTTCCGGCTTCCAGAGAGACTTCGGAGCCCAGTGTTGGGCTTCAAACACGCCACCAATATCACCCGACACATTACCCTAGCAGTTCCTGATGGTCCCGGGTCCAGACGCCTCGGCCGCAACGCTTTGCCTTGTGCCCACCAGCTGGGAAGCTTCGCATGGACCTGACATATTACCCTGAATGGTCCTGATGATCCCACCTTGCCTCGTGTCGGCGCGACCAGCTGGGAAGCTTTGCGTGGACTCGTCAGCTGCTTGGTGGTGTGCGTTCCTTTGGGCACACCGCCTGCTCTCGAGTGGACCTGTCAGCTGTTGGGCGGTGGGCATTCCTCTTTTCAGTGCCACCAGGTGGGAGGCGTTTTGCACTGGCAGTTTTGGGGGTTATTCTGGGATTGGCGGCATGAATGGCGGGGTGGGATGCGGCTCGGCACGGGGCTCAGCTTGGAGATAGTTTTGCAGGGTGGGGGTGCGCAAGTAGTTGGGGCGGATGTTGGATAATTAAGCGTTTCTGGGGCGGATTTTAGATAATTAAGGGAAAAGGACTATAAACAGCGCTGAGAGGCAGATGCTCTCAGCGCTGGCTTTGCTCGGGAATTACCATTTGTTGCTGAGTGTTGGAGGAAACAGACCACAATGAACAAGTCTTGCCACAAACAGAACGTGAGTAAAAGTAGTTTATTGGTGAAGTTTCATCGTGTTCCAGCGGAAGCTGACACCCAGGGAGGCCGTTTTCGCCCTCCCGGATGCTCGAGGAAAGCCTTTGGAGCCCAGGGAGGGCAAAAACGCCCCCCCTGCCATGATACAGGAGGCCAACTAGGCCACACCCACCATGGTCACGCCCATCCAGCAACCAGGCCGAAAGCCCTTTGCTAAAATATTTGAAGCCTACCTCTGGGACTACCTATAAGTTTATGTAAGTAAGACTGATTCTCTGGAAATTTGCAGAACTGAAAAAGCTCAACTGTTCTTTTTTATCTAGAGAAAAGTGACAGAATGGATTATTTCTATTAAGTATAGCTTACAACTTTAGAATTTTTTTTTGTCTTTTCAGGTAAAAAAGCTCCAATCCTCTTTCGAAAAGATATGATTGAATTGATGAAGGAAGGGTCAGTGGTCGTAGATCTAGCTGCTGAAGCAGGGGGGAATATTGAAACTACAAAGCCAGGGGAACTCTATGTTCACAAGGTAGCTTTATCAGGTTCTTTATAGCTGTGTTTTTTTAGTGTAAAGCAAGGAGTTCCTAAACTAACTGTCTCATCCTAGTGCTCTATGAAGTGATTATTTCCTAATATTTCTTATCTCCCAAATATTTAGGATTCTGAATATTGTAGTTATCTTATACTTAAACAACTTACACAATAAGTTTCCTTACTTTGTTAACTCACAGCTCAGTGGAACAAATGTTCAAACAGACTTGTTTTAGTCAATATAGGCAAAATGTTGATCATTAGAATAGAACAGAATAGAATTCTTTATTGGCCAAGTGTGATTGGATACCCAAGGAATTTGTCTTGGTGCAAATGTTCTCAGTGTACATAAAAGAAAAGAATCGTAAGGTACAACACTTAATAATAGACATAGGGTACAATAAGCATTCAAATCATATTAGGAAACAGTCAATATAGATCGTAAGGATACAAGCGACAAAGTTACAGTCATACAGTCACAAGTGGGAGGGGATGGGTGATAAGGAGTGATGAGAAGATTAATAGTAATAGTAATGAAGACTTTGTAAATAGTTGGACAGTGTTGAAGGAATTATTTGTTTAGCAGAATGATGGTATTTGGGAAAAAACTGTCATTGTGTCTAGTTGTTCTGGTGTGCAGTGCTCTATGGCGTCGTTTTGAGGGTAGGGGTTGAAACAGTTTATGGCCAGGATGTGAGGGGTCTGTAACTATTTTCACAGCCTTCTTTTTGACTCATGCAGCATACTCGATTGAAGGCAGGTTGGTAGTAATTTTTTTTTCTTCAGTCCTAATTACTTTCTGAAGTCTGTGTCTGTCTTGTTGGGTTGCAGAACCAAACCTGACAATTATAGAGGTGCAGATTAGTATATTTAGTGTTCCACGGACAGACACATGCAATATACAGTAACTACTTGGGTTTGCTAACAGGTCATCCTCATTCTATGACCATTACATTCAGCAACCTTTCAAAGTTAATGTCGGTTATGATCAGCCCTTGGAGTTCTGACTGTCCCAGCACACTATGGTCACCAGTTCACTTTTATGATTGGTTGCAGTGCCCTATGATCACCATTTGCAAACTTTCCTGCTGGCTTCCCCAGAACGTCACTGAGAAAGACAGCAGGGAAGGTTGCAAGTCACTGGGCTAAGTCTCCCCAATTCTTGCATCCTCCCCCAACCTTCTGCACTTGCACTATGCTCTTGGTCACGCTCCCCTCCCCAACCCACAGCAACTCTCCCTGATTCTCACCCTCTGACCCACACTGCATCTCTCCCTATCTCCGTGCACCATTTTGGTCTTCCTCCACTTGGCCGCACCACTTACCAGTCTGGGATTTGCAGTTTCCTGCTGGTTTTCCTTCTCACTTTGACTATGGGAGGTCAGCAGGAAATTGCCTTGCCTAATGGATTGTCGGATTTAGTTAATAACAATGGGGACTGCAGCAATTACTTTCAGTAAGTGATATAGTAATGCTTTATGATTGCATAAAGCTTAGCTATAGAACTTCTGGTCCCAATTGCCATTATGTGTTGAAGACAACCTTTATTTCCTTGTAATATTTTTTTCAGATAAATTGTGTTATAAATAAATAGGCTTATGTAAATAAATAAAATTAAACTGTAAAAGCATGAAGTATGTTAATTTAGCCTTTTCTAATTTAACGAATAACTCTTTTTTAAAATAAAATAAAATCTCAAGGCCTCTAAACTCTGCTAAACAAATAATTCCCTCAACACTGTTCAACTATTTACAAAGTCCGCACTACTATTACTGTTAATCTTCTCATCACTCCTTATCACCCATCCCCTCCCTCTTGTGACTGCATGACTGTAACTTTGTCTCTTGTATCCTTACGATTTATATTGACTGTTTCCTAGTACGATTTGGTTGTTTATTGTACCCTATGACTATCATTAAGTGTTGTTGTACTTTATGATTCTTGACTCTTGATGAATGTATCTTTTCTTTTATGTATACTGAGAGTGTTTGCACCAAGACAAATTCCTTGTGTATCCAATCACACTTGGCCAATAAAGAATTCTATTCTATTCTATTCTATTCTATTCTATTCTATTCTATTCTATTCTATTCTATTCTATTCTATTCATTGAGCTCCTAAACCAGATTTGATAGAAGACTTTTAGACATGTCTAGATTACAATCTTGATTGTAAGCAAGAATAAATCCATTAACAACAGTTAATTGCCTGAAGATATAAATTCCTTTTATAGCTTCAGTATTTCAACTTAATAGCTTCTTCCTCCTGGTTTTCTGAAATAATAGATACTTGTTGTTCTTGGAGGTCTTGAAACCAAGTTGCACTGTGTTTACTTAACAAGTCACCTTCATTCTAAGAATCACTGGTTCACACTTTAACCCTTATATTTATTAATCAAGGCAGGCCTATAGACATGGAAGATGCCCCTCTATAAAGTCAGACATTGCTTTCAAATTTCTTTTTCCTTCCCCCCACGCCACAAATTATATTCTAAGTTTATTTAATCATATGTACAAATGTATGACAAAAGATATTAGATACGTTAGGCCTGGAACCCTGAAAAAATGGCTCCAGGCCGCAGCAATAGCAATAGCACTTAGACTTATATACTGCTTCACAATGCTTTACAGCCCTCTCTTAGGTGGTTTACAAAATCAGCATATTTCCCCCAACAATCTGGGTCCTCATTTTACCCACCTCGGAAGGATGGAAGGCTGAGTCAACCTTGAGCCTGGTGAGATTTGAACTGCCAAACTGCAGTCAACCGGCAGTCAATATTGGACAAGCTAGATAAATAATCTGAATTGGCATAAGGCAGATTCTTATGTTCTTTCATCTATATTTTTGTTTTCTACAGGGGATCACACATATAGGTTACTCAGACCTGCCCAGCAGAATGGCTACGCAAGCTAGTACCTTGTATTCAAATAACATCACAAAGCTCCTAAAAGCCATCAGCCCAGACAAGGAAAACTTTTACTTTCACATAAAGGATGAATTTGATTATGGCACCCTTGACCACGTTGTTAGAGGAACAGTGGTAATGAAGGTAAAGGCACTCTTTCTCCCCCTGAAGCTGAAGATGTATATTTTATTTAAGTAATCTTATTTATAGCTCTGTATTTGAATTTCTTGTGAGTGAAATAGACTCATTCCCATTTTGAAATATATTTTGCAAGGAGAGGAGCTTATTTTTCATTTATTATTTAAAATTAATAGTATTTCCCAGTGCTGTTGATGTGCTACTTGTTCAGAGTATCGCAACATAAATTCAGTGCCAGAAACATAAATACAGATGACTCAGGCTTCATTTAACTTCTTTAAAAAACATATGAAGTAAATTTTACAATACCAGTTGAGATTTCTCCAACACGGAGCAAACTCAAACAGAAGCAGACATGTTACATGTTCAGAGCAGAACAGCAACTCAGGAGCTCAGAAACTGACATCAGTTTCACTTTAGTTCAGCAGGGAAGCAAGACACACAGCAGAGGAGAGAAGCAGTTTCATTTTCAATAGACAAACTCAGAGCTTAACATAACTTCAGAGCTGCAGAGCTTAATATAGAGTCACACCTAGGCTGCTTCTTGTTTCACTTTCCAAATAGTCCTCATTGGCTGACTTAATTGCTCATTGACTCTGTTAAATATGTCTCTGCCAGTTAATGAATACGATTTTGTCAGCATCTCTGACTTCAGAAGGATTAAAATATGGATTGCTAGTTTTTAACGCTTGAAAAATCTGTTTGAGGTGGTCATTATAATTAATATTTATTTATTTGATTTCTGCAGCCACCCATCTCAAATGACTCTCAGCAGCATACACTGTAAACATGTAAAACAATACAGAATACATGGTGACGAGTAAAATTGGGGACAGGGAATTTCCCATTCAACATTTTTGGTTACATATTTCTCCTTTCCTTTTAACCCAATTGGATAAGAAAAAGAAGGCCCAAGGATATAATAGGTATAAAGAGTTAGGAAATGGAAGGCAAAGAAAATCTCTGTGCATCTGTGTATTAGACAAAATTAATGAGAAAAATATATGGCTTTGATTAAAGTGGTTAAAGTTTAATTGAGAAATATAAATACCTCTATGCCATGGAGAGGAAGATCTTTAGGATTCCCAAGTATGATACCTATAATATTGACAGTCTACTGAAATACTCATGAGTAGCTGCCACTAGTAGCGATGGGAAAAATGTACATTGAAGGCCCTGGATCTTCGTTCCTCTGACACCCCCATAACATCAGCCTGAAATTGCTCCAACCTTGGAGTTGATCTACTTTCCGCCAACCAAATTCAGCAGAATAGGAATCAAAGTATTGTCTTCTGCAATAGGAAAAGTTTGTAGGTGTATTAATTATTCTACTCTGGAATTCATTACCAAAAGACAAATTGCCTTGTCTATTGCTTTGTCTGTTACCTTAATTTATCCAGCCAGGTGCTTCCCCAGGCATTAGGATTGCAAATCAGATTATCCTAGTCAGTAGTTTTGAAGGAGTATGGGAGTTGGAGCATTATCACAGTGCTCTGTTGCCAAAGATTCCTTAATCAAAAAGTTAAAAGAAACCTTCTAGATATCAAAGTCACCGCTTCTTTAATATTTTCCTTTTTATTTGTCTATTGCAACTTTGAAGATAATAGGGCCTCTGGAAGGTTTCGTTGACTCAGAAATTGTGGTTTTTGAATCATTAATATAAATCACTTGATCTTTTAATTAAGTCCTTGGTTCTTTTTTCTTCTTAGGATGGGAAAGTGATTTTCCCAGCGCCGCCTCCTAAGAACATTCCTCAGGCAGCACCTGTGAAGCAGAAGACAGTGGCAGAGTTAGAAGCAGAGAAAGCTGCTACTGTTACACCTTTCAGGAAAACAATGACCTCTGCTTCTGCCTATTCAGCAGGTGAGAAACGAGTGCCACTCTTTGGCTTCCCTGGAATTTGCTGACACAGTTAAGGGCTGGCCTTGCCCAATCCAAGAAAATGCAACCTTCTCCATTCTTGCCATGGTCCAGATGTGTGGATATCAATTCCCGGAATTTTCTTCACAGATCATATTGGCTGGAGAATTCTTGGAGTTAGACAATCCAAGATGATAGACTCAGTCATTCAAATCCAGTAGCATGACCTTAAAGCTGGCAGACTGTCAAATGGGACATCTGTTGAGCAATATAGAATTCCTGTAGGCCACATTCTTTACCATCTAATCTTGGCAGACAGAAGCAGACAAAAGAGTTTGACTCTTCTCTTTGTTAGTTCAGCCAAGACTTAGTGATTTGCAGCGAGTCAGCATTTCCATCCAGGATTAACTCCTAGATCATAGGTGTTTTTGAACAATTGATGAAGGTGTGGACAACAGGGATTTTTAGGTGTAAAGGAATGTCATTGCTTTCATTTTCTGGCTATACTGCAAATTGCCATTTTTCTCCTTGCAACTGCTAAGTTGCACCATATCACCCTCTGTTCTTTATTGCTCCAGTGTTTGCCCCCTGGCCATTTTTTTCTTTTCCATTCACCTAGATTTTCTAGGGACAGTTATTAACATCATAGATCAGATTCCTGTCTCCAGACGTCTTCTAGGATCAGTAAAAATTAAAGTGGGGTGCCCTTCATCTAGATCAGTGATGGCAAACCTTTTTGTTGTGGTGTGCCGAAAGCACGCGTGCATGCCGGCACCCACAATGCAACACCCCCTGCGCCCCCGTGCATGTGCGCGCAATACCTCCGCCGTCCCATTACCGGCACTGCGTGTGCCTCCCAGCTGATTTTTGCCCCGTTTGAGGCCTTTTTCGGCCTCCCAAAGGCTCGAGGAAGCCTCTGCAGCCTTTGGAGGCCGAAAAACAGTCCGTTTTTTGGCCTCCAAATACCAGATGTGACGAAACGGGAAGTACGGAAGTGACCAAACGGCCTGTTTTTCGGTCTCCAAAGGTTGCAGAGGCTTCCCTCGAGCCTCTGGGAGGCCGAAAAAGACCTCAAATGGGCTGAAAACCAGCTGGGAGGTGCGCGCATATGCAGTGCAGGTAAGTTTGGCTGCGGCTCCTGTGCCCATACAAATGGCTCTGCATGACATCTGTGGCACGTGTGCTATAAGTTCACCATCACGGATCTAGATGCTTTTCTGACAGGTGTCTTAAGTGTTAAGGGGTAAATCCCTTTAGAATCATACCTCTGGCAGTCTTGCTTGGAATGGTGAACTCATTTATTCAGGGCTGTGTTAGACAAGGCCCTGGAAACGGATGCAAAACTGAGTGGCTGTCTCTAATGAGAATACACTATCAACGGTTTAAGGGAGCTGTTTTCCATAGATAGCCAGCCAGTTAGTTAATGTATATTTTCTGCCTCTAGCACCCCCGACCTGAGACAGGCAATGGTCATCTTAGCCTCCATTCACAGGGAGGTGATGACAGTATTCCAAAAGGCTGAATGTGTTTTGTTTTGTTTTACAGGACTTGCTACCGTGCTTGGGCTGGGTATTGCTGCTCCAAATTCAGCTTTTACTCAGATGGTGACAACCTTTGGCTTGGCTGGGATTGTTGGATACCACACTGTATGGGGCGTGACTCCCGCACTCCATTCACCACTCATGTCAGTGACTAACGCAATCTCAGGTATGACTATAACTTTATTGATTTGATTTGGTATTGAGGGGATTCTGGGTGGCTAGAATAAAAACAGACATACTGTGTAACAAAAACAAGAGCTAGCAAAGAAGAAGTTAGTAAATTCACTTAATAACTCAAACATCCCACAACTTCCAATAGCCAGCAGGGTGTCCAGCCAGTCTGGGCCAAGGCCTGGGATATCAATCAGGTCTTTTAGCCCTACAGAATGCCAATAAGGTGGGAGCCACATGGATACCAGAGACAATCTTACTCCAGAAGGCAGGCACTGCAACAGAAGGGCATGCTTCCTGGATCCTGTTTGATTAAAGAGCCTGGAATACACCAACCCTGTCAGCTGAAATCAATTGGACAGACACTGTGGCAGAAAGGGAATCCCTCAAATAATGAACCATAAGCCATTTAGGGCTTTATAGCCCATAATCAGCATCTTGAATCACATCTGGAAGCAAGCTGGCAACCAGTGTGGCTTGTGGAGCAGAAGTCTCACATGGATATATCAATTGGCATAATTGGCTGTGCTGGTTCTGGACCAGGTGAAATTTCTGAGTGGTTCTCAAGGGCACAATGCATTAGAATATAAAGCATGAGTTGGCTAGGACATGAGCATCTGAAAGACGTCCCTATCCAGGAACAAGTACATTTGGTGTCAGTATTTCTTTTGAACATTAATATTTTTGTTCTTAATCGTGATTGAGAGGAAGTTTTATACATTAAAAATGAAAATATGTGAATGAAATTACAGCTGATACAGTTCATGTTTTCTGTTAGAGAATATATTCTGAAGCTCAAAGTTTGTCTTTCCTTATCTATTTTTGCCATTAGTTTGAGTGATATGTCTGAAAAGGAATAATCTAGACCTACTTCATCTTATCTACGATTTGCTCTTGTAGTCAATTAGTAATGAACAAAACCTATCAATTCAGATCCTAAACATGTTTAGAATTACTGTTGAACTTTCAATTCTTACCTCCTAGAAGCCTAACTCTCTCTCTCTCACACACATACACACACACACACACACACGGGTGGAAAGCAAAGGAGAAAGAGTACAACAGAAAGAAGGACTGAGGAAACGAAAGGAATATTTTGGCATCAGTACCATGAGGAGTCCACCTATGTAATTAAAGACTTAAAATGAATTTATTGGAGGATATGTTGGTACTAATTAGTTATGATAATCAGAATTGTGTCCTGCAAACAGAAGCGCTTCTCTTTTGCTACAAAGATTTCAGTGTTGATGTTTTTCTTTTTTCAACAGGGCTGACTGCTGTTGGCGGATTAGCACTGATGGGAGGGGAATACTTACCTGGAACTCTGCCTCAGGGCCTTGCTGTCCTTGCTGCTTTTATTTCCTCTGTCAACATTGCAGGTACCAAGCAGGTTCCTAGCTTTTCTACTTCCTATCTTCGGGAAACCTGTGTTTTCAAAAGTGGTGCTAAATAGAATAGCTCATAAGGTGCAATTTTCTTGAGCGCTTGGAGAGCCTGAGAGATTCTAGCAAACAAAGTGAGTTTGAAACTTTTGGGTAATAGCAGCAAAATACGTCAGATGTTGTAAATGGAATATCTTCCATTCTGCCTGGCTTCTTTGCATGTTTTTTGTACAATTTCTGAGCATCCGAAAGACCAGCTAACAGCCACAAGATTTTCCAATAATCTTCAGCTGATATGTTTCTTGAGGCCAGAACCATTATTTTCATGTAATTGATGGTATGCCTCAAAAGTTCCAATAATAGCAATTGTTCTGAACTATTCCTTGCTTTTCTTGCCTATATCAAAATGCTACATACATAGATAATAGTCCTTTATAGGGAAAACTGACAATTTCCTATTTGATTGAATTTGTGGGTTCACTATAATAACACATTTATGTTTTAAAGTACTTTTTAAGTTTTCAGAACCTAATTATTATCATTTTTTTATTTTTTTGTGGCATAGGTGGTTTTCTGGTCACTCAGAGAATGCTGGATATGTTCAAGCGCCCTACTGACCCTCCTGAATTCAACTATTTATATTTGTTGCCTGCTGCTTTGTTTATAGGAGGATATGGAACAGCACTGCAAAGTGGTTATAACATTGAACAGGTACGAAGGTTGCTCGGGTATTATCCATAGATCCATTTTTTAAATACAAGTCTACAGTCTGGTGACCAGATTATGAAAGGCCATCTGATGCTGATTTGCTAAGGTGTAGTCAATCTTACCCTTGTCTGATGTCTTTCTATGCTTGCTAGGATGAAAAGGGAGTCCAGAACATGTAGAATAATGTTTATAGTACTTCATATACAAGTACTGAAAGTCCTTGACTTACAACCATTTGTTTAGTAAACATTCAAAGTTACAATGGTGGTGAAACAAATGACTTACAACCTGTCCTTATACTTCTGGCCACTGTAGCACCTCCAAAATCACATTATAAAAGATCAGGCAGTTGGCAACTGACATGTATTTATGATGGTTGTGGGGTCCTGTGGGGGGGCAGAGGGGGGTGTCACATGATTGTTACTTGCAAACCTCCCAAATAGTTTTACAAGCAATCAGTGGGGAAATCCAGAATTGCTTAATGACCGTGTGATTCACTTAATGTCTACAACAAAAAGCTTACAAAATCACTTAATCAATATAATGATCCCCTTGCTTAGCGACAGAAGTCCTGGTTCCAATTGTGGTTGTAAGTTGAGGACTTGCAAGAACTGTATCCTTGCAAATGGATTGGAGGCTGATGATAATTTGTGTTCCTTGTTTTGATGTGTGTTTTAAGTAAAACACTAAATAGTGTTTTACTTAAGACCAACTATTGTTTCCTTTGCTGAGATGAAATTGGAACCGGCAGTGCTCAATATAATAGTTGCACAATTAGCAGCCATGCCACAGTGATATAGCAATAGCACTTAGACTTATATAGTGCTTTATACCCCTCTCTAAGTGGTTTACAGTCAGCATATTGCCCCCAACAATTTAGGTCCTCATTTTACCCACCTTGAAAGGATGAAAGGCTGAGTCAACCTTGAGCCTGGTGGGATTTGAACTGCCAAATTGTAGGCAGATGGCTGCAGAGGTAGCTTGCAGTACTGCACTCTAACCGCTGCGCCACAGAGGCTCATGTAGCTAGTGGAATGTAACTTCTTGGTATAATCTTGGTAGGAAGAAAGAAGAAAGCTATCTTATGAATATCTTTATTTTCAAAAACTTTATTTCCTATGTTAATGCACTTCTTTAGACTGGAATGATGGTGACCTCAGTTGACGGAATTGGAAGTTGTTAGCCTCAAAAGTTCTTATACTCCTTGTAGCAATTTCAGAGGTATCTTGTTACTACACTTGAATATCAGAAACCATCTTCAGAAAAGGCTTTCAGGTTAAAAGGAGATCTTGGTTAAATTTAACCATGGTTTGTGTTGGTTCAGACAGGGATTTGGCTTCAAAGTGAAGTTGTACAGAAGGAAGTACATATTTCTTGGTATATTTCTTTATTCCCCTGAATGAAATTAGCACCTGCTTTATTCCAATGACAAAATCCATTGAGCAGAACACATCATTTTTCAGTTCTATCAGATCACAAAGCCTGATCTAGCAAAGGCAAAAAACCTGTATTGATATTTTAAAAAATGTGATCATTAATGAGCATGTTTCTTTTCCTTTGCAGCCAATCGTTATGTAAAATGTATTATGTTGAGAATTAATTTCATTGTCCAGGGGTCTTCTGTATAAATGTTATAATCAGTTCTGTCCTTTCTTGGCGCTGATAATAGTGCAACTATTTTGAACAGGCTGAACGAATGTCCTCCGGGCATTAGCCCACCCCATTGCAAACTGCCAGATTTGCTTAAAATCTCAGTTGGGCAGAAATGTATTTGAAGAGCATGGGCAGTATCTGCTGTGAGGATTTTGAAATCCAACTATGCAGTGCTTTGTACCCCAGTCAAATCTACAATTTTAAGTCCTTTCTAAAAAAAATATATATGTCTATATTATTTTCATCTTTTAAAGATGATGTACCTGGGTTCAGGATTGTGCTGTGTTGGTGCCCTGGCTGGCCTTTCTACCCAAGGAACAGCTCGACTTGGCAATGCTTTGGGTATGATAGGTGTTGCTGGAGGTTTGGCAGCTACCCTGGGAAGTCTAAAACCATCAGTTGAGCTTCTGGCCCAGATGTCGGGTGCGATGGCCCTTGGTGGCACCATAGGTAAGTGCAAAGCAAAAGGATTTGCATGATTTGGAAGACTTACCTAATTCTGTTGTGGCATTTGCAGTTAGGTGATGGGAAAGGAGGTCTACTTGAAAAAGTTATAGGAATGTTAGAATAGGATAGAAACCTGCTCCTTACCTTTTTGTGTTTAGACTCTCAGATTCCTCAGAATGTATTTCTGATTAAATATAATTAAAGGGCAAAACACCAATGACAGAGCTTACAAGTCACGCTGATGTTGAAGAAGCAGTTGTTCCTATGGTGTGTACTCTGATCTGAATTATCGAGCAATATTATCTCCTTTCACAGTTAACATGCAACTGTTTTTTGTTTCTGCAGGTCTGACAATTGCTAAACGTATCCAGATTTCAGATTTACCTCAGCTAGTGGCTGCTTTCCATAGCTTGGTTGGCTTGGCTGCTGTTCTCACTTGTGTCGCAGAGTACATGATTGAATTTCCCCATTTTGCAACTGATCCAGCTGCAAGCCTCACAAAGATTGTGGCCTATCTTGGCACATACATAGGAGGTGTAACCTTCAGTGGCTCTCTTGTTGCTTATGGGAAACTACAGGGTAAACTCCCCTTTTTCTTCCATAGTGTGCTCTTTTTTATAAGAGTGCGTGACATACATTCACTATCTATTTTCTTTAGCTTAATTTGTGCTAAGATGCTAAACAATCTTTCACAGATTGGTTACTCTCTAGAGACATTAGATTTCAAATACCATAATTATAATTAGAGTGCATATGAAGATCATTACTTTTAAAAACTGTAGTTGATCGATATATGGGTTTTATAGTGTCAGGCATGGATTTTGTCGTTACTTCACATGCATCAAAATGTGCTGCATATGGAAAATGAACATGTCAGAGAAAACTATGTTTTGCTTAATAATTGACAAAATGGACCTAGATGGGCTAGAGGCCAGATGTAGACTTACTTACACAAGTGAAGATTATGCTGATCATCTGAGAAACATCTGCAAAGTATAATTGAACAGAAATACTTGGGAAAGTTTTTTTTCTCATGCATTTATGATAGCTGCAAAATACAAAGTATTAATGCAGGCAATATTTATGGTGCCCTAAGTCCTACCCTTTGTTTTAATTAAAATACTAGATTTAATTAAAATACTAGATTTTAGATTTTCTTAGGAGGGCAGTCCTCTGAGAATCTGTAAACTCTTTCTGTCTCATTCTTTCTGCCTACAATACTGAATAGGATTATTGAGGGACTAAAATGGAAGGAGGGCATACCTTGAGCTCCTGGAAAATACAAATCTATTAGATGAATAAAGGTTTGTCATAAATTCAGGTGTTTTTATGTTGAATTTATATTTACTGATAAAGAAATAAAGTTAGTAAATGCAACACAAAAATAGTTTGTCATGAAAGGGACTGCCTGTGAAGGCTCCTGGATTGTGGATGAAAGGTGAAAGCAGAAGGAGTATGCTCCATCCCATAATTGGGTAGACCAGGTTGACCAGTCTCACCAGAAAAACACTTCAGGTGTTTTTCTCTTTGCAGCAACTCTCTTAGCAGCTTTGCATTCTGTTTCATAAGGCCCATATCACTGAAATCATGGTAGGATAATTAGTAGAAAAACAATGTTTAGCTAAGTATCTGGTCCCTGTGGACAACCTATAGTGAATTGTTACGTATAGGATGTAGTTTTGTTAATATGACAGAGGAAAAAAAGAGACCCGATATTGGGTCTGTGGGATTCATCCTGACTTGTTTTGTTGTGTCTGATTCGTTCCAGAAATTTAAATTAAATTATTTTCACATTTATAGGTGTCCTGAATTCCGCCCCACTCCTCTTACCAGGACGACACTTTCTGAATGCTAGTTTGTTAACATTAAGCATAGGTGGAATGGTTCCGTACATGATGGATCCAAGTTACACAACAGGGTTGACTTGCTTAGGATCTGTATCTGCCTTGTCTGCCGTAATGGTAAGTGTGAATTTATAATAAATTATAAATAGTGAGATATTTCACATTTTCACCGGGTGTGGTAAATAACCTGATCGGTCCTGTCTTCTGAGTACAGAGAATTCTAAAGAGCTTTTTAATGAAAAGGAGACATAAACCAAGATGATAAATATTCGGTGGAGACAGTTTTAAAGACTTTTGGGTTAACACATATTTTTAAGAAGGATATAAATTCAGAAGTAATTTCAGAGAATGATAGCAAAAATGCTCAATAGTATGGGAAACAAAGCTATGGAAAACAAAGCTTGTGTAACAGGGACTAAATAGCGATGATCTTCTTATGCCATATCCATCATTGGACATTGGCGATCATGTTGGTGATACTATTTTTATCAACAACCACACGAAAAAGTGCTGTTGACGTTTGTCCAAACCAATCCCTTAGATTTTGAAGCCATGATCATCATCTTCAAGGAGCTGGATTTTTTTTTTTTTTAAAAAAAAGGTTAGAATTCATGGGATGGATATATTTTCAATCACTGATTAAGAAAAACTTTGTCCTTATAAGAGCAAAAGTGGAAAGAATGAATTTAAAAACGTGACTCTTTATATTTATAAACTTTATATTAAAGCTGGGAATTTATTGAGGATGTTCCTGTTCCAGATGCACCTGCAGATTTGCATACAAAAATTCTCTTCAACTCTGACATTATGACTTAAACAGATTTCTCTAGCTTTGAATCTTCCTGTGTGATGAAAATTCCCAGAAATCCTGGCTAGTATAACTGTAGGCAAAGATATCTAGGAACTCCAGGAATTACAATCCAACATACCTGGAGGTTTCCTTTTGAGGTTAAGTCTGGTTTCAAGGACATGCCGAGTTTTTGCAATTAAACAAGTTCTTTATAAAGAGTGAAGGAATCGTAAGTAATGCTTTGCAGAATTCTTTTAGGCTCTCCTCATGGACATATTAAAAACTCAATTATGAATTCAACTTGCTCTTGACTCATGACCATTTGTTTAGTGGCAAATTTAGAGAGCACTGAAAACAGTGACTTACAATCAGTCCTCTCACTTAATGACAGTTGCAACATCCCCTGTGGTCATGTGACCATAATTCAGGCACTTGACAATCATTGTGCATTGAGGATGGTTGCAGTATCCTTCGGACTTTCTCAACTGGCTTCCAACAAACAGAGACTGGGAAAACTGTCAGGGAAGGTGACAAGTTGCAGTCATACGATGTCTTGCTTAATGACTGCACTGTTTATGATGATTTTTCCACTACTGAGGTCATAAGTCAAGGAATTTCTGAAAAATACATTCAGAGATGGACAGATGCTACTTTAAAACTTTCAAGTTGCAAACTTTTGCCGTTTCGAACAAACCTGTCCACAGGTCTAACCTAGAAGGCCCTGGAAGTCAGTAGAAAGTGGAAAGGGGTTAGTTTCTGGCACCCCATTTATGTAAGCAGTGTGCTGGGATCTGATCATTTCCTGTCTTCTCCAGACTTCACAGTCTGAAAATCCTCTTGCGTATTATAAAGTAATAATTTTAATGTACATGTTTTTTATTCTTCATAGACTTAAAACAGTCTCTTGGAATGCCACCGGTTCATAAGTAGAGCATTGTCTATATAATCATCTAAATTTTGTTTTATTTTGATCAGTAGTGGGATTCAAATTTTTTTACTATCGGTTCTGTGGGCATGGCTTGGTGGACGTGGCAGGGGAAGAATACTGTAAAATCTCCATTCTCTCCCTACCCTGCTACCCTGCTTTCCAGCTCCGTTCTCCTGTGCAGGGCAACCAAAGGAGATCCAGCCGATCAGCTGGGACTCAGGAGGCAGAGATTAGATGGAGGCGGGGCCAGTCAGAGGTGGTAATTGCCGGTTCTCCGAACTACTCAAAATTTCTGCTACCAGTTCTCCTGAACTGGTCAGAGCCTGCTGAATACCACCTCTGATTTTGATGCTACATTTGGTATATCTAAAAGATTCTATGGGTTTTGTTTTAAAGTAAGATAATGTCTGTAAGCTCTGGATTCTATTTACAAATGTTTTTAAGTTAGTGATAATGTCTGCATTAATATTTCAATTTTTGTCTTTTTTCCTTTTCACAGGGAGTTACTTTGACAGCTGCCATTGGTGGGGCTGACATGCCTGTTGTTATTACTGTCTTGAACAGCTATTCCGGCTGGGCACTCTGTGCTGAAGGATTCCTGCTTAACAACAATTTGTTAACCATTGTGGGTGCCCTGATTGGTTTTTCTGGGGCCATCCTGTCTCATATCATGTGTGTGGTAAGGAGATTTTGGAGATGCCCATTCCAACATTTATCTTTTTCATTACTCTTTCTCTGCCCGTGGGAAACGCTTTCTATTGTATTGTATATTTTGTTTCCTTTCTGAACATTTTCAGTCAGTTCCTTTTTAACCCTTTTCTCCTTTCTTCCCTCTCCTCATTTTTGCACGTATATCTTTTGATAGTATTGGTACGCACATGAATGTCACAAAACAATGTAGAACAAAATTGTGTTTTTGCCATGTGACTATTTAATGTTCAATGCTAGCAGTATCATATAAATAAAACTGCACGGGTAATTTAATAAAATTTGGAAAGGGAGAGGAGGGAAATTGGTGCAGGACAGAAACTTAAGTAGATTCTTTAAAAATATTCAATAAAATGAAAATACTGTAGGCAGCTTTTAAAGCTTTTAAAAGTTGAGAAAAACATATCTGAAGGACGAGGATTCTTTTGTGAGAGAAAAATTGCATTGTTCCTTCCTCAGCTGTAATTGGGCAGGGGCTTGCTTCAATTCATCTCAACTCAACAGATGAAAGTATCAAAAAGTTTAATTTATGGAATCCTGTTAATTTGTTTTAACTCACCATATTTCATTTAGAATTAATTCTGTTGTTACTACCATATATTGCTTTGGGTGCTAGTTTACTCAGCGGTGGAAAGTGGGGAGCAAGTTAGTTATAAAGATATTTTATTTGCTTTTTAAGATTGTTTACATGCCACAATTAATCAGAAGAGCCGATTAACTTGTTTGCTTGCTGCCTTCAGCTTCTCCTCCACAAGATTTCAAGTTTTCAAATGAACCATCCATTCCTGATTACAGTTAAAGGTATCATTCAAATTCAGCATACAGAATACTTTAAGTTTAAGCCAAACCTTGCCAAATATAAATGAACATAAACCAAGCAAAGGTTTAAGTACGTGGAAAAAAAAAACCTATTTTCGAAACAGAATATTCTAGGGAACTCCAGAATGTTCCATTGTTCTTAGGAATCCCACTTGATCACTGAGGTCTAATTAGCTCCCTTGGAAGCCTCTTTCATGTCAGAATACCAAGATAACATTAAGCAGTCTCTTGAAAGAGCTTATAATGCAACTTATGCAGAAAAGTGTTTCTTAGTATAGTATTAGTATTTTGTGTTTTCTACATAGAGGGAAATCTTTACAGAAGAGAGAAACCTTGTGGCAAAAAGCTACTAAATATTAAAAAAGTGAATTAAAAAAAACAAAGGGCAAAAACACATATTATCCTAGTTGAATCTATTGCAACAATAATAGCTTCTCCCTTTGCAAAGCAGACCTCAAATTTATGAGCTTGTACATCTATTTGCAATCCTGTCAAACATTACATATATGAAAGAAAAATTTAGGTAGCAGGTTAAACAGTACCAAGGTTAAAGTTCAAAGCCCTCTGTAAACAATCTGTTATTGTAATTTATTCATAGAATGTTTACACGGTTTGGTACTATTCACAAATATATCTATCTACAAAAGTCTATCTGCTAGTTGAAAAAAAAGTATAAAATAAATAAATAAACAAATCATTAAATCATTTGCATCTGAGGGCCTGGTAAAGAAAACCCATCACCCAGACCTTTGAAAGGTTGGGTGGAAATTTAGTGCAGATCAAAAGCAGGTTCCAGGCCAACTCCAGGATGTGTTGATCTTGAAAGTAACTTTGCCTGTCTGGTTTGCTTCTTTGAGAAGGAGTAAGGGTAAAAAGCATCTCTCTTTTGCCTGGGTTTGGGTGGTAGTGAGGATAGTGATGCAGTTCCTGGGTAAAAGCCTAGCCTAGGTGGTAGGAATTCATGCTCAAAATAGGAATGGTAGGATGGATGAATAGACCTGGGATAAGAGGCCAGCCAGGTGTTATATGCAATTGCCTGGTATGAGAAAAATAGTCTGGTTTAATAGAACAGTGTGATTGGCTGTTTTTTTAGTATTATAAGTGAGATTTAAGATATCTTATTTCTTGTTATTTTGCTGCTTTTCATTTTGTATATGGAAATGTTTGTATGTGCTTCCATTTCTCTGTTTGGGCCAAGTTTCTGCAGATATATTAAGACATTTTGTGGCCATTCCAGCAGAGGAATGGGGCATCCAGATTAGATATATGGAATACTGCAGACTCCTAGGTGTTTGAGATAGAAGTTCCTCTTGCCCCATATTGACACCAAAAGCACACCGTAGTTTAAGAAATGATTGCAAATGATAAGGTGCAAGAGCAGGCGCTTAAGTGACAGTGGGGCAAGATCTGGAGTGAATATGAATGGGTGTTAAAGCAGAAGTAGAAATTGGAATGAAGCTGTATTAGGTCTATTCCTGATGGCATTTCCAGAAAACTACTCAGAATGGTGCAGAGGCCTAGAGGTGGAGCTCTTGCCACACAATCAGGAGGCTGTTAGTTCAATCCTCGGTAGTGGCAGATATTTCTCTCTCTGTGCACAATGAGTAGATATCAGCTGTGAACCCTGCATTGGCGATAGGAAGGGTATCCGGCCAGTAAACACTGCTCCATTCAGTTGCCTGACTCTACCCTTATGTAAGGGGATTGTAGGGTCATTAAAAGACAAAAGAAATCTAGAAAACTACTGAACTATTGGGTTGTCTGGCAAGGACCAATTCTTTAGTAGCCCTGACTAGTTTGATTTTACCTCATTTAAACAATTTGTGCAGTGAATCAGATCACATGGCTCTAAGCAATACCATAACGCTCTAGTATTTCTGTATTTCCTTAGAAAACAGCTGATTGAAATGTTATTAGATAGCTTGTATGTCCACATCTCTATCGAATAACATCTGAGTCAATTCTGTTTCCTGAGCAAAAAAATAGACTGGGCAGCAGCTTGATTAAATACTATAATATCAGAAATTTGCTATTCCTCTGCTGCTGAGGGATAACTGTCTAATACTGGATACTGGATGTGTTCATGTGAGTATCCAAAGAGTGAATTTTTCTGTGTTCCTGTTAACATTTTCTGATTACATATTTGACAAGAAGACACACATATAGGTTAAAACCATGTTGGAAACAAGGTATCTGTAAATTACACATAAACACAGGGCGTTTCTTGTATGTAGACAACTTGCTAAAACATTTCACTTTTAGTTTTCTTTTGTTTCGATTGATGGCCACTAGATGTCGATAAATCTATATAAATGAGTTCCTAGAAACAAAATACCTACTAAAACTGATTGAGGAGATTTAATAATCTCTACATAATGATGGTACTACTTTCTCTTCCCCTCCTTTTTAAATAAATATTTTTAAAAGTAAGAATTTATTATTTTATATAATGAAAACAGTAAGTGCATTGAACTTAATGCTTTTTTTTCAGTAATCCTTAATTTTTTCATCTGTTCTGCCTTCTGTTCTTTTTTTCATATTTCTCCAAAGAAAGACCTTTGATATCTTCCAATGCCTTTAAGGTAGAATTATGTTTGGTATTTGCATAATTGCATCATCTTGAGGTTGGAATATTATGGGAAATCAAAACTTGGAGTGGGATGAAGGAAGGACATTACCAAAAAAACACACTTTGCTGAAATAATAGCTTTGTGGAATTGTGTCCATTGTGCTTGGTTTTAAACGTCAACTTACTCAAAACACCCAGTTATGCTTTTTTTTTTTTTTGCTCCCTTAGGCTATGAATCGCTCTCTTGCTAATGTGATTCTTGGAGGATATGGTACTACTTCAACAGCTGGTGGGAAGCCAATGGAAATTACTGGCACTCATACAGAAGTGAATATGGATGGTGCAGTTGATATGATAAAGGAAGCCAATAACATCATAATCACTCCAGGTGAAATTGGGCTGCTCCTATTCTGTAACTGTTGAATGTAAACTGAGAATTTCCAAGTGTACAGATTGTTTGAGGCCAGCAAGAGGCTTCCATTAAACTAACTTTATGCCCGCAGTGTCATCTCATAACAGAGCATGTAAAAGTAAGATCATAGGGATTACACAAAACTCCCTTTCTCTAGAGAAATACTCTACTCTTATACTCTTGGGTTTCTTAAACTCAAGTTTCTTCTTATTAAAGAGTACATGAAGGTATGCCAAAAGACTCCTTCCTTCGGATTTTAATGTAGAATGTAAGATCCAAAAGGAGAACTGCATCAGGTTGTACTGTTTGAGGCCTGGATCATGGCCTCACCTCTGCTTGTGTATTGAGGAACACTATTGAATTCTACCTGCTTCTCTGTCATGCTGTAGAGCAGACTCAGGTTGAAGTCTGAACTCAGCAGTGGAAGTTCACCATTCATTGTCTCTAACCCAAACTTACTTCCAATGCTATTGCAATGAAAATGTGGATGGTAGGGTGGTGTATATACCATCGGAAACTTCTATAGCATCTAATAAATAATAATCTAATAAATAAAATACAATATTAAGAGAATCACGTCACAGCAAAGTTTAAATGACTTAGTCTAAGGAATGAAAAGGGGAATGGTGCACCTATCCAGTCATATCTTTGTGTGACGTTGTTAATGATGTAGCCAAGATTGTGAATGAAATGGATGCCCAGTTTTACTGCCTGATTCCAAAGGGACAAATTGAGATCCATGCAAACTTAGCATAGGGGAATTGAGAAGGAAAAGTCATTTGTTTGCATTTGTCAACAATGTACAGAACAGCTGGAACAACTTATCCTCCAATGATAAATTTACGATCATCAAAGAATAACAGCCTATCCCAGGTTCTTGGGAAAGACTCAGTGGGTGGGTAAAAATACCAAATACAGTTTAAACATCTAGCTACTCTGCAATAAACACAAGAATAACTTAAACCTGTATGTTTCCTGACTCCTAGTGTACAGTATAAATTATATGTCTGGAGTTCTCTAACCCAAAGTTCTTATCTTGACTTTTTCTCATCTTAGTTTTGGCATTGCTTCTGATAATTGCATTCTATGTAGCAACAATTGTGTGTTCATAGGACTATTTCCTAAAAAAGTACTTTGCGGTAGGTTGACTGAATATAATATTTCAAGTTATAGCCAAGATAGATCCTAAGAGTAAAAAAAATAAAAGTAAAAATCATTTGCTCAGAATAACTTCATGGAGTAAGTTGATTGATTGATAATGGCCCCCAAAATCATCCACTGAATTTCCATGGATGAGGGTAGACTTAAACCAGGATACCATGGGAAAATTGGCCATGAGATTTATTTCATTTAGAGTTTTTAGACCACTTGACTCCCACTGACTCTGAGTGGCTTACAATTAGAAATACAAATTTATGAAAGAGAAAAAGAGATCATGAAATCCCCTAAAGCAATATATACCCCCCCCTCCCAAATCTATCAAGCAGAGTTCAACCTTCACTTTGCCCTCAAACGTGGATGAACAGCCAGGATTGTAATAGATTCCTGAAAGCTATCAGGATGGGAATGACCTGGGTTCTTCAGGAGATTCAGGAGATTTCTGCAGGCACGTACTGCAACAGAGCAAATATGTTTCTTGGGTTTTGCAAGACAGTACTACTGAATTAATGGGACCTGGACCATGCTGCATTGCAATAGAAAACCAATCCACATTAGGACAGGTTCCCAACCCCCGGTCCATGCTCTGGTACCGGGCTGTGGCGCATTAGGAACCGGGCCAAGCAAGTGGTAGATGAACGTGTGAAGCTCAGTTTGTGCAAGCAGCAGGTGTGCGTGCATAACCATCTCCTCTTATGGTATGTAGAGCTGGAAAGATTGACGACCATTGCAATAGGATAAATGGTGGGATTCATATGTTTCGCACTGGTTTGGGCAAATAGGTTGTAAAATTACCCCACCCCCCACCCACCCCAAAATATCAAAGTGGATCCGTAGGTGCTGCGCTGTGCTGCAATGGAGAAATGGGAAAAGGAACGGCTGGCGTGATGGAAAGAGAAGGCCGCTTTCCTTCTTTCTTCTCCCTGTTCCTACTCCTTCCTTCATGATGGCCACTCCGTTTCTCGTTTCTCCATTGCAGCACAGTGCCCAGGATCCACTTTGATGGCGGGGGGGAAGATAATTTAACAACCGGTTCACCTAGGGTCAGGTTGGCCATCACGAACCGGTTGTTAAATTATTTGAATCCCATCACTAATTAGGATACTCACCAGGAGGTGCTTAACTAAGAATATGCACTAATCTTTTCTTGCATATTGTATCTTTATAGTTGGAACATGAAAGTTGTGGGTTTAAATTCTGGTAGAACCAGAGTTTTATTCAAAGGCATCATTTATCTTGGATCTTTTCCTCATTTTTGCAGGATATGGCCTGTGTGCAGCAAAGGCTCAGTATCCAATTGCTGATTTAGTGAAGATGCTGAGGGAAGGAGGCAAGAAAGTCAGGTCAGTGGATACATGGTTGGTTGGTGGTTTCTATTGTCTGTTTTAAGAGTTCACTGTTCTGGCAGAATTTTTATTTTTCTTATTTTTGATTTCTGATAAATAATAAAATTTATATAATTTATTTGAGAGCTTTTCTAATGCTGGGATCTTTTACATGCTGATACCTCTTAAAGTGGTTTGCTTACTTCTGGTAAAAAGTGAGGCAAGGCTCCTCAAAATCTGGTAAAAACTTATGTTCTTTAATTAATGTATTTTCTTTATTTACCTCATCTTTTACCATAAAATGTCCAAGGTAACCAATGTGACCAAAAATTCTAATACAGGTAGTTCTCAACTTATGATCACAATTGAACCCAACATTTCTATTGCTAAGTGACATAGTTAAGTGAGTTTTGCTCCATTTTACAATCTTTCTTGCGATAGTTGCTAAGTGAATCACTGCAGTTGTTAAATTAGTAAAATGGTTGTTAAATAAATCTGGCTTCCCAATTGACCTAGCTTGTCAGTAGGTCACAAATGACCTTGGAACATGGCAGCCTTCATAAATATGAACCACTTGCCAACCATCTGAATTTTAATCACATGGCCATGGGATGCTGTAACAGTCATAAATATAAAAAACAGTCCTAAGTTACTTTTTTCAGTGCCATTGTAACTTCTTCGAACAGTCATTAAACGAATGATTGAAAGATGAAGACTACCTGTAGATTCCTTCACACTCTGTTCTAAGAATACAAAGCCGAATTAGAAGCATCTAATTATTGAATTATCTCCTTCCATTTTCTTCGATTTCCGTGTGTTGTTAAGGTGTCAACTCATAAAATTTTCCTATGCATGTTTTAGTAGTTGCCATAAAAGGGGGAGGGGGGAGGAAGGAAATCTGCAGCAGTTTGAAAGGGAAAGAACGTTCCAACTCTTATCTTTCAAAGACTAAAATACCAGAGCTTCTGCCTGTGAAAATATTTAATTGGAGAATGTGAATGATGACACCCTATGACTGTTGTAGCATCCCCACAGTCACGAGAGGCCAGGCGAGGACATGCGTGCCTTGATGTGAGTGATGTTGAGTTGGCCACGCCCAGCCAGTCACATGACCACCAAGCCACTCTCACCAACTAAGCCACACCCACAGACCCGATTTTACAAAAATTGAATCCCACTCCTGTTCACAGGTGATTGTAAATTATGTATGCCAGAGTTGGCTTCATATAGGACTGTATCAGTATGTCGCCTCTAATAAATCCTTTGAAGTTTGGCTCGAGAATCATGATTTAATTAGAGCGATTGCTAGAATCCTGACATCCTGATTGGAAAGGCATGTAGCTGGAAGCAAATTTTGTTTTATAACGCAGATTGATGCCAAGTAAATTAATAAGGTAATACATTTGAGAGATGCAGTTGAAGTCTGAAAATATCTGCTGTGAGTCTTGTTCTGTATGTTCTGCTGCCATACCTTCAGTGGTGGGCTACTGCCTGTTCAGACTGGTTCAACCCAACCGGTAGTTCTGATCATTAGCTGGCCCCGCTCATCCGCCTCTGCCCTATCCTGTCCTATATTTCCATCTTTCTCAGCTCAGCTGATTCACACAGCCCAGTGGATTTCTGTGCCTCAGCTGTTATACTTACTGGGGCTGCCTAGAATGTAAGCTGTTGGAGGTTCAAATTGGTGTTTTTTGAATGCTGCCTGCACTCACAAAACCAGTTATTATACCGGTTCCATCCCACCACTGCACACCTTGCCTATCCTTGAAAAGGAGGAGCAGCAACAGGCTCCAATTGAGAACAATTGTCTTGTGATCAGTTTTATGCTTTATTCAGAATAGAGCTTCTTTGCCTCTTGTACTTCACCTTCCGTTCACCCACTTTAAAGCCAAAATTGGGTCTTTTGAACTACTTTTCTCCAACGTGGTTCTTCATACCTCCCACTCAGCACATCTGGAGAACACCAGGTTGGGGGAAGTTTGTTATGTACTCCATTCGAATGGGGGCATATGAGGACATATTTCTCCCTTTATCTTTTATTTATTTATTTATTTATTTATTTATTTATTTGATTTGTCAATTGCTTACAAGATAATAAGTATAAGTAGATACATAATTATGAATACATGAAATGGGTACATATAAGAAAAATAAAAGAAACAATAGGACAGGGATGGTAGGCACGTTGGTGCGCTTATGCACGTCCCCTACAGACCTCTTAGGAAAGGGGTGAGGTCAATACTAGACAGTCTAAGGTTAAAGTTTTTGAGGTTTGGGGAAGAAATCACAGTCAGGTAGAGTATTCCAGACATTGACCACTGTTGCTGAAGTCGTATTTCCTGCAATCAAGTTTGGTGCGGTTAACCTTGAGTTTGTATCTATTGTGTGCCCTTGTGTTGTTATGGTTGAAGCTGAAGTATTCATTGACAGGTAGGACATTGCAATTTATGATTTTATATACCATACTTAGATCAGACTGAAGGCGGCGTAGTTCTAGGTTTTCTAGGTCTAGAACTTTAAGTCTGGTGGCATAAGGTATTCTACAATGAGTAGAGGAGTGGAGAACTCTTCTTGTGAAATATTTCTGGACTTTCTCAACTGTTTTAATATCAGATATGTAATGTGTGTTCCAGACTGATGAGCTGTATTCAAGTATTGGTCTAGCAAATGTTTTGTATCCTGAGTTAGTAGTATAATATTACCAGAGAAAAAGCTACGTAGGATTAGGTTAACAACTCTTAATGCCTTTTTGGTGATGTAGTTACAGTGGGCTTTAGCACTTAGATCATTAGAGATGAGTATTCCAAGGTCCTTTACAGAGCTTGGATCATCAACAAGATCTTGACTTTTATTTTCAAGAGCTTGTATTTTATTTTCTGATTTTTTTTTGCCAATATGTAAGACAGAGCATTTATTTATTGAGATTTGAAGTTGCCATTTGTTTGACCATTCTGATACATAGTCAAGATCTTTTTGAAGGGTAGCAGTATTGTCTGTGGTATTGAACAGCTTTACATCATCAGCGAAAAGAATGCAGTTGCTCTTAATATGATCACAGAGGTCATTTATGTAGAGTATGAAGAGAGTTGGCCTTGGGGGACACCACTATTGACAGGTACATAATTTGATAGGACATTCCCAATTTTGACCATTTGTTGTCTGTTTGACAGGAATGCTTCTATCCAGTTATGCAGTTGTCTAGAGATACCATAAGATTTTAGTTTTAGGAGTAGTTTGTCGTGTACCACTGAATCAAAGGCTTTACAGAAGTCTATGTAGATTACGTCTATTGCTTTGCCCTGATCGAGTTGTGTAGTCCATATGTTTTTGCAGTGTCGGTTTGGAGAGTAGGTTGTTTGTCTCTAAGTGGAGGATAATGGATTGGTTAATAATTGATTCCATGACTTTACAGGTGATGCAGCATAAGGAAATTGGTCTGTAATTTTCAACCAGGCTGGGGTCTCCCTTTTTGAAGATGGGGATGACCGTGGCTTGTGACCGTAGGTTAGGCAAGGAGCTGGTCCTGAAAGATTTTTCAAAGATTATGCTTAGAGGTTCGGCTATGGCAGTGGATAGCTTTTTAAAGAAGTAGGCACATATTCCATCTGTTCCAATAGAAAGAGATGGTTTTAGATTGCGTAATGCTTTTTCAACATTGTCTTCTGTAAAATTGATATGTATTAGATCATTGTAGTTGTCTGTGGTTCGACTAGGAAATACTGGGCATGATCCATTGCTGTTTACAAATACTGAGCCAAAGAATGTGTTAAAGATGTTGACTTTAATGGTGTCGTCGTTGCAGTCTTTACCATTAGGTCCTATCAGGGGTGGGATGGACCTTGAGTCTTTTAGTTTGTTGTTTACAAAATTGTAAAAAGCGCGGGTAGAATTGGTGCATAGAAGGTTTTCCTCTTGTTTAATGTCTGGTGGCATAAATTTTTGTATCGGCTTTTGAAATTGGTAACATGACCAGGTTTGTTTTTCCGCCAGAGTGATCTCTTTTTGGATTGAAGTTTTCTTATTGTTATGGGTAATCTGTTTTTTGTTTTGTTTTGGGAGTTGTTGTTGGTACATGTAGTTTGATGACTCTTTTGACTTCAAGTAAAAATATGCTGTAATGGTCTTCAACAGTATTGCAACCAATGAATAGAGATTGCCAATCAAGGGATGAGAGATCGTTGTCTATAAGATCATAGTTGCCTTTTTTGAAGTTATAATTGGGGATTACATCATTGTGATGATTTTTGTGTGGGCGTATGTTGAGACAAAAGTCAATCATATTGTGGTCGCTGCTGGAAAAGGGTTCTTTAGTTTGTATTCCATAAATTAAATTCAAACTATTGCAGAAGATGAGATCGAGGCAGTTGTTTAGTCTAGTGTTGTTGGTTACTAGTTGTTCCAGTCCCAGATTTGTAACAGCATTGTAGAAGGTTGCGTGTGTGGGTTCAGTTGTACTTTCATTTAGGGTCCAGTCAATATGATGTGGATTGAAATCACCAAGAAAGATAAAAGTGTGTGGGCAGGATGCTGCCCATGTTAGTAGTGTATTTAGCTTGTTTACATGTTCGATGTCATAATCAGGTGCTCTGTAACATAGTAAGAATCAAATGTGATATTTAAGGATAGTTCACAAATGATGGTCTCAGGAAGAACAAGCTCCTGGGTAATTTGGATGTTTTTTAGATGTAAGGACTTTTTATAGAAGATAGCAACACCACCTCCTCTACAAATTTCACGATCTGATGAGTGAACATGATAGTCACTTACAGTGGTAATGGAGTCAGGGAGAGATGCATTGAGCCATGTTTCACAGACAAATATGATGTCAAATTTAGCCATATTTAGTAAGAGGAGAAATTCAGGTATTTTATTCACAAGGCTTCTTGCATTGAGTAGCTTGCATTTAAGGCCAGCAGTAGTTGGAATTGAGGTAGTTAGGGGTGTGCATGCCTAGTCTTGGGTGATGGTGGATTGGTTGAGGTAGGGTTGTGGTTGAAGGTTAAAGCTGAATTGTGTGAACAGGACTACTGACTTGAAATGCCAGATCTGTTCATATTTCCTATTTAACACGTTGAATCTTTGAACTGGTCTTTGGTCTTGCAACACTCGAATTGAGTTTTCTACTGCTGAAAATATGAATGCTGCTATTGTGTGAGTTACTTAAGGATAATTCTATCAGTTAAATTCTAGTGTGAACATACTTGTGGTTGGATCTAAGAAACCATCACTTTGCTTCTTATAGCAGGAATTAACCCACCAGCTAAACAGAGTTTGACTGCCCTTTTCCTTGTCCCTCCCTTAATCTTTTTTTTTTTAAACTTTTTTCTTCTTGGCTCCTGTGTGGGCTAGTTTTTCACTTTGATTTTACTCAGTGACAGAAAGCATAAAAGCCTCAGCTTTTGTATATCAGAGCTTTGTGTGCAGGAGAGACTGGAACTTTTTGATGTAACTGCATTAGATCTTAAAGCCCGTTTTGGCAAGCGTTTGCCACAACCATTACCTAGAGGGCTTTAATGAAAGAAATCTGTATTTTCTGTTTGTGGTAAGTTGGGTCTTTCATCATGGTGTTTATTGAGTGCAGCTGTTCACCCTCTCCTTCCTGTAGGCCCATGGAGCCTCAGGTCTCTGGCCCACTTTGCAACCAGATGTAATGACATATTTACATATCTGTGATGGATAAAATGCCAGCAAGGACACACAGTTGTCATCAGATCATAATATCTGTGTGCTGGTAAGGAAGACAACTTTCACACTGCCTGACAGGTCGCCGGATAGCAAGGCACTGCTTTTTTGGCAAATCTACAAATCCACAGCCATGTTCTGAATGGATCACAGTTGTGTTGTATTAGTATTTGTGCCAGATTTTCCTGATTCAGAAGAACGCCAGGGCAGAGGTAAAGCCTGCCTGGATCTATTAAAATATTTCCTAACCTTGCCATTTATCACAAAGTTCTCCTTCATAGCAGATTCCATCTTTGATGTGTTAATAAACTCAGTCAAAAATTACACACACACACACACACACATTTTTCCTTCTACTTCTCTCACTTCCTCTCACTTCCTACTATCTTACTTTATATAATAGGAGCTTTGTAAGCCAAATGCAGTATGTTCCTCTAAAAATATTATTTTTCCTTCAAGCCTCGGCTGAGTAACTTTCAGGTAAACTACCATACTTGAAAGCTAACAGAGAGATAGGAAAACTCTATATAATATACTGTAAATTCTCACTATTTTTTCATCAATTGGTGTTTCAATTGAAAAAATAAAAAAACAAATCACCAAGATTGAATATTAGCATACAACAATGATGTATTGTTGCAGACAGAGCATATATATGCCAGCTTGATTGGAACTGGCTTACTGGCAAATAGCAAGCAGTCAGACATAAAGGCCAGCTATTCCGAAGTTCTTGCTGGAGTCAATCCAAAGTGAAATTTAAGCATGGGTTAAGAGGACTAATCCACAATGGTCCAAGAGTCAAAATCCAAGTAGGTTGGTCAGCCAATATGAAATCAAGAGACAGAACAAGAAGCAAGGATATAGGACTAGATGCAGACATGGTTCAGTGAGAGATGTTCTTGCCTTTGGCTTCAGTATGTCCTAGGGCTGGGTGCTCTGTTGAGGATACCGCTCCCTCCTGCATGTTCCTTGCTTACTGAGTGAACCTCGAGTGGTTGATTGCTTATAAATTCCAGAAGCCAACAACCTGTTAGATGAAGCCCCTCAGTCTGGGCTTCCAAGTCAAGGAGAGCATAAGTGGAGCATAAACGTGGAGGCCTATGGAAATTCTCAGCCATCCAGGTCATGGCTGTCCCGAAGGTGCTTTTTGAAGAGGCAGCTGGTCTTTCTGGTTTTTCTTTGAAGATGTTTCGCTTCTCATCCAATTCTTCTTCAACTTTTTGGATGAGAAGTGAAACGTTTTCAAAGAAAAACCAGAACGTCTGATTGCCTCTTCAGAAAGCCCCTTTGGGATAAACGTGGGTGGGTAAAGTTGATTGTTTGCTTGAAAGTGTTTTATTATCCAACTACCTTCATCAGAGGTAGAAGGGAGCGGGGTTTGCTGTCTGTTTATGTACTACAGGCAGTCTTCAATTTACAGCCATTCGTTTAATGACCATTAATGACCAAATATTTCTATGGTCTTTTTAGAGTTGCCACATTCGATGTTGCAACACACTGAAAAAGTGATTTATGGCCATTTTTCACACTTACAACTACTGCAGCATCCCCATGGACACGTGATTAAAATTTGGATATCTGGCAACTGGTCCATATTTACGATGGTTGCAGTGTTGCGGAGTCATGTAACCTTCTGACAAGCAAAGTCAATGGGAAAGCCAGATTTACTTTACAGCTGCACTGATTCACTTAACAACTGGCAAGAAAGGTTGTAAAACGGGGCAAAACTCACTTAACAACTATCTCACTTAGCAACAGAAATTTTGGGTTCCATTGTTGATTTAAATCAAGGACTGCCTGTAATGGCTTAGCCTTGTCAGTGTTATGGGAATGTTCTTGGTGGTTTCTTGATTACGCCGTTGTTCATCGTTAAGTGAGTTAAAGCTTCCTTGATTGGAATATGGTTTACTACTTGATTGTTGGTCTAGCTTTAATCTTGGTGTTAATCTCTGATTGTCTAGATGTTGATTCCTGGCAAAGGAATGTTTTGGTCGTTTTGTTTCCTTTTTGCTTCTTCCTCTCTATCACCCAAATAAATGTCTAGAATTTGGTCATGAAATCGGGTTTCCCTGCAGTGATGTTATTTCAACTGCACTAATATGCTGGATCTCCAGATGCTCTTTTGATTTGTTAAAAAAAATAAGATGTTCTTTATAAAATGAGCTATTTCAGTAATACATCGTATTAAACATAATCTTAAATGTTAGATTTTATGTAACCGTTTGAGAATATATGAACCAGTAATACAGAAAACAAATCACCTTCCAAGTTATTAACTATAAATATATCCTCACTTAATAACAAACACAGCCAACTGTAAATAATTTTTTTATTGTGTTATAGTCTGAGAAGTAATGTAAAGCCTTATACCATTTCTGTATTCCTCATAGCTGAGAAAGGATTTTTGCATCCTTAAATATACTTTAATGTTTTATAATTCATTGCAGGAATTGTGTTTCAGTGCTGTCACAAACATTTGCATGCAAGGCGCTGTAAATATCTATTTTTATATATTCATTCAAGGTCTTGTAAAACTATATTTATTGGGGTGATGTTCTGTCCCTCCTCTCTTCTTTCTAAGCCAAGGGTAACTTGGAGGCCATGACTAGAACTGTATATTTGTTTTTTTCAGAATTATATTGTAATCCCCCTTGAGCATAGGGTATACTCAAATTTGCTAAATTTCAATGCATAGCTGCATAATTTCCTTTAGTCTGTGTCCTGACCCCTGTTTAAATCTGTATTGAGATGTTCTAAAATCTTATTTCTAAAATAACATAAAGATGATAGTAATGATCTATATATTTTAATTTGAAAATGGAAGAAAAAACCATGCAGACCTAGCACTGGAATTATTTTAAAATGCTGATCATGTAATTATGCTCTTTGCTTCTTCTTTCACTATTGTATATGATTGTGACATTGTGACATTGTATATGAACTGCAAGTCTTTTTTTAAATTCATACTGCCTGCTCAGTATTTTTTCAGTATCAGTATATCAGGAGGTCAGTGTATGCAATACAAATGTTGTGTCAGCACAAAACTACTGGCAAGCTTCAATGCTCTTATACTGACAGTGCTTTTTCTGTAGTTTTCCATGGGTCTAAGAAAATTATGTGTGGCTAACTTATAGTTGCTTAGGATAATAACAATAATAGGCTAACTTGTATTTCCCAATTCCAGGAAATTGGAGAAATAACAGTGGCCTGCTTTGGATGTAATGATAAACCATAGTTTAGCATTACTGTAAAATTCAGAGCATTTCACTTACTTTAAAATAAAAGCAGTTTTAGTAACTGTGATTAATCTTTGCTGGTTTCAGTAAACCATAGTTTAAAATAAGCAGAACTTCTACTTGGGACATTAGTTTAAACTAGTATTTAACAACCGTGGCAACTTGAAGATGCGTGGACTTCAACCCCCAGAATTCCCCAGCCAGCCATGCTTGGGGAAGATTGGGAAATATTTATTTCAATATTTCTTTTCTTATACTTGACTCCTTGTGAATGTTTAGTTACAGCCATTTCCCCTTCCTCCTGAAACCTGACTATATTGCTGGTCAGAATGAGCCTTTCTTATCACCTGAAGTGACTATTGTTGTTGATAACAGATCTACCTGGCATAGTGGACTTTCAATCCTCTATACTGAATAGAAAGAAGGAAAGTCTAGTTTGTGTGCACAATATTGTCCTGCTGGCATGCAGCCAGATTCATTATTACATAAAGCTGGAAAAAATACGCAGTGATTATTGGCACAATACGAGCTCATGTGTCTAACTTATCCCAGAACTTGTTTGCTATAATTTCATTAATAATCCATGTGCAAATAACTGTTGTAGCTTTTGCCAAATTTCTGGAGACACAAGTGATGCTAGTAAGCTACATCTGCTTGATGTCTAGAGTTTTTTTTTCCATAACATTTTTGAGCTCTATGAAGAGTTTTATAAGTTCGTTGCATCATATACTGTTGCGCTCCTGATCATCCCAGAATGCACTTTTTCTTTCCATTCTGTGTTTGAACTGGAAACACTCTTTTTTCATGCTTCATCAGGAATACAATGTGTACACATGGATGGCAGTCTTGTGGAGGACATCTTTAATTTAGGCTTTTAAAAATTATTTGGGCTTTTGTTGGAAAAGATTGATCAAACAATGTAACACCTGTTTCAGGCTTTGTGTGTTTCTAGCCTCAATTTGATGGGAAATCTTGCTGCCAATTTTGGCACAAGTGGTTAGAAGGGATTAGCAAGAAAAAAAAGGATGCTCAGGGACCTCATGTAACGATGTGACTTCAGTTTTTCTTCAGATTGCTTTAAAGGGAAATAAAAGAGTTGAGGTATGTGTAATCTACAGTGCAGAGAACAGAGTTGTGAAAGGCAGTAGCCACACTCTTTGAAAGTGAAAGTGGAACTCCTGTGCCCTGAAAAGAAAAATGCAGTTACTTTTGAAAGCTTGATAGCTCTCAATTTGCAGATATGTATATTCTTTCAAAATATTTGGCATGATTTCAAGAAAGGGCATGTTGCTTTCAGAGTCGCTAATAGTATATAAAATCCAAATATGCACCATAATTAAAAACTGTTTAAATATAATGTTATTAGTTGCCTGAATTCTAATATATTTCAGTGCAGAAATTCTGAAAACTCTTGCCCTTCACGTTTTCTGGAAAGAATCAGGATTGTTTCACATGGCTTGAGTTACTTAGTGGCTGGCTGAAACTTTAAGCTTCTTAATATTTTGCCCTATTTGTTCCGCTGTTGTATATCTGATTCTACATCTGGTCTTCGGTAGAATGATAGCAGATATTTCCTCTCCCCCCACCTCGGCCTTTCTCTCTCTCATGGCTCTCTGTGCAGTTTTCAAATGTTTTTTTTTGTGTGTGTGTGTAAGCAAAATGCCCATTATCCTGACTGGCTGTTTTACTCCATTCACAGTCTAAGTGCTTATGAAGATAGTTGCAGCATCTGTACCCTTTGATCCATAAGGCAACTGAAAAGAGATGTCAGTTGGATAATAAATAAGCCACTCACTTAACAACGTCATGAACAATTAGAAAACAGAAAATACTCATAGACATAGAATACTCAGCCTGTGACTGTAATGCAGCCTGCTCATTATGGTTGTAAATTGTGATGGTCATTAAGTGAGTCATCCATATGATCAACTTGCTTAATGACCACAGTCTCTGCTTGTGACCTTTGAGCAGAGCAAGGGGCCTCAGAAGATGAGATAGGCCCTGGGAGGCCTGGCACAAACTCAGGTCCTTAATGCAGCACATAGGTCCCCCAACTCATAGGTGGCCAGCCCTGGGTCTTCCCCAACCTGTGAGGCACCCCATGCTTCACTTCCTGCCCCGCTGGGCCCCAGACTCTTGGGCCTACCTCCCACCTGCAGTCCTTGCATGCGCTTCCCAATGGGTCCCACACCCTCCTCCCTTGATCCACTAACCTTTTCAAAGATTGCCTTCAGGAACAAGAACTGGCCAATTTATTATTCAGAGGCCACACGGTGCCATCCTGGAAGCAGGTATCGTTTTGGGAGCAGCCACAATTCTCAGATTGCAAGAATCAAAGCTGCTTTCAAAGTGGCACCAGCTTCCAGGATGGCGGCCTGCAGCCTCTGTATATAGGGAGGCCGCTTGGCAGATTGGCAGCTTCTTTTTCCCAAAGATTATTTTCAAAAAAGGTAAGTGAAGGGAGATGTGATGGGGGATGGAGGAGGGTGTGAGACCCAGTGGGATGTGAAGTAAGCCCAAGGCCTGAAGGGACTCAGCTGGGTGAGAGGGTAGGCCCAAGGGACCCAAGGGGTGGGATATTTGGAAGATAAGCAGGAGAAGCTGGCTGCAGCATTCTTGTGGTCAGTTGGAAGACCAGGCTGTTTGCCGAATGCTCAAATTTTGTTAATGTGACCATGTGACCAGCTGCCTTAAGTCCATTTGTTCAGTCTCATTATCATTTCAAATAGTCGTTAAACTTAACAGTTGTAAGTCAAGAACTGTCTCTATCTGAAACAACATGGAAGCTTCATACTTGTTACAAAAAGCAAATTCCAAATAACTTAGTTCTTGATTCCAATATTTATTTATTCTAATATGATATTATATTCTGCTAACCAAAAGATATATAACCTATAGCCGCAAAGGCTACCCCAAACCCCCAGAGTCTTAGATATATTGCTCTGAATTCCTACAAAGCCTTCTTTAAAATATAATTCTTTATACAGCAGGAAAAGGTATACTGATTTCATTAAGAATAATATTACTTGTTTCTATTAATCCAATTTGTTATGTCTTGGGAACCGGTTGGGGTTCCAACCGGGTCCGCTTTTTAAGCAGGATCACCAACCGCTCCTATTGGCTGGCGCCGTTTGACAGCCGGCTATATAAAGCCGGCTGTCAAGCCAAGCCAGCTGTTGCTCGCACGCTAGTCTGCCCGTTGGCTGGCAGACGCGACAACCACCGTTCCTTAAATAAAGTTGTTAACTGCATGCCCTGGTCTAAGCCTCTCCTTTCCTTCGATCTACAACACAATTTAAACTTCATCAGCTTTAATATTTGCTGTAATCCTGCACAATTTTTGGATTATGCCCTTCTGTACACCATTCAAAGGCCTAATGAACCCAGGATAACAGGGGGAGGTAGGTTGGACAGAAACGGGGTGGGGGGGTGGGGGGTTGGAAGCTGATCAATTAAAATTTTTGGGAACTATTGAACTCTACTTGGATGTGACATTGAATGAATTATTTTCTCAAGTTTAGGCTTCCATCTCTATTTTTACCGTGGATTTATACTGTGGAAATTTGCTATGCTAATGAGTAACAAAATGGCTAACACACTTATGATTTTTTTGACATATCCAGTAAATGAGTTTATCAATTATTTCACCAAATTAGGTTTGGTATTCATCCTGTGGCAGGTCGTATGCCTGGACAACTGAATGTACTGCTTGCAGAAGCCGGTGTACCATATGACATTGTTCTAGAAATGGATGAAATTAATGAAGATTTTCCAGGTGAGAGAAAGATGATAACTTTGTTGCATTTATGCAACAAATGATTTGTTTATTCTAAAAAGTAGTCTAATATTATACTCGTTTGTGTATATAATAACTAACAATAATAATTCCAAACACACTGACAATGTCTTCTCAAATGGTGACAAAACATTTTCAACCAAATTGCCAAACTCGGAGCTCAAACCAATAGCCTAAATAATAATTCCAAAAGACAATGTTACTTGGAACAGCTTACATCCTGAGATGCTACTTTCAACACCATTAAACAATATCTTTAGCACCATTAAACAACATCTTTATGAGCCATAGTGGTGCAGTGGTTAGAATGCAGTATTGCAGGCTAACTCTGCCAACTGCCAGCAGTTTGATTCTCACCAGCTCACAGTTGACTCAACCTTCCATCTTTCTGAGGTTGGTAAAATGAGGAACCAGATTGTTGGGGGCAATCTGCTGACTCTAAACTGCTTAGAGAGGACTATAAAGCACTGTGAAGCTGTATACAAGTAAGTGCTATTGCTATCTGCTTATCCCAGGTCTTGGGAAGGACTCATCTGATGATATGCCAAGTCCAGTCTAAATATCTGGCTGACTGTGTGACCAACCATAATATACTAACAGGGATCTTGCATCCAATCCCAAAACTTCTGGAGCATCACTTGAACATCTTTGGCATTGACAAAATCACTATGAGTCAATTGCAAGAGGCAATTTTACTTGGAACAGTTTAAATCCTGTGATGACCTCTTGTGTCTTTATCAGAGAACATCTGTATATCCCAAGTCCTTGGAAAAAAGAACTTGAGAGGTAGATAAAAATACCAAACCCAGTCTAAACATCTTACTGAATGTATGGCCAGCCATAATAATACATTAAATTTACATGTCACCTGACTTCAATTATGTTTGCATCCAAATCTTTCTTTAAAATTAATGCTCCAACCAAGCGATGTTAGGAGTGTAAACCTGCTAGAGTCAAATTTGAATTCTGTTAACTTCATGAACGTGTCTGTGAATTTTTCTTAGGAACAGTGCAAAACAAATTTGCCTTTGCCTTTTTCTGAATTTTTTGTTTAAGTCTAACATATAAGGTTGAGATTTCCTGACAGCCTCCCATCCAAATACAAGCCATATCTAAATTGCTTAGTTTTGGGGGATATGCCAAAGTCAGTTAGGATTACAACCTAATCACAATACACAAATAAAAGAGAAATAAATAGCACTCATTTAAGCATAGTACATAAAATCATATGTTACAACGTCTTACCAGTTAATCAATATTTCAGTTTTAACAACAACACGAGCGCACAACAGATATAAACTAAATGTAAACCAAACTCGATTGCGGGAAGTATGATTTCAGCAACAGAGTGGTCAATGTCTGGAAATCACTACCTGATTCTGTTGTCACCTGCTCAAACCCCCACTCCTTTACCCTCAAACTAACCTCTATTGACCTCACCCCATTCCTAAGAGGTCTGTAGGGGCTTGCATAAGTGCACAATCGTGCCTACCATCCCTGTCCCATTGTCCCCAATTATTAGTTTCTATTTCTTGTATTTAAACTTATGTTTATTCTTGTTTCTGTTATATTGTAAGCTATTGAATGAGTGAATGAATGAATGAATGAATAAATAAATAAATAATAAAATAAACTACTAACCTAAATAATAGTAGTTTGAAGGTAGTACTCACTACTAAAACAGCCATTCTTTATATCAGAGTTTTGCAACATGAAGTAAGACAAATATGTTATTTCCAAGATCTAGTTTTAGGGAGTGCCATTCTTGCCCATTATAGTTCTTAGTGGGATGAGGGGCTTCAGATTAAGAGATATCTAACCCAGAATTCATTACTAATAATAACTGGAGTTCTATTCATTAATGTATATGTGTTTTTTCCTTGTATTTTTATTGCAGAAACGGATCTGGTCCTTGTCATTGGAGCTAATGACACAGTTAATTCAGCTGCCCAAGAAGATCCAAATTCTATCATTGCTGGAATGCCTGTTCTTGAAGTTTGGAAGGCAAAGCAGGTGAGTGACAAAATATTGTAATAGAAATCCCATGCCTTATTGATTTCTTTAAAGTCATTTACATATTCAGATCTCTGCTAATATCCCACAACTCTTCTTTTTTTCTTTGAACAGCTTAAATCAAAATGCTAATAACTGTAGATAAGTACCTAAGATGGTAAGGAAAAGAACACAATTATTCGAAAACTGTCCAATGGAGGCAGTACCATTAGCATCCCTTTTTCCCCACCCCGATATTTTTAGTGGGCTGATGGGTTTGCTAAAAGTACACAGTTAAAACTGTGATTTTTCTGGGGTGAAGCAACTGTATTGTTGCTTTCTTTGATACACTGGTCAAGAACCCCATATCATCTTGAGATCATTCAATCTTTGAAGAACTCTTTTTTGATGGGGAAAAAAAGGGATACCATCACAATTATTTTTAAGATAGCTTTTAGTTTTCCTTAGTTGTAATTGGTGAAAGGTTTTCCCTTATTTTATTTTATTTTTTAAAAATATGAGGGCCAGTAATTATCAACTAGAGCTCTGTGTATCCTCTACCACCACAATTCATAGATAAACCTTGGAAACTATATTACATAACAAATAGAATCCTTTCTATGGTGTTTTGAAGAAATAATATATTTTGGAATGTTTTGGAAAAACGTAGCAGCTTAAGACTCATTGTAAAGAAAGGGAGGGATAAATATCAGAAGAATAAAACTTCAGGGAACTCCATATCATGAAAAACTTGCTGTGATGCAGCAGTTAAAAAGATCAACGGAATCTTGGACTGTATTAAGGAAAGGATGGTGCCCAGATTATGGCAGATAATGGTTCTATGGTGCTTTGTGCTGGTTAGGTCACACCTGTATCTAGTTCTAGGACTTGAAGCTGGAGTAGGTTCAGAGGAAGTTATCACAATGATAAAGAGTTTGAAAACCAACCACCTAGAGGAAATGTTAAAGGAGTCAGGGACTAACTTATAAAAAAAAGGCTGAAAGGAAATCTGGTAGTCATCTACAAATAACTAAAAAAACAAACAACAGGACAGGGTATGTGGGTTGAAATGAAAAGAAAGATAAATGCATGGTGATTATTATGATGAGTTTCTTGATGATAAAAACTGTTAAAACAATGAAACAGCCTTCCAAGAACTGTGATGGGTTCTTTCTTACTGGAGTTTTAAAAAAATACTGGATGCCTCCTGTTGTTGATTTAGCGAATTCTAAATTGAACAAGGGATTGGAATAGCTTTCCTATAACACCTATAGATTGCCTGTCCTATCCTTAGTTTTGTAAAATAATTAAATCCATCCCAATCACACGATCTGTAATCATGTGATATAATTAAATCTACCTGTTCTGAGTTACATTTGATAAAGTTTATATTAGCTGTGTACATTTGTTTGTTTACTAAAGAAAATGAATCTAGCTGCCCAGTGCCATCTTACCTATGAACCCTGGGTGGCTAACAACAGTCAGCCAAAAACAGTATATACGATGTCTATAAATCAATCAGAGGCAGAAGAATTAAAATAATTGAAGCACTGCATAAGTCTGAAGATGAAAGATCCAGCACATGGCCACTCCTTTGTGGTGTACCACTAGCATTACTGTCTCTTCTCCTTAACATCTACATGAAGATGCTGGCTGAAATTACCCAACGCCGCCAGATGAAGTATCATCAGTATGCTGTTGATACTTAATTTTTACATTTCTATCCTGGGCAACCCAAATTTTGTCGTGCCTGGAGGCTTTTGCTGAACCCTGTTAAACCAGAGTTGCTGAAGGTCCAGGGAGCCATAGAAACTTCAGCCCGTGCCTTGGCCCCCTCCTTTGGAACACCTTGCCACTGGAAGTGAGATCTTTCTCCATCCTTCTGGCCTTTTGGAAAGGCCTTAAAACCTGACTTTGCTAGTTGGCCTGGGGCTCTGAAGGGGACATACTAGTTGGTTGTATGATAGAAGGATAAAAGCCCATCCCTGCACCATTTTGTCCTCTTGGTTTTTTAGCCTTTGCTTAATTGTTGTTAATTTTACGGTTTTTAATATTTATGTTTTATGGCATTGTAAGACAGCCCAGAGTCAGTTTAGCTAGTGACATGCACTGCATATCAATTTAATACACAAATAAGAGTCTTCTACAAACCTAACATATTTGTTCTTTCCTAATGTTGATTGTATGACTGTCTGTAAAGAGGCTGGATATATAACACGAAAGTCCTTGTTTCAGGTGATCGTTATGAAGAGATCTCTAGGTGTTGGATATGCAGCAGTGGATAACCCCATCTTCTACAAGCCCAACACTGCCATGCTTCTAGGGGATGCTAAGAAGACTTGTGATGGTCTGCAGACCAAAATGAGGGAGTTGTATGCAAATTAAATATTAAAATGTACTCTTCGGCCAGTATGAACAACAACAAAAAAAACAACCAACAACTAAAAAAGTGTTATCTATCAACGTTAAAAGATAAAGGTTAGCAGGTGTTCTTGAAATGAAGATTTTAGGGGGCAAAGAGAGGAACTTTAAGGCCCAGAAATGCAGTGAATATTTTTTACTAAAAAGAGCAGGAAAAACAAACAAAAAAGAACCACAAAGCATTGAAACATTGAAGTGAACATTCTTCAGAACCTGGAATACATACAGCTGAATGCAGTCTATTTTAGAAGAATTTTCTTTGGCAACCATAACTTAACACAATGAGACTCAGGAATTTGGAGAATCTGTCTATTTAATGTGACATAAGACGTAAGGGAAACGACCATTAAAAGTTCTGTGGCCCTAGAGTTTAGCAAATTGTTCGTCGGGAATCATTAACAATCAATCTGAACTGGGTATTGGTCAGCCCCACTACATAGACCAGACCTGGACATCAGCGCTGCAGGAAGACTACTTTTATTGAGATTGGTTGTAATAACAGAATCTTGTGTATTTGATTGTGCTGTACCTCCTCTTCCTTCTTATACTTCAATGAATTAGGGAGGCATCTGTCTGAGCCAGTTTTGAATGTTATCTTCTTGTTCTGGACTTTAAAAAAAAATGCTTCATATCCCTTTTGCTTAAGTAATGGTTTGTCTGTCAAAGTCAGGGGTCCCCAAACTTGGCAACTTTAAGACTTGTGGACTTCTGGCTGGAGAATTCTGGCAGTTGAAGTCCACAAGTCTTAAAGTTGCCAAGTTTGGTCAAAGCCATCTTCCCTATTCTCTACAGTATTTTATGACCATCTGATTACATTATTCTAAACAGAAATGATGATAATGTTGATAGTCATGAAGATGACTCTGGCCACTTATGAAATGCATTTTAATATATTCATAGTGGGTTTTAATGCATTTACAGAAACTGTCAAACATATGCTGTGAGTATAAAATGAAATTTCAGACTCTTGGAAATACCTTTTAATTTCATAATTTATTTGGACAGATGTGCTAAACCAGTCAACTTTGAGAAACACACCCATGTACCCAATCTCACACACAAAATTCAGATGACTGGTCTTCCTTCTACTTTAAATAAGACAACTGTTGAAGCTTCTGTATAGTGGTAAATAGATTTTTTAGTGGTTTCCAGCGCAGTCTTGAATATGTATAGTGCACTTGAGTGAAACTCAGATGTTTAACTAAATGAAATGAATTTGTCATGTTTGCATAATGATGTAGCAAGCATCTGTAGTGACAGAGGCAAAATAAATAGCTGTAACTGTTAGGAAGCCTTAACATCTGGGCAAAACAGCCTACCATGAAGTGAGTTAAACTAAGCCCAACTTGACTGTTTGTATATCCTGATTTTTATCGTTGGGTTTATGACCTCTTAATTTAATAGCAAATGAAAATGATGCCCATTTAGCTACCTCCTGTCTCCCTATGTTGAGCTTCCTCTATGTGGAATATCAGCTTAGAACAGTGAACTAAATCCAGTTTGAGCTTCCAGATCCATGAATCAAGAGAAAATAAATGTTTTTAATGAAATTCCATTTGTTTTAGTAGGGCTTTTCAGAAAAAGCATTCAGCTAGATGTTCAGTGTTTCTCTTTTTTAATTCTGTCCTTTTTTAGCAGTTTAGCAAAAACTTAATAGTGAAACATCAGTAGATTATTCTGCTGTATAAGGAAACTTGAGCCAAACAGGGCAGCTCTGTTTTAGCAAGATTTGTTTTGGGACCTTAAATTTCATTGAGTTGGTGCTATACATTTCTGTGTACAGCCTGCATGCAAATGTGACCAAGAAGAGGAGCATTGGTGAAGATAGCCTTGGATTGTTTAATGCTGCCTTAAAGCTGTAGCCTTTGTCTTATTTTAATATATTATCTTAATTTGAAGATACGCAAACCATTTCTAAGAAAATGCAAATTACAATTGCCAACATTAGAACAGTGTTTATAACAGGAGAGAATTATTTAAATAAAATAATAAAGTGAAGAAAATATATATTCTGCAAAATTTTCTGGCTGCCTGATTATTTTCTCAAAGGTGTAGGTTTTAGTGGGCACCACATGTTAATTTTTACATATTTATTTATCGTACGGCATAACATACATGAACTTACAGTATATATTAACATTTCACCATATTCAGATACCAATGTTTAGGCCAGGGGTGTCAAATTTGATTTCACTGCGGGATGCATCAGGCTTGTGTTTCATCTTGGGGGGGTCCAGTGGACATGGCCAACTCAACATTACTCGTGTCGGGGGCACCAGTGGTGGCCTAGGTGGCCAGCAAAAACAAAGGTCGGGAGGGCCCTTTTTTTGCTGGCAAGAGTCACTGTGGGCTGATCCTTTGCTGTTTCTAGGGGGGTCCTGCAGGCCAGATCTAAGCACCTCATGGGCCAGATCCAGCTCGTGGGCCTTGAGTTTGACATCCCTGGTCTAGGCCATCTAATCACTGAAGTACAGCATTGTTTATCTGAAAGAAATCAGAAACGACAGGTATATGCCCTCAGCTTACAGCCAGTCATGATGTGATTGATAGTTTGACATGGGATCCTGTAGTCACACCAAGGGGAGGATACTATACCCCATTTATACAGTGTACACTTATAAGTGAATCACAGCAGATGCCTGTGGGGTGTAAATCTTATTTATGCTTGACCATTGCTAGTGAGGTAGTCCAGAGCCTAGCACCTTTTGATCATCTATATGTTTTCCTGTGTCTGGGGATTCAGCAACCCATTTGGCTTTCCATTAGGAATCAGTGTTAAAGTAGTTAAGCAGTTGGTAATTTTTTCATTAAAAAATCATCTTCTCATATATAGATTCACTTTTTCATCTTCCATTCAGTACGGCATTACAAAAGTTTCGGGGTCATCTAACTGGGATGGGTAGCATTATCATATGTGCCAGATTTGTGTTGTACTTCCAAGCATCCTGGACAGTTTAGAAAAAAAGCTCAAGCTGTACATTCTCATAAAGCAGGGAGATGTTTTAGCTGTTCCAACTTGTTCCTGCTTTACCTGTGTAACCCTACAGCAGTGGTGGTGAACCTTTTCGGCACTGTGGAAATGGGAGCACGCACAGGAAACTAGAAGAGCGCCTTCCTGGCGGGGTGCACAGGAGTGCCAGAAATCAGCTCAGCTGATGCTTGCTGGTCACCTGATCTTCTGGTTTCCAGTGCTTCCGTATGCGCAAAGACCAGCTAGCTGGTGCACATGCATGTTCCAGACCCAGAAGAGCAACAGACAATGGCTGCAGGGGTGGGATTCTACCTGGTTGCACCGGTTCTATAGAACCGGTTGTTACAATTCTGCGCAGTTCAGAGAACTGGCAAATCACACCATTGGCTGGCCACGCCCAGTCACTCCTTACCTGGCATGCATGCCATCCAACTTGCCTGTGTTTTGCCTTCACCTAATTTTTGGTAAGTTGCTATTCCCCACCCCCCATCAGCTGGTGCTCCATTCAAACTCCAAGAAAGAAATACTCCAATTAATCAGAGAAAAGATATATTTTACTGGAAATCAAGTGGTAGCAACAAAAGAATTCTGAATCTGAGAAAATGAGCACGTAAATCACATATACAAAGTAATGGCAACGTTCCCACCCCCAATACTTCAATTGGCTCATCAAATTAAAAGTTGTGTATATCATGTGGGCATCTTCAGGTGGTGATGTGGCCTCTGTCCGTTGACCTTGACATATTTTAATAAAGAGTTGCAGCTGCGCATAGCATAAGATAGAAGCCTAAGCAAGAATCTACCCCCTCCGAGCTTATACAGTTCTGTTTTGTAACACCTCCAGCTCACTTCCCATAACCAAATCCCCCCTCCTTCCCCCATTACTTATGACAGCCGAAAGATGCAAAGCAAAGGGAGAAAATCTTGAAGGCTGAGACCCACCCACCCCCGACTATCTGAATGGCTGACGTCCCCGGAGAGATGGCTCTGTGTGCCACTTCCGGCAAATGTGCCATAGGTTCGCTATCACAATCCTACAGTCTACCTCTCCCTAAGGAAACTCACTTCCATCTTGCCTGTGGAAACCTGCTGCTCATGACTTTATCCCAGTTGAAATTGTTTGAAGATTGGGTGAACCTACCACTTTCATTTTTGGAGCATTCAGGGCTTCAATATGATCTACCAGTTTATTTTCTTACTAGCTTTTTCTCACAAGTGCAGGGTCCAACATGATTTTTTTTTTAAAAAAAATATACATATTGAATGTTATTCTTTACGTTGTGACAGGAATTGACCTTCTGGTTTGTCACCCAAGCCTGATGTGAGTTGAGAGTGAATGGGCCAAAGTTATTCAGATAACTTTTATGCCTAAAGTGGAACTCGGTTCACCTAAACACTAGACACCAAACTAGTTGTCTTAAACTGGATAGTAAACTGAGCTTATGATTTAAAACTAAGAGCATTCTGCATCCACCGAAAGATCAGTATTGTACACCAAAACAAATGTCTTTACTAGGGAAAAAAAAACTCTTGTTGTATGTGCCATTTTCTCGTGTATATTGTTTTCTTCACAAACTGCACCACTCCTTTACTAAATTGTTTATCTCATATACTGTATCCCTCTTACTAAATTAAAAACTAAAATTTCTCAAGATTAAAAACTCAGTTCAATTGGCTTTAAACATCAGATGCAAAACCCCCCTACATTTCCTTTATTTCAGGCTTCACAACATCTTGGCCCAGTCCTTGACAGTAATAGAAGGTATATGTAGATTGTCCTTTCCACTGTTGGGGAAAATTCCTCAAACCCTTTAGTGAGTGGAGAACCATTATCTTAACGACAAGTGTACACGAAGATAATACAAAATTCTGCCCAACCTCAACATGGAAGACAATGGTTTATATAATATCTTGTTTTATATAATTGAGCATTTGAAGCAAGCCCAGGTTGGATTATTCATAACAATGGAAATTGTTAATTCAGCATGCTTCAGCAATTTCCAAATTTCTCACTTCCTTGTTTCTTAACAGTTTCCTAATATTAGTGTGCTACATTCCTAAAATGTATTTAGGTGTTTAGCAATTTAAGCAATAAGCCGCCTGTGAAAAAGGAGATCTGGAACTTGCAATCAGGGTAGGTTCCTTTTATCCAATATTTGTCCATTACATTTAAATATATTTTCTAAATCAGGGGTCTTCAAACTTGACAGCTTTAAGACTTGTGAACTTCAACTCCCAGAATTCCTCCTCCAGTCATGTTAGCTCATTGCCAAGTTTGAAGACCCTCGCTCTAAATGTTATCTGGAATTCAGTGCATGGTCAGCATTCAGAACATCTGGAAGGCATCAAGTGGATACAGGTCTTGGGATCACTGCCATCTTTAGGAAGAGTTAAAGTGGCTTCTTCCATGGGTAACAGATTCTGGATGAATGGGAGAAAATTTTATTATTGATACTTTAGTTCACAAGAGGCATAAGTAAGATTTTTCTGCCTCAGGTACTAAAATAAATTGATTAATCTAAGATAATAGGTCCTTTTGTCATGGGGACTCTGGAGTAGACAAGGCTCATGGAATCATGACCATTTACTGCAAACTCAACCAAGTCCTTTTTTAAAATAGTATATTTTCCATTCTAAGACTTGGTTGATTTTTGATTTGAGGAACATTCATGAAATGCGCTCTGTGTGTCCTTTTCTATATCACAGGTCTGCCATCATTCACAAATTCTCACAAATCCTCAAAAAGGTGTTACAAATTGAGGGCATTGTGGGTAATTAGAAATGGCTTGTGTCTGTCCATCCAGAGGCTAAACAAATATAAACATGAGGTTCTAATCTACTAAATTATCATGGAGAAGGTCTATATGGTCAGAGATGACATAAATTTGGTAGCACATAATCTGAAGCATAGCAAGATACATATTCCTACTCTAGCATACTATAGAGCAGAGGTCTCATTTTCGCGGCCCGCGGGCCAATTGCGGCCCGCAGGACGATATCCTGTGGCCCCCACCGTGATATGAAAATATAATATAAAGTATAATATAAAGTATAATATTATGCGGCCCAGCCTCACCCAGACTCTGCCTCCAGCGGCCCCCAGGTAAATTGTGTTTGAGATCCCTGCTCTAGAGGTAAGTAAGAATTCCACTTACTTCACTCCTGCTTTATGGTATTTTCAGAAAAGCATTCTAATGCAAAACTTCTTGCCAAGTTTTTTAACCAAACTAGGGTTTATTTAACAAACCACACCTAGTTTATCCAAAATAAGCAAACATGAACTATTATTTACAAATCAATGATTGAATTTATATAACACACATTATATACTATGGTTGCTTGGGTTTTGGCTTATTGATTTGGTCAAACCAGCTCAAATGCCAAGGTACAGATCGGCTCTGTAAGTGGAAACTCTCATATCAATATAAGTCTAAACTCTTTCAGTCCTACAGGTTCTGCCAAACGCAGAGTTAACTGCATCCTTTGTGCAGTTTCCGCTGCCAGGAAAACTTCTGCATTGCAGAATTTGAATGATGTGTCAGGGTACCCCTTCTTGTTTAAATGTGCAGATCTCTTCTTGCTGCTTGTTTTTTTCCACTGGCTGCTGTTCCAGCAGTTGTAGACTAGTGACCAACATTCTGCTCCTTTAGCAGTGACTTGTATAATCCAGCTGGTCTAAAGTCTTTTAAGAGAAACAAATAATCCTATTACTTTGAGCTTCAGTCCACAAACATGTGGTCCTTGTTAAATGAGAAGGTAGAATGTACCACAACAGCTGGGTAATGAGGTTAATCAGCCATTTAGGTTATTTTACCACCCATATACCCACAATTAGCTAAATTGCAAAAAAAAAAATGTTTATACCAAAAATACTGTTGCAAATTTAGAGAATGGGCTATTTTCATGCTAATAATCACAGTTCTAAAATGGCATGCATGCTTATGATGAAGAATGAGGAAGAGAAACTCTTTAAAATATTTAGCTTGCCATTTCTATTCATTTGTCTCTTTTCCCCTTCAGTATGCTATATTAGTTTTATTTACCAACAATTATTTTGGGTCATGGATATACTTTAACTTCCTTCTGGAATGTGTATCTTCAATTCTATAGGCCACCATTCTTGAGTATGTCTCCAAGGAAAACTGGAAGGAGAAGGAATAAATAAGCTGTTTAGATGAAGGGAGGGATCCTGAAAATAAACTGTTAAGCATAGATCCCACATATCAAAGCAATGTAACACCTGAAAGACAAGACAGTTCTGAAAATAAATATTACCTTTAATATATTCAAAAGAAAAACAAGAAAGTCCAGTTGCCTCCTGAAAAAGCACCTTTGGGATAACCATGGCCTGGATGACTGAGAATCTCTACAGACCTTTAGCTATACAATTTGGGATGATCACCCTTTGAATGGTGTGGGAGTACGAATGGATTTCCAGAAGAAAAATTGCAGACCACAGAAATAATTACTGAGGTGTGTCAGTATATCTATGAACTGGAATAGAGCTTGGTAACAAGGTCAGCCAATGAATAGGCATAGCAACTAAATCAGCCAATGAGTACTGTTTTGGAAACTGAAACTAGAATTAGTTTAGGTTGGAAACTGAAACTAAAAGTAGCCTAGGCATGGCTTTTTGTTAAGCTCTGCAACTCTGCAACTATGTTGAGCTCTAAGTCTGTCTATTCAAGATGAAACTAACTTGCTTACTTGCTGAAGACCAGAGCTCTGCTCTGAACTTGCAACATGTTTCTGTTTGAGTTTGCTCCATGTTGGAGAAATTTACAACTGGTATGTAAAATCTACTTATGTTTATACAGATGTTAAATGAAGCATCAGTCATCTGTGTTAATTTTTCTGGTGCTGAATTATCGCTGCAAAATTATCAATAAGAAGACCCTGAGGTCACAGATAAACCCTCTAAGTGCTTCAACAACCCGCTAAAACAGGGGTGTCAAACTCACAGCCCATGGGCTGGATGTTTCACATGCTGGCCATGCCCACCCCCAGTTTAGCAAAGGGGACAAAACATCCTGATAAGTGACGACATGAGTTTGACACCCCTGTGCTAAAAAGATGCAGATTACCAACTGTCTGCAAGGAATATAAATCCTTCCATTCTCCACTATCCTGACACTATCCACTATCTGAAGAAGCAAAACATCTTCAAAAGAAGCAACAAAATAGTCCAGTTGCCTCCTAAAAAACACCTTTGCGACAACCATGACCTGGATGACTGAGAATGTAGAGATTCTTTAATTCTGTAGATTTAAAGATTATCTACTTTTGTTTGGGTGATCTTGGGCAATGACTTCCTCTCAGCTCTAATTAGTGTTAGCCTCTACAATGAGAAGGCTGCAAAACTAGCTCCATTCATCGTTTTATGCATGGATGAGCTTTGCTGTGAGACATAGGTGAGCAAAGTGCAAAACAAGCACCACAGGGAGCAAATTCTAAGAGGAGCAACATCATGCATTTGTGGATGACACTGCTTCAGATTAGAGATTGCAAACAGCAATAGTCATACAGTATTTACTCCAACGCTCTATAACCAGGAATACAAGATGTCTACTAATAATACATGTAGTTTAGCTGCTTTCCAATTAATGAAGTGGCTAAAGGAATCGGAAATATTTTTGTAAGTATATTGATTGTTAAATTTATATGCTACCCATCTCATTATCCAAGTAATTCTGGGTGGCTTAGATTATAGGGGTATTTGAAGAGGGGTTGCCATGCCAAGAATCCTACAAGCTCTGGGGAAAAAATTAATAAGCCTATATTCCAATTCCATGCAAAGCTACCAATAGTGTGAGTCAGTAAATGGACAGAATGCATCAATACATATGAGTCTAGTGATTTAGTTTTCTAGTAGGGATGTACAAAACATTTTGCATTTGAACTGCCTTGAATTTAACTTTCCCCCTCTTTGAATTGAAAACAAAAGAGCCCTTTTCCTGTTTCAGTTAAACAAAATGGCACCTCCTCCATTCCTTGTCTGGGACCCAAGCATCCTTTACCACATCTATGAGGAAAATTATCTCATTTATGGGGGATAAGTTAAGTAGCCTGCACAACTCAATCTGTAAACTTTTCATCATTTCTGCTCACTGGGCTAACCACTGAGTGGTTCAAATGTTGTGAAGCTGTTGTGGTAGAATCATCACCTTACATTTTATGAGCAGAATTGCTTTGCTTATGAAGTTGGCTTCCTCTGTCTGCTGGCTTGGGGAAAAATGAGCTTCCTATTTATTTTTTAGATTGCTTTTAGGAAAATATATCACAGCAGGTGGCCAATTCAAATTGGGAGAATGGCATATAAAGGGGAAGGTTTCATGTATTCTTTCCTTCTCTAAGTGTCTCAAAGAAAATTATTTTCAGTATGTGCCAGACACACTCTGTCTCTGTACATGTGTGCCTGCAAGTCCATGTTGACTCCTGGTGACTATCTGGACAAGTCCCTGCAGTTTTCCTAACAAGGCTTTTCAGAAGTGGCTTGCCATTGCCTGTTTTTGAGGACTGAGAGAGTGACTGGCCCAAAAGTCATACAGCTAGTTTTGTGCTTAAGGGGGAACTAGAATTCACGCTCTTCTGATTTCTAGCTTAATACATTAACGACCACACCAATCTGACTCTCAAGTTGTACTACCAATTCATTATTTACAAAATACTGTATGAATTAGGGTGCCACTCAGCTCCCATAAACTCCCATAAACTGTCCCTCTGGACAGTTTATACAAGGCACATCAAACACGCAGCCTGTGGGCTGGATCTGGCCCGTGATAGGCCCAGAGTTGTCATGTTGTCAAGTAAGATGCTTGTAGTCAGTGTGAGACATAAAACCCATCCCCAACTCCTTCCTGCCATACTTTACCTCCCAGCCGTACTCAACCCTATTCATTGATCTGTTGCTTTATTATTTGGTAAAGGTGACAAGTTCCTTAGAATGCCCCAGAATCTGGGTGGTATAAACCGTGACAGTTTAAAGATGCATAGTTAACAGATTAACAGTTAGAAGGGATCTTGTAGGTCATCTAGTCCAACCTGCCACCTAAGCAGGAGACCCTACACCATTTCTGACAGATGGCATTCCTGTCTCTTCTTGAAAGTTTCCAGTATTGAAGCTCCCACAACTTCTGAGGGCAAGCTGTTCCATTGGTTGATTGCTCTCACTGTCAAAAAATTTCTCCTTATTTCCAGGTTGAATCTCTCCTTGTTCAGTTTTCACCCATTATTCCTTGTCTGGTCTTCAGGTGCTTTGGAAAACAGCTTGACCCCTTCCTCTCTGTGGCAGCCCCTCAAATATTGGAACACTGCTATCATGTCTCCTCTGGTCCTTCTCTTTACTAAACTAGCCATGCCCAGTTCCTGTAACCATTCTTCATATGTTTAATCTCCAGTCCCCTAATCATCCTGGTTGCTTCTCTCTGTATTTTTTCTAGAGTCTCAACACCTTTTTATAGTGTAGTGACCAAACCTGGATGCAGTATTCTAGGTGTGGTCTTACTGAGGCTTTATAGAGTGGTATTAGTACCTGACTTGATCTTGATTGTATTCCTCTGTTAATGCAATTTAGGATTACATTGGCTTTTTTGGCTGCCACCGCACACTGCTGGCTCATATTTAGCTGGTTGTCCACTAAGACTCCAAGATCCCTCTCACAGTTACTGCTATTGAGCCTGGTTTCACCCATTCTATATGTGTACTTTCGGTTTTTCTTGCCTAAGTGTAAGACTGCTTTTCTCTACATTGAATTTCATTTTGCTACCGTAGATAGGGTTCAAGATCCATCTGGTCTTGAGCCTATCATCTAAGGTGTTGGCTATTCCTGCCAGCTTAGTGTCATCTGCAAAACAAGGTTAAAAGGTAACACTAGAACTGTACAATGTCTAACACTAGAACTGTACAATGCTTCAGGGCTGGTCTGTAAGGTATGGAGCACCTGCCATGAATCAAACAGGTGTGAAGGATAGCTACACAGTCCCAGGATAAGATGCAGCTGCCTTAAGGAATTGCCAACAGGTGTTATGCGAATGCCCTCAAGCATTCTGAATAACTTTTCCCCCTTTGAAACTAGAATGCTGCACAGCTGTATTTGATATCCTGCCACTTTCTTCCAAATTAAGGTGTATGGTAAACAAAACAGAGTTATAGCAATATAGAACAGTCAAAGAAGGCAAATAAAACACTACCCAGAATATGCAAGAGCCCAAAAAAGGGGCTCTTTTTAAATTTTTAATAACAGCTTAAATGTGAACAAAAGAGGACAGCTCAAAACAGAGGGACAGTGAATATAATGAGGACAAAAGAAAAACAAGGAATTTTGTTTGACGTGTGCCAAACAAAGTATATGGGGAAATGTTTGAAGTATATGGGGAAATGTTTGCTAAAAGTTAAATTCTGAGTGAAATGTTTAGATGTTATAAGTGAAGTTTTTATAGAAATTTATCTTATTTGCCCCTCCCCCCAATTTTGCACTTAATTAGAAATGATAGCGAAGTGGGAAGATTGTTTGGGATTGAAAGATGTTCAGTAATAATTTTTAAGAGATTGAAAGGAAGGAATGAACGAATCAATGAATCACAGTATTGGAGCACAAATCTATCTGAGAACGTAAACAGGCTAAGAACAGCATGCTTGCGGAAAAAGTAGCAAAACACAGAAAGCTTTTCAATTTTTAGAGTTAAAGCAGCCAAAAAAACAACAACTAATAGTTGTATAAACAGAGGCATAGAATCAAAATCATGTGAAGTATTAGTACTGCTTTATAAATCCTTAGTAAGACCACACCTGGAATACTGCATCCAGTTGTTGTCACCACATTACTAAAAAGATGTTGAGACTTTGGAAAAAGTGCAAAGAACAACTAAGGCTTGGACACTAAAACATATGAGGAAAGGTTGCAGGATTGGGGTATGGCAAATCTAGAGAAAAGAAGAACTGATGGGACATGATAGCAGCATTCCAGTATTTGAGGGGCCACCACAAAGAAGAGGGTGTCTACTTATTTTCCAAAGCACCAGAAGGCAAGACCAGAAACAACGGATGGAAACTAATCAAGGAGAGAAACAATCTGGAATTAAAGAGAAACTTCCTAACTGTGAGAACAATTAACCAATGGAACAGCTTGCCTTCAGAAGTTATAGGTGCTCCATCTCTTGGGGTTTTTAAGAAAAGACTGGACAGCCACCAGTCTGAAATGGTATAGAGCAGGGGTCACCAGCCAGTAGTCTGCAAGAAAATTTTGGTGGTCCGCAGAGAAATGTCACCCCCAAAGCAATTAATTCAGGCTGCGCGGGAACACAAGGCTGCGCTCCTCACATGGCCCGCAGGAACACAAGGCTTGTGTTGCTTGCATTGCGAACAACATGAGGTAGTGAGGGGAGGGGGCAAAGGGTCTCTGCTGCTTCTGCTTTTTTTGCAGAGACCCTGGGAAAATCCCCCAAAAAGTCTGCAGGAAAATTCCCCGCCCTGTTTTCCTATTGATTGATCGTACTTTATTTGGGATCGCAGGATACCGTCTCTCTCTCTCTCTCTCTCCCCCTGAGAACAGAGCTGAAAAGCAAGCTAGGAATGCGGCTACCTTGGTGTGTGTGTGTGAGAGAGAGAGAGAGAGAGAGAGAGAGGGAGAGAGAGAGAGAGAAGATCTCCTTTGAGCTGCTCGGATCATCCAGAGAGTGGGAGGTGCTCCAGTCTGCGTCTGTGTAGGCTGAGCTTAATTACTGAGAAACGCTCCGCCCTCCATCAGGTGGTCCCTTGCAGCGTTCCCCAGTTTATGCTCAGCCTTCTCAGAGTTAGGCTGTGTGTTTTGCATTCTCCCTAGTTTGGCCGATTCAAGCACTCTATTGAATTTCAGGTTTGATTTCATCTTCAGTGTATTGTTTTTCCTTAGCCTCTGCACATTTGAGGGTGCCTTGGGTGCTAGGGGTGCGCGAAATTTCGCCCCCAAGGGGGTTGAGTGGGCGGCTTAGCAGCGCTTCTGCGCTAACCCTCCCCCAACTCGTTCTCTTTCATTTTCCTGCCTTTTTCCTCGTGCTGCCTCACCAGCGGCCTGAATTGATTGCGCTTTAGCGCAGCTGGTTTTCCCCCCATCCAACGCCGATCGCCCCTGGTAGAGGCGATTTATTGCTGTCCTCATTGCGTTTTTCTGCTAGGGGGACTTTAATCCGCCCTGAGCGGCCCGTTTCAAAGGATTCACAGGCGGCCGCCATTTTGGGCATCGCCTCGTGCTCGGGCACCATCTTGTGGCCTCTCCGCAGCTGCGATGTTCAGATTAGCCCTTGCCACAGGCCTTCCAGCCTGTTAGGGCCTTCCTGTTCCACCGCTGGGTGAATAATCACTAATAGAAAAGGCAGAATTATTTTTTGTTCAAAGTGTTGGCTTTCGCAGCAGTGCTCAGGGCGAGGAAGCAAGTGCAGCCACTCCCTCCCTCCGGGGGGCAAGATGCCTGAGGCCGTTTACATTTTGGGCGTTAATTTGATCAATTGGGCTTCTTTATCTACCAATTTTTCTGCAAGCTTGTTTTCATAGTAACAAGATAAATAAAGAATATCTTCATATTTGTACACTTGTTGTTCAACTCTATTCCATTGGTGAGTAATCACTCACAGCATTTATTTAAATATATATATATTCATCACTGCAGAAGCATTGCTTGCAGATATGTATTCTGACAATATATTAACATTAATAATAATAATTATAATAATTATAATTATAGTAATAATATAATTATTAATTATATTTTTCAGATTATTCCTTTCCAAATTCTAAAAGGGGGCGCGGGACAGCTTTAGGATACCCGGCCTCTTCCATAGGTCGTATCCTTGGCGTGCCAACCGCCTACATTGTTCTATTAAATCCTTTGTACAATGGCAGACGACAATTCCGCTAACCGCCTTTCCTTGAAGGCCAAATCTAAGTCCCACCATGTGCGCAGACAGGCTAAGGAAACCTCTCAGGAGGCATCCAAGGCCTCTCAAAGGGATGCCTTAAGACGCCATAAGGCGTTAGAGAAAGAGTTCGACAGGCGATCCAGGGTGCCTCAACCAGCACCTCCAGCCATTCCTTCTACCTTTATGTACCCCCCCTCCAGTTTGTTCTCCCCTCTCCAGGCACAGCTCACCCCAGGAGCCTCAGGTCCCTGGACCATCGGCCAGGCGGATGCCCGAAGCCACATTCACCCCCACGGCTGCCGGTCTCCAACAGGAGGAGCCCCCCACAGTCGAGATGCCTGATCATATGAGGGCTTGGATGGAGCAGGCAATTCACCAGGGAATTGCTCAAGGCCTGCAGCAGATGGCCAGGCCAGGCCTCCTTCAGATGGCTCCCATACATGAGTCACTACCAGCCAGGTCCACGCCCACTCCGGACCCTACTCACGGTCAGGTACCTTCACAAGGGGCCAGCCCTCCTCCAGAAGGGGAACTGGAGGAGGATATGGAGGTTCTGGACCAATACAGGGAGGAGGAGGAGCTTGAATGGGGATCCACTTTCCATGGGGAGCCCTTATCGGAGTTAGATCCAATGGAGGCGGAACTGTCGGAGGACGAGGGGCTCATCCCTGACCAACCTTCCTTTGTGGGACTGTTCAAACCCCACATGTTTAAATCTATCCTCTTCAAGGCCAAGAACACCTCTGGCCTAGCCGCACAACCCCCCTCTGCCCCCCTTCCTCTGCTGAAGATCCAGAGGACGCCATGTTTAGGCAACCCGTGGTAGCAGAGGACGTTGTCCCAGCTCCACCCATCTTCCACGACCTAGTTTCAAACCAGCTGGGTTTTACAGCCCCCCCCCCCTGCTCCATCCACTTAAGACAAGAGGTTCTTTAACCTCGAGCCTAGTTTTTGCACCCTCCTCAATACTCCGGAGGTGGATGTTCCCATCGTTGGCCTTGCATCCTCCTCCTCCCCCAGCGACCCTCTGGAGGCCCTCAAGCCCGAGGACAGGAGGTCCGAGTCAGCCTTACGTCGGGCTCATCTAGCCGACGCCTGGGCCATCAGATCGGCCATGGCCGCCTCCTTTTTCACCAGGTCCTCGATCCAGTGGCTCCGCCAACTAAAATCACATGTCCCCCCCTCGAACACAAGGGCGCATCAGGACATTGCGAAGATCACGGTCGCGGCAGAATTTTCGGCCGACGCCACGTACCACACGGTCAAGTTCTCCTCCTGGGCACTAGTCTCTCAGGTCACAGCTCGCCGTCTGCTCTGGCTCAAACCCTGGCAGGCAGACGTAAAAAATAAGGTCAAGCTGGCTACTGCTCCCATCAAAGGGGAGAAGCTTTTTGGTTCGGCTCTAGACCCCCTACTAGCCGAAACCAGGACCAAGAAAAAATTCCTTCCCTCCCTTTTTCGGAGGCCAGACTCGAGAGCCCCTCAGCCCTTTCGAAGAGGGTCCTCCCGACCCTTCTACCAGTCTCCCTACCCGCCCAGATACCTGAGGCCCCCCTCCTATAGGCCCCCCTATCTCCAGGACCGAGCCGATCCGGGCGATTGGAATAGGAGGGGCGGCAGCTACAAGCGCCCCTTCAGAGGCTCCAGGGGGAGGCCCTTCTGGTGCTCTAAATAAATCTTGCCCTTCCTTTCCCATTGGTGGTCGGCTTAGACATTTCGCTGACCAATGGGATTCCACTACCTCTGATAACTGGGTCCGGGACTCCATCAGGTTTGGGCTTGCCCTGGAGTTCAGAACCCCACCCCCTGAATTTTTCATGGCTTCCCCTCCTTCTAAGAACCCCTCCAAATGCAGTTTGATGGATTCAGCCATCCATCATCTCCTCACCATCCAAGCCATCCAACCAGTCCCATCCTCTCAACGAGGACAGGGTTTCTACTCCCATCTCTTTGTGGTCCCCAAATCTTCAGGGGGGTGGACAGCAATCCTGGATCTCAAACGTCTTAATTGCCACCTAATCCACCGCAAATTCAAGATGCACACCCTTCAGTCCATTTTACTGGGTACCAGACAAGGGGCTTTCTTCCATAGACCTCTCTGAGGCATACCTCCACATTCCAATCTGACCCTCCCACTCCAAATTCCTCAGGTTCTGTTACAATCATCATCACTTCCAATATCTAGCCCTTCCCTTTGGATTGGCTTCCGCCCCTAGAGTCTTTACTAAGATCCTCGCGGCCCTGGCGGCCCACTTAAGGGACCGCCCGGTGCGACTCCATTGCTACCTGGATGACATCCTCATCCTGTATCACTCCAAGCCCCACGCAGAGAAGGACATCAGGGCCACCCTCTCTGCCCTCCAGGCCCACGGGTTCTTAGTAAATTGGAAAAAGAGCCAACTGCTTCCTTCTACCCGGATATGTCACTTGGGGGCTGTTATTGATATGGTTCAGGGGAAGGTTTTCCTCTCTTCGGAAAGGTTCTTTAGTATCCAAAATTCTGTTCAACTTATTCGGCGATCAAAGAGGGCTTCCCTATTAGAATTGTCTAAATTGCTGGGTAAAATGGTTTCATGCATTCCTATTGTTCCTTGGGCCCATTTGCACACCAGGTCCTTGCAGTGGCTCCTGCTCCCGTTTCAAAGGTCCGGCAGAAGCAACTCAAAATCCACAATCAAGGTGCCTCCAAAGGTCCTCACATCTCTTCTCTGGTGGACCAACCCCGCCATCAACAAGGGTCATTGCTTCAAGGAACCTCATCGCCTCACCGTCACCACAGATGCCAGCCTGACCGGCTGGGGCGCTCACATCCAATCCCTTATGACGCAGGGCAAATGGTCGCAGGCAGAGCGGGTATGCAGTATAAACTGGCTGGAGCTCCATGCCATCCACCTGGCCCTGCGCCACTTCCTCCCTCAGGTATGCGGGTGGCATGTCCTTATACTCATGGACAACGTCACCGCCAAGGCCCACGTCAACAGTCAAGGGGGTACTCAGTCCATCTGATTGATGAGGGAGGCCGAACGCCTCTGTCGTTACCTCCTCTCAATCAAAGCAGAGCACATCTCAGGGGTCTCAAACACCCGAGCACACTGGCTGAGCAGGGCCACGGTGGATCAGTCCAAGTGGCGCATCCACCCGTCCCTGTTCAGGGAGGCGACCATGATCTTCGGTCTCCCCTCAGTGGACCTATTCGCATCCCCCCTCAACACACAACTCCCACGGTTCTTCTCCAGATTCCCTTCCCCCGGGGCCGAGAACCACAACGCCCTCCATTGCCCGTGGCCCCTGGGACTCCTGTACGCATTTCCCCCATTAGCTCTGCTCCCCAGAGTCATACAGAAACTGATCCAAGAAAAAGCAGAATTACTACTAGTGGCCCCCTACTGGCCCAGACGCCCATGGTTTGCGGACCTCCGCAACCTATCGGTGTCTCCTCCCTGGAGAATTCCCCTGGACAGGATCTCCCTTTCCCAGGGGCCCCTTCAACATCCGGACCCCCAATGGCTCCAATTAGCCGTTTGGAGATTGAGCGGGAACGGTTAAGAAATGAGAACCTATCTGACCAAGTTATTGACACCATCTTAGCCACTAGACGGCCTTCAACCAACCGAATATATAACGCCACTTGGGTCAGTTTATGCAAGTGGTGCCATGGTTCCCAGGTCAACCCGCTCTCGCCCTCTGTTGCTCAAGTTTTGAATTACCTCCAAGACGGGCTGAAGAAAGGACTTTCTCCTAACACCTTGAGACGCCAGGTAGAGGCCCTCTCAACTGTCGTCTCTGGTGACATTATTGGGCCCCTTTCTCACCACCCCCGCATCAGGGCCTTCCTCAGGGGAGCCACTAACCTCTGTCCCCCTGCCGTGCATCGATACCCCACCTGGGACCTTAACAAGGTCCTTGTGGCCCTCACTAAGCCTCCCTTCGAGCCTATCAGGGAGTCCACCCTCCAATTCTTAACCTTCAAAGTTGTGTTCCTGGTGGCGATTACTTCAGCTCACCGAATATCGGAGATAGCAGCCCTTTCGGTGAGAAAAGACCTCTGCATCTTCCATGCTGACCGGGTAGTTTTATGACCTGACCCGACCTTTTTGCCCAAGGTCAATTCAGCCTTTCACAGGGCACAGGAGCTCACTCTCCCCAACTTCTGTCCCAATCCCTCGCGGGAGAGGGAGAAGCGATGGCACACCCTGGATGTGAGATGGGCACTCCGCATTTACATTAAACGCACACAACCCTTTAGAAGGTCCGAGTCCCTCTTCCTTTCCTTTCAACCCAAGACATTAGGCCATAAGGTGTTGCCTTCTGCCATTGGCCGATGGATCAGAGCCACTATCACTAAGGCTTATTTGTCTCAGGCCTTACTGGTTCCCAGTGGGGTCACTGCACATTCCACCAGAAGTCCGGCTACCTCGGCAGCCTGGGCTACCCAGGCTCCAATTTCGGACATTTGTCGGGCCACCACTTGGGCCTCCCCTTCCCCTTTTATTAGGCATTATAAGATTGACATTTTTGCCTCAGCGGAGGCCTCGTTTGGCAGACGAGTCCTTCAGCGGGTCATCGAGGACCCATGAGAGCTTCCACCCCAGATGGAATCCCTCCCGTAGGACAGCCAAGCGTTGGTATGTCCCACTCTCTGGATGATCCGAGCAGCTCAAAGGAGAATGGGCGTTGGTCTTACCTGACACGCCATTTCTCTTCGAGCTGCAAGGATCATCCAGCCCCACCCTTTTTTCTTTCACCGTCTGGGCGAGTCTTGTTTCGGCCAATGATCCTTTAAGTCTAGTTAGATGAGAGTGCGACCTTTTCTTCCCTCTCGACTTCGCATAAATTGGGGAACGCTACAAGGGACCATGTGATGGAGGGCGGAGCGTTCCTCAGTAATTAAGCTCAGCCTACACAGACGCAGACTGGAGCACCTCCCACTCTCTGGATGATCCTCGCAGCTCGAAGAGAAATGGCGTGTCAGGTAAGACCAACGCCCAATCGCCACCAGCCCCCTGAGGTTACATTGGATCTCTCTCTCTCTCTCTCTCAAAATTCATATTAGTTGTCCGTGGGATTTAAAATTATGAGTTTACTGGTCCCGAGGTCCAAAAGGTTGATGACCCCTGATATAGGGTCTCCTCCTGAGTAGTGGATTGGACCCAGAAGATCTCCAAGATCTCTTTCACCTCTATGCTGATTAAGATTAAACTTCTATTCATTTTTTTGCATTAAGAATGGATGTTCATTTTTCCAGAAGTGTCAAAGTGAGCTCAGTGCAAAGACCAAAATGCTCATTTTCCCTATCTAAGTGTTAGAGCCAGGTGAAGGCTTGCTAAATTCCTCTCCCTTCATATTTACTCCAACAATGATTATGTTGAATAAAGTGAATTGGGTCAAAGCCACCACAAACTTCCATGGCTGGTGGGATACTTAATGGGTGTGTGTGTGTCTCTTCACTTCAAATCAGTGGTGGGATTCAATTTTTTTTATTACCGGTTCTGTGGGCATGCCTTGGTGTGTGTCACAGGGGAAGGATACTGTAAAATCTCCAATCAGAGCGGGTATTTGCCAGTTCTCTGAATGACTCAGAATTTCCTCTACCGGTTCTCTAGAACTGGTGAGAATCTGCTGAAGACCACCTCTGCTTCAAATCCTCTACCTTAATAATTACACTATTGTAGCTTTCATTGATGGCATCCTACAACTATGCCTTTGTAAAAAGAGATGATGAATCCTATGGTCTGGGTAAATGATAATACTTTGAACACATGGTAAAATTCATATAGTTTGGAGATGCATGAATTCATATTTGCTATCAGAACAAATGCTAATTTGAGGAGCTTTTAGTTCTGAAAAATGGTATGGGGAAAAAAAATCTACCAGACAAATATGTAGACATACACATACTCGTATGTCTTCCACTGCTAGTGCAATTAAACTGGAACACCACAAGATGGATTTTAAGGAAAAAGAAAAGCACAGCTTGGCCTCTTATGTAATTTGATCCCATGAGAACAGCCTCAGAAGCTAGACTGAATCTTCATTTTAGTAGTGAAGAATAGATTAGATGTGAGAATAAACCTAGTTATTCAGCAGACTATTTAATGTTAATATGAAATATGATTTTAGTTCACATTATTAGTTTTACACATTTTACTGTATCTCCAAAGAAATGTAAAATGCATATAATGTAATAAGCTAAAGTGCACTTTATGGGAAAACATAAATATAGTAAAAGAGCAACATCTATTGATTTAAAAAGTAGTATGGAAATAATGGATGCAAAATATGCATATTGGATGACTGTTTAAAAAAGAAATGCAAGTTGACACATATATGGGAAAAAGTGCACTCATGCTAGGAAATAAAAACCAGAAACTGGAAAAAATTTCATTAATCCTCAACTGTAGCTTCATGATCCAATTTATCACCATCAACATTTAGCATTAATGCATAAGGAGCTAACCTTAATTTTTACAATTGCATCCATCTATGGGATTAAATTATTCTTGTAAAGTATACCATTAGAAATATTAAAATGAACATTTGCCCCATTGATCAATTATAACTTTAAGTGGCCAAATTGCAGGGCAGATGCAAGTATCTTTGAAAATAATTTTATTTGATTTCTCCCAATATATGAGGGAGATCACATGTTGATTGTATCATGAGTGAGAGACTCTGATTCATTCTCTCTTGATCTGGTTTCTGTCTAATTGTTTAAAATGGATTTTGAGGAATGTTTTTATTGTTGGTTGTATTGTATGCTGCTCAGCGTCACACTTGTGAGATAGGCAGCCAGATGAATTTGAAAGAAAGAAGGAAGGAAAGTGTTATGTCTTTGGAACTGGTTGGAGTTCCCAACCAGGTCCGCTGTTTAGGCGGGAGCATCAGCAGTTCTCATTGGTTGGCTCCGTTTGACAGTCGGCTATAAAAGCCGACTGTCAAGCAGAGCCAGCCGTTGTTGTTCTCTAGCAGTCTGCCTTGTTAGCTGGCAGACGCAACAACCCTTTATTCCCTTGAATAAAGTCTACACTTGTATGCTCTGGTCTTAGCCTCGTTTGTCCCTTCGCTCCACAACACTGGCGACGAGGATGGGATCACTACGGGCTAGCCAGAGGCACCAAAAACAAAAGAGCTGAAACCACGGCGTCTGGATCGTAGCTGCCTCGCTCACAGAGAGCTCGAGCTCAAACCGCTGCGTTCGGAGCTGAAAGTCACGGCGCTGACAGCCTCAGCCGCCCCGCTCGCAAAAAGAGCGCGAGCTCAAACCGCTGCGTTCAGAGCTGAAAGTCACGGCGCTGACAGCCTCAGCCGCCCCGCTCACAAAAAGAGTGCGTAATTCAAACCGCTGCCGTTTGAATTTAAATCTCACTAGCGAAGCATGGCACTGTAGTCACAGTCGCCAACGTCATGAATTTCAACTGTTACCACTGAGCTGAAGTCATTGTAGCTAGTACGGCGTTGTTAGCCACCGCCGCCAACGCACTCGGAGGGCGCGAAATTTAAACTGCCTTCACGAGGTTGAAACTTACAGAGTGAGTCTCGGGCGCTGCAGCCGCAGCCACCAGCGCTCGTAACAAGCGCAAATCCAAGGGCCATCCGGGTATCGTGCGAATGAAGGCGTTGGCTCGCAGTTATGTATGGTGGCCTGGGATGGACGATCAGATCGCAGAATGGGTAAGCTCCTGTAAACCCTGTCAGGAATCTAGAGCAGCCCCACCAGCAGCCTCACCCACAAAGTGGGAAAGTGCCAATGCCCCTTGGTCGCGGTTACACATCGACCTGGCCGGGCCAGTTCATGGCAAGACTTTCTTGGTGGTCGTGGATTCGTATTCTAAATGGATAGACGTTGCTTTGCTCCCCACGACCACCACGCAGGCAGTTGTCAAAGCCCTGACCCGACTTTTTGTGACTCATGGGCTCCCGGACACGATAGTCTCCGACAACGGGCCGCAGTTCTCGTCCTGCGAATTTAGCAGGTATGTCACGAACCTGGGCATCAGACACGTCCTCACGGCCCCCTTTCACCCTGCTAGTAATGGGATGGCGGAGAGAGCCGTCAGGTCGGCTAAGGAGGCACTAGCCAGATTCGGTCAGGAAGACTGGCATTCCAAGTTATCCCGTTTCCTCCTCAGCCAGCATACAACCCCATGCACTAGCACTAACAAATCCCCGGCTGAACTTTTAATGGGGAGACGTTTAAGGACTACTCTTGACAGGCTGCATCCCCATTACTGCCCTGATACCCCTTTGGGTTCTGACAGCCAGGTGCGAGACTTTGCCTTGCAGGACCCAGTCTTTGCAAGGAACTATGCTGGAGATCCATTATGGGTGCCTGGGCAGATCGTGGCTATCACCGGTCCAAGGTCCTACCGGGTCCAATTAGAAGACGGTCGAGTATGGCGGAGACACCTGGACCAACTACGCAGGCGGCGGAGTGACCGGAACAGCGGTGAGCCGGATCCAGCAGCCAACCCTCAAATCCTCACCCAGGTTCCAGAAGGAAATTCCCTGAGGGGCCAGACATTCCCACTCGAACAAAGTGAGCTGAGAACGGACCTAGACGGCTGGCCCGAATCTCCTGCACATCCACCCTGCAGGAACACCGACCATCCAGGCCGAGACGTTCTACCGAGCCGACCCGAACGAGGGGAGACTTCTCGTTCCCCGGATCCAGTGCCAACCCCAGAGGACTCCACGGCGGCCTCGGGGCCGAGCTCCTTGGACTCGATGCCAACCGGCAGTTCCCCTGAGCTACGATGTTCGGGTCGCCAGCGAAGTCCTCCATCATACCTCAAAGACTATGCATGCGCCCAGCCAGTGGGGAGGGGTGTTATGTCTTTGGAACTGGTTGGAGTTCCCAACCAGGTCCACTGTTTAGGCGGGAGCATCAGCAGCTCCCATTGGTTGGCTCCGTTTGACAGTCGGCTATAAAAGCCGACTGTCGAGCAGAGCCAGCCGTTGTTCTCTAGCAGTCTGCCTTGTTAGCTGGCAGACGCAACAACCCTTTATTCCCTTGAATAAAGTCTACACTTGTATGCTCTGGACTTAGCCTCGTTTGTCCCTTCGCTCCACAACAGAAAGAATGATAACTTTTTGTATTTGCCTCAACCCTTAAAAGGATGAAGATTTGGCTTGATATTATGACCAAGGAGAGTCAGATACATACTTGAATGGTCCTTAAGCTTTGTCATAGGCTTTGCTAGAAATACTATAAGGCAGCCTGATGGGTTTAAGCCATCACTTCAATTTCAGTAGTGTACTTATCAAAAGGTTTTGTGGTATCATTGTAGGTAATTTAAACCACTAACTTTCAAACAGAATTGTTCAGCTTCAGTCTTGTGGTGTTGTGCCAAGGACACTTGGGGATTCAGTGCTGATTAGGCTTGATATTGCTCAGTCTGCAACTTATATTGCTCAGTCTGTAACTTTAGCACAACAGTTTGCGTGTGAGTGATGCGGACAAGAAGGAACAATTAATCACCAGCTTTGCAACTGTATATGCTTTCAGGCAAGCAATGAAATGGTGCCATTGCTCACTACTGTGTCTCAGTAGTAGGGCAGACTTCAGATACAGAAGGTAACAAAAAGCAATATTCCACCAAATTGAGAAACTTTTCCAACTCAGAAAATGGTTGCTTAGAATATTTTCATTTGATGTGACATTAAAAAAACAAAAAAATCTGTGCAGATTGAGCCATTTCTCAGGAAAGTGAAGGAAAGAAGCTCTGATGTTGCGCTCGAAAGCAGAGATCGGGACCTGAACAGGCAGCTATTTTTGTGCAATCCGCCCTCCTGCCGCTGACATTCAACACACTCCATCAGTTACACAATGAAAGCAGGGGCAGCTGAGGTTGAAAGTGTCAAGTGTGGATTTCCGGGGAAGAGGTGGATATGCGTGCTGGAGAAAGTGGGTGAGAGTGTTCTAACCTTTAGAGAAGCCTGCTTTTTTTACTTCTAATTTTACAGATGAAAAAACATTGTTTACACATTTCCCTAGCATGTTCGAGCTGTTGATCTGCCAAGGGGATGTCTTGCACCATAGTTCTTCCAGCTAAAGAAACAAAGGGCCTTTTCACAGTACAAATATGCAAAGTTTAAATGACCCTCCCACCCCATGAAAAAGCTCAGAAACATTTGTATCTTTCCTGCCCCCCCACTTCTTGTAAGCAAATTCTGAGCTTTCCTATCAAGTTTCTGCTTCAGTGTTCCAACTTCTGTTGAAAGCCCAAGATGTGACAATAATATACAGGTGGTTCCAGAACAGCAACAACAACAAACTAAAGGAAAAAAAAAAAACTATCCAAAACAGGGGAAAAATGGGGGGCGGAGGATTGCTTAACAGCAACTTGATCGTAAGCTTCAATTGACTTTGTAATGAGCCTAAAGATCTGTAGTTTGGGTTTGTACAACTCCTTCCAGACTGGGGGCTATGCTCTAAAAATTAGTGGGTGGGATCAGGACAAAATTAAATTTGATTTCATTTCCATTTAAATTGAATTAAAATTATAGTATATGTATATAGTATATAGTATATGTTTATCTTTTAAGCATTTAATACTTTTACTCTTCTGTCCCATTAACTTAACAAATTGATAGCAACATTTTGAAGTTTCTAGGAGTCTGCATCCAAAATTTATGGGGACCACATGTGGTCTAGGAGCTTATATATGCTTCTGCTGCCATGGGTTTCAGAATCTTCTCTCTCTCTGTCTCTCTCTCTGTCTCTCTCTCTCTGTCTCTCTCTCTCTCTCTGTCTCTCTCTCTCATCATTTTCTTAAACTGCAATGAAGAACAGCTGTGGTGGATCCTGGCTTCCTTTCCCCACTTGTTTGTCTACACCAGTGTTTCTCAACCTTCCTTGGCAAATTTAAGATCTGTGGATTTAAGTTGAGAAACACTGTTCTACTCAAAGGACAATCCCAGGTTTGTCTAAAACGGATATGAGTGCACATCATAACCTGATTTTCTTGTGATTCAGTCTGATACTAAACAGGATCTATAAGAAGTATCTTGAAACCACTCAATCAATTCAGCCAAGTCAATCTCCTTGAAAGCTGCTCCCACCACCTTAAAAAATTACTACTGTATTGTTTTCTCATCCTGAACAAATGACCACCTCCTCCCAGTTCCTACAACCTATCCTGATTACATCCCAAAATTTGAAAGAAGAGTTTGCAAAAGAAAAGAAAAGAAAAGAAAAAAACAATGGAGAAATAGTTTGCTGTTTTTCAAAGAGTAAACTCATGAAAATTGCAGTGTAAGCCCTAAAATGAGTTTAATGTGGTTAAGATAAATCCCAAGCCACCAGAAGTGTGTAAGTGTGTTTTAATTGTTGGTAGAACCAATCTAATCCATTCTGCACAATTATTTTACTTATTAGCCTCCCTAAAAACATTGTAAGGTACCCGATTTTGAAAGGTTTGGAACAGACATTCACACTGAATATATATTGGACTTTCTACCCCCTAATTCAAAGGCTATGTTGTCTGAGAGTTATGGGAACTAAAGAATGACACATTAGGAGAGCATCATTCTGAGAAACAGCTTCCTCCCCTTACTGCATTTTATAACCAGGTTACAAAATATAAACCAGGCTGAGAAACATTGTCTTAAGTCATACTAAAGTCTGTATAGGTGATAACCTACTGATTTTAACCTATATATTATCTTAATTGCATTCTCAAGCTACCTGACTCTGCGGTGCAAGTCTCCCCCATCTCCTTCCACCCCTTTTCTGCTATAGACTCATTCCAACTGGATTTAAATTCACTGTTTTGAATTGAGACATAGGTATCTACTACAAAGCAAACACTTGTCTTACTGTATATTTCAGTTGAGTATTAAATTGAGTGCACGCCAATATGAAATGTCAGGTAGATGGAAAGCAGAAACTCCAAATGGTAAAAAACAGAGCACAGTAGGGTTTCTTACAGAAAACAGTAGTATCTGCTAAAAGTATCAAATATGTTAACCTTGCCATAAAATATCCTTTCCCAGTATAGCTTTCTTTACTGGAATGGCAATGCACAGCTTTAGAAAGCTGCCCATCTGAAGATGCCAGATTGGAACAAACTGTTGCATTGGCTAATCTTGAACTCAAAAATGAAGATTTAAATCCAATGTTTGTAAAAAAAAAAAAGTTAGATACAAACGTTTTGTGTATTTTAGATCCTGGATCTATAGCAGGGGTGTCAAAGTCAATTTCATTGAGGGCCTCATCAGGGTTGTGTTTGACCTTGGGGGAGGGACAGGGTGTGTATGGCCAGTTTGATGTCACTCTTGTTGGGTGCACCTGTGGTAGCCTGAGCACTCTGCCAGCAAAAATGGGCTCGCGAGCTCCATTTTTGGCTGCGATGGCCTCCTGCAAAAATGGAGCTCTGGAGGGCCACATACACCATGGCCCACCCAAGCTCCATTTTCACTGGCAGAGGCACTGCAGGCTGGTCCTTTGCTGTTTCCAGGGTGACCCAGTTCGCCAGATCTAACCACCCAATGGCTGGATCCAGCCTGTAGGCCTTGAATTTGACACCCCTGATCTATAGCATAGAATTCAGAAATGTTAATACAAGTTCCCCCTCTGTGGGAACTCACCAGATTTCCTGACCCAGCTGAATTTTTACAACCATTAAAAGAAGCTGGCATACAGGAAGCCCTCTAAGCAGCATCTTTATTTCTAAAAATGCTTCTAAACTCCAAGTAAATCCTATTGATGGTGACTGCCGCCTGGTTCTGTATAAAATAATAACTTTGTTATTATTTTAAATATACTGTAAGTAAAGAGAATGTCCAAGTGTATGCTGGCTTTTAGTCTGCCTATATTAATGCAGTTAACAATATGATGCTGTTTGATTATTACCTGCCACCACCTGGCATTATTTCAATGCCTACTTTGGCCACCTTTTAGCTGTTTTCAATATCATTGACATTAGTGTCTTTCTGGACTTTCAGGGGAGGAGGAAGCGGGTTTAAGAGTGGGATGCTCAGAAATATGGTTCTCTTTTCTGTATGATTGGGTCACCAATTGGTGTTGGTGAGAAGAGAGAGATTGAATCAGAGACCCAGGATGAAACACTGTTACAAGATCTCCCAACTGAGGAAGGGTTGCAGCTGGTATATCAGCTGGGCCTCCAGGCTTCCACCTGCTCATAAAGCAGCAGTCGTAAATCCAGGAAGATACCCCAAATTGTAGTCCTGTTCCTTCAGGGTTAGTGTCATCTTTCAAGAAATAATGCCAGAATTATTAGGGAGCTTCAATGTATGAAAAGCAACTCTGCCCCTAAAGGCACAACAGTGAACTAAGCCTTTCAGATGACTAATGCACCTGTTTTAGCAAACTGTTCAGAAAACCCTCCAAACCCCTTGGCATTTGCTAACAAATTTCAGTTGTATGATCAGCAGACCTCGGGAGCTGCAAATGTCGGGTTTCAATTATACGTGATCTGCAAGCAATGGATTGCCCAATCTGGTAATAAAAATGAACGTGTTAATTTAGCAGTGAATTAAATGGAATTTGCTTTGAAACAAGGGGCACCTGTCCTGTGGAACATAATTTCTCTTGTGGTGAGACTGGTCCTTTCTTTGATGTACTTCCAGAAATCTGTCAAAATATTATCGTGACAGGAGGCTTGGGGATCTCAAGGAAATGGTGAATTGATGAGGTGGCTATATTGCTTGCAGAACTGAATATGTTCTCTCCTAGTCTTTTAATAATATTGTTTTATTTTTTAAAAATGTAGAATAATTCTCATTTTATGGCTTACTTTTTATTGCATAATACTCCCCTCAGAGACACATTTGGTGAGATAGGTGGCTATATAAATATGATGAATGAATGAATATAAAAATGAATGAATGAATATGTCCATAGATGCTTGACAGTGAGATAGGCAGCATCTAAATTTAATAAAATAAAACAACAAACATATTGTTGGAAGAAATATCTAGGTCCAGTTCTAAGCTGGGAGTCAAAATGGAGGCTGGAGGCTTATTGGAAAGAGGGTCCATTTTCTTGATGAAGCAGAACCACCAAGCACATATGATTCTGGGCAGCTGACTACATGGAATTGAGAGTGGATGGCTTTTATACCTTTTCTTGGGCTTTGCACTTGAATTTCCTATTCCTGTGCAAGAACATGTATTCTATTGGCTGTTGTAGGGGTCTTAGCTGGCTCTGTAGGTTATCTGAGCTAAGTTTGGTTGAAGTTTGGAGGGTGATGCAATATCCTTAGCAGATTGTGCAAAGTGGTGAGCTCTGCTGCTAGACGGTAGTTGGTTAATCCTATTATGTCCTCAAGGGTCACATCTTAACCCCATCACCCTGGAGCTGAGGGTCTTTTGTTTTGTTAGATAGGCTGGCCCAATCTTTCTCAATGGGCATATTGTGGAGGAGGGACCTGGGGCTCTGAATTTTTGTCTCCCTTAAGATTTTTATTTCTCTTTTAGGGGAAATAGTTTATCCTGCCTTTTTAAATCTTTCTCAAACTATTTCATTCTTCTAGGAGGGGAGTGGGTGCTAACTTTCTACAATATTGATTAAAGTGGTTGCTAGGGAATGATTCTAGTCTTTTTTTAGATAAGGAAGTCAGCTAGTCTAGAATGACCTTGGGTCATTAGACCTCTAATCTATTAGACCTCTAATCTTTGTCAGGCTCTGCCACAAGCCATTTGATAAAATACATTTTCTTATGACATTATGTACTGAGAGCTTTGCTGTAAGAACTAGGTAAGTGCAGTGGAAAAACAAGAAACTCTGCAACCCATGCAGGTCTAACATTACAATAAGAACAATAACTCCTCTCCAAGGCGAGGATAAAAACAGCAGCCCTGTAAAGCAGCTTAAGATACTTGATAATATCAGAGAGAAACAAGAATGGGCAGGAAATTTTAATTTTATTTACTTCTCAGACAAATCTATTGGTTTTCTTTTCCTTCTTCCTTATTGGGATACAAGAGATAGGATCCTGAAGTGAAAATTTCCATGAAATGTGAACATGTATTTTGATTTATTCTGCTGACTTTCTTTGCCCCCCAAATCAGTGTGAAGTTCAATGTATTGTCGTCCTGTTAAGAACTGTATATCCCCTTCCATAATTAATATGCCCCTAATTTGTTAGGCCAAAATGGAGCACTTGTATTAGTATAATTTAGTTTCTGTTTACATTTTCCCAGGCTCTTCTGGTGCCAGAGGGAATCATTAAGGGCACTGTAATAATGTATACTATTATTAGGCTTTGCAAATGACTCCCCAGGCACCAGAAGGAGTGTGGGAAAATAGAAATACAAATAGTTGTGAATACCTGCAGCTTAGACAATAAGGGCCTGAAAAATGTTTCTCTCTGACCACTAGGTTTTGTATACTATAGAGAGAAATGAGAAGTTGTAAAACATATCCAGAAAGTATCTAAAAAGACCAATTTCAATTTGTGAATCTGCAGTCTTACCAGTGTTTATGTTTAATCAATGCCCACAATGGTCCTCTAATGAAGAAACTGTAGGTTCTATAAATTCAAAATACTAGCGTTGTTCAGGTTTTACTTTGCTGTTCAGTCCAGCATATGAAATACACAATCCAGTTCTTTTCTTCTTTGAGGTACTGTCTCTTGCCAGTCACATCTACCCAACCCCCTAGAGTGGGGAGGTAAGGAATTGGTTCCAAGATATTAGGATATACAAGAAACTGAGCAGATTCTCATCTCATATTAAGTCACAATACTGTATATTTTATTTAATTTTGGCTTAGTCCAGGATTTGAAACCATAAATCTGACTTGACATGATTTGTGAACTTAGATGCTACAAGTAATAAAGTAAGGCTCAGTTAAGAGAAATTTTATTATTTGCTGGAGTTTCTATAAGCATTCTTCTTTTCCTTCGGCATTCTTCTTTCTTTTGGATTCTGACCATTGCAATACTCTGATTCCAAATTCTTATACACAAATATTTGGCAGTGTTTCATTCTTGGCATTTTTTAGGTCTCAAGAGTTTCTGGAAATTTGGGCATGGAGTTTAAGCAGGCTTAAGCAATATTTTTCCTTCCTCACCTCATGTTTTATTTTAAATTATGTCTCCTGAATAATTTTCCTGAGTACATCCTTCCATAAAATTATCCATTCTACCCGGATGCCTACATGATGTCTTAAATTAAGTAAATTATTATTGAGCTAACATATCTTCCTTCTTAGACCTGAATCTCCTGTAGGGACTGAGGGCACCACTGTTTCCATTGGATATTTCCTTTGGTACCTGTCAAGCTACCTGCTAAAAAGGAACAACAACAACTACAACAACAAACCAAGCAAACCATGAAAACTTTTTTTAAAAAAAATTAAAAATGCAGGTGAAGATACTGTGCTGCAACATCAGCCTCAACCATAGTATGTATTTCAAGCCATGCTTCTAGGCCACACAGTTTCCAGAGGCATTATGAGAAACTAATAGAGGGTAGGGAAAGGCCAGTGTTTTGCCTGCTTCTATTATATGGGTACATTTGGTCACATGACTTTTTCCCCTTTATACCCTGTAGTCTTCAAGGAAAAGTCGAGGGCAACTGGATGAAGCTGAGAGTTTACTAGCTGGATGCCCTTCCTGACAACTATATGGAATTCACAGTAGCAATTTTTTCTTGCTGCCCTAAGAGAGGAACATCTGTCACTATCTAGGGTTGAGTTCTCAATCTTTTGAGTGAGAGGTGGCCACCACATCACTTTTTTGGCGTACCCACTACAGAAGCCATTTCATGCTTGTTCACAATATTCTAAATGTGCCCACTGGCTAAAAAGGTTGGGGACTACAATCCAAAGCAATGTACAGTATATGGCTGAAAATGGCAAGAACTTTTATAAATGCCAAAACAGAAGAGTTTTCAGAGTTTGAGATTGAGATCTTGGATGGATCTAATCTGTGAATGAGACTATTACCCGCCCCCCCAATCTATACTGGCAACTCAATATAGGATGAGATGATCTAGTGGGAATTGATGGGTGGAGTTCTTCCACAGAAAGTCCAGAATGAACACCAGTGAATGTCATCTGCAGAACATCCAATTTATTTGGAAAGAACCTCACACATTCTGGCACTGAAGTCATTCTAGTTGGATGATGTTTGCCAACTGTGCCTGATCATGTTTTCCATCAGTCAAGCTGGATATCTGTGTATAATTCCTGTGGGATCAGAGCATGGTAATGTATACACACAGGAAAAGTTCAATTTCAAGTAGCTGCTAACTTCCAGTAAACATTGTTTTTGAAATTCCTTTCAAGTCTCATAACAAAATGATGAATTTGAATCCAGCTTTTTCACAGCTTTTTGATGGCTAAAAGGATGTGCTGTGACTTTAAAAAAAAAAAAAGCAATAAAACCAACAGAAAGTAGTATTCTGTATGAAGAAACCCAGATCTGATCAAGCCACAATAGGTTCTCAATTTTTACAGGTCTGAGGTTACCTGTAACATTTACAGCCAAAAAGGGATTTAAAGTTATTCCTAAAAACCCATTTTAATGCTGTCTGAATAATTGTAAGGGTGGGCGAGGGAAGTGGGAGAAAAAGCAGCTGTAAGGGAGAGACTTGTTTCCATTATAACACAAAGTATTAAACATTTTTCCCTTCATCTGCAGGTTCTTTTTTCACTCCATAAATCTCTTCTGGGTTCTTCTCTTCAGAGCTATTAAATGACTTTGCTCTTGAAGCAGAAAGTCCTTTTGAACACTGCTGAATTTTCTCCTCATTCCATCCTATGTCAGTATTAATTATTTTTCTGTCTGTTTATCTGTTGAAGTCAAGTCTGTGGAGAATCTCAAAGTTCAAATAATTAGTAGGGCTATATTTTATCTGACCAGTTTTAATGACTTTTAGGAATAGCATTGATCCTTCTGGTCATTTCAAAGGTTGAATCATCTTTTCAAGGATACCTACTTCAACTGGACAATTATTCCTAAAAGAACACTATCCATGTTTCTTTCTAAGTGGATTAGAGGCACATACAGAGAGAGTAAAGAAATAAAATAAAATAAAGATGGCAGCCACTACTGTGCAATCATATCCTTGAACTGGATTATTATATACTTTTCCCCCACTTTCTAATTTCTTTCCTCCCCTGAGGTCTTTAATTACTCCTTAATCCTCTGTGATCACATTAGCATTTATTTTTATATTAAGAGACCCCTAGTGTATTAAAATCTCAACAATATTCGCACCACCATAAATAATTTAAACTACAGATAAAATTCTGAAAGAAGCCATCTAAAGCAATAAAATGAATGGAAATCAGAGGCTTTTTTGAACAGTACTGTTTTAATGCTTTCTTGAAATCTTCTAATATAAGAGCTGATTGGATGTCAGGGGGCAAGGGAGTTCTATAATATTGGTATCCCCTCAGAAAAACAATATCCATGGGCCTCCCTAATATCAAGGAAAGAGTGAACTATTAATATGTTCTACTGTGAGCTCCATGTCAGGCAGATCAAAACCGTGTGGTGCTAGAAAAGGCAATAGAAGGTGCTTCCATTTTTCATTATCCATTGAATTTTGTGGCTGTGGTATTTAGCAGAATAACAGAGTTGGAACCAACCTTGGAGGTCTTCTAGTCCAACCACCTGCTCAAGCAGGAAACCCAATACCATTTCCCATAAATGGCTGTCCAATCTTTTCTTTAAAACATCCAGTGCAGAGCACCTACAGCTCATGGAGGCACGTCGTTCCACTATTAGTTTTTATGACTGTCAGGAAATTTCTCCTTAGTTCTAGATTGGTTCTCTCCTTGATTAGTTTCCAACTATTGCTTCTTGTCCTGCCTTTGTGCTTTAGAGAATAGGTTGACCCCACTCTTCTTTGTGGCAGCCCCTTAGCTATTGGAACATAACCTGGAAAAGTGTGTACTTCTAATAATTCCATTTTTCTTTTTTCCCCACTCAGACATTTTGAGCATTGTAGCTGCAAAATATTTAAAGAGACTAGGCTGAGGGATTTGTAAATTCCATTGCATTCATGCATCTGCCATCACTAAGTTTGGATTATTGTACTTTCCTAATACCAGTTTAAAGACTTTAGACTAGAATTCTTTATTGGCCAAGTGTGATTGGATACACAAGAAATTTGTCTTGGTGGAAATGCTCTCAGTATACATAAAAGAAAAGATACATTCATCAAAAGTCAAGAATCATAAGGTACAACAACACTTAATGATAGTCCTAGGGTACAATAAGCAATCAAATCATACTAGAAAACAGTCAATATAAATTGTAAGGATACAAGCGACAAAGTTACAGTCATACAGTCACAAGTGGGAGGGGATGGATGATAAGGATCGCTGAGAAGATTAAGAGTAATAGTAGTGCAGACTTTGTAAATAGTTGGACAGTGTTGAGAGAATTATTTGTTTAGCAGAGTGATGATGTTCGGGGAAAAAACTGTTCTTGTGTCTATATGTTCTGGTGTGCAGTGCCCTATGGTGTCGTTTTGAGGGTAGGAATTGAAATAGTTTAGCTAGTTGTTTCTCACATTACTTTCATATTGTGAAATTCAGTGAAATATTTAGATATGATTTTATATTTGGAGGGAGATGATATGTTGATCTGAATCTCAGTGTGACTGTTTCTGACATAAACAGACTACAATTGGCAGAAAAACAGTCAGGTTCTGCTGCTTTTGTTTAACCTGCTGTTTTAAAAGATTATTTTTCAAAGTCGTGAGACAACTGAATATACTGTAATTGCAAATTCCATAAATATTTTCCTCATTCATCAGTTGTATAGAATTAGCTATGCCTAGCAGCCAGAGCAGCAGAAACAGGCCATGTGGCATACGAAAAGACCACCAGCACAACCTGGGAATGGCATGCAAAGGGAGACATTAGAATTTGAACCAAATGTGAACTTTACAGGCCGAACTGATTCCTGTGGGGGAATGATAAGAGGCTTTCGAAATTGATTGGTTGATATATAGCACAAGTCAAAATGTAATTCCCAAAGCAGGACTAGAATCTCACTGAAATCAGTGAGACATAGACATAGCCATTGTGGAAAGGAACGCGGGCCAAGTGCTGAAACATAACATTACCATGTTGTGACATAAACCACATGATGTACCTAATTAATATCAGGATTGAAGTACGAAAGGAAGGGGTTTGCATTGCAATGTCATGATGCACATTTCATCATTTTTTTCCAGTGTTGTGGTTTGCACCAGATGCCTATAGCACAAGATCGCTGCCACAAAGTGCTAAAATCTGGCTTAGTATCTCAACCTGAAATGAAAACCGACATTTCTTCAAGTAATCAGAATTTATTTCTACAAACCAGAATGCCAAATTCCATCCAGTACACCAGAGGTGGTATTCAGCAGGTTCTGACCAGTTCTAGAGAACCGGTAGCAGAAATTTTGAGTACTTCAGAGGACCAGCAAATACCACCTCTGACTGGCCCTGCCCCCATCTATTCTCTGATAGCTGGGTCTTCTTTTGTTGCCCTGCACAGGAGAACGGAGCTAGAAAACAGGTTAGTTGGTGGGGAGGGAATGGAAATTTTGCAGTATCCTTCTCCTGTCATGCCCACCAAGCCATGCCCACAGAACCAGTGGTAAAAAATTTTAAATTCCACCACTGCAGTACATACTGACCAGTTCAACTATTGGTATAGTTTTTGAATGATACAAGTTAATCATTTTGTGCACCATCTGATGTGCCCAGGTATATGGCAAGGAAGTACAACTTGCTAAAAATCTGCAGTCAGTTTTCCCATACAAAATATACCACCAGCAGCGATAGATAACACATTCCTACTGAATACAATTAGCATGCCTGCAATATTGTGCACCAGTTTTTAGAAATCCATTGAACTCAAGGAATAACTTCAATGCTAAAAGATGCTATCCTTTATCAAAAAAAAAAAAAGGATTTTAAAGAACATGCAATATAAGTCCCAATGTAAGCCCAAAATGTTGGAAATGCAAAAAAGTTGATGGTACATTTTACCATATGTGGTGGCTATACCCTGAGATCAGAACATTCTGGATCCAAATTAAAAATTGGCCACAGGAGATCACCGGTTATCAAATTGAACTCAGATCAGAAACCTTTCTCTTAGGAATTATTAAAGACTGAATTCCAATTTTTTTTTTATTAATGTTACATATCTGAACAGCCGCCAGAATAACCTATGCACAAGTATGGAAAACTTCTAATATTCCTAGTGAAGAATTGATATTACAAAAAATAATGGAAAGTGCTGAAATGAATATGCTTACATTGAAATTGAAAGAGAAATATTTTTTAATTTGGAACAAATGGTAAGATTGGATAACAAACAGAACTAAGAAATAAGATAGGAAATTAAACTGTAAGAGATCTCAAGTAAACGAATGATGAATATGTGGAATATATAAGAAAAATAATTATGGATAAAGTTAATTAATCAATGTTAGATAAATGTAAATATAAGTCATATAAGATAAGAACCTGTATAGATGTCAAAAATGCTGTTGAAACCATGATGTTTTGAGTTGTAATAATGGAAACTTAATAAAATATATTAAAAAAAAGGACAGGCACATAAATTGTCAGAAGCTTTGCATAGTTATTTTATAGCTATAAAGCTGGAAAGATCTATGTGTTTTTACTGAGATTCAGAGTCAGCATATATTTGATTGACAGATGCTGGGGAGAAAGATAACAGGAAAATGCTATCAGCTCCTTTTCATTTTGTAATCCTCTAATCCTTGCCAACCTCTAAATAGAGTAATTGGATTTTGATTTGATCAACATAGCTTCCATGTTCTTAGATAATTTTAGTATACACTTACTATCAGGGGTGGGATTCCAATTTTTTAACAACCGGTTCTGTGGGCATGGCTTAGGTGGTCGGCGTGGCTTGGTGGTCATGTGACTGGGTGGACATGGCTTGGTGGTCATGTTATTGTCTGGGTCTGGCCAACTCAATATCACTCATATCGAGGCACGCATCTCCTCGCCTGGCCTCTCATGACTGTGGGGATGCTGCAACAGTCGTAAGTGTGAAAAATGGTCATAAGTCCTGCCAAGAATGTAATGAGGGTTAACAGAGAGGCAGTTTCTGTAAGCAACATCAAAATGTTTCCTTCCTGCCTTCCTCACAGGATTAGGCCAGTAATTTCTTATAACAGCCGGTTCTCCAAACTGCTTAGAATGTTAACAACCGGTTCTAGCAAATAGGTGCAAACTGGTAGAATCCCACCCCTGCTTACTATCATCCCAGCAACCTCATGGTCACATGATTAAAATTTGGGCACTTGGCCTGTATTAACAATTGTTGCAGCATCCTGGGGTCATGTGATCCCCATTTGTGAACTTCCCAGCTGACTTCTGACAAGAAAAGTCAACAAGGGAAGCCAGTTTTGTTTAATGATCCCAGGATTAACTCAACCATTGCAGCGATTCACTTAAAAAAGAGTGGCAAAATCTGGCACTATTCGTGCCTTGCTTAGCAACAGAGATTCGGGTCCCAATTGTGGCTGTAACCTGAGGAGTAACCTGTATGAACAATTTCATGGTGTTGTGCCACCACTTCTTCCTTCTCTTCCTCCTCTTTTTCCTTGCTTGGCATGAGAATGTAAGGATCTTAATTCAGGAAGTAGCCTCCTTGTTTACTCTATGCTTTGATTACACCACAAGTTGTTACAGTCACCCATCTCTAGCCAAAACATCCAGATGACTGAATGCATTTTAATACAGTCTCAGACTCAGAAAGAATGCAGTATTTCCACACATCACTGGGACCAGGCCATCCATATAAAGACCTAAATAGGTGAATGAGACAATAGATGTCTGAGACAACACAATAGACCCACACGAACATAACCCAATCCATATGAAAAGTGGATTTCCCCCAACTATTCTTGGATTCTCTTTCATAATAGACAAACACAAATGGACAGGCTGGAAAAATAGATTCACAAACAGGAGAAATCCAAAGTTTTGAGAGCCATACGTTTTCAGTGTCATGCTGTACGTGCTTATTTTGTAATGGTTAATTTTTTAAGTGCCCAGGAATCTAAACATATAGATCCTTTTTTGACTGAAACCATGATTAATAAATTATCAATAATAGTGATAACTTGTTTCCTATTTGGAAGTGACACTAGGCCAAAAAAAATCATATTCTCTCTCTCTCTCTCTCCCTCCGTCTTTCTTTCTTTCTTTCTTTCTTTCTTTCTTTCTTTCTTTCTTTCTTTCTTTCTTTCTTTCTTTCTTTCTTTCTTTCTTTCTTTCCTCCCATCTTCCTCAGAAAGGGGCTCTGGGCAGTGTACAATATAAAATACAGTTTTGTTTCCATATTCTATTGTCTCGATTGAGGGGTATTTTAATTAATAGCTAAAAATAAGAAATCTGAATGCTCAACACTTTTTAGGACTGTTTCCTTTCTGAGCTGAACACTTCTAAAGAAGAGAGTATTGTAAGAAACTTTTGTGAGTGAGAAATATTTGAAAAGGATAATGTTGAAATGTGTACACAAAATGGCAAAGTTATACAATGCAGCTGTCAATGTGTTAAAAAAAAGATAAGGAAGCAATCTGAGACAGCAGTATAAATATTGTCTGAGATTAGGTTAATACATTTCTTCCCCAAGGGGCAGCATAAAAATAGGGAAGAACCGGGCCTCTAAAATATGTCTGCCATGAATGATTTACTGATGGAAATGAGAAGCATCACTAAAAGCTGAGTTAATTTTTTGCTTTGGAGCATGGTAAAAAGTAATTCAGCTCCAATGCCGAATGCTGAAGGGAAGAACACTATTAAATTACTGATCAAGCATATATTTGGGATGAAGTAAATCCAACCCTCTCTTCATTCTACCTAGGCCGTTGCTCTTACAATATTGATCTTATTGTAATTTCTTTGTTTGATTGTTATGAGCTACTGAGAGTTGTTGGGAGTCAGGTGGCCGGCATGTTTAAATAAATAAGCAAATAATACATAAACCAACAAATAAATAACAGTTCTATGTTAAGGAGATTTATCCAGTCTTGGAAAAGTCTAGTCTATGAAAAGAGACAGAATTATTAACTATTTAGCCTAGTTCTGGGCTGTATAAACAGAGGGATAGAATCAAGATCATGTGAAATGTTAATACCACTTAACTTTATAATGCCTTGGTAAGGCCATATTGGAATACTGCATTCAGTTTTGGTTGCCACGATGTAAAAAAGATGTTAAGACTCTAGAAAGAGTGCAGAGAAGAACAACAAAGATGATTAGGGGACTGGGGGCTAAAACATATGAAGAATGGTTGCAGGAACTGTTGCAGGATATGTTTAGTCTAATGAAAAGAAGAACTAGGGGAGACATGATAGCAATGTTTTTTCTGTATTCTGCACAGTAGTGGATTTTTAAGCTGTGCATATGTAGATAGATAAACTCAACAAGATGTCCATAACAAAGTACATTTATTGGTTCATCAGGTATCCTCATAACTCACATTTGTGACAAAGTTCTTCTTTAATGACCTTTGCATATCTGCCTTGTAGGTAAAAGATGGTCATCTCCTAACCCATCTCATAGCGATAGAAAGCAGCTGCCATGAGTTAGGGAGTTCAAGCAAAAATGAGGAAAACTCCACCAACACATTGAGGGTCAAATTAGTGACTAATCGGGATTACAAATGTGGCCACATGACATGAACTACATTTCCCAGGATACTTTTAACTACATTTAAGGGGACAGCTCATAATTCCTAAGTAACTATCCAATTCCTATAGACTGGCTGGGACAGCACACTCCCTGCCTGGAATTGTAAATTCCACTATTAAGAGAAAAAAAATAACTATAAACTAAGATAAGCAGTAAACAGTAACACTATGAAAAGCAGATAACTATATAACTAAGATAAACAGTTAGCTATGTAACTAAGAAAATCAGTAAACATTAATAAAGCATCAAATAAAGCAAATCCTGCAAAGCTTGAGGTTCAATCTTCAAGTTCAGCCTTTTGCTGCAAGTCTGCTGGTCACCTCTGGCAGCCTTTTAGGGTTGACAGGTACTCTTGATGGCAAAGGTGAGAGTCTGGTGGTTGCTTCTGGCAGCCTTTTAGGATTGGAATGGTACTCCTACTTCCACGGTGTCAAAGGGTGTTGGGAAGCTGTTGGAAAGGGTCTTGTGGAGACATATGCCCGTGTAGAGCATTTTAGTGGATGTCTGGTGGTTGCTGGTGGCCGTTTAGGGTGTCCTAATGAAAGTGTACTCATTGCTGGCGGCCTTTTAGGCTAGAACGTCATTCTTGTTTTCGATGGTGCTAAAGGGCGTCAGAAGGCTGTTGGAATGGATGGTGCTAAAGCATGTGCCTGGGTTGGAGCCTGCATCCAATCAACACTGACAATTCCTATGATGCCCCATCCTTGTGCAGATTTGATGGCCAGTAGGCCGTCTACAGGCCTGCCGACTGACTCGAAGAAGAGAAAGGTGTGTGGGGCATTATTTCCCAGCAAGAGTAGGATGTCAGCCTCCAGATCTAGAGTGGGGAAGTGATGAGCCAGGTGCTGTAGGTGAGGTATGCTACTTACGACCTCAGATGTTGTGATCTGGCTGCGGTCGTTCGGTCAACTGAATGGGCTTGGGCTAGTCACCCTCTCTCAGCCTTAGGAAGGAGAGGCAAACCACTTTCAAAATCTTGATCAAGAATACTGCAGGGACTTGCCCAGGCAGGCACCAGAAATGAAAAATTGACTTGAATGCACACAAGTGTCAGTCTGACTTCTTACAGAGAATATAAAGACACAAGTTTTCATAACTTTGTTTTGGATCTCTTGTCTTCTTTCCCCTTTTTTCCAATTTCCCCTTTTTCCAATTTGCAAGATCTGTTAATGCAGCTTTGCAATAGAGTAGAATTTGTAACCTGGTCATGTTTCCTGTCTAGTCTACCTGGGGAGGCTGACATCAATCTTGCAAGTCTGAAAGTACAACTCTCTCACTGTCTTGTTTAGAGTCAGAGGAGTTTAATGTCTTGCTTCACTCATTATCCAGCTATGGGCTATACTCTCTCTTATCTGACTGCTCCTTAAACAGCATCTCTTCACCCCATCTCAGAGGCCTTTCTCACATAACTGTTGCAGTGACTACCTAAATAGAGTCATTTTTCTTCATTCCTGGTTTTCATCACTATTTTCCCATTTCTAAAAGTTTTATGTCATAAGTGCTTAATAACTGACAATATTTGCTTTATTTTACAGTATTTTTTTTGTTTCTCCTAAGGGAATAAGCCCATAGCTTTCAAACTTTCTCTCTTTAAGAAACTTTTTCCAAATTCACTCACCTGGCAAGGGACAGGACCTGCTCACATCTTCTGAACCTAGAGACTTCTAAGCTTTCTTAGAAATTTTAAAAATCTGTCTTTTGTTAAATTCAGCTCATGAGATCTACCTCTTCTTCTAGGGTAGTAGAGAAAATGACTTTACTGTCTTATGTGTAAGGACCTTTCAAGGATTTGAACAATGACATAGTGTCCAGTGGTGGGATGCAAACTTTTTTACTACTGGTTCTGTAGGCACGTGCCTAAGGTGTGCTTCGTGCATTTGCAGAACATTCTAAAATGGGCAATTTTAAGCTTGAAAACTTACCTTACCATCAGCACTGGTGAGTGAAACAGCTGAGGTGTGGCAATCCGCTTTGCTGTGCCTATCAGCTGAGCTACAAACAAAGGAAATATAGGATAGGAAAGGGCCGGGGCAAGTGGGTGGGACCAACTGCTGACCGGTGCTACTAGATCACTAGAATTGGTGCAAACCAGCAGCATACCAACACTGATAATGTCTCCTCTTGCTCATCTATTTGGTAATGTCCACCTTTCTTTGTTTGTATTGCTGACCATTCTTGCTATGAATCTGCTCCAGTTTTTTCTCCATTTTTATTCAAGGATGGTTTGCAGATCTTGCAGGATTTCAGATCCTCAGAATATCATTAAAACTGACTTTACTGGCTATCTCTACACTCTGCAGCCTTTGGAGTACTTATTATGTTTGATTACTTATATCGTCACAGAATTAAATTGTTGTAGAGCGATGGTAAGGAAGAGGCATGAGATCAGAGCGTGCAAGTAACAGACTTTATTGCAGTGAATAAAGGGTTGTCGCGTCTGCTAGCTAACTCGCAGACCAGCGGGCGACAACAGGCTGGCTCTGCCCGACAGCCGGCTTATATAGCCGGCTGTCAAACGGAGCCAACCAATGGGAGCTGCTGGTGCTCCCGCCTAAACAGCGGACCTGGTTGGGAACCCCAACCAGTTCCACGGACATAACATAAATGATATTGCTCATTTGTGTACCATAACAATTGTACAGACAGGTTACAAGTCCAAAATCCCTTTCTATATTAGTTTTTTTCATTGCTGCTTTCTAATTCCTAGTATAAAATCATGGAAATAGAGGTCCATAAAAAGTATGAGTCAGGTTATCTTTCCAAAAAGAAGTAGAAATGTTAAACACTTGCCTTTGGTGGAAATGAATGAACCAATTGTAGAAATGAGATAGAAAGTTTTGATTATGTGGAATATGAAACAGAGGAAATGATCATACAAGCTTATATCTGTATGTGTGTGTGCAGAATATTTGTTTTGGTATGTATGGGACAAAGAAAGAGGTTGGAACAGGCTGGTTTCTTTTGCTAGTTCATGGACATTATCAGGCAATGAAAAGTTGACACCTCTTCAGGCTACTTAGTTGTAGACTATCTTATCACACATTATCACTTGCAATCTCCAAATGCTGTTATTCTTTTTCAACACTTCAGAAATACATACAGCCTTTTATACTGTATCTATAAAATAATGTGTTTTTCATGATTGTGAGATGCCATATTACAAAAATGGGCAAAGTTCCATTTCTCCTTTACCTAGGAAATCACTTAATTATTTTCCTTAATGTTTGCTGTCACTGAAGAAATGGCAGGATCTTGCTCAGACTTTTCTACCTTTTTCCTGTCGGAGTTTCATCTGCCAAATAAATACCATGTTGTCGATATTTATTTTGTAAGAGTGTTAACAGGAGGACAGATTTTTTTCACACTTTCTTATAGAATTTGGGTGAAGGAAATATGCAATTAGTGGTTAACAGGAGAAGATGCAATATGCAACAATGGTCAGATGACTTTCAAAAGGACCTAGGCTAATTCATGGAGGAAAATATGTTTAAATAGGATATATCATGGAAGGTATCTTCTGATACAATTGGGATTTATGGTGCTACTTTCTTTCTATGCTTTCTAGAATTTCAGATATTCTAGGAAGCCAACTCCTAGAGTTCTCAAACAGCTCAAATGTTTCTGAGATTGGAGCAATACTCCTATGAAGAAAACAGCAACACTAGAGGTTTTTTAAGGGTCCTGGAAAAAAATACAAAGTTGTGAGATGGGGGCAAACAAATTTAATAAATAAATAAAAATAAAATGAATTAGATAAGACATGGTTGAAATATATAATCCTCTATCCTTTCATAAGGGCCTAAAGATCTGGCTCTGTCAGTAGGCCTGGGCCCCCAAGGAGGGAACAGCACAGGGGAGGTGATTGATCAAATAACAACAGATCATACTCCCTCTCATTCCGCCTTTCCCATGTGTCCTTAAATTTTAATATATGGTTTTAATTTATTGAGGTTTTAATGTAGATATTTTTTATGATTGTAAGCCACCCTGAGTTACCCTATTATAAGATGGGTGACCAATAAATTTTATAAATAAATAACTAAATAAATAAAAAATTATTTACAAGACATAGGAATTGGGTGAGAGGCACCTTCTCTATGTTTCAAAATGGAAATACAGCTAAATATCAAGAGATTCAGGAGAGATAAAAGCACACATTGAATTGTGAAATTTACTGCATCAAGATGTGGTAATGACGAGCAATCTGCATGATTGAAAAGAGAATTAGCAAACTCAGGGAGCTTAGTAATACAGCTATCACTATTAGTTGATGTAGAATTGCTTAAATCCGTAATATTTCTCCCCTTTTCACATTTCATTAATTACAGTGTTCAATATCAATAGCTTTAGATAAAGTCTGCAAGGCATAATAACACAGCTTAACAGTAGGAAAAAAATAATAGATTTCTCCCCTTTAACTCTCTGTCTAGAAATCTCTCATGATTCTCCACATTTCCAAAGCACTGGCAGAAAAAATAATCCCCATAAACATCCTTGTCCATCTTTGCTTCTAAAGATTCTATGGTATTCAAAGCAAGGGCTGTGCATTTTCTTCTCCTCTCTCTATTTTTTTAAAATTTGTGTTGTCATGTGATATACACATGATGACAGATTATTTACTCCACTATGCATGGGAATTTAGTATAGCTTCTGTGCTCCAAGTATTTAATAAATAAATAAATCACTAGCATCTTTAACAGTTTAGATTCTCTTAATTATCTATTTATTTTATATTTTAATGTCTGTCAAGAGTCTATATCAGGCAGGGAATACACCAAACGTGAAGCATGACTTGATGCCTCCAACTAATCTAGCACTAAAGCAACATTAATGTTTCAATCAACAATAAATCCGCAAGTTAATAAAAAGCACAAGTTTGAGAAGTTGAGATGTCTGCAAAATATTTTATCATGTTTAAGTCGTGTAAGTAAGGAAGTGACCATAGCTCAATAAAAGACCAAGCACATGTAGAAAGGTCTTATTTCAATCTATAGTATTTCTAAGATGACCTGCGACCAACCCCAACTTGTATACAACCAATGTTCTCGAACCAATGTTCTTTACAGATATTGAATTTCAGTGGAAATTCTTGGACTTGGAGGCTAAATTCATATAACCACTGTGTTGGCACAAGGAAAGTTCATTACCCATTGCTAGAGGACATGTATGGATGTCACTGCCTGTTTCCCTTCCCACAACTGAGGAAACACATTGTTGCATTGCTCTGGAAAGAGTCCCAAAGGTGTTTTTTCAAGAGACACCTGATACTCATTGCAGAATACCTTATTCCACCAGATTCGAAATTCTAGACCTAGAAAACCTAGAACTACACCACCTTCTGTCCGATCTAAGTATAGCAATGTCCTATGAATACTTCAGCTTCAACCATACAATACAAGAGCACAGAATAGATATAAACTCAAGGTAAACCACACCAAACTTGATTGCAGGAAATACAACTTCAGCAACAGAGTGGTCAATGTCTGGAATACTCTACCTGACTCTGTGGTTTCTTCCCCAAACCCCAAAAACTTTAACCTTAGACTGTCTACTATTGACCTCACCCCTTTTCTAAGAGGCCTGTAGGGGGCGTGCGTAAGCACACCAATCGTGCCTACTGTCCTTGTCCTATTGTTTCTTTTTATTTTTCTTATAAGTATCTATCTCATGTATTCAAAACTATGTTTATTCTTATATGTGTATCTTGTGATTGACAAATCAAATCAAATCAAATCAAATAAACAAATAAATAAATAAACTATGTTTATACTCAAACCTGTTATGTCATAATTTATTTGACAAAATAAATAAGTAAATAAAAATAAAATAAACTTTCTGTTTTTTTCTTTGAAGATGTTTTGCTTCTCATCCAAGAAGCTTCTTCAGCTCTTCTTCTTGGATGAGAAGTGAAACATCTTCAAAGAAAAAACAGAAAGTCCAGTTGCCTCTTAAAAAAGCACTTTTGGGACAACTGTTACTGGGATGACTGAGAATCTCCACAGACACTCTGGAAAGAGTATATTCTTTTCTCTTCTACTTCCAGATGCATTGATTTGCATGAGGGAGGTGTGGAAGAGGAAGGCTCTTAGCAAAATTGCAGGCCCCTGTGGTGCCTTCTTTCCCTTCCATTTGAACCTTATTTTCAGTGTCAGCAGAGTTGCCAATAAAGCTTCTACCTTGAAACAGATGGGTGAGGAGACAGGAGGAGGCATGCATATAATTATTATTCTATCTATCTATCTATCTATCTATCTATCTATCTATCTATCTATCTATCTATCTATCTATCTATCTATCTATCTATCTATCTATCTATCTATCCACCCATCTATCTATCTATCCAGAATAGAAATTATTCAACATCTTTTTAAAAACTTCCACTGTTGGAGCATTCATACCTTCTGGAGGCAAGTTGTTCCACTGATTAATTGTTCTTACTGTCAGGAAATTTCTCCTTAGTTCTAAGTTGCTTCTCTCCTTGATTAGCTTCCTCCCATTGCTTCTTGTCCAATACTATTTTTATATAAAATAAAACATCCCTTCATACCTTATCAGGATATATAAAGAAAGGGCCCAGTGCTGTTGTGTCTCTCTTGAGTCTGGGTCAAGCTAATTGGGTGCAGTTTAAAGAAGAATCCATTCAGACAACTTGAAATGGAGAGTTCTATATTTTCAAACTTGGCACTTCAGTTGGTTCTCCCATTTTTCTGTGGGTCTGGACATTTCCATCTGATACCTGATCTGTTTTCCCACCTCTTTTCAAGGAAGACTGGAACCCAGCTTCCATTACAACTTTTTTTAAAAATGGGCATCAAAGAGATCGCTAAGTCTTGACAATGGGTAGACTGCTTTTGGTTTTGACCTGTAATTGGAAATGTAATTGGAATGACCTTCTCATAGCATATTCTTATAAAACACATTGCTGTTGCCTAGTGATTGACTGGTCAAGGTGATTGGTTGAATCACAGCAATAATTTTTAAAAGTTATTTTGGTTGGTAGTAAAATAGGATAAAAAAAAATCCCAATACATTAAGTAGTCAGAGAATTGTGGCTGCCACATAGGCATGTGTGGGGAGGGTGGGCAAGTGACAAAATATGTATTGTAATATCACAATGCAAACTCCACCCCATACATACATGTCTGTAAGTGTAGATATAAAAGGACATTGCAAGGGAAGTTTATTGTTTTCATATTGGATTTGGTGTCGTTATTTGGTTAGAAAACCAAAGTCTTTACTGCATCACCTAGAGAAAACAGATGTGTTTTAGATACCCTGCGAATGATTAATCAATGTTCTTTTGCAAGAGAAGAAAACATGAAAGACTGCATGGCATATTTCACTGCTGCTTTAATTGAGTGTGTGACTCCAAAAATTTCCAGTCAGCTTGCTAGCATTCTGGCTCCAAGTACTTGGATACAACAAGGTGGAAAAGTCTGAATTATATTGCAAACAGCACCCTAGAGCTGTGTTTGTCAACCTTGGCAATTTTAAGCTGTGTGGACTTCAACTCCCAGAATTCCCCCTAGTGGCTGGGGACTTCTGGGAGTTGAAGTCAACACAGCTTAAAATTGCCAGGCTTGAGAAACCCTGATACAGAGCATCTTCTAATGAAAGGGGCTTTAGAACTGATCCACCTCATCAACAGAAAGAGCAGCAATAGCTAAAGATGTAATCAAAATCAGTTCATCAATCCCCACATGGCAGCCTCTTAGCCAAAATAGAGCCTCATTTTGTGTGTGATCTAAAGTGGTTATCATGTATGTGAATTGAGTGCATGGTGGCCTTGGGCCAACAGTCCCAGCTGGCATTAATTGACAGTATAGTTTGATGCATCCATAAAAAAGCCGAGAAGATTACCCAAAATTCTCATCCATACAGGTGGTCTCTATTGTTAGAGATGAGACGGTTGGCAAAGACAGAAATGTAAGGAAGTCTGGGAGAGGGTGTACATCATTTATAGTGGGAGAAACTCACTTTCACAGCTGTTCATCTATTATTTCTTGCAGACACTAAATTTGCAGGCGTGGTGTGTGTGTGTGTGTGTGTGTGTGTGTGTGTGTGCAGCCTAATGCAGTTTTGTAGTCTGGTAGAGAACAACCATCGGAAGCAGAGATTTCCTGGGCCCCCAAATAATTAAACCACCAAGACGCATCAGTGTGAGGCCACCAACCAGCTCAAACGTATTCATTCATACTTGGTGGAACTGAAGGGGAAGCATTTGGGAGCTCCCATTATTAAACCTATAAAAGGAACAATAGGATATAAGTGCTATTGGATCGGATCGCTGTTCTTTTAGCTTAGCCACAGGGGAAAGTTTCAAAGTGTGTCATCTGGAGTTCATGCCTGCTATAATAACAGCTGTAATGCCTGGAATACCAAGGGGAAAGCAAATGGTCTGAATTTGGCCTGGGGCCACCACGAGGCATCATGGGGCAAATGCTGAACCTCACGGAGCCTCGAAAGGCCCTCTGGGGTGACCAATATTTCCTCTTCTCTCATAAATAAAATAATGCTAGGATTAAGAGGCATTCCAGGAGGAAAAACAAAAAGCAGAACTTTAGCAAACTCCAATTTGCTGGAGTTTTCAATTTGCCTGTTGTCGTAACTAATAATCAGATATATGCCTTGGACAAGAGCTTGCAAAAAGCATTATTTTGTCCGTCAAAATCTTAGCAGTTTCCAACTTTTCCTTAGTCAGTTGGGTTGTGGTGCAGCATCTGAGAGGACAGTGAGAGGGAACTGGGAGAGGGAAACAGATCACTAAAAGCACATTCTCTTGCATCAAGTGGAAAGAGAACTATAGGGGAAAAAAGGATATTTTTTCCTTCTCTGAACAGTATTTTTGTTAAAGATGATCTCTTCCATCAGTGTTCAACTATAGTAAGTATCTCAATTAAAAAAATATTAAGGTTTATTTCTTGCAGACCTCTCCCTATTGGTATTGTTTTCTCAGTGATATTCTACAATCTACACAGGGAACCTGAATGAGCCCCTCAGCTGGGACAGGAAACATCTAGGGGCCTGAGAGGTAGGGACGAGAGACTTCATGGAAATTATCAATGGACTGTTACTGCTGTCCAGGAGTGGGATTCAAAATTTTTAATAACTGGTTCTGTGGCTTAGTTGGTGGGCATGTGACTAGGTGGACATGGCTTGGTAGTCATGTTATTGGCTGGGTATGGCCAACTCAATAACACTCACATCAAGGCACGCATCTCCTCGCCTGGCCTCTCATGACTGTGGGGATGCTGCAACAGTCGTAAGTGTGAAAAATTGTCATAAGTCACTTTTTTCAGTGCCATTGTAACTTTGAATGGTCACTCCACACAAGCAAAGTACCAGCAAAGGAGGGGGGAAAAATTCCAGAAAGGTTCCTGAAACAGGAAGTCTAGTCCTGCCAAGAATGTAATAAGGGTTAATGGAGAGGCAGTTTCTGGAAGCAACACCAGAATGTTTCCTTCCTGCCTTCCTTACAGGATTAGACCAGTAATTTCTTCAAACAACTGGTTCTCCAAACTGCTTAGAATGTTCAAGCAAATAGGTGCGAACTGGTAGAATCCCACCCCTGCTGCTCTCCCATTCTCTTAAAAAGGACTTGTGCCTCTTTTCTATGGCTGGTGGAACTACTTTAGTCATATTAGTTGCAGATAAAAACTCAGGCTTCCCATGCTGTTGGACAATTTGTTGCTATTTACACACTTGGAAGAATTCCTTTCCTTTCCTTTCCTTTCCTTTCCTTTCCTTTCCTTTCCTTTCCTTTCCTTTCCTTTCCTTTCCTTTCCTTTCCTTTCCTTTCCTTTCCTTTCCCTTCCCTTCCCTTCCCTTCCCTTCCCTTCCCTTCCCATTCCTTTCTGTTGCCATTGCAACTTCCCCCACCTCCCCAATTTTCTCAAGGTCTGGTTGGGTTAATCTTCCAAGAGGGTTGAAAACGGAGCTTTAATTAACAAGTTCATTAGTTAATCCCAGTCACTGATCTACAATGTATACCTGATACCATGTCAGCCAAACATTATGGGGCATGACAGAAAGGCTACCTTGTTGGCATGTCAATTGAGAGGCCTTCTGTCCTGGAAAGGAGTGTTGAGGTGGGAGGGAATTTTTTTTTTAAAAAAAGAAATTTCAGAAAATGGAAGGCATTAAATGGAATATGATACAAACCCAAAGGAATTATCTCACCATAGTAATTGAGAGCAAGAGTGAGATTCCTCTTGTATTTCTGTCTAATCCTCAATGGTATGTCATCTCGGTGTAATAAAAAGGATGGCGGAGAGGAGGAAGTCAGGGGTTCCTTATGTGTGAACACAGAGCTTGGAATAAGCAAAGATCCCTTACCGGTGCTGACAGAGCTGAAATGAAAACATGCGTTTCCCCCAAAGCTGCATTTCTCAACTGAGGCTGGTGCGGGCCAACGTGGGCATTCTGCCAGAGCATTCATTAAGCACTTCTCCCACCAGCTGCAATGCCCAAGGAAAAATGCACAGTGCCTCTTTCATCTTACCCTCTCCAAATTCTTTTGCTGTCTGGGAGGAAAGTGGTGCCTGGCCATTCCCCCCACCCCAGCCCTCTCTACCAACCTCCGCTTGTTATTTCACCCAGTTCTGTTTTGGATCACAGAGAAGATGGTCTGAATTGCCCAAACAGACCCCTAAGACTACTACATTTCCGCTTCTCCCTCTCCCCCTCCTTCTCCTCCTGTGGGATAGGATATAGCAAGGTGATGTATTCTTGATCTTCATACATACATACATACATACATACATACATACATACATATATACATATATACATATATACATATATATAAAATTCCAGAGCCCCTTTTCACCATAGATTACCATTCCAGATTTAAGAAACACAAGCACATGATTTAGAAGATGCCTTTATCTCAAGAGGTGTCCTGGAGATTGGTTTGCCCACTGGGAATGATGTGTTTTGTATGCCGATAAATGCAGGTCTGCTGAATTCCTTTTCAGTGCTTAAAACAATTATTTAAACAAACCATGGATTAAAATAGTAGTCATGAATATCATGCAAATTGCATATGTGATCCAGCATGAAAAGTCAGGGAAGCAATCCTGAAAAAAGTGAATACTGAAAATATTCATCATCCTGACCAGATTTTACTTTGAGATAAATATAGTCTGCTCCTCATGGTTTGTCATATATAACCAAGGTTAGCTCACTTTAATGTACTCAGTTACAAACATATTTTAATTCGTTAGAGATAAAATGAATCTGCATATATTCAGAGGTCCAGTTAGGAGAATAACTGAGTAAACAAGGCCAAAATCAATATAATTTCACATAGCAATGAAAACTGCCAGGAAAAGTGCGGATTAAGTATATTTAATAAATATTTTGGCATACACATGGCTATTATTATATGACATTGGAAGCTTGCAATCAAATACTAGCTAGTTAGATCAAATGTACAATTTTCTACAAAACATAAAAATCCACCAATCTTCTGTTTGGATTTGTACTTTGGTAGTTCTCTAGCCTACAGATTCTATCTTCCTTTGCTTATGAATTCCCTCCCAGTTGGTCTCTGTTGGCTACCATATTTATGCCCTGTCTGAAATCTCACTGTATCTTCATATTCTCCATCTTTTCTCAACTCTTTATCTCCACCAATCTTCTGTTCCTGTCTCCCTTTGTGCTGTCCCAGCCAGTCTATGGGAATTGGATAGTTACTTAGGAATTATGAGCTGTCCCCTTAAGGAAATGCATCTTGGTAAATGTAGTTAAAGGTATCCTGGGAAATGTAGTCCATGGCACGTGACCACATCTGTAATCCTGATTGGTCACTAGTTTGACCCTCCATGGGTTGGGGGAGTTTTACTCACTTTTGCCTGAACTCTAACTCATGGCAGCTGCTCTCTATCCCTATGAGATGGGTTAGGAGATAACCATCTTTTACTACAAGGCAGATATACAAAGGATTGGTCATTAAAGAAGAACTTCATCACAAATGTGAGTTATGAGGATACCTGATGAACCAATAAATGTTCTTTGTTATGGACATCTTGTTGAGTTATCTATCTGCATCTGTACAGTTTATAAATCCACTTCTGTGCAGAAGGAAGAAAACCCTTCATCTTGCACCCTCGTTTTAGGTCAAGATGCTTCAGATTATTTTCTGTCTAGTTTCCTTAGCAATGAGCTTTTTTCTGAAGTTTCTATTCACTATTGCCTTTGATTTCTAACCAATAGTACACTCCTGAAACATTTCCTTGATCCCCTATGGTCTTGCTTTCTGTTGGCCTAGCATTTACCCTGCCGAATTAGCCCTTAATGGTCTCTTAGGAAATAAGATAAAAACAATTTAACTCAAGACAGGGATAGGTAAACTGCTACCTCTATATACTTTGCATTTCAATTCCCTTCAGTTCCATTTCAATTAGCCAACATGGTTAACAGCATGGTCTGCAGGAGTTGTAGACCAAAACATTTAGAGTGCATCAGTTTTATTACCTGCTCTAAAGTGCCATTGTGATTAAGAAACCTACCCCAGAATGAGCAAGTTATTTATCACATTTCTATTCTATTTTTCTTTCAAAGTGTTTGTGTAGCATAAGAGACTCTTCTCCTTCTATTCTGTCTTAAAATGCTGTATATCTATAGGTAGGTAAGTTCAGGTGAATTTCATAGTATTATATTTGAATCTGGGTTTTGTCATTGGTAGTCCAACATTCAAAATACTTAACCTCATGCTGCTGTTTTGTCTTTTTTCCAAATGAACTCCTGTCCCTGTGTAAATCCTCTTCTCAAACTACCTTTTCTTTCACTGTATTTTCTTTCCCCAAATATGCACATTTTTTATTCAGATATTTTCCTTCTTAGCTCCATTTTGTCTCGTCCTCCTAGTGCAGTTACTTTCCTCCTGCTAAATGAATTTCTAGCATCTATGGGCATATTCACACTGCAGCCTTAACTGGAATGGACAACTCTCCACGTCTGACTTGCCCCTGCTGACTCACCCTGGCCAACTCGCTCCAACCAACTCACCCTGGAACAATTCAACATGGGATAACCCAATAGAGGAACAAATAAAATTACAGGTCACCCCAGCCTCTACGACCTCTAATCTGAGAAGGTTGAAACCTAAAGCAAGGCAAGGCCCAGGGCAACTCACTTATCCATCTCTTGAGTTATTGTGTGTTGAATTGTCCCACAGCAAGTGGTGAGTTGGCTGGGATGAGTTGTCCACAATAAGTTCTCCTAGACCTGCATTAAGCTGCTTGTTTATCCATGCACAAATAAGTTGGCAATGAAGCTTGCTAAATAAATTATTTTAGGATTCCCCTTCCCCCCTTTCTCCCCTTTTGACCTTGAAGTAGCCTGATGTTTTGACTGGGCCATATTGATCATAGCTCTTGGTGGATTCACCAGCTTCTTTGCCTCATCTGGACTCATAAAAAAGAAAAAAAGATGACACCAAGTTTTGTTTTTTGCTCTGTCACGTAAGATTAAAAAAGGCAATAGTGACCAGAGGAGGATGTTTGTCTACAATAAAATGAATGGTGGCAGGTGGTAGGACAACACTACATGAGTCCCAAAGGTGCTTTTTCAAGAGGCAACTGGACTTTCTTGTTTTCTTTGAAGATGTTTTGCTTTTCATGTAAGAAGCTTCTTAAGCTCTGGCTGGATGGTGGGAAATGGAAGGATTTATACTCCCTGCAGACAGCTGGTCATTTGCATTCTTTTAGAGAATCTTTGAGGTCATCTGGAGGTTTATCTGTGTCATCAGGGTCACCTGAGTAGTGCAAATGGGTGTGGGGACTTCTTGGAACTGTTGAAAGGACTGTGTTGTAGACCAGAGTTAGATGATGTCATATCCCTTCCCCTCTTTTGAGAGTTGATTGTTCAATTTTGACATAGATGGCCTCTTCAACCCCTTTTTCAAGCCAGTGGTCCTCTCTGTCCAAAATATGGACTTTGCTATCTTCAGAAGAGCAGCCTTGTCTCTTAAAAGCAGGTGGACTGCTGAATCTTGTCCTGATGGATTTGTTCTCCTATGTTGTGTCATGCATTTATGAGGTGGTTGTTTTGTTTTCCCAATGTACAGATCTGCGCACGTCTCACTGATTGTACTGCATATATCACGTTGCTCAATTTGTGTCTTGGTGTTTTACCCTTGGGATGGACAAGCTTCTGCCTTAATGTATTCTTGGGTTTAAAGTGTGTACCTATGTTGTGTTGGCTGGAGATCCTCCTAAGTTTTTCAGATATTCAGATAATAGATCAGGCAGTTACAAGTGGTGAGTGGGAAATTTGTTACTTTCAGACTTGCAAAATTTGGTTAATGTATCCTGACAATAAAAAAAAAAAGTTCATATAGTCCTTTTTCCTGTCTGGTTTACCTGGGGGGAGTGGGGGCTGACACTATCACTTTCAAAAAATGTTAGGAAATTATTTTTTCTACTCTTGCAATTCAAAGTAACCCAACTGCAATAATTTATTCATTTGATTTATGTAGTTCTGCACTGTTAAAGGGGATTGAGCATATAAATATTCCCAGTGTCTTGCAAATGATCTCGTCAGATAGAAGAAACCTACTGTCTGCTCAAGCAAGAAAATAAAACCTTGGGAATATAAACATGCACCTCTTTTCTATCTTAAATTGAATCCATGATTGTGTTGCTAAGGATAAAGAGACTCCACTAGGGATACACTGACTACCTGGTGCCAAGAAGATATTTTATGTTTGCTTAAGCACTTCTGATGAGTTGATCGTGAAATGTTTATGCCTTTATTTCACATAGATAGCATAGTTATAAGTCTGTTTCAAAATAGCAGATTATCTGCCTGTGACATTAGGTTTATGAAGTAATTCTGGTTGTGAACAGCACTGGCAGGACTTGAGTTTAGTTTGAGTGACAATTCTCTTTAGGAATTGTCTTAAAAATAACCTTTAGAAATGCAAAGATTTAGACAGGTATATAACATATAAGGAGTTGAAAAATATATTGAATTTCAAGGTCATATCTTTTTCATACAGTTTCTCTATTGCATTTGAAATTGATTAAACCGCAACATAACTTTAAAGATTCAGTGAACTACTTTGCTTTAGATATGAATTTCAGTAATAGAGATTTGTCTGCTAAAGTGCATATATACAAAAGCATCTGAATGCAACAAACATAAATGCACTTATCACATTTTTCAAAGCCCTCGAAAGGGGCGTTGGTTCTTACCTGATACGCTTCTTTTCATGGAGCTGTTGAGAGCGTCCAGGTTGGGAGGAGCTCCAGTCTCGGCTCTTACAGGCTGAGCTTGAAATTGAGGAACGCCCCTCAACGTCACGTGGTCCTCGGGCGCTCCCCAGGTTTTTGCGCAGACGAGAAGGAAGGTCCTGTTCTCATCACACTCAGGAAAAAGAAATATATTAGATTGCTCGGTCGAACAGCCAGGTTTTCCACCAGACGGCCTACGGGTGGGGCTGGACGCTCTCGACAGCTCCATGAAAAGAAGCGTATCAGGTAAGAACCAACGCCCCTTTTCCATTGAGCTGTCTCGAGTGTCCAGGTTGGGACATACCAAAGCTTGGCTAGTCCTGCGGGTGGGGCCCCGTCTGGTATAGAATCTCTCCTGGGACCCTGAAGACCCGCTGGAAGGCATGCCCAACAGGAGGAACCCCTGGAGGTTGGAATGTCTCAACAAGGGGCCTAAAGAGGAGGCGGAGCTGTCCAGAAGGCAGTCCCGCCAAGGAGGCCAACAGATGTGCACTGGAACCGTGATTCAAGAGACTGGGAAGGTCGACCCGTGTTGGGAATTCCCCTGGGAGAACTCTGGGACAGAGAGAAGGAGGGGAGGAGGGGCCCCTCTGCTAGGATCAGGAAGGCCCCGGGGAACCAATTGCCTGGACATAGCGAGTTCCCGGAACAGCGGCCTGCCCCGGGGGAGCCAGGTTTGGTTCCGCCCAATGGCGAGGCGGACGACTTTACTCAAGGGCCCAGCTGGCCGAGGGCTGCCTTGTCTGGGGATAAAAGTAGTAGTGAAGGCTAGAGATCTGTGTGAGGACCGGGAGCGCAAGGAGGGGCCCCAGCTAGCATTGGATGGGGGTAGATGTGTTGCCGACCAGTCGCCCAGGGCAGGGTGAGGGGGACAAGAGTGCTCCTGGGGTAGGAGCCTGTTGCAGGCAGGGGTTAGAGGTCGGAGTGGAGATTGGCCTTCTCGCACTCCTTCCTCTCTTCTTTTTTTTTTTTTTTAAAGCAAGCGCCTGGGGACGACTGCATTATCGGAACGACGGAACGAACCTCTCCCGGATCCCGGGAGGGCTTCCTGGAAGAGTTACCTCCGGACCCATCCGGCTCCGCTCGGTAGGGAGATCTGTAGGGAGAGGATCGGTAGTATCTGGAAAAGGAGGAGGAATGGGAAGAACCCTGGCGAGGAGAGGGAGAGGAACCTCTGAAGTCAGACCTCCTAGAGAGGGAAGGGAGGTACTTGCGCTTGTTCCGGGTCTCGGCCAGGAATGGGTCGAGAACCGGTCCAAATAACTTCCCCCCAGAGATGGGGGCTGATGCTAGCTTAGTCTTGTTTTTAACGTCCGCTTGCCAGTGGCGGAGCCAGAGTAGACGGCGGGCGGTAACCTGGGACGAAATGGCCCTGGTGGAGAACTTTGCCGCCTGGAAGGTGGCATCTGCCGAAAACTCGGCCGCGGCCAGGATCTTGGCAATGTCCTGGTGCGCCCTGAGATTGGCTGCGGGAACATGCTGCTTGAGCTGCTGGAGCCACTTGATGGAAGACCTGGTGAAAAAAGACGCGGCAGTGGAGGCCCTGACTGCCCAGGCGTCAGAGAGGTGAGCGCGGCACAGGGCCAGTTCAGCTCGCTTGTCCTCGGGCTGGAGAGCATCGAGTGAGTCGCTGGGAGTAGAGCGGGAAGCCAGGCCTACCACGGGCTCGTCCACGGGAGGGGATCGAGCAGGGTGGAGAACTGCGGTTCCAGGTTAAAAACCGCTTGTCCTGGGCGTTGGGGGGAGGGGGCCCGAGGAGGCCAGCTGCCTAGAGACCATGTCTGAGAATATGGGCGGGACAGGGATCACCTCAGTTTCCACCACGGGCTGAGAGAAGAGAGAGTCGGGAGGAACCCCTGCCGCCGCTGGTGGGGGAGGGGGGTTCAGGCCCGAGGTAGTCCTGGCTTTGAACAGGAGGGACCTAAATAGGTGCGGTTTAAAGAGCCCTAAAAACGCGGGCTGGCCTGGAGAGAAGCCCTCATCCTCCGACATGTCCCCCTCTAGGGGGCCTGTTCCCGAAAAGAGTTCGCTGCCTATGAGGGACCCCATGTCAAGGTCCTGTTCGTCCCCAAAGAGGGAAGGGTCCCCGGGTTCTTGGGCCTCCATCCCCTCCATCTCCAAAGGTAAGGTTAAGTCCCCTTGGGGAGTTGCCTGACCAAGCGAGGCCGCTGATCCTAGGGCCTCGGGGGCCGCAGGCCGAGGAGCCAGACCGGCCAGCTGCTGCATCTGTTGCGCTACCCTTTGCCGGATGGCCAGTTCCATAGCCTGCATTAGGTTTTCGGGTATTTCCGCCATGGGGGGTGGGTGAGACTCCTCCGGGCGCAGTTCTACAGCAGTGGTGGGCAAGGTGACCTCAGGGGCCTGTCCAGGCTGTGGGGAAGAAGCAGAGGCAGGAAAGGAGGGGAGAGGAGGATGGGTGGAGGTTGATGGAGCGGAAGGGTCCCGGGGCACAGAGCTTGACTCATGAGAGCGTCTGTCAATTTCCCTTTCGAGGGCCCTGTGTCGCCTGAGGGCATCCCTTTGGGAAGCTTTGGATGGTTCCTGTGCCTGTTTGCGCAGGTGGTGGGATTTAGCCTTGGCCTTCAGAGAAGTGCCACGAGAGGTATTGTCGTCTGCCATCTGGAGAGGAGAGAAAAAAGGAAAAAAATTTTCTGGTTAATGCGAGGCGGTTAACGGGTCTGGGTACAGCCTAAGCAGAGGCTGGAACTCCCAGTGCTCGTATTGCACCCCCTTTTTTGTCAAGGCAACAGAATTGTTCTGCAACGTGTTGGGAAGTAGGGCCTAGCCCGGGGGCCAATCAGCCAGAATAAACGCCAAGCTGTCCCTGCCGGGCGAACCGGGGAAGGGACCTAGGCAGGATTGCAAGTATTTGAGCAGTCCCAGGATCTGCCCAGGAGTCAGGGAAACAATGCGGCCTACTGGTAGGCCTCAGATAAAAACCAATGACCCTGGGGCCGCAGGTAGAAGGAATAATGTAAGCTGAAACCAGGTCTGGATGCGGCCTACATGGAGGCCGGGAATCCCAGCGCACGTTCCACACACCCCTTTTAGTCAAAATTTTTTTTTCTGTTTAAATAGAGGTTTGGTACGAACCAGGGCCTAGCCCAGAGACCAATCAGCCAGAAGGTGAACGCCAGGCAGCTACCCCTGCCGGACGGACCGGGGAAGGGGTGGGGGGGGGGCAGAGCTGCTACTTCGCCTGCTGGGGAAAGGGCTGCAGGGCCAACGGGCCCTATTTCTGCAGGAGGCCTGTCGGTAGAATGAAAGACAGGCTGAGACGTGGGAGTCCCAGGCTGCCTAATGGTCAGTTAAGGCTGCGGCCTGTAAAAGGGCCTCTAGTAATGGCGGACGGCCATGCGGCCACTCACAAGATGGCGGCCGTTCCAGGGCACACCCAAGATGGCGGACGCCACAGAGGGCCCAAGATGGAGGCCGCAAGTAACAGAGGCAGCCCCAGCGGCGGTAAACTCCCAGGGAAAAATAGAGAAATTGACCCTTTGGGAGAACCAGGGAAGCGTACCCTGGGCTAGATGGCGTTCGCGGGGGGGGAACGGCGGCTAAAGCGAGGAGAGGCAGGCAGAAACGAAGCGGCCTCGCGCGGAGCGATTAGGCGGCAAACAAAGCGGTGGGGGGGGGGCAGCGCTCGAAGCGCTCGTTTTCTCCCCTTAAGGAAACAGTTCGGAAGTTAAAAAACACTCCCTGGGGAGTTCAAACCTGAAGTCCTGCGCTGCCTGCCGGTGATCCAGTAGAAACCGATGAGAAGGAGAGGCCTAGAATGCTGAACGACCGGAGCAAGGGAAAAACAGCCTGTTTGCCACGAGGCTGAGCAAAAAACTGGGGAGCGCCCGAGGACCACGTGACGTTGAGGGGCATTCCTCAATTTCAAGCTCAGCCTGTAAGAGCCGAGACTGGAGCTCCTCCCAACCTGGACGCTCGAGACAGCTCAATGGAAAAAACATATTACTAGTGTTTAGACTTGTATTCTTCAAGATATGGGACTAGGGTAGATATCATTTTTCCATCATTATGGGGAATTTTTCCATCATTCCAATATTAGATATAAGAGAAATAAGATATGTGGCTGTTGCTTTTTAAACATGCATTCCTCTGCCTTCTTTGTAAACTTATATGATCCCCGCAGGCTGAATTAAATGCATTTTTGAATATTGATATGATTGATATGAACAGCATGATAGCAGCCTTGTGCTTACTTGGTAACATCATCAGTGTGAGTGTGAGCGGTTTGCTGCCTGTTTATATGCTGCAGCTTACCTTGCCAGTTGTGGTGGGGATGTAATTTTTCCTTGATGGTTCTTTGATTAGAATATTGGTTTTTACTTCATTATTTGTCTGGAGCTGATCCCTGCTTATCTGGATGTGGGCTGTAGTGGATATGTTGCACTAAGAAGTCCACATTGACATTAGTGTCTCATATGAGCCATGGTGGTACAGTTGTTAAACTGCAGTACTGCAGGCTACTTCTGCTAACTGCTAGCTGCCTGCAATTTGGCTGTTCAAATCTCACCAGGCTCAAGGCCTTCCATCCTTTTGAGGTGGGTAAAATGAGGACCCAAATTGTTGGGGGCAATATGCTGACCCTGTAAACTGCTCAGAGAGGGCTGTAAAGCACTGTAAAATGGTATATAAGTCTAAGTGCTATATAAGTATTTCATGCTTTGGCTGGGAGTGGAAAAGTTCATTACCAGCTGCTGGCTGGCTGTTGATAGTTGGCATTTCTGGAGGAGTTGGTGTAAATTTCAGGCTCTTGCACTCTGTTCAGTCAGCTTCTGTTCAGTAGACTTCAGTAGACTCTGTCATTTGCAACTTACTCTTGCTCTGTTCAATTGCAATGTCCTCTTTCAATATACACACCCATGTGCAAGTGCCAAGGAGTCCTTTTCTTATACAGTAGTTGGAACACAGATGTTGTCTAGCTACTAGACATAGTACCTTAAAGGCTAAGTAGAGAAGAAAAAAAGGAAAAAGAAAAGGCTTTTGCTGGCTGTGGTGAGGATTTTGATTCATATTGATCTTCAAAGTCAGTGTAGAGGATGCATGGAATGAATTATCATTAAAGAAAGCTCAAGAACATAGCAAGTCCTTTCTTTGAATATCTTCTCTGCTTTAAGCCTTGGCATCATCATCTGATAGTAGCAAGCCTTTGTCCTTAGAGCAAAGAGTGTACCTTATGGGCCACTCAAACACTTCTGAAAACTATAATAAACTATTTTTATTGCTTCATAAATCAAGATAGTTGATAAAAGTTGACAAGTCCAGTTGATAAAAAGCGTTCATGAAAGAGACCTAAAACAAGACGGATCGACAACATCAGCAAGCTCAGAACCATATTGGTTGGAAACATGCTGAAGATACCTTCATCCTGCAGTGGATAGACAATGGCTAAAATGATTATGATGAAATCAAGACAGAAGCATTAAGATTTGTCATGTAAATAATTGGGCATTTGCCAGGGTCTTGCTATTTTTGATAATCCAACTCTGTTCTAGCAGCTTTTGACTCCATTGCTAGGAAAAACTCAGTGGAAAACCAGCCTTGGAAAAATGATCATTCACATATCATCTGACCATCACTAGCAGTGACTCTATAACTGCTGTTTTGGATCCAGAAATTCCATACTGGACAGTATAAGTAAAAAAATGTAGATAGCTTTTGTACGAAGAAACTGAAACAAATCCAAGATGACAAATGAAGATTATTATACTTCCATGCTGAATCCGGAAAAATAACCATTACTTCAATATATACTCTAAATAACAACATAATAAGCAAGACATAGACTAACAGAGTTGGAAGGGACCTTGGAGGTTATCTAGTCCAACCCCCAAAGTTTTGTGAAAGATTTTTTTCAATTGCTTCTTGAAACTGCAAAAAAAAAAATCTAATTCTTGAATAAGTCAATAATTTCTCCTTCATATACAGATAAAGCTAATTCATTCAAGAGGAATGCTGGCAAATTCCCTCAAAATGTTTCAGTATTATTTACTTACTTACTTACTTACTTACTTACTTACTTACTTATTTATTTATTTAGTCAAGCGATTATAAGATAACAAGTACAAGTATAAACATAGTTATGAATACATGAAATGGATACATACAAGAAAAATAAAAAGAAACAATAGGACAGCGATGGTAGGCATGTTGGTGCACTTATGCACGCCCCCTACAGACCACTTAGGATAGGGGTGAGATCAATAGTAGACAGTCTAAGGTTAAAGTTTTTGGGGTTTGGGGAAGAAACCACAGAGTCAGGTAGAGTATTTCAGACATTTACCACTCTGTTGCTGAAGTCGTATTTCTTTCAGTCAAGTTTGGTGTCGTTTACCTTGAGTTTGTATCTATTGTGTGCTCTTGTATTGTTGTGGTTGAAGCTGAAATATTCATTGACAGGTAGAACATTGCAATATATAATTTTATATACTATACTTAGATCGGACCGAAGGTGGTGTAGTTCTAGATTTTCTAGGCCTAGAATTTTGAGTCTGGTGGCATAAGGTATTCTGCAACGAGTAGAGGAGTGGAGAACTCTTCTTGTGAAATATTTCTGGACTTTCTCAACTGTATTAATATCAGTTATGTAATGTGGGTTCCAGTCTGATGAGCTGTATTCAAGCATTGGTCTAGCAAATGTTTTGTGTGCTCTAGTTAGTAGTGTAATATTAGCAGAGAAAAAGCTATGTAAGATTAGGTTAACAACTCTTAATGCCTTTTTGGCTATGTAATTACAGTGGGCTCTAGCACTTAAATCATTAGAGATTATTAGAGTCTGTTTGTTACTTCCATCTCTCTTTGATATATGGGGATACAAATATCCCTCAAAGAGAGAGAGTATGCTTATTATTCTTCAGTTCATAAAACTTATTAAAGAATGAGACTTAAGGTGTAGACTTAATAAACTTTTATTATTACAGGGAAAGACCAAGCCGAAGTACCATCAAGAGCATTCTTCAAATCAGTTTAACTTCTGATGTTTATTTATCTACACTATGGAATGCTAGCAAAACATTTAAGAGATGATTCCCCCCCGGCATTTCTCTGGTATCAATACCCACAAAGAGAAGAAATGATTTTTTTAGTCATTTGGTGAGATTGTATTTATTTCAAAGGGAAATATGGTAGACCATGTCTATCATACATTTTGTGTATTACTAGCAAGTGCCTGCCCCCAGGAATTAAATCCCCCATTCAAGGTATTTTGGCGAACCTTTTACACAAAGGTGGGGATAAGTGAAGTTGTCTTCTGAGTAACACAAGCCGCTTGGCAGCTAGCCCAGTTTGTGCCAATTTTTGTTCTTTGCTTTTATTCTTGTATTATTTTATTATCCTCTCTGTTTTTATCTATGAACTGTCCAGAGTCACAAGAAATCAGGCAGTGTCAACATTTAATAAACAAAAAATAAGTCAGGAAACTCAAACATGATGTTTCTTGATGCAGAAAAAGCTTTCGACCATTTAGAATGGTCTTTTAGGATTGCAATTTTTCACTAATGTCTTACTTTTCTATTTCTTTTCTGTGCTTTTTTTTGTTTCTATATTTTCTCTTAATGTGTTCAGTTAGATTTCTTTTCAGGAAACAGCAATTATAAGCATAAGATTGAGGCCACAATAGACGCAAGAACTAAAAATTTCCATTATTTCCATTTATGGGCATTTGTTTTTGGATAAGAGAAGAGATTGATATCTGTGCATTATTGGCATAAGATACTTGTCTTGTCTCAGTCCCTTTATTTCTGGCCAATCTAGCCTTCACACCATGGATGCAGTGTTATGAAACCTTGTCCTAAATCATACACAATGGTTTACAAATCAGTGATAATTAAATGTGTAGATCCAATGCAGGAAAATAATTCTAAACACTCTTTAGCTTCCTTTTTTAACAACGTTTTGGGTGATCTATCTCTTTCCTATTTTCTGATGCTTATTCTGTGTATTGTTTTATCTGTCCAACTTCTTTTATAAAGCTATGTCTTGCATGTATGCTCCTTTTCTTTATTATGTAACTTTTAAAAAAATGATTGATGGCCCTGCAGCCATCTACATATGTCTTGAGAGCTCTTTGGGAGAAGAATGAGGATAGTATAGAAATTCTGCTGAACCTGGTTGTGTATATAGGAGAGAGAAAGCAGATAGAGTTCCAAGCTGCAGAATTAAATATTTTGGCCAAGGGTGTCATGTCCGGGCTGTGAACAGAAGCCCAAACTGAACCAAGTGAAAGAAATTAAGGCAAAAGAATTTAAAGAGAGTTAAGAATGAAAGAATTTAGAGACCAAGGACAATCTGAAAGAAGTTAAGACAAAAGTCAGGAAAGAGATAGCCAATGACAGAGGAACCCAGAATTTAGGGAGCCAATTAAATTTCTTTATATTTAGAGAGTTCCAGTGAAAGAAACAATCTGGGCCTGAAAGATTTTTCACTGAGAAGACTCTGCTTGGGGATAACTGGTTGACCAATTATCAGCAGGTATATAGTTTGGGTCAAATATGCCAAAATATTTTTTCCTGAGTTTTCTTCCTATAATTCCTGCATAACGTATTGTTATATTTTCCATGCTGCAGGAGGGGTGCTATAGGAAGGATGTCTTTGAGGTATGGTCAGAAAAAAATCAAAAAGTCAGCTATGATGGTGAGGTCAAGGCTCCATGCATATCCCTGTGCTCTAGAATTTCTTTTTGTAGTATTCTCAGTTTACCTTATTGTTGCAAGATAGTAGCAGATATTGTTTTCACTGCACATCTACATCATCATTCTGCAACACCTCTGAGTACCTCTGCTTCCTGTTTCTAAAAGAACTCCGAGGATATCTCTGGGGATTTAATTTTGAATATGAGAAGCTGTGGAGGCTGCAGAGATATCTCCAAAGGTAAGTGCAAGATACAGTCATCAGATAAGTGCAAAAATACGAGACACACATTCAATAAAATATCACCTTTCCCCCCCTTCCTGTTTTAAAAGATTTCTTAAAAGTAGGTCATCGAAGGAGGCTGGTAAACAAATGCAAAAGAAATCCAACATTATTGGAAATAATTTTTTCTCACTTTCACTGGTTGGCAAATGAAATATAGTATTAATTCCTTACAGCTGATCTGTCAAACTCTAGGAAGGAAATTCAAGTTTCCTCTTCTCTTATCATCACTGTAGAGCAAATTAATTAACTGCGGTGAGAATCTCAAGACATTTGAGAGATACAGAAATAGTTTACCTGTAGAGTTGACCTTAATATAATTTCTGCTGTCCAGATTAATATACTCCTGTTCATTTGCTGGCAAGAGATATGCAGCTTCCTCTCTATCTACTGCTGACTATGTGGCAAATCTGCATTATCACTCATAAGCCTCATTATTAGCAGCCAATTTCATTTCCCCTTGGCTGAAGTACATTGTGATTAAAACTGATTAGATAACATTATACTTAAAACTGCTCAAGTGGCATACTTTTTTTTTAACAGTGGAAGAATATCTTTGTTATTGTGCCTCGGGTTTTCTAATAATGTACTGGATGTATTCTTGCACTCAATTAGAAATGAGCTATGAGCAGATGGAAACCAGGAGTCCAATCTAGATCACAAGATAATAACCCAGAAATGTAGGGCTCTCTCTCTCTCTCTCTCAATCTCTCTCTCTCTCTCCCCCCCCTCCCTCCCTCCCTCCTCCAAAGAGCAAGACTGACAGATGCCTCTAAGCAAGATATTATGCTTGGTTCTCTTATAATCCATTGACCAGCATTGATAGTAAGAACGTGCAGTTTAGATGTTCCATTCTATTTGATTATGGGGAACAGTACAAGATAGGTTCAGACAATTTGCACAGATGCAATAGAATCTCCAGAAAGTGATTTTAGTGACAGGAGAATGAAAGAGAATCTTGGATTGTGCATTTTCACCTTTTTTATATTAACGTTATACAGTACAACATTAATGGTTGTTGTGCGTGGATCTATGTTCAGAAGTCTGATTAAGCATCACAGTCTCTTCTATTTTTGCAGGTGCTTTTCTATTTAATATTCATGATTTGACACCATAGATGTATTATTGCTTTTCTTTATCTTCTTTGGTAAGGACAGGGTAAGCTTGTTATAAACAAGGGACAGAATCTCTTTCACACTTCCACTGAAATAACTAGAATGGAAATTTTCTGCACCAGATAAAAAGTTGGTTTAAACTTTATTCTGACAGATTTATAACATTAAGTCTATGCAGGATACAGCAGTAATATTTTCTCTCTGTGTATTGCCTATATCCCATTAACAATGGCTTCATGTTTCAGCTGTTGGATTGGGCTGGCAGATCTCCACATGCAGAATTGGTAGTCTTCTAGCACAGTAATTATGCTTTCTGCGGGTATTCAGATATTCCTGAATTTATAGCCACAACTTCCACCACTAAACAGTACAGCCGTTAAGTGAGTCACACCAATTTCATGATTTTAAGTGAATCATGCAGTTTGTTAAGCAAATCACATAGTTATTAAGCAAATCCATCTTCCCCATTGTCTTTTTCTGTCAGAAGCCACTTGGGAAAGTTGTAAATGGCAATCACATAACGGCAGAGTCGTAAGTGCACATAAGCCACTTTTTTTTCCAGCACTATTATACATTTGAATGGTTGCTAAATGAATGGTCATAAGTTGAAGACTATCTGTAATTATCACTTACAGGTCCCTGCATTTATGTCCCTGCACTTATCACTTGCAGGTAGAAGTGTGGTGGTTTAATGGTTAGAATGTAGTACTTACTGCAGTCTAACTCACTGCTCACTCCAGGAGTTTGATTCTGAATGGCTCAAGGTTGACAGCCATCCACCCAGATTCTTGGGGACAATATGTTGACTCTATAAACCACTTAGAGAGAGCTGTAAAGCACTATGAAGTGGTATATAAGTTTAAGTGCTATTGCTATTGCTATCACAGCAACAGAGATCCACTGAGCATTCTGGGATTTGATTAAACTTTATGCCTCCCTCAGCTGATAACATTCAGATAGAGAACAATGCAGAGGTGCGATTCAACTGGTATAACAACTGGTTTGGTGAGCGTGCACACTGCCTGCGTGCTTCACATTTTAAAAAGCTAATACTGCAGCAAACTGCAGTATCTTCAACTGCAGCTGAAGAAAACAGCTGAGGCGCAGCAAACCGCCCTGCTGCATGAATCAACTGTGCTCTAACAAAAAGACATAAAGCACAGGAGAGAGCAGAGATGGGTGCACATGCTTATTAGAGTGATATAGTTCGGAGCCACTGATTGTCAGAACAAGAGGTTTGCCCAAACTGGTCTGAACTGGGAGAATCCCACCCCTGGAACAATGGCTTAGATTAAGCACTCTTTCTGAACTATGATCTCCTCATTCTGTTGCTTATCTTACTTTTCTACCAATATTGTCTACAGTGCAAATACTCCTCTGATTCACATATTCCCTCCTTGTTCCCATAGGGTGCTTCTCAACAAGCTATCTGAAAGGTCAACGTCAACATATATAATTGCATACAGTTCCGTTTGCACGCTACAGTACTTCTTTTTCAATGTTTACATGAAACTGTATTATTCCCTTGCTAATGAGAAGATATCCATTAAGTTCTTTTCAAAGTATGAACTTCTAGAATCCCCACTTATAAATGGCTAGGAGCTTGTTGATAAGTTAAAGTGGTTTTTTTTTTTAATGGACTTTTTAGCTTGGACAGCAACAATTCTGCACATGGTAGCTTGTTTAAGAGAAAAATGAGCTGCATTGCAAATTTATAGATCTTGTTTACAAATATTAAAAATATACAATACTCAGAGGTTAGAAAAAAACATGGAGTGCAAAGCAGCAAAGATGATCATGTAACAGTCCAAATAATGACAATTATGAATATAAAAATTGAGGTTCAGCCAACAGTAACTCTTGGAATGAACACGAACAAAAAAAGTTATTTACTCCATTTTTGTATCTTGAATTTACTGAGATGTGAGATCAGCTTTCTTGCAAAACGTCAAGAGAAACAGAATAGCAAAAGCCAAGGGAACAAATCTTTTACTTCCCCGTCACATTCAACTGATTATCACAAATAAATAAAAATGTGTCTTTTATGCCAGGTTTTCAGCTGGGCCTCCTTATCTGCAAGTAAACATTGCTGTGGGTGAAATTCTTACCCTACAGAAGTCAGTGGGAACCCTGCCATAACTATAAATGGGAAGCTTGATTCTGTAAGCAGAAACTATGGAAGGATCTAAGTAGCTTTCCAATAATTTTAAAAGCAGTTCAATGGCAAAACTATGAACTTTCATTCCTTCATGTATGCTTTGCAACATATTTTTTTTGGTCTACAATGTTGATATTACCTACTCAGATGAAGGTACCTTCTTTTACACCAGATGTTTGATTAATATTAAAAGCAATGAGACAATGTGATTTCCACAAGGCCATGGGAAAGATGTCAGCCCCACAGTGTAGACCAGACCAAGAAATAAACTTGACAGAAGTTTGAAACTATTTCTTATTAAGATGGATAATAGTACAAGATCTTGCAAGTTTAATTATGCTTTATGTGAATAAGAGGAGTGTCTGTCCGTGCTGTTTATACCTACTGTATGCATGATTTAGGCTTACACCATGTTTTCCTCTCCTCTCCTCTCCTCTCCTCTCCTCTCCTCTCTTCTCTCTCCCCCTCCATTTCACTCCACTCCATATATTAAAGTTGAACCTGTTATCTCTTCACTGTTCTTCTGACCTGTCCAAATTCAAGTTGAAGAAGCTATTCTGAAATTCTGGAATGGCACTTATCTCTACTAGAATAGGATCACTATTTAGTGGAGAATGGTTATAACATGCACAGAAGCTTTTTTTTTTTTGGACAAATCACTGAGTCAGGGATAAACTCCATCTCAGCAGAAAGATTGGTTATTTAATCTATTGGCTGATCTAGTTTGTTTTAAAATGAGACATCACATAATCTTCCATATAAAAAGCTATTTGAGGGGTGATGTTGAACATAAGAAATCTAATGTAACCAATAGTTTTATGGAGAGATCCAGGAGTGATTCATGGATATCTGTGCTATCTAGAATTTAGGCTATCAGCCTAAAATACCGTAATAGAATAAAATACTGTGGTAATTGAGGTAACAGGTTAATGATAATTGAAAAAAGGCTCTCTTACTTGATTGTTTTATGGTTATGAAAAATGCAAATTCTTTAAAATGCCATATTCATATTTCCTAAAAAGGGAGTGTTTATTTATAAATAAATAATTGGTATTATTACATGCTTTCAGTGGATTGTTTAAAAATGTTGTGATTTTATTAATTCCAAAAAAATTCTTAATCATGCTGTGAGGTAGGAGAGTCAAATGCTTCTCCATAATCAGTCCAAATGATATAGACTTTTCCTAAATACTGTTCTGTCAATCAAAAGTTGATCTTTTATATTTCTTAAATTTTTGAAATTCCAGTTTTGCTCTGCAAGTTACAATGAATTTGAAATCATGTGTTTGTAAACATACTTACAAGGATTCTGGTAACAGCTTGAATGTTAGACTAATAAACTGATTGGGCAAAAATTGTTGGGTGCTTTTTCTTTTCCTTTCAACAATATGGAGCTATAAAAAACCACTCATCTAATTTATCCTTGTTGCAACAATTGTCTGGAACTACTTGTAAGATGAGAATTTAAAATGAGAGGATGTTTGATTCAAAACTTTTCATGTGCAGGTAAGATTATCAACCTTGATGTCAACCAAAACCAAGCATTTAATAGTGAGTGCCATACCATGTGTACCAATCAAACAGGTGGCAAGAAAGTAGGTGCAGGCAGGCACAACACAGGTTATGTAGACAGTAAACAGTGTCAGACATAAAGATCTCAAGTGCCTATATACAAATGCACAAAGTCTGGGGAACAACAGGGTGAACTCGAACTACAAATACATAAAGTAAATATGATATAGTTGGAATAACAGAAACCTTGTGGAATGAAATCCATAACTGGAACATACTGATAGAAGGATACAAACTATTAAAAAAACCCAGACCCCATAAAAGAGGAGGTGGAGTTGCACTGTATGTAAAAGACCACTATATTGCTACAGAAATGCATGAAACCAAAGATGAAAACAACCTAGAATGCATATGGGTCAATATAAAAGAAAAAAAGAATGACATGGCCATAGGTGTATATTATAGGCCACCCAATCAAGCAGAAAATATAGATGTCCTTTTTGCCAGCCAACTAACAAACATATGCAGAAAACACACAACAATAGTAATGGGAGACTTCAATTATCCTGATATCAATTGAAAAACTAATTCTGCATCAAGTGAGAAATCAAATAAGTTCCTAACCAACCTAGCTGACAACTTTGTTGTCCAAAAGGTAGAGGGTGAAACTAGAGGGACAGCCATACTGGACTTAATTCTTACAAACAGAGAAGAAGTGATAGAGGGAGTTGAAACTGCAGGAACCTTGGGTGAGAGTGACCATGTCATACTAGAATTCAACATAACACAAACACAAACAACAGAACATAATGACACCAGAGTCTTGGATTTTAAAACAGCTGATTTCAATAAACTCAGAGAGAACTTGGGAAAGATTCCATGGATGAAAATCCTAAAGGGGAAAACAACTCAAGAATCTTGGGAAACTCTAAAAAGTATGATCATAGAAACTCAGACCAGCACAATGCCACTGAGAAAGAAAAACAAGAAATCCAAGAAAAAACCAGCATGGCTGCACAAAGATCTCTCTGGCAAATTGGAAGAAAAAAGGACAAGTACAAAAAAATGGAGAGAAGGACATACAACTAAGGCAGAATATCAGCAGATAGCCAGAATCTGCAAAGACGAAGTCAGGATAGCAAAGGCAAAGAACGAACAAAGACTTGCAACAAAAGTCAAAGATAATAAAAAAAAAGTTTCTTCCAACATATAAATAACAAGAAAAAAATCAAGGAAACAGTCGGTCCACTAAAGAGAGAAGATGGCAAGGAAGTAACAGGCAACAGAGAGAAAGCAGAACTGCTGAACTCATTCTTTGCATCCGTCTTCAAGCAAAAAGAAACTATAGCTCAACCCACCAAGACAGACCAGAAATAAAAGTTAAAATAAGCAAAAAAAATAGTAAGAGAACACCTGTCTGATCTTGATGAAAACAAATCACCGGGGCCTGATGGATTACACCCCAGAGTTTTAAAGGAGCTGGCAGAGGTCATCTCAGAACCACTGCACCATATCTTTCAAAAATCCTGGAGCACTAGGGAACTACCAGAGGACTGGAAAAGAGCTGATGTGGTTCCCATCTTCAAAAAATGAAAAAAAAAAAACAGACCCAGGAAACTATAGACCAATCAGCCTAACATCAATACCCAGGAAGATACTGGAAAAGATAATGAAAAAACAGATCTGCCAACATCTAGAAATAAGTAAAGTAATAACTAGCAGTCAGCACGGGTTTATTAAAAACAGATCATGCCAAACCAATCTTATTTCATTCTTCAACACAGTGACTAAATCAGTAGACCAGCAAAATACTGTGGACATAATATATTTAGATTTCAGCAAGGCATTTGACAAAGTAGACCACAACCTACTTCTTAGTAAGCGAGAAATAAGTGGAATAGATAGCACCACCACTAGATGGATTTGCAACTGGCTGGCAAACTGTACTCAACGAGTAGTCCTTAATGGGTCTAAGTCTACATGGAGGGAAGTAAGCAGTGGGGTGCCACAAGATTCCGTCTTAGGCCCAGTACTCTTCAATATCTTCATTAATGACTTAGATGTGGGAATAGAAGGGGATCTTACCAAATTTGCAGATGATCCTAAGCTGGCAGCTGGCAGAAATAGCTAACACCCAGGAAGATAGGCTCAAGATCCAGATGGATCTTGACAGACTAGAACACTGGGCCATATCTAACAAAATGAAATTCAATGTAGAGAAAAGTAAAGTCCTACACTTAGGCAAGAAAAAACAAAAGTACACATATAGACTGGGTGAAACCAGGCTCAATAGCAGTAACTGTGAGAGGGATTTTGGAATCTTAGTGGACAACCAGCTAAATATGAGCCAGCAGTGTGCGGTAGCAGCCAAAAAAGCTAATGCAATCCTAAATTGTATTAACAGAGGATACAATCAAGATCAAGGGAAGTACTAATACCACTCTATAAAGCCTTAGTAAGACCACACCTAGAGTACTGCATCCAATTTTGTTCACCACATTACAAAAAAGATGTTGAGACTCTGGAAAAAGTACAGAGAAGAGCAACCAGGATGATTAGGGGACTGGAGGCTAAAACATACAATGAATGGTTGCAGGAACTGGACTTGGCTATTCTAGTAAAGAGAAGGACCAGGGGAGACATGATAACAATCAGGACGAAGGGGTCAAGCTATTTTCTAAAGCACCTGTAGGCCAGACAAGGAATAATGGATGGAAACTGAACAAGGAGAGATTTAACCTGGAAATAAGGAGGAATTTTCTGACAGTGAGAACAATCAACCAATGGGACAACTTGCCCTCAGAAGTTGTGGGAGCGCCATCACTTGAGATTTTCAATAAGAGATTGGACTGCCATTTGTCAGAAATGGTGTAGGGTCTCCCGCTTGGGCGGGGGTGGTGGAATAGATGACCTACAAGGTCCCTTCCTACTCTGATTATCTGTTAAATCTGTTAAACTTTCTTAGTCTGCTCTTTTACAATATATTTTATTAGTACAGTATTTTCCTTTTGTTCAGATTTTGTTCATTTTTCAATTTCAAGCATTTATCTGACTATTTCATTGTACTTTATTTGGTTACTCTAAGGATTTTTCCAAAATGCCAACATTTCTTCCTTATTTTAAGATATTCAATTCATATTTTCAGTTAAGCTTTGAAAAAAAAAAAGAAATCGATATTTCAAATGACCTATTCTGCTAAAAGTGCTTGATTCAACCACTCTCTGTTTTAATTCTTTTACAACTTCTGTGATTGCTTTGCTATCCAGGTTGTATCACTTTGTCAAATTTGCTTTTGTTTGCTCATTTTTCAATTTTTATTTCTTTGAATTATGTAGGGTGCTAATATATTTATTGAAAATGTTTCCCTTTATTTTATTTTCACTTAGGTGTTTAATTTTTAATTTGGCTTGCTTTTAGTTTATCAACCAATTTTATTGCTATTATTTTTGCATTGCTATACAATAGCCGATCAGTTTCTTTGATTTTTTCTTGTCATAATTGTCTGGGCAACCATACAAAATGTAATTGCAATGTTTTTTGAGCAGATTTCAAAGGAAGTGATCTTTGTCTTACAATTGCTGTCTTTTTATTTATTTGTTTATTTCTATTTTAAGTTTCTAGACTGCGATACTTATGGTCACACTTAGGTACGTGTGTACAAAATTGTACAACTCTTTTACTTGTAAATGACTTTTTTGGTTTTAATTGTAATGTAACACGTGCGAACAAATACTTAAAACTTAATGTAAACTGCTCCAAACTTGATTGTAAAAAAAGCCAATTTTTATAACAGAATTGTAAAAGTCTGGTATGTTTTATCTGATTCTGTTGTCTCAGTCATTAACACTCACAGCTTTAATTCTAACTTAACTTCTGTAGACCTCACTACATTTTAAGGGCTCGCTAAGGTGGCAAATATGTGCGCTAGTCTGTTTATCATCCCTGACACATTTTGATCTTCTTATTTTCTGTGTTTGAATTTGTAATTTTTGTTTGATGAATAAAATAAAAATCACTGGAGGAGGTTGTTGTTGTAACTCAAACAACTGTGACTCTGCTTTATTGTTTGACTTTGTTGTTCAAAATCATTTATTATTGTTACAAATTATTTTCTCAAGTTCTTGTTCCTTCCCATTCAAGTTTTCTTTTATTTTTCTCTATGAACTCTTTAAAGTTTTCCAGAATGGGACCAAATGAGGATTTGTAAGAGTTATGAGTCACAAAAAGCATGTTTAAAAGGTGCCTTATCTCTATATAAGCCTTTCACATTTTTCTTTTTAGTGCTATAATCCACAAGAAAGTACAGCAGCTCTATCTTGTGGCTGTGCTATATTCTTTTGTTTATCAAAGAAGGATTTTCATCATTAACAAGGTGAACTCTGGAAAAAAAAAATAGAGAGAGAGAGAGAGAAAAAGAAGGCACATTCACACACCGACACCCTAGTAACATACAGAACTCCTAACTAAGGCTCACTGGACTGTTTTTGAAAAGTGATCTGTAATATTTCAGCAATAAAAGACCTCTGCTTTGTATGCTCCAAAGTGCCGACGGTATCTTTGCAAGGGGTGGGGAAGAGAAAGAGTAGTAGCTGACAATTCAAAGACATACCTTATCTGAATAGTGTTATTGTGAAGGGAATAGAGTGGCAGACAAAAGATGGGAAACTACAGAAAAGGAATCAGATATCAGAAGTCCATTGTAAGAATGGCTAATAGAACATCGGGCAAAAGGCTCAAAGCATGAGTGACAACTCAAAGACAAGATGGGATTTCATACCTTTCCCAAACATTGCTTCCTTCAAAGAAAGTTTCAAATCCCAGGTGGATTCCTTAATAAATTAACAAAGAACATTCTCCCTGGAAGATGAAACTGATGCCTAAAGTTAGTAAGTCTTCTCTGCTGTTTTTTCTAAGACCTCCCTGCCCCCCTGCCCCCAAAGAGAGAAAAGGGTCACCTCATCCAGAGGTTTAGCACTTATTTCTGCTCACCCCAAAACATTTCAAGCAAGCATATATTCATACAATCATGCTTTAAGTGAACAATTTCATAAGACTGTGATTATTCCAAGCAAGAAAGGAGTTTTATATGGACTATGTCAGGGAAAGGTAATACTAGATATATTTCAAGCCAGATTTTAAAAGCTTTCTACCTGGATTGAACTGAGACGATGTCAGAGTGAAATGTGTTAATTTTTTTTTTTTTGCAACAAAATTGCAAAGCTCTTGTGGCATCTTAAGAAACACACATCTGTGATCTCTTAAGCTTTAGTGGACCACCCGTTTTCTTCATCATAGGCATGGAATCCATTCCTGGGGCAACAGTTGTTACAAGGAGGAAGGGAGGGAGGCACAGGAGATAGTTAGGAAACAATAAAAGAGAGGTGAGAAGTACTGAATATTTCCAATGGTGACATTCTTGCATTGATGAACTCGTGGACATACTTAGTCTAAGTAGCTTAGGCATTGTGTAGCTGATTGTTTGAAGGTTTGCTACTGAATTTCAGCAATGTTAGAAGATTCTAGGGATTTTAGAGTTTCCATATGGCTCATAAATACTGTTTGGCTGATCTAAATGTAATGGTGATCTAAATGTAAGTTAAATATACGTGCATATATCAGAATGTCAGATAGGATATCAATTCTGTTCCAAACTCAATCCTACAATATTCAAAACCACAAACACCTTTGTCAACTTTAAATCTTTCTGTAAATAAGAGAACCATTGACAACTATATCCTTCTGCCACCAGTTCTTCTCTTGATTTTATTTTATATTCCCTTTGACAAAATTCTAGTATCTTACAATAGGTTAGCTATTGGTGTTTGCTTATTATTTCTTGTCTATAAAATGTTTCTTCTGCTGACAGCCACAAAGATGTTTTGGGGTACAACCTGGGTATTTCTGAAGAAACATCTTCAGAGAAAAACCAGAAGTCCAGTTGCCTCTTGAAAAAGCACCTTTGGGACAACCATGACCTGGATGACTGAGAATCGCCATACACAAGTAGTTTGAACCTTGAACAGAATTGGGCACATTCTGTATTAGTGCTCAAGTTGGCATGCAAACTTACGCTTGATTTATTTCTTGCATTTCTGATTTTCAAAGCCAACCCTATACTTGCTATCATGCCCTGGGATTAAGAGCAATACAAAGCACTGAAAATACTGGATTGCCTCTAGGGAATCTCCAAACTAGGGTGCACAACCATTTTGTGCATTGAGGGCCACAGTGATTGGGGACAGGACTAAAATGAAATGCAATTGCATTTCATTGATATCTACATATAATTAACATTATAATTAAATTATTGATTCTCCAGCCATGTGTATCAGTTTTCCTTTGACTTCAGATTGCACCCTGCTAACTTAAAACCATGGACATACTGCAGATGCAATAGAATCTACCTGGGGTGGCTGCTCCTTGTGTTTTCTGTAACAGTTGAATAAATAAAAACAGTCTTGGGCAAACAAATGAAAACAGCACATGTGCCACAGATTTCTCTTATTACATTGAAAGTAAACCTGAACAATTGCTCCAATCTCTGCATTATCTCAACAGTAAGCAAAACATCAAAGTAATGTATAATAAAACCCAACTTTCCGACGACCTCTCCTGCCTTAAAAAAGGTGGAATATAGAGTGCCAAGGACTTCTATTAGTACCATCCATTTTGTTAGCATTTCTCCAATTTATCTTGCATTACTAACCCCTCGGAGTACTATTCCTATTGTAAATATTTAAGCATTACTGTTGACATAAAGATAATACTGACAAATTGAGTTAACATTTCTGCTGAGGATTACTGACCATGTGCAGTGCTGAGCAACTTTTAACACCCACACCAAGCCCCCCTCTAGCCCACGCCAAGCTCTGTTTAGTCTACAATATGGCCGTGCTTTTCAAATGAATTTTGAGCTGTAATTTACACAAAACGTGAAACAATCTTTCTGGGATCAATTAATTGTTTGACTTTCTTAATACATTTCCATTTTAACTAGATTAGGTCTGCATCAAAAGGATAGTAATGGGTGAAAGATGTCAGTGCCCTCAGAAGCAAGAGAACGGGTTCCCTCAGGCCTCCTTGATTTGTGACTCATCAAGCTACTGTCCATGTTTGTGGATCACCAGCAACTCTGTAAACTTCCTGTTTATATTATTTGCCTGAAACTGAAAACAAAGGTGAATTGGTGAGCGCTTGGCAAGGGATGCTACCTGGCTGGTTGTGAACTGTGTTTGGCTTAGTAGGTTACAATTAGTACACAACTGTGTAAAAGTACAGATTAAGAGTATCATTGTGGTACTTATTAATATACAAGTAACATAAATTCATGAACACCAATTAGCAGTCGGAAGATATGATGAAAATTCCTTCATTGCACAATAAACAGGCAGATTTCACCATAGTCTCAAATGGGAAACTGTGGAGCATTTTAGACCAAACCATGTCCCAAAATGCTAGAGAATTCCTGGAAATTCTGGAAGTTGGACAAATGACCCATCAATTGGTAGATAAACAGCATCTATATACCACTCAAAAGACAATCAAAAAGCCGAAAAAGAAACAATTCTGCTCCATTGTGGTTTAAATTGTTTTGCTTTGGTGTTTGCTTTGCTTTAAAAAGTTTTGCTTTGGTGTTTTTAATTTGTTCTAATTGTTCGTATTCCATGTATTACTTTTTATTTGACAAAGAATATTAAGCACTTATTGTTTAGTATGATCTATGTACATAGCCAAGACAGAGAAGTATGCAGGTAGTTTTGCTTAGCAACCACTCATTCAGTGATTGTTCAAAGTTACAACAGGCCTTAAAAAGATTTACAACTGGTTCTCAAAGATGTGGCCATCCCTGTGGTCATGTAATCACAATTTGGATGCTTGATAACTCACACACATGATAGTGTCCCACAGTCACATGATCACCATTTACGACATTCAAAGTTGGCTTTCAATAAGCAAAATCATTTGAGATGTGACTGTGATGCTCCTTGACAAAATATCCATCACACTGTGTCTGAATGTCCATCAAGAGCTTACACCAGCCCATTGTCTGATTTTTTTCAACATAGACCAACCTGTCCTTGAATGGCTGGGTGGACTGGACATTTGAACCACTATAAGTCCATGTATTTGCCATACACTAAATAAAATAAACTGGAGAAGCTTGCAGAAAGTCACAAACCAATGTGATGTTGTGTTTAAAGTTCCTGGGTGATTCAGTTAACAACCTGAAATGGTACAGATGTTGTAAATTAGCCAGGTCATGTGACATTTCTCTTTGTAACTGTGTTGCTTAATGACAGAATTCCCAGTTCTAACTGCGGGTGATAAGAAAGATCTATCTGGGCTATGTTGACCCCTTGAAGTGTGAGTGTCAACTAAAAATACTTTTTTGGTCTTTTTAGTTGCCAGCATAAAGGGAGTGGGGAAAGTAGTGCATTCCTTAAATGCTGCAGATAATTGCTAAAGATGTTGGCGCACAAGTTTATTATTGGAGATCATGATTGATGACTCTTGGCTATGGATGTGTCCCATTGGAGAATATACATCCAGGGGTGGGGGGAAGACCAGGGTCAAGGGTGAAATGAATGATGTGTCTTAGAGTCTGCTGCATCCAGGTAATGCCGACATGGTCACTCTTAATAAATAATTTTTTTTTACTCTGAGAAATGCGGCTAGAGACTTATGATTTGAATGGGGGTGGTTTGTCGGAGCCCTGACACTGAGATTTTGATTGACAGTACAATCCTAGACTTTTGTCTGTTCCAAATTATATATAAATACTGAAAAATCTTGTGAGATGATTAAAAATATATTACCTTACCACCCTCTGATGTAAGTAAGTATAACAATGACACCCACATGTATACTATCATTTTTATTTTGCATTTTTTCAACATTGATCTTCTTGGTTTCTTTTTAGTGCATTTTTTCCAGATATTGTCTAACATAGGACCTCAGAGGAAGCTTTCAGACTTGTCCAACCTGTGAAATGTCTAGAGAACTTTCTATGATTTTCTCATGAAGAATCTCTTGAATGTCACAGCCACAGTGGACATGAATTAAAGATCTGAAGCAATTTCTCTTTCCCAATCCTAGCCATATGGAAACAGCCCAATAAAGATCTAGCTCCTGATAATTGATTTCTGTTAGTTTTACAGTTGACCAAAACAAAAATTATGGACAAGAAAGGATAAATAAATGTTGAGAATTCTGGAGCTGAGCTCTTGAGGTTTTGAATCTTTTTACCTTTTTCTCCAATTATCCATGGAAAGAACTTCCTCTCATTTACCTCTGTGTCTGTGTTGTGCTTTGAACTGACTGGAAAATTCTTAGGCTCTTCCCTTCAGGCTACTTTCTACAGGTGAATCTTCTGTCTTTCCTTGTTTTCTGAACTGAAGGGTTGATGTTAAAGGCTTTCTATTGGACCTCAAACCATGTGATCCTGTTCATCAATAAACTTTCTTTCCAAGTGGCTTCCATGTTTTCAGTGTATTTTTCCCCACGTGGAACTGAACCCAGAAGGATATTTCTTCAACAGAGCAATTTGCCTCCAGAAGTTGTGGTTGCTCCAACACAGGAAGTTTTAAAGAAGAGATTGGATAACCATTTGTCTGAAGTGGTGTAGGGTTTCCTTGCCTGAGCAGGTGGTTGGACTAGAAGACCTCCAAGGTCCCTTCCAACTCTGTTATTCTATTTCTATTGAATTAGGCCACTTCTTTGATTTACTTCCTCAATAAACTTTCTGAAGTTTGATTAACTTCCTTAATAAACTTCATTTGTTTGAATAGTCACCACGATTCTTTCTAGATACTTTGGAAATGCTGTTTTTTTTTTTTTACAAATATGCTCTGTGATATGCAGGTGATGAATGGTCTGAAGGGTTCATACAGGATTACCTGTAACTTTTCCCTAGAGTTAATGGGATGGAGAGCAGGAATTTTGATCTTTGGGCACCTATACAAAGCATATTGTGAATATCTCGGCTGGAAAGATTTTTCCATAGCTTCTGATGAATTTTATGCATGAAGTAGAAAGAAGGGGTTGTATTTGATTTAAAATGCCATTTGATTTAAAAGCTTTTAGGTTACTCATCACATGCTTCCTTTCTGTACGTTCCTTTCTTGATGGTATTTTCAAATTCATTTTATTCCTGAATGTACCACATGTAGAATGTAGAAGACCCCCACTATATTTTTTTCTACTCCGTATCTCTTTATTATTACATTACATCATCTCTCTATCTCCATCATCCCCCTTTCCTTCCAAAGATGAAAAAGCAAATGAGAGAGATCAGTGGAAACATGAGAGGATTACTCAGTGAAACATTAGAATTCATGAATGCCTCAAACACCATATTTCACCCAGGACTACTCCACCCAAATGCTCTTCACCTTTGAAACTAACTCCAAAAGCGAATTGGCTTTTGTCACACACACCCAATGAGAAATGGTACTACAACATCACCAACAACACACGCAGGAGGGATATTCTGCATTGCCTTAGTGGGAATCTTCACGTTCCACGGACAGTGATCTCATGATGATAAAAATGTAGGAGGCTTGCTGAGAGTACATTAAGATTTTCCCCAGATTAGGGGAACCATACGCCAGTCCTGACCTAGCAGAGTTGTATGCTCTCCAGCTGTCTCTTCTCTATCCTGCTGGCAGGAGCCCAGTATGGCTTTGGATAAAGTGAAGTCTCTGCTATGGATTTTTTCCTCCCCTGACTGGAGGATTGCTCTCTAAATCAGAATAAATGGAAAAAGAATTATTCCAAGAAGAAAGAACACTTTTGCAAATGTTTAATTGGACTGATAATGATCATATTAGCATGTTCAAATTTAAATACAGTAAGAATGATACACCCAGGCCTCTGAAGGAGCAACTGAGCAACTGTATGAATTTGTTATTTCTCCCAGGCAGAAAGTCAGGGAATGACATCTCCCATATGTTGTTCTCACTCTCATCATCCCACTTTCAGCAATTACAGACTAAATTGTGCAAGAATCGGGTTATCTTCCAAAATCTACAACATTCATAGATAGGAGCAGAGAAATGACAAATGTTAGTCCTTGGTGGCTGAATTTTTATGGTTGGAAATCCCAGAATCAACGGCACTGACTCTTTGGCACCTCATGACCATAATGGATAAAAGGGGATGTATGGATATATTCTGGATTTTGGGTTTATTCTGCATCGATTTATTCTTGTTCTGTATTGATTCTATCAATTTATTCTGTGTTCCCCTTTGTCTATCATCTTGCTTGTTTTTTGTTTTATGAGACTTATAACCTCAGATCAAACCCTTCTGTCTTTCTTTGTAGGCCCATTTCCTCTTTGATTCTTCTCCTACTAGGAAGTTACTAGCTGGATATTGGCCTTGGCTGTCCCTATTTATTTCCTGTAAATAGAATCTTCTTTCTGTTATAGGTATAAAACCTGCTTCACTAATAACTGATCAAGTTAGATCACCTTTCTTAAGAACACTCCCATATGTATCCAGAATGCCTCAGCTCATAAATGAATCGCTGAATCACAAAGTACAAAACCACATTTTAGCTTACACTGTTATGTAAACTGAGCCAAAGCAATTCATTTATGGCCCAGTATTACATGCAAAATTTAATATTGAGGTAATAACCTTTTCACACATTCTAATTGTTTTTTAAATTATAATTATCATCTGTTAGTCAATCCATATAGATGTGAAAGAAGAAGCAGAAGTTGGGTTTGTACCACATGGTTGATTTCATATCTTGAATTATGCCATTTTCTCAGTTTCACTAAGAGTTTCAATTGAATAGGTTTATAGACTACATCAAATTACAAAAGCCTATCTTATATATTAATTAATCAAATGTAGCATATTTTATCATGTAGCTGCTAGCTAGCTATTTGACTAACTTGGTCAAAGTATGTTGTGTGGAGGCAAATATATATTCATTTCTTTCAAGGGCCCATTTTACTAACAGAATTATAGCTAGTGAAGCCAAATCTCTTATGTTAGGGAAATGGCAGGGGTTACTGCAAGTGGGAAGGGGCTAGGAGGAGCAACTCCTATTGTGTACAGTAACTGAGCTACTCTGCAGTACACCCATACATTAGTCTCTGGCCCTCAGGTGGGTGGGAGCATGGTTTGTCTCTTTGCATGTATTGAACTGCAAAATTTAATTGGGAGGTAGCTGTTGATTGAGTTGGATTTTGCATGAAGCCTAACCTTTCTCTTGGATAGCAAAACATTTCCCACTGATCTTGTTGGATCTGGAAAAGAAGGTATTGTATCATATAATGCTATATTACCCAATTTTGGGGAAAGGAAAAAAATAATTCTAAACTAATGATAAATGCAGTATTGTTCCTTGATCTACTCTTATTCTTTTATTCTTATTCTTTGGGTGTTAACAATTCTTCCTTTAATGAGTTCAGTACATTTCTACATTTTATCATACATTGACATCATTAGAAACAATGAGTTTCTCTACCCTGGTATCTTTCTCTTTTCTGCTACACTTCTAATGCTGTTGTATTAAATATCTTCCACAAAATAGCCTGGATGAAACTGTTAAAGGTTTATTCATCTGATTATTAGTTTTTTTCTTGAAGTTTCACATCTTTTACTAGGTGCTTCAGACATGACTAAGAACATGTTAGCATCTGTTCATGTAAGAAATCCAGCTTGGAAAAACAATTTCTTAATAGTAATTAACTAGCAGATGTTTTAATAGGGTTTTATGAGAACACTTTGGTCTATAAAGAACAATTGGAAAAATGATGGTTCTGATATGCTAATTTGTCCTGGAAATAAATGAAAAACTTCAGTCTGTGCTCATATGGTATACTCATACCACAATAAGTTAAGGTACAACGCGTAAATACATTTTCTTAAGCTGATGAACTAGTTCAAGGTCTGACAATTTAGAATTACCAGGGCTACCTTACATGTGCAGACTTCATCTCCCAGAATTTCCCAATTAGCATGGCTATAGCTAAGAATTTTGTTGTTGAAGTAAATAACTCTCTGGTAAAGCATGTTTTGGAATGAGAACTGATACTGGAACCAATAAAATCAAGATTGGCTGGCCAATGGTGTTTCTCAATCTTAAAAAGTGTGGACTTCAATTTTAAAAAGTGTGGACTTCAATTCCCAGAATTTTATAGCCAGCATGCTGGCTAGTGTATTCTGGGAATTGAAGTCCATATTTCTTAAAGTTGTTAAGGTCCTTTTTTAAAAATGCTCCAGTAAAGGTCACCTCTTTCTATTCTTATTAAGCTATTTTGCCATAATAGGATAATACTGAAGAATTGGCAAAATCTGATCCCACGGGTCATCTTGGTCATCTTTAATGGACAGTCATTTCCAAGCAATGTTACTGAAATGGTTTCCTAATTATTTTGTCCCAAATAAACAAGACATGCTATTCTTTGCAACACTATTTGGACTAATGTCAAAGTTTATTGTAGTAAACTTTAGAAGGGAGTGTAAAAAAAACACTCTGGGAAATGTAATATTTAGAGTCCAATGATTCTTCAGATTTATGACCCAAGTCCTTCAAATAGAATAAAGTCACCCCCTGTAACTTCTCTTTCTCCTAATATGGTTGTTGCTTGTTAAACTCTTTTCAGGGGTGGGATTCAAACGGTGTTACTACCAGGTCAGTGACTATGTTTTGCACCTGATGCACGCTGGACAGCTGAAAAGCACTGCATGCAGGCGCACAGCATTTGAAAAGCCACTTTTTCCCCTCCTTTTTCAACCTCAGCTGTGCCACGCAAAGCAGCTGAGGTTGAAAAAGCAGGAAATAAAGGGCAGGCAGGTGGACCAAACAGCAGCAAACACAGAACCGATTCGGTGTCTGCTGCTCTTCAGAGCTACAGGTTCTATAGAACCAGGCAGAGCTGGTAGCATCCCACGCTTGTCTCTTTTCCAATTCACTCAAAATGTTAAAATTCCTAGAAACAAAAATATCCACTCAAACGCAGATACATGCATGCACGTTTACTCACAAAAGCTCACTAACAGAAAAAAAAATGCAAAGAAAGCATTTTTAGTATTGTCTGCCTTCAACAAAAGTCAAACTGACTGTGGTTATGAGAAATGCAAACATAGTATTTGTATAGTAAACCTCAGAGGCATGGAATAAATTTAATTTTATTCCCATAAATAGATTGGACAAGAGGCTTAGATTTAAGAAACAAAGCCTTGATCCACCATCTTTATTTTGCCCATGGTTCAAAGTTTTGTCTAAAATAGTTGAGAAGATTTTTTTCTGTCTATTTCACAATTTAAAAACATGATTTGATCTCAAAATATAAGGAAATTATGAAGATAGACTTATACGGACATTGCTGAGCATTATTATATTCGGAATGTGATGAATTTTACCATCTCAATATGCTCGAGATAACTTGTTTCCCAACCTTGGCAATTGTGTAGACTTCTCAGAATTGTCTTGAATTGCAATATGGGTGAATAATAGTAATAATAATAATAATAATAATAATAATAATACAAACAACAACATACCAGATATCACAGTTGTCGAAAACCAAAAAGTACAATGTATTGATATAGCTGTACCAGGAGATGCCAGAGTTGAAGAAAAAGAATTGGAAAAAATCATGAAATATTGTGACCTGGCCATCGAAACTACGTTATTATGGATGACAAATGTAACAGTGATACCCATTGTCATTGGGGCACTGGGTACCATGTCCAAAAATTTTGCAAAATACATCAAGAAGTTGCAGCTTCCTGCTTTAATGCTAGCGGAGCGGCAAAAGACTGTGCTACATGGGATAATATACATTTTAAGAAGATACTTGGTTGATACCTAGGATGTTGGCAGCATCCCATATCAACCATCAATACCAGTCAATAATATCTGTGATACATTTTTAAATGTTCAGTTGACTATCATGTTTAACGAATAAAAGAGATATAATAATTTCAAGCTGTCAACATCAAGCACACTGAAGTCAAGAAAAAGATTAGAAATGAAAACATCAAGAAAGTGAAAAAGGTCTTAAAATCCAAACTCAATGAAGGAAATACCAACAAGGCAATCAACACCTGGGCAATGCCAGTCATTAGATACACAGGCTGGAATAGTGAACTGGACTCAAACAGAATTAAAAGCAATGGATAGGAAGACCAGAAAAAATAATGACAATGAATCCTCATAGCAATGTTGACAGATTCTACCTACCAAGATGTGTGTGCAATGACAGATTGACAGATTCTACCTACCAAATAGGTGGGTGTGGAATGTTGCAAGTACATCAGATAGTTGAAGAAGGAAAAAGGGCTTTGGAAGAATATCTGAAGGACAGTGAAGAAGATGTATTGAAGTTAGTAGGCCAGGAAGGTTTGCTGACTACTGGAGAGACCAAACTGGCCTACAAGAAAGAGCACATAAAGAACAGAATGGAGACATGGAAAGACAAAGCACTATATGGCCAGTATATTAAAAAAATAGCAGGGAAAGCAGACAATAACAAGACCTTGCAATGGTCAGGAAAGTTAAAGAAAAAGACCGAGGGCTGCACAAGAGCAAACCTTAAGAACAAATATATACAAAGCCAGAATTGAGAACACAGCAACAGACAGTAAGTGCCCCCCCATGCAAAGAAGCTGAAGAAACAGTGGACCACCTGATAAGCTGCTGTAAGAAGATTGCACAAACTGACTACAAGCAGCAGCATGACAAAGTAGTAACAATGGTGTATTGGAAGATCTGCAAGAAATATCAATTGCCTGTAAACAAGAATTGGTGGGACCATGAAATAGAAAAAGTAATAGGAAATGAAGAAGTTAAATTGCTCTGAGACTTCAGAATCCAGACAGACAGGCACCTGCCACATAACACCCCGAACTTAATAGTATAGTAAATAACCAATAAGAAAGACAAAAAAGTCTTGATAGTGGATGTGGCAGTGCCTGGAGACAGCAGAAGAGAAGAGAAAGAACTGGGAAAGATAACAAAATACAAAGATCTACAAATAGAAATTGAACGACAATGGCAAAGGCAAGCAAGGATAGTACCAATAGTAATAGGCACTTTGGGTGCAGTGCCAAAACAACTGGAGTACCACTTGAATACCACAGGCATCGACCAATTTGCCATCAGTCAATTGCAGAAAGTAGCTTTACTTGGAACTGCTTCCATCCTGCAACATAGGCAAACATCCAGATTTGCCTATCCCAGGTCCTTGGTAAGGACTCAATAGTAGACAAAAATGCCAAACCCCAGTCTGACCTGGGGAATAGAAGGATTTATACTCCTTGGAGCCATTACCAGATGTCTGCAAGGAATATAAATCTTTCCATTTCCCACTATCCTGTCAGAGCTGAAGAAGCTTCTTGGATGAAAAGTGAAACCTCTTCCAAAGGGGAAAAAAAAGAAAGTTCAGTTGCCTCCTGAAAAAGCACATTCGGGACACAGTGTGGAGGTGCACAAAAAAGAGTTATCAGAATGCAAAGACATAAGACATATTTTCTAAGAAGGAAGGAAGTAAAAATGAGAGCAAAAATATGTCTACAATTAAGCAGGGTAGCTTATTAAGAATATATTGTTGTTGCCTTGTCCTACGCCCAAAAATTTCCACTTTGCTTTCATCATGCTTATCTGTATAGCAGCAATGCTTACTTCTGATGGCTTCTGGTAGGTTCTCAGAATTGGAATAATCATAGGTTGATATTTTTTGAGTTATATCAGAGAGCTGTTTGTGTTCTATTGGGGATTCTTTAATTTGAACTTCAGCATTGAGCATGGGGTAGAGCTGGATAACTTAAATGATACATTTTGGCTATACCAGGGGTGTCAAACTCAAGGCCTGGGGGGGTGGGAAAATGGCCCAAGGGGTGCTTAGATCTGGCCTATGGGGCCATCCTGGAAACAGCAAAGGACTGGCCCGTGGTGCCTCTGCCAGTGAAAATGGAGCTTGTGAGGGCCACAGGCAGCCCTCCCAAACTCCATTTTTGCTGGCAGAAGGCTGCAGGAGGCCATTGCAGCTGGAAACGGACCTTGGGAGCACATTTTCTCTGGCAGAATCCTTGGGCCAACACAGGCGCCCTGACATGAGTGACTGGATCTGGCCATGTCCACCCTGGCCACGTCCACCCCGGCCTCTCAAGGTCAAACACATGTAGCCCTCAATGAAATTGAGTTTAACACCCCTGGGCTGTATGATTCTATGATTCATGACAATATATGAAGGCTCCTCAAAGAAAGAAAAGAAATAAGGAAAGAGTTATTATCCTTGTACTGATTCTATTAGATTAGGCATTCTTTATACCTTAATAGAAATTTAGTACTGTAATCCTCTCCATTTAATTTCATTTTGGCATACTGTATCTCTCCCTCTCTTCCACTTCTCTGATTGTATATCATTAACACACACACACACACACACACACACACACACACACACACACATGTACATGCACACATACACAGAAATTCACCACATCTTTAATTTTATATATTAAATTATATGCACACATGCATATCTAATTATACACTATACATCTTTATTATACACATGTATGCACACACTTCTTTCACTGTTAATACAAAATGCACTATGTTTAGATATAAGCTTTATTATTAATAATAAGGTTGACTGCCGTATTGAAAATAATGTTTGAAAATCAGAAATCAATCAGGCTGGTATCCCCACCACCAGATCCGGCAGCAAAATGGGACAAATACAACAGTGGTGGGATTCAATATTTTTTACTACCAGTTCTGTGAGTGTGGCTTGGTGGGCATGGCAGGGGCAGGATACTGCAAAATCCCCATTCCCTCCCCACCCCACTAACCTGCTTTCCAGCTCCATTCTCCTGTGCAGGGCAACAAAAGAAGACCCAGCCAATCAGCTGGGAGTCGGGAAGCAGAGAATAGATGTGGGAGGGGACTGTCAGAGGTGGTATTTGCCGGTTCTCTGAACTGCTCAAAATTTCCACTACTGGTTCTCCAGAAGTGGTCAGAACCTGCTGAATACCACCTCTGACATACAGTTTACTAATATTTATTTATTTTAAATAGTTTCTTTTTTTTTTTCAATCTGTAGCACAGTACCAAAGCACACCATTGTTCTTTAAAATATAAGTCTATCTTTTTACACAATGTCAAATATTAAAGACATCAGAGAAGGTCAGGTATGATGAGCTGTCAAAAATCTTTTGCCTCTTTATATTTAATTAAACATATCTTTTGTTCTTTAGTTACATTATGTAGTTCCAAATGTGTGATATAAAGCAGACTACTTTGGAAAATGCATTTTGTCTGCAGCAGAGGCAAAAAAACTTTTAAAAAGTGTTTAACCATCTTTTGTAACTTGGGCTTCTCCCTATGTATTTGACTTCAACATCCAGAATTCTCAGCCAACATGGCCCAGGGCACTAGATTGGATGACTCTTCTGGCAGTGAAATGATATAAATGTTATTAAAAGCACAGATGTAAAATTAATGTATGACCATTTCGTGACTTTCGTATCAAAAGGAAGAAGATATCACTTTTCCCCAAATACATTATGCTAAAGCTTCTTATCAATAAGTATTTATTTTCTTTTTAATGCACATTAATCAAGTCACAAACTTGGATTGCAAAAGAAAAACATGACAAAAATGCTGGGAGAATTTCAAGAAATTTAAATGATAAAAACGGTGTATTATTAACTATAGCCAAAGGAAGATGACAATGTTATTTAAGATGATCCTACCCCAATAAAGCAGAGTGGGGAGATTTTGAAAAACATTTAGACCCACTCAATTTAGGGTTATCAGCTCCAGCTGAAACAAGTCCCGCAGTTTTCCAACTTTTTTGTGTATGTGCAGATATATTGCATATATACAGATAATCTTCAACTAACAATTCATTTAGTGACTGTTCAAAGTTAAAACGACACTGAAAAAAATGACTTATATGACCGTTTTTCACAGTGACAATCTTGGCAGCATCACCATGATCATGTGATCAGTGCTTGGCAACTGGTTCATACTTATGACCGTTGCAACATCCCAGGTCATGTGATCACTTTTTGCAACCTTCTGACAAGCAAAGTCAATGGGGAAGCCAAATTCACTTAACCAGGTTACTAACTCATCAACTGCAAAGATTCACTTACCAACTATGGCAAGAAATGTCATAAAATGGGGCAAAACTGACTTAACTAAATTTTCACTTAACAACACAAATTTTGGATTCAATTGTGGTCATAAGTCAAGGACTACCCGAACTGTATATGTGTCTGCAAGAAACCCCATGCCCCAGGGGTGGGATTTAAAAATCCCAGCAACCGGTTCGCTGCCTGGTTGTTGGGTGGGCATAGCCACAGTGGGCGTGGCCTGCTGGAACTTCTGGGAGGGCCATTTGTCACCTTCCCAAGGGTCTGGATGCCTCCCCCAGGCCTCTGGGAAGGCAAAACAGCCTCCCCCAGGCTCTGGAGGCCTTCCGGAAGCTGGAAATAGGCCCTTTTCAGGACTTCTGGAAGGCCTGCTTTTCCCACTCCCAGAGCCTCTGCGTGGACCCTGCATTTACCTGCATTGAAAATGGGCTGTGTGAAGACTCCTGGGAGGGGAAGAGTGGGCAGGGCGATGAAAACTTAACATCCGTGTTATGTCCTGAGGACTCTAGGAGTTCTCACTCAGGTCCATTCACTTTGCGGGGGCGTTTCTCCCCTTTACCCATTGGTTGGTTCTCCCCAGCAGCCAGCTATAAAAGCAGGCTGCGGGGTCCAACCAGTTGCTGATCGCTGCGAGCCAGTTCCAGGCGTGGCAAGCACGGTCAGCTCTTTATTGTTATAATAAAATATTGTTGCACTCATGCTCTGGTTCAGCCTCTCTTTTCCCAAACTTAACACTGGCGACGAGGATGGGATGGCTACCAGAAGCACCATGCAACCGCTGAGTCACTAGCCGCCGATCCGCAGCCAGAGAGAGCGATCGGCCGGCAATAAGAGCAACGCTGATCCGCAGCCAGAGAGAGCGGTCAGCAAGCAAAAAGAGCAAACAAAAAGAGCAAACGTTGGTCCGCTGACAGAGAAAGCGGCCAGCAAGCAATAGAAGCGAACACTGATCCGCAGCCAGAGAGAGCGGTCAGAACGGAAAGTTAGAAGCGTCTGTAGCCGCTTGTTAGCCCAGCTACAGGGAAAGTGAAGCGCTGCGAGCCGCAGCCGCTCATTGTTTAGGCGCGAAATTCAAACGGCTGTCATTTGAATTTCAAACCTAAAAGGCACAGCACGGTGCTGTAGTCGAGTCACTGACGCCCACACAGGCGCGAATTCAAATGCCGCCAACGGCTGACGGCCAAACGTGGCTAACCCAGAGAGAGAGAGAGGATTGCGAAAAGCCTCTCCAGAGCTGAAATCACTTGCCTGCCACAGGCACTAGAACATTTTCTGCTGCCCCAGAGAGATTTTGTCCACAGGTTGTTCTACCGGTCCCATCACCATGAACTCCAATCCAGTCTTCCCAGCGTTCAAACCGGATGAGGAGAAGTGGGAATCATACAAGAACTGTTTTAACCATTATATCGATGCAATTGGGCTGGCTGATGCTGGAGAGCATCGGAAAAAATCGTATTTCCTGATCTACTGTGGAGCCATCGTCTTCGATACTGCCACAGCTCTCGTGGCTCCACGTGAGTTGAAAAACGTTCCTTGGTCAGAGCTACTTGAAATCCTCACTAACCACTATTCTCCCAGGCCCTCACAGATTGCCAGGAGATTCACCTTCCGTATGAGGAAGCAAGCGGACAAGGAAACCATTAATCAGTATATGGCCACCCTCAGAACAGCAGCATTGCATTGTGGGTTTGGAACCTACCTGGAGGACATGCTCCTCGATCAACTAGTCTGCGGGGTCAAGGACCTACACCTTCAAAGGTGCCTCCTCGCGAAAAAAGACCTCAATCTCACACAAGCAGTCGAGGAGGCCTTAGCAGCAGAACTGGCAGCGCACTCAGCCACCGAAATCCATGGCCCGTCTGCCAAGCTGACGTCAATTCCAGTCCACTCCGAGGAGGTGGTAACAGAGGAATCCCTGAGTGATGAAAATGACATCCACCGCCTCTCCAATGACAGACGGACGCAGGTAGGAGCCAAACAAGAAAACATCGGTCCACCCAAGCACATCACCCTGTGCCTAGCCTGTGGTGGATCTCATCTGAGGGCCACCTGCAAGTTCAAAGGAGCCACCTGTAATAACTGCCATAAAAGGGGGCACATCGTGAGAGTCTGCCAAGCCCCTCAAAGCTCAACACAAAGGCACCCCCCCTTCTCACACTCGGGGCCACAGAGGCAAGTATTGAACTGTCGCACGCACCACCGTGCCAAGCACACTTGCCACACTGTTAGTAAAATCTCTCTCTCCGTTTCCTTAGAAGGTAAACCGTGCCGCATGGAGGTTGACACAGGGTCAGTGCTCTCAATTATCTTGTGGAACACCCTCAAGAGGCTCCAGCCCAGCCTGACCACTAGCCGGCTCCAGAAGTGCCATTTCAGCCTGAAGGACTACCAGGGGAAGACCATTCCTGTAATCGGCAGAGGCAAGTTCCTTGTCAATTTTAGAGCTTTTAAAGGTCACCTACCTCTAGTGGTAGTTAACGGCAATCTCCCTACCTTATTGGGGCTCGATTGGTTTCCCCATCTCGGCCTAGGGCTAACAGGAGTCCATGCTGTCTCAACCTCAGACACTGACTCCTTATTCGCTGATTACTCAGATGTATTCAGCGATGAGCTGGGGTGTTATAACGGTACCCCAATATCGTTCTCAGTCGACCCCCAGGCAGTCCCAATCAGGCTAAAACCGCGTAGGGTCCCATTCGCCATTCGGCCAAAACTAGATGCTGAATTGGATAAACTATTAAAACAAGGGGTCATTGAGCCAACAGATTTCGCCAAATGGGAGACGCCCATTGTCACACCCCTCAAAAAAGACGGTAGCCTGAGAATTTGCTCGGACTACAAGACCACAATCAATAAGTTTCTACAAGTTAGCGCTTACCCAGTGCCCGTCATTCAGCATTTATTACACACTTTTGAACCTGGCAGCATTTTTGCCAAATTGGACATGTCTCAAGCGTATCAACAGTTCCCTGTTGACAACCAAACAGCGGAACTCCAGACCATTGTCACTCACACGGGTGCTTTCCGATGCAAGCGTCTCCAATTTGGCGTAAGTGTTGCCCCAGGTATCTTTCAATCCCTCATGGAGCGGATTTTACAGGGCCTCCCTGGAGTAGTACCCTACTTCGACGACATCTTAGTCTCGGCCAGGGACAGACCCCAACTCTTCCAGAGAGTTCGAGCAGTGTTAGAGAGGTTCAGACAGCATGGCCTCAAATTGAAAAAAGAAAAATGCGCCATTGCCACTAGACAGGTGGACTTTCTGGGTTATAAAATTGACGCCTCTGGCATTCACCCCCTGGAGTCCAAGGTTAAGGCAATTCACGAGGCACCCACTCCAACCTCCAAAACTGAACTACAGGCCTTCTTGGGGCTATTAAACTTTTACGCGTCTTTCTTGCCCCATAAAGCATCAGTAGCTGAACCCCTACACAGATTACTGGATAAAAAGTCACCTTGGCACTGGGGGCACAAAGAAGACCATGCTTTTCACGCCGTGAAATCACTACTCACGTCAGAGGCGGTACTTATTCAATTCGACCCCAACCTTCCTTTAGTGCTGGCAGCAGACGCATCCCCCTTTGGAATTGGGGCAGTATTAAGCCACAGGCTTCCCAATGGCGCTGAGGCTCCCATTGCCTTTTTCTCCAGGACGCTCTCTGCAATGGAGCGTAATTACAGCCAGATCGATAAGGAAGCTCTAGCGGCTGTTGCAGCAGTGAAAAAATTTCACGAATTTCTCTTTGAATTTTTTCGAGCTGGTCACAGACCACAAGCCCCTCCTGGGTCTACTAGCTGGGGACAAACAGACCCCTCAAGTCCTTTCTCCTAGGATGACGAGATGGACCCTCTTCCTAGCAGCCTACTCCTACAGACTCATACACCGGCCAGGTAAAACATTGTCCCACGCTGACGCTCTCAGCTGCTGTCCCTTGCCGGCCCCGGCTGAAGACCCTGCTCCTGTCCACGCTATTTTCGAGGTAACCCAATTAGACCTCCCCATCACTGCCCTTGACATTGCTGCTAAAACCAAGGCAGACAAAACGCTCGCCCAGGTGCTCGACTGGGTGAGGAGGGGGTGGCCAGGTGGCAATGTTGAAAACAAATTCTCACCTTTCAAGACCCGCATGCAGGAATTGTCCAGTTTGCAGGGCTGTCTACTGTGGGGCACTCGAGTGGTCATCCCGACCTTACTGCGTACCCGAGTCCTGGAGGCGTTGCACGAGGGACACCCTGGCATCGTGAGAATGAAGGCATTAGCACGCAGCTACGTATGGTGGCCGGGCCTCGACGAGGACATCGCTAGATGGGTAAGCTCCTGCAACCCCTGCCAGGAATCCCATCCAGCTCCTCCTATTGCCACCCCTACTAAATGGGAGAGCGCCAGCGCTCCGTGGTCCAGAATTCACATCGACCTGGCCGGCCCTTTGCATGGGAAGATGTTCCTAGTGGTCGTGGACGCATATTCTAAATGGATTGACGTAGCTCAGCTATCCACGACCACCACACAAGCAATCACCAACGTATTAACACGCTTGTTTGTTACACACGGGCTACCCGACTCCATTGTCTCCGACAATGGCCCACAGTTCGCATCAACCGAGTTCAGCCGTTTCGCTGCCAACCTGGGTATCCGCCACATTTTCACAGCCCCATTTCATCCTGCCAGTAACGGATTGGCTGAAAGGGCCGTCAGGACCACTAAAGAAGCCCTGGCTAGGTTCAGCAAGGATGACTGGCACCACAAACTCTCGCGTTTCCTGATGAGCCAGCATTCAACTCCATGTTCAGTCACCAACAAGTCCCCAGCTGAGCTCCTGATGGGCAGGCGTCTGAGGACTGTATTGGACAGACTTCACCCACAATACTGCCCTGACTCTCCCCTCGCTTCCACATCGGGGGTTAGACATTTTATCTTACAGGAGCCAGTATTCGCGAGGAACTTCACTGGAGACCCCCTGTGGATCCCGGGCAAGATCGTGGCCATCACCGGACCAAGGTCGTATCGGGTCAGACTGGAGGACGGCCGGGTCTGGAGAAGGCACCTAGACCAGCTGCGTAGGCGCCTCAGCACCCACACGAGCAGGGACCCAGAATCACAAAGCGACGGGAGGTCTCAGCATCAACCCTACATCCACATCCTTCCCGGCGACCAGTACACACCAACAGTCATTCCAGAAAGCCCGAGCACAGACAGCGGCGCCCAGATGGTGGACCAGCCCGATCCAGTCTATGGGAGCACGTCCCCAGTGACCAACCCTACGAGTCCCGGGCCTGCCCGAACCGAGGGGCACGTTGGTGACACTTACCCGGCTCTGCCTTCCCAGACAGACTCTGAACGGACAGTCAGCGTTCCAGAGCTGCGCCGTTCCGGGCGCCAACATAAACCTCCTGCCTACCTCAAGGACTATGCGTGTTCGCATCTGGGGGGAAGGGGTGTTATGTCCTGAGGACTCTAGGAGTTCTCACTCAGGTCCATTCACTTTGCGGGGGCGTTTCTCCCCTTTACCCATTGGTTGGTTCTCCCCAGCAGCCAGCTATAAAAGCAGACTGCGGGGTCCAACCAGTTGCTGATCGCTGCGAGCCAGTTCCAGGCGTGGCAAGCACGGTCAGCCCTTTATTGTTATAATAAAGTATTGTTGCACTCATGCTCTGGTTCAGCCTCTCTTTTCCCAAACTTAACAATCCGGTTCACCCTAACAGATCCCACCCCTGCCATGCCCCCTCAAAATGTTAATTGAATTGATAACTACTGAATGAAGAAGAATGGAGCACACGCTTGCCCAATGCTCACAGAAGGGGGTGTGTGGCTGTGTGTGCGCTCCTGCTACTTCAGCTTATGGCCCAGTAGTGGGCCATGGGTGGAGGGTTGGAGCTGTAGACAACTTAAACTTTTAGGCTGGTTGCTTCCAAGACTTTGATTTCCTGTTATTTTTTTTCAAACATAAAAGAAACAAATCCACTTATTTTTGTTAAACTTGACTGTTGAGGAAGGCTCCATTCTTAAGAAACAGGGCAGTTTGGAGTAGGTAAAGTGTCATAGGTAAAGCAAAGTACCCTTCCTCAATATGCTAAAGGAGACACCGACTCTGAGAGGCCCTGAACTGCTGTTTCAAAGACTTTTCCTATCTTTTCTGTACACTTTTAGATTTACAACTGCTTTAGCACACTGCAGAGAAATGTTCTGCTCACCAGTGTACTTTTGCTTTGCACATCCTTATGGATTACCTGAGTTCTGGCACCTGACATTCTTGTTTGAACTTGAAAGAATCATTAAACTATATGTACCATTAGTAACCTCCAAAAACAAAAAAATTATCCATAACAATAAGGAAACTTCAATTTAAAAAAAGATCACTATGATATAAAAACAAAACTAGCTATGTAGCAAACTTTAAAAACCAATACAACACCCTATGCCAACAGATAAAGGCAGAATGCACAAATTACCACTGCAAGCAAGAGGAAAATCTCCTACGTACAAAATCCACCCATGCCTTCTACAATTTTGTTAACACCAAACTTAAAGAATCAACACCCCACCCCTAAAAGGACCAAATGGGAAAGACTGCAATGAAAGAAGCTGTTAAGGCCAATCTCTTCAACACATTCTTCATTCAGTCTTTGTAAACAGAAATGGTTCATGTCCCACATTTCCTAGTCGTACCACAACTAACTGTAATGATCTACTACATATTGACTTTACAGAAGATAACGTAGAAAAGGCACTAATAAACCTAAAACTATCCCTCTCTAGATGGATTATGTGCATACTTCTTAACAAAGCTCCCCTCTGCCATAGCAGAACCCCTAAGCATTATATATGAGATAACATTCAGAACCAGCTCCTTACCAAACCTATGATCCTTAGCTACGGTCATCTCTATCTTAAAAAAAAGTGACCCCAGCCTGGTTGAAAACTACAGACCAATCTCACTGTGCTGTGTCACGTGCAAAGTCATGGAATCAATCATTAACCACTCATCACTCTCCACTTAGAGTCAGACAACCTACTCTCCAAAAAACAATTTGGTTTCAGGAAAAAATTGTCCTGCAATCTACAACTCCTACATTGCAAAAACATATGGACTACAATACTCGACCAGGGTAAAGCTATAGATGCAATTTACATAGACTTCTGCAAAGCCTTTGATTCAGTGGTACATGACAAACTACTGTTAAAACTAAACTCTTACGGCATTTCTGGATCTCTCCATAAGTGGATTACTGCATTCCTGTCAAATAGGCAATAAATAGTAAAAATAGGGAGCGCTATATCAAACCCTGCTCCAGTTAGCAGCGGTGTCCCCCAAGGCAGCGTTCTAGGACCCACACTCTTTATACTCTATATAAATGACCTTTGCGATCATCTTGTAAGCAATTGAGTCCACTTTGCGGATGACATAAAACTATTCAACACCACTGACAATGCTACTATACTTCAAAGTGACCTTGATTATGTGTCTGAATGAGTCAAACATCTGGCAACTCCAAATCTCAACTAACAAATGCTCTGTCCTACACACTGGAAAAAAAAGTACACCAAATACAAACTAGGCGGATATGACCTTGTTGATGATCCTCACTCTGTCAAGGATCTTGGAGTCCTCATATCAAATGACATAAGTGCCAGAGCTCACTGTAACAGCATTGCCAAAAAGGAATTAGGAGATGTAAATCTAATCTTATGAAGCTTCTCCTCCGGAAATATCGAATTGCTAACTAGACCATACAAAACTTTTGCCAGACCAATACTCAAATACAGCTCATCAGCCTGGAATCTGCACTGCATATCAGACATTAATACAATCGAGCAAGTCCAGAAGTATTTCACAAGAAGAGTACTACACTCCTCTGCTCGCAACAGAATACCCTATATCACCAGGCTTGAGATTTTGGGCTTGGGCAACCTTGAACTACACTGCCTACAGTTAGACTTAAGCATAGTACACAAAATTATCTGCTACAATGTCCTAGCAGTCAATGACTACTTCAGCTTCAACCACAACAATACAAGAGCACACAACAGATACAAACTCAATGTAAACCACTTTAAACCTGATTGCAGAAAGTGCGTCTTCAGCAACAGAATGGTCAATGCCTGGAATGCACTACCTGACTCTGTTGTTACATCCTCTAACCCCCACTCCTTTAACCTCAAACTAACCACTATTGATCTCACCCCATTCCTAAGAGGTCTGTAAGGGGCATGCATAAGTGTACCATCGTGCCTAGAGTCCCTGTCCTATTGTCCTCATTTATTCGTACCTATTTACTGTATTCTTACTCATGTTTATACTTATATCAATTACCTTATAAGTGATTGACAAATCAAATCAAATCAAATAAATAAATAAATAAATAAAATATTTTGAATGTTTTATTGGCAAAGTGTGATTAGATACACAATGAATTTGTCTTGGTGCATCTGCTCTCGGTGTACATAAAAGAAAAGATACATTCGCCAAGAATCATAAGGTACAGCACTTAATATAGTCATAGGGTAGAAATAGGCAATCAAATCATACTAGGAAACAGTCAATATAAATCGTAAGGGTACAAGCAACAAAGTTACAGTCATACAGTCACAAGTGGGAGGGGATGCGTGATAGGAGTGATGAAATGATTGGCTGAAATGATATTTGGAGACGCTGGTTGTTGGAAAGTTCCAACCATCTAAGGTGGAATGTTCCCATAAAAAGTTGCTACAGGCTTTAATGCTTAGCCCTTCAGCCGATTTTGTTTCTTCCATGCTTTTAAAAATCTACCGGAAGCTGTTAAAGGTGATTGTTTGGAATTCTTAGGTTGAACATTATTTTTCTCCTGATGATACATTGCTCTTTTCAAGTGATGCCAAAATGGCAATGAAAATCCTGAAACATTGCCTGGATGTATCTCTTCCTGTAGAAGGATGATCTGTTCATACTGATCCATTCCTGAATCAAGTCTCCCCTTTGATTATTTCAACATGTTCCTCATGGGGTTTCCCTTGAAAATTGTTTCATAACTACAACTCATACAAAAGATGATTGCCAGATTACTCTCTGGCATGCATTTTACAGACCTTATAACACTAAACTTTGATCTGGTTTTCAATTTAATTCTGAACCCAACTCAAGATAAATAAACTTAAGGCAGTACATACTGCCCTGAATTAGCAATGGAAAACCTTTTAATAACTGATTTTTTTTTGTCATTGGCACAGCAAGGGACTCATCAAATCACCTTTTATACAAGGAGGAAGAAGCAGGAAGAAGGGTAAAGTCAAAACCTGCAATTTTGACTTTAATTTTTAATTTCAAACCTTCTCAAAACTTGATAAAAATTAAAACAAATCCTTTTTTGGGGGTGTGGGGGTCAGGTTCTGATACTAGCAGAGTTGCATAATAGGGAGGGACATTAAAACTTATCTTCACTTCCAGATGGGTTGGCTCCAGAGGAATATAGTGTAAAACAATTCTTGTCTATCCTTGGTGGAAATTAATATTAATAGCATTGTTTTCTCAGTGGACACTGTTGGAAAATGCCATCTCTATTGCTTCTCTGCAAAGACAAGTGTTTCTCAAACTTAGCCACTTTAAGATATGTGGACTTCAACACCCAGAATTCATCAGCCAGCATCTGCCAGATTTTTCCACCCAGCAGGCTGTTTGGGGAATTCTGGAAGTTGAAATGGCTAAGTTTGAGAAAACTCTGACACAGAAATAGAAGATCTGGAGTGCATTTCTTATAGCTGCTTTGCCTTCTGCTGCCAACTAACAAGAATTTTAAGTATAAGGTAAATAGAACAATATCAGTGCTGATAAATAAGACGTGCTTTGGATGGCCACAGCAATTCCCTCTCCCCATTAAGAAAACTGGAGGAGCTTTGCTGCTATCCAGGAAAGTCATTGTCCAAACGCTCCACTGCATGTTTAATCAATTTTTGAAGAGGCTTGCTGCTTTATATTCCATGTAATTATTCTTCACAGTGTTCTTTTCATTATTCACTTTTTTGGACATTGTCATTTTATTATTTTCTGGGGAGGCCTTTATTTAGTAATCTGGGGTGCGGGGGGCTAGAATGCTGAAAATGTTAGTCATTTGGTGGGGGGAAAGCTCTGAATGATGGTTGTACTTAGGGTTTCTGAAATGTTTATGTTCACTGCATTTGTATTGTTTATTGCTGTTGTTGACACTAACACTATATGGTCCAGATGAGAGAGTAAGATATTACAGCTGAGGGTAGGTTGCATAGTGTAAACTGAACTTCCAGATGTACTTCTGCCTAATCAGAGACAGAAGATCCCCTTGGATTCCCAGGCTGGGGAAGCCAAGGTTAATGTACATATTTCATGCAACACTTCCAGGTCCAAATTGAGAAAATGAAAAGGGTGTCTGCAAAATTTGGAAAGGTACTGAGGCCATTACTGAGGCCATAGAATGACTCCTATTTAAATGTCAATTGCAGTATTCTAACAGTGAAGTTAACAACTTCAAGCTGTTTATCCTGGCCTGTTCTAATAAATCTGGATAAAATGTTTTTTCTTCTTCTCCGCTATTATAGGGTTGGAAGGAATCATCCTAAATATTGGGAGGGGGGATAAGGAGTGGAAAAAGGAATAGATGAACAGAAACTATGAGTGGCTTATGAAACTGTCTCCATCCTCATCTTCACCAAAATCAGGTTGAAATTGTGGGCAGGTGTGGCTCATTTACCCCTTACTGCTGAGGACAATTCATATCTGCATAAACCACTATCATACAGAGATAAAAGACACAAAACCAACTTGCTAAGAATATTTAGTGGTTATTTCATTACCACTTGCATAGAAGGGGTCCAGGAATGTCACTGTTGTCTCACTCCCTTCTCTTCAAGGAGTGGGGGAATTCTATGTTGAGAGTCATCTCTGCCAAATGTGGATTGAATTACAGGTGGTATTCAGCAGGTTCTGACCAGTTCTGGAGAGCCAGTAGCTGAAATTTTGAGTAGTTTGGAGAACCGGCAAATACCACCTCTGACTGGAGATTTTACAGTATCCTTCCTCTGCCATGCTCACCAAGCCACAGAACCGGAAGTAAAAAAAAATGAATCCCACCACTGGATTGAATGGCAAAGAAGGGGGACACATGGATGCCTTGACTTACTAATGTCCTAATTTACAGTGGAAATTCTGGGCTCCTTTACAGTCATAAACTGAGGATTATCTCTTCACTTAGTATCTTCTTTTTGCAAAAAGATATCTGTCCTTTCTTCTGCCTTGCTTGTTGAGAACGACGCTGTTACAGAACATGCAGAGTGATGGTTTTATGCTTTTATTTCTAATTGTGTTTTCTTCTTAATGCAGATCTATAGGAGTTTCACTTTTTAAATGTTTATGAGTAAAGCCCGTTCCAATACAGCTCTAAATTCCTGTACTTTGGTAGTACTACAATCACTTGTTTGTGATCTAATGCATATTTTCAAATAAACTATGTTGTTTTCCAATAAATTACAAATGTGGTTTATGCAGAAATAAACCACAGACTTAATTAACTGCAAATGTAATGTTGCATGTGGTTTTGGTTTGGTTTTCAATATTATTACTGTACTGCTGATAAACCTTGGGACGCATAAATTCTAGAAGGTTGTAGAATAAGCTAGTATCCCTGACTCAGTGAATGTTGAAGTGATTAGAGGATCACCTTTTTAAAAGAGAAAAGGTACTGATTTGCCTCAAATTTCATTATGACAATTTACATTATTGTTACAAATTTAGAAATAATTATAATAATCTAAAAGGAAATTATTCAATGCAATTCATGTCACAATGTTAGAGAAATATGGGGTCAACCTCTATGTTGCTAGGTATGTAAATTAGATACTCAAATTTCTCAGCTATTTCTCTTCCTATTTCTCTGATCTGAATACCCTTTCAGATGTAATCATTTTCAGAACAGATTTCTCCTTTGATAAGATGGACAAACACACTGCATTAAAGTATGATTCACCAAGATAAATTGAAAATCAGGAGCAGAGGTAGAAATTTGTTAATATTTGTTAATATTTTCCTTTTTAACCCTTTCTGGAATTTAAATTTTATGGAAATTGTTTTTGAATTGTGCCAAACCAGAAATATATATATATTTTTAAAAAGGGCAGTGAGGAGGAGAAACTAGGAAATATATTTCTGTGCAGAATGTACTAGAAAAGCATGTATACAGATAGTGCTCATTTAGTATCTATCTCATTTAGTAACTGTTTGAAATGATGAAAAGGTTACTTTGCAACCACTTCTCACACTTGTGACATTTGCAGGTGTGTAAAACAAAGGATCAACCCTGACAGTTCTTCGGAAGGACGGATACTGAAGCTAAAGCTCAAATATATTTTGGCCACCTAATGGGAAGAGAGGACATCTTGGAAAAGACTCTGATGTTGGGAAGGATTGAAGGCATAAAGGTATGGCAAAAGATGAGATGGTTAGATAGCGTCATTGATGCAATGAACATGAATTTGGGCAAATTCTGGGAAACAGTATAGGACAGGGTGTCTGGTATGCTGTGGTCTACGGGGTTGTAAATAGGCGGGGCACAACTTAGCAACTGAACAGCAAAAAAAAAAAGCAAAGGAAAACTGAACTAAAATTGTAAAATGGTGACTTATGACTGCTTCACTTCATGATTGAGTTGCTGGTCCCGTTTGTGGTTGCTAAATAAGGACTTACCTATATGGATGTCTTTATTGCTCAGTCATCTCTTCAATGTCTCTGGCTTCCCACAGTTAAATCTTGAAAGAAAGCATTTTAAGGAAACTCTTCCAATTTGTCTTTGCAAATCAAGAAGCACGTGCAGGAGAGGCAGTCGAAGGAGAGAAAGCCGCATGGCAGCAATTTTCATTCTCCTGCAAAAAAAAATTTTTTTTTTACAAAACATATCCATTAGACATTCTAAAGCATCCTAAGAATGAGATAACCAGAAAATAAATGTTGGCATATGATTTAGGATTTTATTTTTGGTGCTTTCTCAAGTTATGACAAATGCAAAGAGCTTCATCTCCCTTATGAGAACGTTATGTTTTGTTAGTGTGAGGTCCTTGGTGGTCTCTGAGCTTGGTGGTTTTCTTGCAGGACCTTATAGTTCAATCCTGAGTTACAAATATTCTCTTCTACTTGGTATTATTATTGTACATATTTTATACAGAATACCTTTGCAACTAATTCTCAAATGTTTGGCAAATTCTGATCTGAAATCCTCTATGTAATTTCTTCAAGTTTTTTTCTCCCTCAAAAGAGACTTTGATTTTTGATTTTTCAGGAAAGAGTGAAGAAAGGAGCAACAAAAATGATTAGGGGCCTGGAGGCTAAAACACAACGAATAGTTGCAGGAAATAGGTATGTCTAATCTAAAGAAAAGGAGAACTAGGAGTGACATGATAGCAGTATTTCAATATTTGAGGGGCTGCCACACAGAAGAAGGGTTCAACCTATTTTCCAAAGCACCAGAAGGCAAGAGAAGAAACAATGGATGGAAATTAATCAAAGTTAGAAACAACCTGGAACAAAGAAGAAATTGAGAGGAAAAAATGAGAATGATTAACTAGTGGAACTGCTTGTCTTCAGAAGTTGTGGGTGCCCCATTACTAGAGGCTTTTAAGAAGGGACTAGGCAGCCCCTTGTCTGCAAAGCTATCTTTCTTGAGTAGGGGTTGGACTAAAAGGTCTTTTCCAACTCTGTTATTGTGTTAATAATTTCTGTTGCATTTTTCCTGATGATGTTTCTAGCTTTTCTTTTTGTTGGAGCTGACAGAGTGTTACCAGTAGTGTTGTTTTCTATGATGCTATGCATCTTTCTATTCCTCTGATACTTTGGTAGCTTTCCACATTTCCCAATTTGAAGGACCTCTTTGCGGCCCCCCCCCCATGCTGTCACTTGGAGTTAAATTGACTTGTGGGATGCTAACGATACTGCAAATAGTATTGTTATAATTATAGAAGACTTGCTATTTATTTACATCCTTTCATCTCTCACTTTTTAAAAAGCTGTAAACAATCACATTGCTTCAACTGCTCTTTCACTCAACTGAATGAGAACTGGTCAGAAAAGACATTTTGGTCATAACAGCTTAGCTGCTTCCCTAGTTAATATTGAATTAATGAGCTGAGTATGTTTTCAGATTTGTTCTTCAGAAGCATATACAGCCTGTTGAGCCTCTTGAATCACTCTAACGAATTGTTTCCTCCACTCCTTATTGTTCACTCTCCGTTTTATTCTTCTGGGTCCATTGAATATTTATAACTCAGTTCCAGTCCTCATATTACTTAATGGTACTGTTAGATCTGTACTCATAGAGAATAAATACTTTATTTTATTTTTTTGCCTCAGCAGAGTTTACAACAAATAACCAAATAAATTAAAAACAGGATTAAAAACAATTCCACATGCTAATTAAGAACAGGAGCAGCTAAAAGAATAGAACTGACTCTATTTGCAACTGAAAACAACAACATTCTTCTAAAATATAAGCTAGATGTTCTTCTGAGGGCCAATCAAATTAACTCCAAAAGATGTGCATACTGAGAATTATCCAGAACTTTTCTATAGGTAGGTGCTCCAAAAAACAAGGAGCAGGAAGAAAAAGGTGAACATCGAAAAAATTAGAACCAGGAAGTTTGTAATCTTAAATCCATGTAGGAAGGAACAACAGAATTAAGACGAATGTTGTGATTCTCTTGCCTCAGATTATACCCAATTGTGAGGAACAAGGAGAAACTGAGCATCTCCCTGCTACTGAGCCATGCAGAAACATTGAGACTAATTTTATTATTTTCAGTGCCAACTCTGCACTGAATCTGTGCCCACAGATTCATTGGCCTGACTATGTAACCACATAGAAACGTACATACCATCAATATAAACAAGGTCAGATAATAGTTTTGCTTGCTGTCTAGATTAAAGTGAGTCAAGCTCAGTTTTATTGTATTATTTAAACTGTTTTTATTGAAGAATATTGGACCTCAAAACCTGTAAACTGTAAAAAAAAGATAAAATGTCTACCTCTTTCTATGGAGCTAATAATGCACCCCGAATGGCTGATTGTGACATCTTTTAAGTCATGCAAAAACTTTCTTGGTCCATAGAAAAGCAAAGAATATCAATAGCAAAACAAAAACAAGAACCAATTTTATCATTACTAGGATCAATCAAAGGCTTACAGCATTCTCCTGATTTTCAGTTACAAGATTCTCCTGGGCTTTAAATCAGGCCGCAATTGTGAGCAACACTGGAGAACTCTCAGACAACAGATATCAATCATTGACAGTCCTCTCTGAGCCCACAAATTAAAGCAGTTTTATTATTTTCTTGGATAATATTTACTGTCTTGCTTTGGATTACTTGTGCAGAATGAATCCAAATGGAGATCACAGATAAATGGACTGTGGATATAGGAGCAGCCTAGCCACATGCCATTACTTTTCTTCTGATGACAACTTGAACAGATCCAACCCTTCCTCCCCAGACCAGTTTCCTAACTCTTGAGCCAATACAGATTTACTCGTGCAGTAGACGGATTTTCCCCCACTCCACATTTTCCTGCTTGATATCTTCTCATAGTCTTGTTTCTGCTTAATTTTTCCAGTTTTAAAAATGCCTCTTGGTTAAGAAGAAAAGCTTAAATGTATAAGTCTTGCTACTTACATGTTGCAGTGTTTATGACATTGACATAAATGAACAAACCGCACCTGTGATTTTAAGCCACACCTGCAATTTTAAGAGGCATGCACGTCAACTCCCGGAACACTAGGGTTTTCTGGGAATTGAAATCCATACCTCTTAAAATGGCTAAGCTTTCAAAATGCTGGTTTATGTTATGGCGTGGGTGTCAAACTTGATTGCTTCAATGGGCCGGATCGTGATGTATCATGATGGGTTTTTTTTGCCTTTGCAGAGCTGGGGTGGGCGTGGCCTGCATGTGATGTATTTGGCCTGTGGGCTGCCAGTTCAACAGGCCTGTGTTATGTCATGGGGAACTTCCAGGCAACCATCCTTCTTATATTTCAATAAAAATGAAGGCATGTTCTATTTATTGATCGACTTTCTTAGCAGTGGTAGGATTCAATTTTTTTCACTACCGGTTCTGTGGGCGTAGCTTGGTGGGTGCAGTAGGGGAAGGATACTGTAAACTCTCCAGTCAGAAGTGGCATTTACCGGTTCTCCAAACTACTCAAAATGTCCGCTACTGGTTCTCCAGAACTGGTCAGAACCTGCTGAATACCACCTCTGTTTCTTAGTCTACCACAGTTGCAAAAATCCATTGAGTCAATGAGCAGTGGTGGGATTCAAATTTTTTTACTACCGGTTCTGTGGGCGTGGCTTGTTGGGCGTGGCAGGGGAAGGATACTGTAAAATCTCCAGTCAGATGTGGTATTTGCCAGTTCTCCAAACTACACAAAATTTCCGCTACTGGTTCTCCAGAATTGGTCAGAACCTGCTGAATACCACCTCTGTCAATCACTGCTTGTCCTTCCTGGTTAGCCATCATTCTGTCATTTCTTATTTGCCTTCTCGGTGTTGGAACAAAATGTTCACTGGGTCCCATAATCCCCTCTCCTATCTATTGTGACACTTTATCAAATTTGTTCTCTGGTTGCCATACTCCGATAGCAGAAACTGGAAGCCAAGATGAGCCAGACATACTATCTAGTGACCATCAAAAGTGTGCCCTGCATCACAACTTTGCACTATGCTGCTACTTCCGCAGCTCATTACCTAAAAACCAAAAATCTTGTCTACAAGAGACCTCCGGATTGCAGCCTGAAGAAATCAGGTCAAAGTGTAAAGGTAAGTTTTCATCTATGGCATTGATTGATCAGCAAATGCTCGATGTGGCAGAGATTTGGAACAGTAGCTGCATTCCGGAATCCTTTAAGCAATTAGTCTTAAGAGGAAAATATAAATATTTATTAAGGACGATATAGAAGACAATTTAGACTCAGTGGGGCTATTACTCAACTGCTGTCACCAATCCAACACTTGTTTTTTGATGGCATAAGGCTCATTCTCCAAAAGTTGGTTAAGATTGCAGCGACACTTTTTTTTTTGCATTTCCAGCAATTTAGTTAGTCCTTGACTTACAACCACAATTGACTCCAAAATTTCTGTTGTTAAGTGAGATGTTTGTTAGATGAGTTTTGCCCCATTTTATGAGCTTTCGTGCCCCACTTGTCAAGTGAATCACTGCAGTTGTTAAATTAGCCACAAGGTTGTTAAGTGATTCTGGCTTCCCCATTGACTTTGCTTGTCAGAAGTTTGCAAAAGGCGATCCCCTCACTTTTTGGACACAGCAGCAGTCATAAATATGAACCAGTTGCCAAGCCTCTGAATTTTGATCACATGATCATGCAAAGGATGCTGCAAAGGTCATAACCATGAAAAACAGCCATAAGTTACATTTTTCAGTGCCATTGTAACTTTGAACGGTCACTAAATGAACTGTTGTACATTGAGGACTGCCTGTATATACCCCTGGTTATTCTCCAGGATCAAAGTGGACTTGCTTGTGTCTTCCCCTATGTTAATCAGCAACAGATAGGGGCCAAATGTCTCTTTGCTTTCTAGTGCTGTTGCTATGGACTAGCATCTGTGAATGACTGTTGATGTCATTCTACAGCAGGGGTCGCCAACCTTTTGAACCTCAGTATAATTTTAAATTCCGCGGACCATTAATATGAATTTTGACTGGTGGTGGCTTGTTGACATCGATGGGAAAGTCGGTCCCATATTCCAGAGCTTCAGTAGTCACAGGGCTGACCCTTTGGTCACCCAGGAGCAGCTGCTCCTCCACCCGGGTTCACTGGCCTGCCATGGACTGGAGGAGTTGCTCTGGAATGACCAAAGGGCCAGTTCTGTGGCACTGCAGCTCTGGAATATGGGACCTACTTTCCTACCAACGTCAGCAAGCATCCCGGTGAAGATTTCCCTCCCCTGCCATTGGTCTTACCTTCCAGTTCCAGGTTGCGTGGTTCTACTCAAGGTAAGGTTTGGACTCAGCCAAAGGGTGGGAGCCAATGGGTAGATGAGCTATGTGGGCGGTTTAGTTGTAACAGTTGTAACTGTCAGGAAATTTCTTCTTAGATCTAGATTGCTTCTCTCCTTGATCAGTTTCCACCCATTGCTTCTTGTCCTGCCCTCAGGTGCTTTGAAGAATAGCTTAACTTTGTGGCAGCCCCTGAGATATTGGAACACTGCTATCATGTCATCCTTAATCCTTCTTTTCATCAAACTAGACATACTCAATCCCAGCAATTGTTCTTTATATGTTTTAGCCTCCAGTCCCCTAATCATCTTTGTTGCTCTTCTCTGCACTCTTTCCAGAGTCTCAACATCTTTTTTACCTGGTGGTAACCAAAACTGGATGCAGTTGGTTTCCTATTGGTTGGTTAGTGTGTTGATGGCTGGCAATTGGCTGTTGCTTTCTTGTGCTGCAAAGTCTTCAGTTTAATGTTAGTTTACTTTAAACTAACAACGCTGTTGGAGTAGGAGATGGGGGAAAGCTTGTGAAGGACAGTAGAACTGTTTATCTCTGAGACATGTGCATCTAAGAACATTAACAGATCTTTGTTTCAGGTTTCTCTCCGTTCACGAATATGCCTAGGCATATTCAACCCTTCAGTCTTAGTGTAGCCCTGAATGAGTACCTTACCGTACTCAAAGCACCACTGCCTGATAAGAGTGCTCAGTAACGTGTAATCCTCCTCCAAGAAAAACAGTAAGTTTACTAATCCTAGTGTTAGGTTTTTGTAGCATGTTGGTCTAAAACCAAATCCTGTTAGGGCTTACCTTTGCTTGCGTAATGCTGGTTTGATTTATTTCATTTTAAGCTTTTATTTCCTCATTTTACATGTGTGTCTGTGTGCATGTGTTTACTTTCATCTGATTGACACGATGGTTGGTAACATTTCTGTGGGTTGTTTGCATTGAAGTGAGACATTGTGAGGTCTGAGTATAATTTGTATGACTTAACTTTGTAAATAAGTCCTCTGTTGCTCCAGTGGTATGCACTTTCTAAATTCAATTACTCATCTTCCTTTTCTTTAATTTACCCATCTACAAACCACAGGCTGCACACTCACAATACAGAAGGAATTAAAAAAGAAAATAGATCTAAATTACGTAATTCCCGTCATACAGAAAATGAATGCCCTTTCTCAAAAACCAAAGAAATACATTCAGTGAGAGATTCATTGCCCTGACTTTTAGCTCTGTAAGAAAATGTCACCATTCCATTCTCACAGCTTAGGGCCACCAACCATTTACAAACTTGGAGTTTTGTAATCAGTTAGCAATGAGTCACATGCTGAAGACACACTTCTTTTTTTATTGTTTTACTTACGATGGTGCAATTCCTGGATATTTTGCTTTTGGGTTGCTGACAGTGAAGTAAACAAGTTAAATGAAAAAAAGGCCAAGAGTATTACAGCCAATTCAATACTTGGGAATCGGCTGTGGAAATCTTCAAAATTCTGCATTCAGATTAAGGTCTCCATATGAGGTGGATATATGGTTTCTCCATTAAATCCCCTCTGCCCCTCCCCTCCCCTCCCCCAAATGACCCTCTTTCATTCACAGCAGATGGATTTTGATGTTGCTGGTCTGGATCCCTATTCATGAAGGTGAATCTTGGTTCTTTTGGCATTGGGCAATTCACAATAACAAGTTGCAACTGCCTACTGGAACATTCGGTACCAATATATGCTCTAAGACAAATAGAAAACTCAAAGGGTGGTTGGCTACGGTTGTAATGGTGAAGCTCAAAGATTGTGTTAGCAAAATGCATAATTGAGCCAGCATGAGCTCTAATTTGATTGGTTGAAACCACTATAGAGGTTTTCAGATCCATATTATGCAACAGGTCACCCAATGTCTCCTTGTAGTCACTTACAAATTTCGTTTGAAGCATTTCCAGTTTGAATTTTGGCCTCAGTTTTTTACTCCTGTCCTTAATTCCTGCCTTGGCAATATTTTGCATTGCCTCTCATTTTGTCCCCTTTCCACCCATTGCTCCTATTTGGCTACTTTTTCCTTAAAGTCTTTTGTAGTTTGCACCCCTGATTTAATACTGCTTTTAAGAGATTCAATCTTAAAATCTTTCTTGTTTCCTTGGCTTAGCTTTCACTCCTTCTGCTGTCAAATAAAACTTAGCAGCTATTCAGCTTTCGCGTTACATGGGACATTGATTTTTAGGGGAGAAAGGGAATGTTTCTGTCTTCCAGATGCCTTGTGTGCATAACCTTTGCAGGCCTTTGCCCTTTGAGCATGACATCCAGTGTGTGTATGTGTGCATGCACACATATACACGTGTTGGGAATGTGTGTGAATGTATGCAGCAGCATTGGATTCAAAGGGAAAGGGGTGTTTCAGAGTATGCACGAGACATTCACATAGTACTGTCTGCAACTTCTCATGTGATCTTTGTCTTTTCCCAGGTGAGGGAAGTCATCCGCCCTTGAAGAACGAAATATTTTGAGAAATATTTAAAAAGGCAGAATATTATATTTCCCTAAAGGAGAAACATGTTTTTAAAGAAAGAAAGCAGTTCCATGCTCCCAGCAGATATGTGGTGCCCATTAAGAGAGACTAGGCCATCCTATCTACAAAATAAAACAGCCTCAGGGCGATGGGATTAGCCCTCACTCAAGATCCAAACCAGGACAAAGCCATTAAGACACAATAGGAATTGCCCGACACCCTTTCAGAACACAAGCCTCTTCATTGCATCATCACCCTCCAAGCTTCAACCAAACCTGGGAGCTCAGACAAACATGACCCCAATGGCCCCATAGGAGTCTGACAACAGTCAATAGAATACATGTTCTTGCACAGGAACAGGAAGCTCAAGTTCAAAGCCCAAGAGAAGGTATAAAAGCCCCCCCTCAACTCCATGAGGTCAACTGCATCAGGACCATGTGTTTGGTGGTTCTGTTCACCATTAAACCCTCTTTCCAATCAGCCTCATGTTTTCAGTGTCTTTCTCCCAGCTTGGAACAGACCAGATGAACATTTCTTCCAATACAGGGTTGCAAGACAGCCTTCTAAAGCAGCCATGTTTTGAATACCATTTGGTTTCATGCATCTCCAGCAGTATGCCTGCCCCTTATGTTCTGCAGCATCTCTTCCCTGGTATCTCCAAAGGCCGGTAAAACTCTAATGGTTATCAGTTACAAGAACAGCTGCAAAACTCATAGTCCTCTTGTGTAAGTGATCATTCTGAGAAGGACAGGATGCCAATAATCTTTTGGTAGCTGGGGGTGTACTTAAATTTTTTTAGGGGGTTGGGGAAGATTATCCTAGGTTTTCTTTTGTGTATGTGTGTAGGAAATTCTTTTAATTTCTTAAAGTCCAGTTAGGTCTATTTGAAGCTAAAACTGGAATTCTCATTCTTTCTATCATAATAGTATGGGGAGTTGGGATTTTAGTGGCAGGGCTTAAGGAGGGGGAAAAATGGGTTTTAAGGGCTGCCTGCTTATTATGTTATGGCTTGTGGAGGCTATGATATCTTTATATTTCACTGAGATCATAAAACAGAAAATGCTAGAGCTCTGACTCTGTATAAACTGTTTTCACTTAGATAAATAAAATTATTCTCTTCAAGCAAAAGTTACATTAGAAAGATTAGTACTGTCATCAAGCATTTTATAGCAAAGTGTAAAATCATAAATTCTCCTTCTCCCCAACTCTCAGTAACATAGCCTCTCCACTTTTAATTATCCCAGGATTTAAGATGACATTTTTTGCTCATTTATTAAACTCTGGTTCACTTTCCAGCTCTCTTCTCTCCTTCTTTCTCCTCTCTCCACTCCTTCTTTCTCAATGTACGCATACAGTATGCACATATTTTGGAGAACTATCTGTGAAAGATTGCTTGAAATATACACATATATAAAACATGTATTTTGCATTTGTCTCAGATTAAACAGTGTAAAAGATTTTGGGAATTCTATGAGATGTATGTGTGTATTTAATTGTCATTGTTTGATCTCAGACATAGTGTGAAACTGACACCCTTTTCTTACTGGATGATCTATTGGACACTTCTCATTTTGGCATTTGAGTAATGGCTGATGTAATGGCTTATACTCAGGTAAGTATATTGTTGGTTCAAAAGAAACACAGAGAGGTACATATCAAAAACCTTAAAATCAACATAGTAAGCTCTGTGAGCAAGTCTTGTGCATTATCTTATTGTTTCATATGGTTGCAATGCTTCACTAGAGATACAGTTGGAAATAGAGCAAATTTACATGATAAAAAAACTGGGAACAGTCATGTGCATGAATTGTTTGCATGGAGAAATGTGTATATACATATACATATACATACACATACACACACACACACACACACACACACACACACACACACACACACACACACAGGAGAGGATGTATAGACTAAATTTTTGGTGTTTGGAGGAAACACCATTATTATTAGAGGAAATCCAGTTCTGGTTTGCAAAATCCAGATGATTATAGATGGCAGCAATGAGTTACAGGTTTTTTTTTGATACAGTTTGCTGCTATCTGATGATCACTGAGATTTTTGCAGTCAAGATGTGATGGACTTTCTTATTTCTATAATCCAAGAGCCTCAGGGGATAGGGAATGGCACCATAATTTCATGCAGACATGAAAGTCAATTTCATGGTTCAGGTTCTTAAACCAATTATGTCCAATGGTTTATCCTACCCCGCCAATTTAGATGGACCAAAGTCTGAACACACTTCATTTTTTTTCTATTTTGTATTCAAAATAGTAAAAATATTAACTGTCCCTTTTTTTTTTTGCTGATTTGCTATTGAATTTTGGCAGTGCGATGCCCATCATGGTGTTTGACACCTCCCTTTCCCAGACATCCATGCATCCTGATATATATATATATATATATATATTTGTTTTCTGAGGTTCTCACGGGTATTTGTATGTGGATCTTTGGTTGTTCGGGTTTTCTCCTGCGTAAGATTCGAAGTATCTAGGCAACGTTTCGATGAAGTCTCATTCATCATCTTCAGGCTTCTGTCTTCGGCTCTGTGCTTCTCTGAGTGATGTGAGATTGCAGCTGCTTCTTCCTTTTAACTGAGATATATATATAGTATTCAGCTTTGTTCGGGTATTTTCCCACATCATTGTAGTTGTGCTTTTAAAGTTGTAGCAACGTTTCGGCAGAATCTCATCTGCCATCATCAGGCTTCTGTATTGCACAATATAAAACATTGCTACAACTTTAAAAGCACAACTACAATGACGTGGGAAATACCTGAACAAAGCTGAATACCATACATGCAAGTACCCACGAAAACTTAAGAAAACACACGCACACACCCACACACACATATATATGTATCCCTTTTCCACAATCTCTTTTCCACATGGCTTACTAAATCCTTTTGATCCCAAACATGCTTTTTAAAAAGGCAACTGGACTTTCTTTGTTTCTCCTTGAAGGCGTTTTGCTTCTCATCCAAGAAGCTTCTTCATTTCTCATTCAAAACTGAAGAAGTTTCTTGAATGAGAAGCAAAATGCCTTCAAGCAAAAACAAAGAAAGCCCAGTTGCCTTTTCAAAAAGTGCCTTTGGGACAACCATGACTTGGATGACTAAGACCATAGATTTATATTTTGTGGGTTGGGGAAAATAATCTAATGCCTATCTGTGTTTACTTATCTTAGAGATATATGGGAATAACTTGTAAAATATAAATCATAAGAATGCTTTCCGTAGTGAACAGGAATGAAAAAGTTTAAATTTTGAGGTCCGCATTTTATCAGTTATGATCTGTCTGCAGCTGAATTCTGGTGGTAGCTAGTGCCAAATCTGGCACAACTCTCTCATGATTCTATCATTTCTCTCTTTCCCTCCCTGTACCTCTTTCTTTATTCCTCCCCCTCGTGTACTCTGCCTACTGGATCTGGTGGAGAGGCAGAATGTTCTTGCAAGACACCTGAACTAATCAGTTATTGAAGGATTTTTCATTAGAGCAAAAGCCCCATAAAATTACACTGAGCATAAATATTGTCCATCTATACTAGTTGTAGTGTATTCATGTACATACTTCTAATACCACATTTCTATTAGTTAGTCCACATAGCTTAACGATTGGTTAATAACGACAGTTTTGGATTGGCCGCCTAAGCGGCGGGAAGTTTAAATAAATGCCATTGGTGGTGAGCCACGAGCAGCCGCTATAAAAAGGGCTGCCACGGCTCGACTTTAGTTGAAGTTACTGGTTGCTAATAAAGAGCTGAATTCAACTCCGGTCTTTGAGTCTGCTGTGTCCTGGCGATAGAACACTGGCGACGAGGATGGGATTGGAGGAACAAAGACCGTACGCACGTGGCAATGACAGCAGAAAGACCATCGAGATGGCTGGCAACAATTCATTCAACCCAGCCGAAGAAGACTGGGAGTCATATATTGACAGCTTCCTTATGTTTTTAGAAAGCAACGAACTGCAAGGAATCACTGACCAGAGGAAGAGAGCTGTATTCCTGACGCATTGCGGCCTGACTATTTTTAAAATGGCAAAGGCATTAGCAAGTCCCAATGATGTTAAACAGATGGCATGGCCAGACCTGAATCGAATGCTGAGAAACCATTACGCACCAGTCGTGTCCAATATCATTAGAAGACATGAATTCTACAAGTGCGACCAACAAGAAGGCGAAAGTATTGGAGACTTCGTAGCAGCGCTGAGGGATATTGGGGGGGCATGCAAGTTCCTCAATATGGATGAAGCCATGAGGAATCGCATAGTCCTTGGATTGAGAGATGCTACCCTACAGAGCAAACTGCTAAACCGACCCAACATCACCGCAAATGAGGCCATCACTGAAGTGACTGCAGCCGAAGCAGCAAAGAAGTCTGTGGCAAAAATGAAGCAGATGAATACAACCAACAGCCCGAGCCAGAATAAAGAAAACAGTGGGAGCCCAGAAGCATGCTACCACAACCTCTCGCCATGAAGATATTGAATCATCAACCGACTCTGAAGAAGAAGACGAGGAGGTAAACAGGCTCCATTCAGAAAGGAACAGGAGAGAGAGACGAGGGAGAAAACCTGAATTTCAGTGTGCGGGATGTGGGGGAAACCACCCGCATTCTGAGTGTCGTTTTTGGGATGCCATATGCAGGCATTGTGAAAAACGGGGGCACATTGCAAGGGTCTGCCGAAACAAAAAGAGCTATAGTCCAAAAAGATGAGACAGTACCCCCGCACAGAACTAAGGAGAAGCCAACCAGAAGTTGCTGGAGCCGGGAACATAGGAGTCAACGGCTCAGTGAGAAGGAAGAGACACATCAGACAATCACTATTGGGACGGCCAGAACAACAAACACTAAGAAAGTTTGAATCAATGTCCTGATAGAAGGGGAGCCATGTGAGATGGAAGTAGACTCCGGTTCGTATTTATCAATGGTATCATGGAACACGATAAAAAAATTTGATACCAGACATACGACGAAAAGAACTCGAAGAGCAAAGCCTGATCATCAAAGACTACCAGGGTAACAAGATACCAGTGGTAGGATTGGGACATTTCAAGGTAAAGTTTAAAAAACACACCGAAATTCTTCCATTGACCATCATTGACCGAGATCGCCCCAGCCTGCTTGGTTTGGAATGGTTCGAACCTCTAGGAATCGAAGTGACAGGAATCAACAGCATCGCCATGACGGACTGGGAAAAAGACCTGATGGAGGAGTTCCATGACGTATTCGACGGGACTTTAGGCAAGTACTGTGGGACCCCTATATCATTTAGCCTAAACCCGAGCGTAGCCCCTATCAGGCTTAAAGCCAGATGCGTACCATTTGCTTTAAGGCCAAAATTGATGAGCAACTGAACAAGCTCATCACACAAGGGGTGTTAGGGGTGCGAGATGGGAAACCCCGATTGTGACCCCCATAAAACCAGATGGGTCTGTGCGCATCTGTGGTGACTATAAGGTCACCCTGAACCATGCATTGCAACAGAGCGCATATCTCGTCCCAGTAGTCCAACACCTGCTGCACTCATTAGGGAGAGGAAGGATCTTTGCAAAGCTCGATCTCGCACAGGCATATCAACAGTTACCAGTTGATTCCGAGATGGCAGAGGCACAAACTATCGTAACACATAGAGGAGCCTTTAAATGCAATAGATTACAATTTGGTGTCAGAGCCTGATGGAATGCCTCCTCCAAGGATTAAAAGGGGTGGTTCCCTACTTCGATGATGTACTAATATCAGCCGAAAATAAAAAACAACTAAAAGACCGATTAAGGGCAGTCTTGTTAAAATTTAGAGAAGCAAGACTCAAAAGTTAAAAAAGAAAAATGCCAACTTGCCACAAATCAGGTTGAGTTCCTAGGATATCTTATTGATGAAGCAGGAATCCACCCCACAAAAAAAAAGAAAAAAAAAAGAGCAATAAAAGAAGCTCCCAGACCCAAAAACAAACGGATTTGCAGGCATTTTGGGGACTCATTAATTTTTATCATGTCTTTCTGCTGCAGAAGGCAACAATAGCGGAACCACTGCATAGATTCCTCGATAAAAAAGCCATCTGGAAATGGGGCCACCAAGAAGAAGCTGCATTCCAAAGAATCAAGGACTTAATCACATCTAAATCTGTATTGATCCAATACAGTGACACACTACCCCTGACTGTCACCTGTGACGCTTCACCTTTTGGCGTAGGCGCAATACTTAGACACATACTACCAGATGGCAGAGAAGCACCGATTGCCTTTTATTCCAAAACGTTGTCCAAGACTGAAAGGAATTACAGCCAACTGGACAGGGAAGCCTTGGCTGCCATCTCAGGGGTAAAACGTTTCCACGAATACCTATATGGTAGGACATTTTCCTTAATTACTGACCACAAACCACTGCTAGGAATCCTGGCTGGAGACAAGGCCACCCCCAACATCCTGTCTCCAAGAATGACAAGATGGTTGGAATTTCTCGCAGCCTACAATTACAAGCTCATTTATCAACCAGGAAAAGCCATACCCCATGCAGACGCATTAAGCCGTTCACCACTACCAAGTCACGATGACGACCCAGCTCCCACCACGCATACCCTGCAAATTTAAACGATTCTGAATTGGCCCATCACCGCATTGGATATCGCAAGAGAAACAGCAAAAGATACACTGATGGCCCAAATACTGAACTGGGTAGGATGGGCTGGTGGAAAATGAAAAAAACAAGACTTTTAAACCCTTAAAAACTGAATTGTCAATTGAGAAAGGATGCATATTGTGGGGAGATCGGGTGGTTGTTCCAAAAAAATTGCAAGAAGAAAAATTGCTAAACATGTTACATGAAGGACATCCGGGCATGGTAAAGATGAAGTCCCTGGCCAGAAGCTATGTCTGGTGGCCAGGAATAGATAAAGACATTGAAACCTGGGTCAAAACATGTAACAAATGCCAGTCATCCAGACCCACTCCCCCTTTGGCACCAGTTCTTGACTGGGAAACACCCAGAGGCCCCTGGTCAAGGATCCACATAGACTTTGCCCAACCCACAAAGGGATATACTTATCTAATCACTGTGGATGCCTACTCCAACTGGTTAGAAGTCAGCATCATGAGTTCAACAGCAGAAGCCGTCACCAAACAACTAAAGAAACTCTTCGCCACCCATAGTCTACCAGATGTAGTAGTATCGGACAATGGACCACAGTTTACAGCTTTGGCTTTTGAACAATTCCTCACAGAACAAGGAATAAGACATGCTCTGACAGCGCCAGCTCATCAGAGGTGAACGGAAGGGCGGAACGCATGGTTCGTTACACAAAAGAAGCATTAGAAAAACTTGAAGGAAACGACATGCAAGAAAAAATCAACACCATGCTCACCATCCAACATATAATGCCATGCACAGCAACAAACAAGAGCCCAGCTGAACTGTTAATGGGAAGAAAGTTGCGCTCCTATTTGGACAGACTACACCCCACTTACAACCCCGAAAAGCCACCAGACTCTTCCAGTAAGTACCACTCCTTCTTGCCAGGTGACCTGGTATATGCAAAAAATCTTACAAGAGAACCGTTGTGGTTACCGGCAACAATCACACAAATCACAGGTCCCCGATCATACCGACTAGTAACAACTGATGGCAGATCGTGGAAAAGACACACCAATCAATTACGGTCACGACACATCGAACGCACCACTGGCACTTCCTGAAACATGGAACAAACACTTCCACAAGCACCACCAGAAAGTAATAAAAAAAACAGAGGGGGGGGGAAACCTTTAAATAATAAAGGAAATGAAAACCCTCCAGTTACAAACCACCAACCAGAAGCTGAAAACCCAGGAAAAAAAAAATTACTTACAATTAGATGATTTCGAAAAAAGAGAGCTGAAGGAGAACCAGGAAAGAAGCAGCCAAGCCAACTCTACCTGCCCGCACACAATGCAGAGGAACAACGGAGACAATCCAGTCAACCCAACAAGGCACGGTGGGAGCGGCATTGCTGAGACACCTTTCCAGGAGGTTCCAAAGAGAAGAGCAGAAACGACAGGAAGCCTCTCTGAACCGGCGGAGGCCAACACAGAGACTGAACTGCGCAGGTCAACAAGGACTCACAAAAGCCCCGCCTACTTGCATGACTACGTCATGTAACATTGGAGCAAACCAAGAGGGGAGGGGTGTAGTGTATTCATGTACATACTTCTAATACCACATTTCTATTGGTTAGTCCACATAGCTTAACGATTGGTTAATAACGATAGTTTCAGATTGGCTGCCTAAGCGGCGGGAAGTTTAAATAAATGCCATTGGTTGCGAGCCACGAGTAGCCGCTATAAAAAGGGCTGCCGCGCTTGACTTTAGTTGAAGTTACTGGTTGCTAATAAAGAGCTGAATTCAACTCCAGTCTTCGAGTCTGCTTTGTCCTGGCGATAGAACACTAGTGATGCTCAGTATGCTACTTACAGGGTGAAGCATTGCTAAAATAAACCACAGATAGAAGATCAATAGATTATCTACACTCCATTCTACCATTTCTATGCATCTTTCATCCATAAAAGAGATGAAACATCAATACTATCCTTTTGCCTTACTCTTCAATATGTTCTATGTACAATCCTTGTTTTATTGATTGCATGTAATATTCTAATTTTCTGACATTGTGGATTTGAGGTTTTCATGAGCTATAAACCATAATCATCAGAATTATGACAAATCACAGCTTGAACTATCTTGCTTTGCATGTAATGAGTCTATCTCATATATTAGGTTCACCTTTTAAGTTGCATTACTGAAATAAATGAACTTTTGCATGATATTCCAATTTTTCGAGTTTCACCTGTAATGTAGACTGGTTTGAACACAAGATACATTTTCATAGATTGTGTGAAAAATGAGAATGAATAATGATAAATATAATTGCTCTGTGGCACATTCTCCTCCCCTCCTAGAACGTGAGGTGGGCTTCCGCTCTCCATGCCTTCTGGAAAGATACAGAAACATGGCTCGATGGCCTTGCTTGGGGAATCACACAGGAGCACAGAGCTGAGAATTCTCTCCCCTGCCTTTTAATTAACTTTTGCACTGAATTATAGTTGGCCTTTGCCTTTTAAACTTTATATATTGTTTTTATGGTTTGATATTTTATCTGCACACTGCACAGAGTGCCTCTGTGAGCACAGTTTTAAAAATGTGATGAAATAAATAAAATGGTTTGAGCGCTTTTTGGTGGAGGGTTAGCAGAAGAAGATTGTCAACAGTGACAGAGGGATGCTAATAATTTGGAGCTGGAATCTTATTTTGGAGATAAAATAGAGTTTAGTGAGAAAATACTAATCCCAGACATACAAATATTCTTAGTTGAGTCCAAGTGGAGATATGAGACTGGATCTTTTCAGTAATGGTGCTGTATCTTTCAAATATTTAGATCAATATTCACAAGAAGGTCACCAAGCATGTCTCCAGAAGTCACTGAGAGTCAGACAGCACATGATAAGCCATGGCGGTGCAATGGTTAGAGTGCAGTACTATAGGCTACTTCTGCTGACTGCCGTCAACCTGAAATTTCACAGTTCAAATCTCAGCAGGCTCAAGGTTGACTCACAGTTCCATCCTTCCTGAATTGGTAAAATGAGGACCCAGATTGTTGAGGGCAATATGCTGACTATAAACCACTTAGAGAGGGCTATAAAGTACTGTAAAGCAGTATATAAGTCTAAATGCTATTGCTATACTGTATATTGTAAGTATAATACATTATTATTCTAACTATTGTTTCTGACAATTCCCATAAAACCCTGATGCATTCTCAAATGACAAGTGACCTTGAAACAATAAAATTTTAAAAATAGGTCCTCAACATTACAAGAACTTCTCTTGATAAATGGTTGAGCATAATTTGCTTCTACTTATACATATCAGAAATAGGAATTTGTAAATCTGATCATGATTCAAATAAATAGATGGAATGAACAGGACATAAAATGAAAAATGTATTTTTGGACTTATTGCAGTAATATATAGTAAATGGCCAAGCCATTTAACTGAACACACCCACTGTCTCTGTCTGCCTGAATGCTATTTCAAGTTACTTCCAGAAAATAAGTTTTGCTGGACATCTTTTATTTTATTATGATGGTGACAATCATCATTCTTTAAATCCTCCTGGTGGCTTGGATGAGAGTATTAGCTTTTGAAAAATTCTGTCAGATTTTTGGCTTTATATCTTCACTATGTTTCAGTAAAACAAAACTAATAGCAAACAATTAAATAACAATGTTTCCCTCAGGACTGGAGGGGATGGACCAGTTGTCACATTAAATGATAACAATGAGTGAAGCTACAAACTCAATTATAAAATGGAAAGTGTAGAAGAAACATAAGAAAAGGCTATTTTAAAATAAACAAACGGAAAAATGTTGTTTAAAATAAATGGAGAACAGAGTTAATTGGTGTTTGGCCTTTCATACTGTAAGGAAGAATAGGCCAAAGAAGGTCATTCTAAAGTGAAAAAAGTAAAGTAAAAATAAAATAAAAGAAATAAAAATAAAAATAAAAACCCACAATTCAAAGAATTGTGCAACTAATTCACCATACCCATAAGCTGTATGTTTCTCATATGGCAGTTTTCCAGTGTAACATTATACTGGTCTACTTGGATATAAACTTCATAAAGTTCAATTGGACACACTCCCAGTGCACACTGCAGTGTTTCTTGTTTGTGTGCACAAACAAAATGCAGTGGACCTACAAGTTCAGGATTCCCACCCTTACAGCTACATGTTGAAGAAAGCTGGTGCATAGGATCACAGCTTTAGGTGAGCAGAAAACTTTCAATAATTAAAAGAATAGTTTTGCATGCATTCTTCAGTAATTATCCAGAGATATCCTCCTATGTCAACTGTGAAAGGGAATGCTTCTCCTAAGCAGTTGTCTGCTGAATAACATCACCGAAAACATTGTCAACCATCAACGTGCACACCATTGGACATATAGTGAAGTAATCCACATGGGTACAAAAAGAGGAAGTGGGGGGCAGTTGCGTGCATGAGGCAAAGGAATTGGGAATCTTACTAAAGCTTTTCTTGAGCCAGCTTTAGAAAGAGATGGATTTATGGACCAAAATATGATACAATTCAGTACAATTTTGTGTCCGCTCTGTAATTATTTGGATCTTTGATTTCCTTGGTTGTAGTGAAATATTGTTTACACAGTTGGCTTTCACTTATTATTTTGATATATTTCTTGATAAGTCCCAGTTAGCGTACTCATTATTTTACATTTATAGTTGTATTGACAACATTATTGCCACTCTTTTAAAGTACTAAATGATGGCTATATGCAGTAATAATGCAACACAGTATAGTTAAAGTCCTTTAAATATACTGTAACTGATATATTATTACTATGTAGCCATTGTTTATTATATGTTTCTTCTTCTTGGATAAAGTGACATTATGGGATCAAGATTATTTCATATGGGATGGATAGGACTTCGGATACAAAAACTGATTTTGACTGATTTAAAATAAAGTAATGCCTCCTCTTCAGAAGATTACTTTTTTCATATACAGCTGCATAAAAAGTTTGTTGTTGGATTACATAAGTATGTGCATACATGCCCATCATACTATTTCCTTTCAGAGTAAATAAATTGATGGATTAATTAGCATTTGATATAAAAATTAATTGGCTGACATTTTACTAATTGGATGCAAAAAAGATTCAGATACAATGGAAATCTTTGGAATTTTCCCTGCGTTTTCTTTTAAGTTAAAGCTCCATGGGTAGCTCTGTTTGTATATTTTGAATAACATTATTTTGCTTGTAACATTCTAGAAAGGACAAGAAAAACCACCTCATACCATCCTAAATTTGATTATACTTCTCAAACATGTGAGATTGCAGCACCTCCTGGTGAGCCACACACCTTCCAAATAAAGGCATAATCTAGCTAAAAGCAAATAGCAACTGATCTTACTATAACTCTTCTACTTCTATGCTTCTGATAGTGACTTTCTGTGGCAGTGAGATAAATATTATCACCATCTGATTCCAACATAACAAGCACTCTTAAGGAAATAAGGAATAATTATGGAAAATTGTTTAAAAGCTGGCAATCTACAGTAAAGTTGACCAACTGCAGGCTCTTTTTCAAGCCCTTGGTTGTATTATGATTCCATTGTAAGATCCATTGAAATTCCTTTTTAAAAAAATGGTGGCTGTGTAAGGAAATACGTTGGCTGTAAAGTAGAAAGCATTCAGATCCCCAACTTCACACAGTGTAGGGATATGCTCAGAAAACACTCAGGAAAAGAGCTTTGGAGATTGCATAAGTGCAAACCTCTGTGCTACTGATTAAAACAATAAAACTGTTAGGAACCTGAACTGCAGGAACCTGAAAAAATGCAGCTGTTTTAATGAATCAGGGTATGCAACTTTTAAATCAACCGTATGGTTATCAGCTCAAATTAGGGCATAGCACATTCATTGATGCAATGAGGCACTTCATCCAGTGATGGGAATCAATCAATCAAATCTTTTAGAATCATATACCAGCATAAGTGATAGGAGTTTTCTAAGAGCTGTGGTGACATAGTAGTTAAAGTGCAGTACTGCAGGGTAATTTTGCTGACTGCTGGCTACCTGCAATTCGACAGTTCCACTCTCATTGGACTCTTAGGTTGACTCAACCTTCCCTCCTTCTGAGGTCAGTAAAATGAGGACCCAGATTGTTGTGGGCAATAGACTGACTTTGTAAATCTCTTAGAGAGGGTATTGCTATTGCTATTTTATTGAGTCTCCTCAATATCAATATCAATATCAATATCAATATCAAGCCTATGCTTTGTAACACCCAAAATGGAAGATATAGCAAAAGGGAGAACTACACCAGCCTTGCAATTGGCACACTTGTTTTCTTTTAAGACAATGAATACATTTTTTTTAGACTTAATTGACATAACATTTTAGTTCAGCAGAATTAAGGAGTGGTTAGTCACCTCACCTTGCATGTGGGAGCTGTCTGGCTTCTCTTGGCTTACTGTTTGTTTCAGTGCTATGTTCCAATAACTTCAGAATTTTATGGGGAGGTTATTTTTATTGGAATACTTATGGATATTTTAAAACTAGGCATTCAGTGACACTTTCCAAGTATAGTTGAGATTTTGAAATAAAATGTTTAACTTAATCAATATTTAATTCAGAATTCAGAAAAACTCTACCTATTGGCTGCAGAAAGCTTCTAAATTAGAAGCACTAAACAGGGAGACAAATTTAGCCTATCAGTTTGGATATTAAAACTGGAATCCTTTATATTCTTATCTGAGTACAACTACCGTGGTACACAGTGGAGTTTAATATTGAGTAAACTTGCCCACAATTATAATGTAAAACAAATCAAGAGTGCTTGAGGAACCACTCACATAAAAATGCACTTCCTCAGGGTAATTATGTATACTGGAAAAAGCTCTATTGTATCAGTCAGTTCTTTGCATTATTGATTAATTTTCTGAAATGATGCATTTCTACAACTAAAATGGGTGGTCCTTCATTTGAAGCAGAGTATTGGGCTGGACTATTTTTCAAAGCGTTCTAAATGTATAGTATCGCAAATTCATCTTTTTCATCTTTGATCACAATTAAGTATAAAGGTCTTTTATGAATAAAGTTCTAAGTTGGCAGCATAGGTAGAAAATATTTCCCAAGGCAGAATTTCAGTTTGCAATAGGGGTGGGCTGGTGGGTGTAGTTTAGAGAGTGTAGATTCTGTAACAGTGTAAGGTCAGAAGATTGGAGATAGTTTCCAGTTGTTACCTCGTATTGTGATAATTCCAGAGGAGGGGGAGAACAGAAGTCTCTATAAGATTCTATTATTCAACATTTCAATTGCTGACTCAGATTAAAGTTTCTTTTAAGTATACAATCCATTTATATAGTTTGGTGTAGTGGTTAAAGCACCAGGCTAAAAACCTGGTGCTTTAACTCTAACTCTGCCTTAGTCACAAAAGCCAGTTGGATGACCTTGTTCCAGTCATTCTCTTTTAGTCCAGCTCACTTCACACCTTTCCCTTGTTGTTGTGGGGAAAATAGGAGTATTTGGTATGTTCAACACCAAGTTGAATTATTTATAAAAATAATGAAGACAGGATATAAAATAAATAAATAGCATACACACAGATAATATTAGACAAGTAATACTTTTTGTAGGCCTCTCAAATTCAAATATATCTAAGCTATTGAGGTCTCTTATTCCTCCAGTTCTAGATATTGATTGTTAAACCAATGTTACCAAACAAATGCAAATAAAAATGACCTGGAAAAGGAGGATAAAATTAACGTTTTCATAAAGTCATTTTGTTTGTAATGTAACATCCTGAGATGAATGCAATGGGATGAATGCAGGAAGTTTAAGTGCTATTCTTAATTCTGTACATTCAGTCAGTATTATTTAAAGGGGTATCTGACCTTCCTTTGTGCAGCCATTAGAACAGCTGTTGATGTGCTTATCTAGTTTAAGAATAAATAATATATAAAATGTAGACTTATTCCCTGAAATAGACATAGCACTGAAGATGTTACCTAGTCTGGTAATGAGACATCTGAAAGCAATCAGTCAGTCAAAGAGCATCAAGGATTCCATAGTTTTCACAACAAAAACAAAGAAAATCTGCAGATTTGACCCCCAAATTCTTCTCTGTCACTCATATGATATAATGTCACTGATTTGCAACCTACTGCAAATCCAAATGGTTCAATACAGCCTTTGAGCACTGAAAAGTTCTTGTCCTCTGGATTAAGGAAGAGCTGCATCTTGTTCTGAAAACACAAAAGAGCAAGAGGATACTATAGGTAGGTGTTGACTGATGACCACAACTGGGATTAGAACTTCCATCGCTAAGCTATGTGGTTGTTAAGTGAATTGCATCCAATTGTATGAGCTTTTTTGCTGTGGTTAAGCAAATTACACAGTCATTAAGTGAATCTCCCACTGAAATTTGCTTGTTAGAAGCCCCCTGGGAAGGGTCAAAGAAGATGATAACATAATCCTGGGATGCTGCACTCAACATAAAATACATGTCAGTTGCCTTGAATTTTCATCACATGAATGCTGCAAGGGTTGTAAGTACAAGCACAGGCCATAAATCACTTTTTTCAGCACCATCATAACTCTGGTGGTTAAAGTATGGTTCTAAGTTGAGTATATCTTGAACATCATTCTCGCATTACTTCTGTCTCCCTGTCACCCCATTGACACTGGTATGTATACCATTATTCCTCATGTAGAGATCCTTCCTTCATAAGGTAGCATTTAACAATGAATTTGGGGTCACCTTATTGTAATGCTACTAAGTATTGGTCAATCCACTTAGTTTATTCCTTGCTGTCTCATGTTCTGAATAAATTTTAGGCAATAGCATTTAGAAAGGCACCTCCCATACCTAAATATATAGCTCCCATGCTTCTATTTTAAAGGTCTGACAGCCTGATGATCTGGTTCATATACATCTTTTAGAATCAATACTCAAAAGGACAAATTAATGTTTGTTAACTGCTTGGGCACATAATCCTCTTTCCTAGGAATAAATAAAGTGAGACCGGAGCTAAAAAAAACAAAAGAATGTCATAGATACGAGATGTTCCAAGCCTGTTTTCATTAGTTATATGAGCACTACAGGGAAGCAATTCCAAATTGTTTTGGGGTTTCAACTATTAATCTCATTGTCAAATAGCCTATTCAATTTATTATTTCTCGTTCCAATTTCTAAATTCCAGTTTCAATTGGCCTAATGGTTTCCATATTGAAAGTTGTCTTGCAGCAAGAATAAAGCATGATTTTCCCATGAAAAGTCCAGACAATATCCATCAGTTTATCACTATAGTTCTGGCATGAAGGAAAGAATATTATTCAATCTTAGCATTCTTTGGGATTGGGGTACATTCCTATGGCCTCAGTGCTATACCTCTCATTACATTACAGGCAGAATGATTTGTGGGTGTTGAAAAATGTATGCACAGACTTGCTAGCAAATGTAAAATGATTTTGAACACCTGAACATAGAGAAAAATTGTGAAAATTGTGATGACCCAGGTGGATAAAAAAAATGTTGATAATCTTTTTTTTTTACCCTACCATGTTTTAAGGTCCTGTGATTGCATTTGACTTTATTTATTATTTCATTTTGTTGTTTCTTCTCTTTCTCTTCTCAATTTTTTCCTTTAATCGGTACCTGTATAAATTGGAACAAAGTTAAGCAGGGCATTATATTGTTAAATATCATATTACATGGGATAATACTATATGGTCAACTACGTATAATAATTTGAAAATGAGGAACACATTTTACAATGGTCAAAATGAATCTTTCTAAACTGCCTCTTTTCTGCGTGGTGAATTTTGGAAGTGCAAATCCCTGGAGACTTGTCTGTATCATTGTTGGTGAAAATTGTGAATGCCAGCACTCACATCAGTGATGAATGAAGATCTGGAGACTGGCAGTATGATACTGACACTCAGAATGGAAAAAGCATCAGAATATAATCGTGTAGACGGGGTCAGTGATCTCTCCCCAATTTTAAAAAGTCTATCCTGCCCTACAGCCTTGGATTCAGATCAGACACAGCTCAGAAGTGTCACTAATTATTTGGTTAGTTAGCCAGGGGAGAACTACATGAAAATGTCAAGCTGCCTTCTACTGAGTTAACTGAACCAACTGGTTTAGTTTAGTCTTCTCATATAGGAGGTGCATAAACTTTTCCAGACTGGATGTTGTAATTGGCTACTAAGAGAAGCAATATAGCAGTTAGAAATCAGGACCAGGGCAAAGATTACATTTGATTTAATATACATTCATACAGAATTAAATCATTAGGGTTTCTTGCCATGTAATATATAAGGTTTCCATGGGGTTCTCTCAGTCTAAACTGAGTATTCAGAACATGTGTTGTCTTAGGTAAGTAAGCCACAGCAGATTCGTATCCAAAGCACTATGAAATCTTTACATTTCCTCCCCCTCAAAAAAACCATGCATGCCATTGTGTTCCTCCCCATCCCCTGGTTTGCTATGGCATGAGTCTAAAAATAATTCCATTGACCTGGGTCCTTCCCTCTGCTTCTCTGACTGCTTGCTGGAAGCAAAATGTATTTTGCACACTTCAACGATCTCCCAGTTTCCACACATGGATGGCTAGCCTTGGCATTTTTTCCTCCTCAGGCACTTCTGGGAAAAATTCCACCGTGGGACTTAGACTGGGTTCTTCAGGGCTTAGGCAGGCCCCTCCCTCCAAAGGCTGAAACCAGGGCCTAGAAGGCCCAAAACCTTGGCCTGCATTTTTACAAAGACCACCCAGGTTTTATTGGTAGCTCACTCAAACACTAGCTGACCGACCTTTTGGCGAGTGATGTAAGGCATGTCATTAGAATGAAAAATTTCTTGGATTATACAGCACAATTTCTTTTCCTGCGCTGTGCTGAGATAATTCAGGGACGGGGCTGTTTGTAATTGTCTGAGTTTTGAGGGGTGTGTGTGTGTGGTGACTTGTATTTATGATGTTCCTCCCTTATGACTTATTCTGTGCCCAAATGCTGTAGCACGGGGATGCAGGCCAGTATCATTATTCCAAAGTTAACAAGGATATATGAGTATCAGAAGCCATACAAAGTACTTTTCTATTCTGCTCTTTCAAAACACCAGCTGGCTTCAATGAAGAAAGACCAGAAGGGCATAAAGGACATAAGTATAGCTGTTGATAACAGGGCGTTCTCAATTTAAAACCATTCATTTTGTGACAGCTTGAAGTTACAACAGAGACTTATAACCAGAGGTGGTTTTAACAAATTTTTTAACAACTGGTTCTTTGGGCATGGCTAGGTGGGCACAACTAGGTGGGCATGGCCAAGTGACTGGGTGGGCATGGCTTCTTCTTGTTGTTTTTTTTGCAGCACTCCACTCCCCATTTTTATTTTTGCCTCTTGGGCCTCAGGAAAGCCTCCCGAGGGGCTTTTTTCTCCCAGGAAGCTTCCCTGGGGCCCAGGAAGGCAAAAAATGGAGGCTGAGGGGGTGCTGCATGTTCCCCCCTTGCCCTCCTTGTGCCCCTTTTTGCCTCCTGGGCCTCAGGGAATCCTCCTGGGTGAAGCAGTAAAGACAGTGAAGGGGATCCCGGGACAACTGATCATTGGAACAAGAAAAAGGGAAATATCTTAAGGAGTGACTGGGCGGGGGAGAATGCAGTCAGCGATGTTGGGCATGCGCACGAAGTTGCGCATGTGCGATAAAGACTGACTGGGTGGGGAGGGGCAGGCAGAGAGGAGAGGGGCAGCCAGGGGCACGATTTGCCAGTTCTAACTGCATAGAATCATAACAACTGGTTCTATAGAACTGGTAGACTCCCACCCCTGCTTATAACCAGTTCCTCACAATTACAGCTGTTGCAGCATCCCCATGGTTACATGGTCAAAATTCAGGTGCCTGGCAACCGGCATGTATTTCTGATGGTTGCAGTGTCCTGGAATCCTATGATCGCCACTTGGGTCCTTCCCAGCTATCTTCTGACAAGCAAAGTCAATGGGGAGACAGATCTGCTTCACAACTGTAACGATTTGCTTAATAACCCTGGCAAAAAAGACCACAAAATTGGATACAATTCACTTAATAGCTGCCTTGCTTACTGCCTTGAAATTCTTGTCTCAGTCAAGCTTAACTCGAATGAGCTATTTAAAAGTACACAAATGAAGGAGGCACGGACATTTTAGTTGCCATCTGATTGCAGTTGGAAGAAAGCAGGCACCCTAATAATGTAGAGCAGGGGCATCTTTGCTGGGCTGGGGGATCAAAAAAGTCAAGATGATGTTCATGATTGCATGATGAATGCCCTCCTTCTTTATGTAGAAAAAAGGCCATGGTTTTGATTGCATGGTGAGGAATGCAGTCTTGATATCCTTTGATACAAAAAGTTCTATGCAGGTTCAAGTTCTAGTAACAGAACTGAATGTCTGTGGAGATTCTCAGTCATCCAGGTCTTTGTTGTCCCAAAGGACAAGGGGTAACTGGACTTTCTGGTTTTTCTCATCCAGGAAGCTTCTTCTACAACACAGTCCTTTCAACAGTTCCAAGAAAGTTCCACACCCATTTGCACCATTCAGATGATTCTGATGACACAGATAATCCTCCAGATGACCTTAACGACACACTAAAAGAATGCAAGTGACCAGCTGTCTGCGAGGAATACAAATCCTTCCATCCCTCACCATCCAGTCAGAGCTGAAGAAGCTTCTTGGATGAGAAGCGAAACATCTTCAAAGAAAAACCAGAAAGTCCAGTTGCCTCTTGAAAAAGCACCTTTGGGGTAACAGAACTGGTAACATAGGTGCAACAAATAGGAAGTTACATACTGCTTTAATACGGTAGCAGAGGAATCTATACCCATTCTTCATCAGTTTTAGTATTGGGCCATTTTATGCAGAGTCACCAAGTCTTTGCTTGAAGGTAGAATGAGATGCCGCACTCCGTATATTTTGGATAAAATGAGAAAAAAATATTAACCTTTGCAGCACGGACCATTTTCTAAATTGCATTTAGCTGTTTACTGTTAGCCAGTTTGGCGGTTTGGGATGTTGTTTACTTCTCCAAGCTAACAGTAAATAGCCCAAACAAAGAACCCACCACCACCACCCCTACCAATACTGGCAGAAGTGGCTAGAAACTGAGAGCAAACCCCACTCCCTACTCGCACTGATGATGTTACCTAGTTTGGGTAATGAAATGTCTACAAGAAAACAATCAACCTCAGAGAAAATGAAGGACTCATCATTTCAACCCCGAGCTACAAACATTCTCTTTTATCAGCCCTTTAGCGAGTCTTTGACTCAGCCTATCAAAAACTCAACTTTGCAACTTTGCTACTTTTTGGAAGCACTGCATGGACACAAATACACATACTGTCAATTGCATTTGATCTCAGCTTAGAAACTTGTACGACATCTTACTCTGATCAGAGCAGTTTAATTTTTGCCCCTTTTGGCCCATCCAAACTTTTGAAAAATCCAGACCATAACATATTTGGCTTCTATAAGGAAAGGAAAATATCAACATTTTTATTGGTTGCATCCTTGGGGGCACATCTTCTGTTTATGAATCCCAAGTGTAATTCAATCTGGAAGAAAGAAACATTGCCTGGCAGCTGCTTAGCAAACTAAAGTTGGGTCATTCTATTGTGGAGGATTTAACAATTGCTCTATTGGACAAGATTTTGTTTTTATTCATTAGCACTGGCTAGACTCCAGAGAACTATGAAATCAGTTCCACGAGCCCAAGGGAACTATGGACATAATTCTTCTTGAACAGCAGCAGTGCCCATATTCTAATGACAAAGTTTATAATACAGGATGGGAATCAGCTGTTTAAGGAACAGATAAACCATTGCCACTAGACTCCCCTTCAAGGATATGTCCCCCCAAGTTTTCTAAGAGGATTACTATTGCTGGCGGTGGGAGAGCTCAGTAGTTTTAGTGGTTCTGGCAGGGACTCTTATGGGAGTGGGAGGTCCTGGTAAGGTCAAAAGGAAAGGGCGAAACTATGAATAATCTACATAATGAAGTCAGATGGGAAGCCAACTGATTTAGAAGGAATGCCAAAGCAACTAGAAGAAATAAATGGTAAACTACTGCACAGTTGCTAGGAAAATGTATGGACATGAGTAGAATATGTAGTCATGTTTGGGTGCTAGGTGATGAGAACCTTAGGATGAAAGGTACTCCTTTGGTTGCTGGGAAAGGACACTAAAGCTTCACAAGTTGTTCTGCAGATTAGTAGTGTATGGTGTTGTTACAGTAAGCAGGAGGTCACAGTACTATTGCAGAGTAATAGTTTGGCTTGCTAAGGTACTAGTCCTATTATGGGAAATTCTTGCATGCTTCCCAAGGCGTGCCACAGGAGGGTGAGCTGGTTTCGCAACCAGAGATTAGTTGCTCTTCCTGCAGCATCACCCAAGTTCCCCTCCTTTCCCAGAGCTGCTTCACAAATTGGCACTGCAACTAGGAAGGTTGAGAGTTGTTAGGAATACAACTGCCTGCACAGAGCACCAGCTTGTCTCTTCAGCTAAGTGGCACCTATCTATCTACTTGCATAATACATGCTTTCAAACTGTTTGGTGGACAAAAACTGAGATAAGTGACAGGAACTTACCCTGCCATGCAGTGCTAGGTCTCGAACTGCCACTGAGCCACTGTGCCTCCATTCTGTAGGTGATTACAAGATCTGACTAAAACTTATAAGGACATGAACAGCATCAACTAAGGAAAACTTAGAATTGACAAAGTGGAAATGAAGGATACAAAATTAGATTTATTTTTAGAAATAACTTATCTCAGTAGACAAGGATAATTAAAATCAGATTATTTATTTATTTAAATATATTTTAGCTATCCAATTCCAAAGGACTCTGGATGATCCTTACGTGATAAATTATATTAATGATACAAAGACTTACAAAGACAAGCTAAATTATATTAATGATACAAAGAGTGGCAGTGATATTCAACATGACATTGCTGTAACACCTAACTGAGAGAATCTTATGTATTACACTAGCAGATATCCAAAGAAAATCAATTTTATAAAATATATTCATCTACTGCATAGACAGTAAGGAAAGACACCAAGGAATTCAATGGAAAATTACAAGAGATCTTTAAATGCGCATCATGAAATTACGATGTGTTACTAACAGATGAGGAGGAACCTGGAACAACAGGAAGATTGGATTGGGTAAAAGTAAAAAATGTAGGAGATAGGTTAATAAAGTTTTTGCAAATGAGCTCTTCATCTATTGTCAACACTCCTTTGAAGAAAAATAAGTGCAGGCCCAATACATGGGCAACATTGGATGCACATCACTGGAATTAAATTGAGTACATAATAGGAAACAGGAGATTGAGAAGTGCAATCAGTCAGCCAGGTCACTTCCATGTATAGATGTGAAACAGACCATGAATTTCTGGTGTTAAATATATGAGTTAATCTTAGAAAATTAAAGAGAGGAGGTGATCCAGCAAGATTTCCTCTGGGCAATATGTGGACAGAATATGAGATCAATATAAGGAACAAATTCAGTAAACTTAACTTATGAAAAAGAAAATCTGAGGAACAATGGAGAGAGATAAGAGACAGTGAAAACTGAAGGGAAAAAGATGTAAAAGATGAAAATGATCCAAAAAGTTTTCTGAACTGTCAGGGCGTTTGCAGTGTGACTACCATTATAAAACAACCCAGGAGCAAAACACAGCACACCGAGACTTAGACATTTAACAACAGTTATATACAGAAACATACGTAGGCAAATACCTGACAAGTAAACAAACTTCTTAAAACTACAATGGAGAACTCTGCAATGGATACCGGACACAAGGAGAGAGAACATGCCCTCTAATGCCGTCTTTATATAAACACCTCTTAAAGCGGTAGAACCCATCCCTAGTCTTAAAGGGAAATACCCCATGCTATGCTGATTCATTCCTATTGCATCAGCCACATCTGGTCAGCTTCACTGGTGGTTGGCTCTTAAATCCCAAGACCTTAACATGAACATGTGATAGCCCAAAACGAAAGCCTTGGACAACAAAAAGGATGTACTAAAGGCAGACTTCCAATGTCACACAAGAAAGGCCAAAGATCCTTGAATGAAGACTATGAAGAAATGGAGACATATAATAGGGTGGGAATGGTCAAAGAAGATAGAAACAAAGGAGGTTAAAAGCCAATATTAAACCCTTTATCTTCGCATTTCAGAGTGACCAAACCATTTGCAGAGAGAATATGCTCAGAAAGGCACAATGGATAGTAAAAAAAAGGCCATCAAATAGAAATTCATGTGCAATTGAAACACTGGTGAATTATCCTATAAAACAATGTTTTCAAACTTGGCAACTTTAACATGTGCTTGAAAAATACTGGTATAAAGGAATTTGTAGAATTTTATTAGGGCTGTATATGCTTCAGGGAGATCCTGAAAACAATAATATTTTTCAATGAATGGATTCCTTACAAAGGTGACATTTCTTCTTCAGCCTTATATGAAAGCCTGCATAATTGGGGCTCTTTTAATGTGTAGGGGAACAGTACTGAGCTTGTAAAAAGTACAAATAATTTCTCCTTTTTTTTTTTCAAAATGTGCACAAATGTGGTGAATGAGTACCTTCATCCTTCATAGCTATGTGGGAGAAATATATTCCTATTTCATATCATTGTCCTGCAATGAAAAGAGTCCAAATATGTAACTAATTATTTTTAGAAGTTCGAAAAGCCAAATTAATTGGACTGAGATGCACAAAGTCCTGATTTTGCTTTATTTGTGGTTTATCAAATATAAATTGCGACCAATCCACTTATGAATCATTTCTCCTTGCTCCTCCACACTCTCTTGACCTAAATAACATCTGAAAGCCATGTTGGTTGTTCCAAATATATACAGGCTAACAATTGCTCCAAACCAAACTGGCTTTTAAAAATGACCCTTATTTTAATTGTTGCATTCTTATAGCTTTTATTGTCTTTTTATGATAGAAGATTTTATCTAATTGTTTTTCATTGAAAATGTTGTTTAACCTCTCCCTTTTTTGTACATTCCTCTAGACTCCTTTGGAAAGAACAATAGTATTAAAAAGATGATCATCAACCATAGTTTCCAAACTACAATGGCCATACAATGATATGGAAACATAGCTAATAAATTCTTAATGGGGAAAGCAAAAACACGGTCTTAGGATGAGTGGCAGCGTTGACTGAAGAGCCCATAATTCAGGCCAGAGGACAAACCAGGACATAAGTCAAGGTACAAACCACAACTGACTTGTTATTAAAGTTGCAAGAATAACTGAGGATTATCATTGTTTGAAAAGCACAATTGTTCAAATAAAGGTTGAAAGAAACACATAGACTTAGTACTTCCTCTTGTCTAGGAAGATGTGGTCAGGTTCCTAACAGTAAGATATGATCAAAGAAACAAAAATGACACAGATTGTGAAGGTTTTTAAAGCAAGGATTAGAGATGAAGTTACAGAACTTTGCAGCCTTCATTTCTCAGTGATTTGATTAGGTGGGAGTCTTTTTAAAGGGTGATAATCTTTTCTTAATAGGCCTTTTTGCAGTCAGGTCTCAACTGCTGTTTATAAAGAAAGCTATTCATGAACTCTTCTCCTATTTGTTCACTGTTTATGTCTAACATACTGCCCGTTACTTTCCCAGATTGATGTAAGGTACTAAATCTGAGTTGCAAGATCCAGATAACTAGTAAATGGGAATCATGAGCTTTCTGATCTTTTTGCTATTATCTTATGGTCCTGAATGATTTGAAGACCAGATCTGGTAGCCCTAATCCAATAGCAAGGATGAGTAGATAGAGGTATAAGTTTCTTCCATAAGGGTTTCTTTTGTAGTTCAGCAATTCACTCAAGCTTGGCAATAATATCCAAGATCCAGTAATGCTAGCAGTGATAAAAGTTCCCATCAATTCTCTTCTGAATAAAAAAGGATCAGGGGTCCATGGTACTCTCTGAACTTGGCTGTATTCTTGAAGATAGATAACATCTTGGTGGTTCTTTGGTTGGGCTATTTATTGTTAGCTTGTTTGGCAGTTTCTTGATTGAGTTTTGTTTGCTTCTTGGTTGGTTTAATGTTAATCTTAGTGTTAATCTATGCTCCTCTGAATGTTTATCTCTATTGGTAAAACAGGATCTTCAGAAAAGTTCTGATACTTCTTTCTTAATCATACTGTGTTTGTTGCCAGTGTTTCTAGGCTGAAGTTTGAATAGTTGAATTTGACACTTTTTGCATGTACTATGCTATGAATATAGCAATCAGAAGTCCCTTCCATGTATTGGGAATCCTTTGCACAGTAAACTCAGCACTCTTTAGTTTATCGGGTCGAAGAGTCTTGTGACATGTGGAATGATGCTGAAGAGACCAAATTGGTTTCACACAATTGCATCCAGCCAAAGAAAAGCCTAGTTGTGCTGAACAGGATCCAGAATGTCCAAAGTAGACAACTGCATCCAGGACTAATGGCTATAATAGTTGCATGTTTTAAATGCACCCAACTTATTCAATGGAGAGAATAGCAATACCAATGGCACTTAGAATTATATACCGCTTCACAGTGCTTTACAGCCCCCTCTAATCCGTTTACAGAGTCAGCATGTTTTCCCCAACAATCTGGGTCCTCATTTTACTGATCTCAGAAGGATGGAAGGCTGAGTCAACCTTGAAGCTGGTGAGATTTGAACTGCCAAATTCCAGGCAGCTGGCAGTCAGCAAAATAGCTTGCAGTACTGCACTCTAACCACTGCACCACCATGGTTCCTAAACTGTGAATGGTGAATGGTGACAATTTATGGTTGTTGTTGTTGTTATTCATCATGAAGTTTTGTCCGACCCATCGTAACTCCATGGACAACATTCCTCCAGTCCTCTACCATCCCCCAGAGTCTATTTAAGCTCACACCGACTGCTTCAGTGACTCCATCCATCCATCTCATTCTCTTATGTTAGTTATGTGGGAAAAAAAAACACCCTACCTTATTCTCGCTTTCAGAATCTCAAAACAAAAGTTTCTGATTGGCTGCCTTCATGATATGGATACCTTTTCATTGGACACGCAGAATCAAGAGAATCATGTGGAGGCTAGCCTATTTCCAAACTGTCTACTTGTCTAGGGTAATGATAAATCTGTGAGCAGTGCTCTTAAGGGATTCTAAAATGATGGCCAGACAGTGAGCCAGAGAATGCCTCTCATTCCAGGGACATGGGAAGATAATATTTCTATACATTGCTTAGCAGATTGGGAAACAGGTGGTGAGCAGACTGGAGAGAGATCATGGAAGAGTTGCCAATAGGAGGTAGCAAATTGGTAAAGATGTTCAGCAGTGTGGGAGGGCTTGCTGTCTTATGATGAGTTGGAGAGCATCAAGTAATTTAAAGATATATTAAGCTTCACAAGCCAGAATCTTCCACCCAGGCCTACCTTTCCAGCTATTATTCTAAGCCTATGCTGAGATGCTTTTGAAACAGCAGGCATTAATTTCAAAGGAACTTCCTCAAGGTTTGTGCATCGGGAGAGAATCTTTATCTGTTATTGCCTGTTTATTTAAGAATCATCATCCGCTTCTCCAATCTGGAATGTTGCTTTTGGTTTGAAATTAGTAGTGTGATGAAATTATACATTCTTTCCATTTCTTACTCTTTTTCTTTCTTTCTTTTTTCTTTTACATCCTTTCCTCTTTTCTTTTTCCAGTTTGCCAGCCCGGATGCTCCTTTTTCTTTTCTTCTTTTTGTGTATGTATTGTTGATATGTTTTTAATTGTAAATTTAATAAAATTTATTTTTTTTAAAAAAAAGAAATTATACATTCTTTTGTGTTAATTGGGTATAGATAGTTGAAAGGGAAAGCATTTCTAAATGTGAGAGTATTTTTTTTTTGAATGACCCTTTTATTAGAAATGTCATGCTCTTCTGAGTTTCAAATAGTTTTATAATTCATCTATGTGTACTGGTTTATAAACACAATGGCCCGTGAATACATGATACAGGGCAGCAGATGTGTTCTATAAACAATTTTAATACTTTGAAAGATGGTAAACTGCTTTGGGCAAGTCAAGTCAACCCAATCAGTCGAGTCAACCCAGTGTCATAGAGTCCAGAGTCTGATAAATGGCCCAAATAACATAGCAAGTAGCCACCTCACCTTGGCTTGCTGCTCTTGAAAATTTCTATATTTTCCAGAAAGCATATCTGAGTGAAAACCTACTAAGGCAAACGGTTGTTTACACATGTAGAGATTAATATCCCATCCCACCCCAAGGGCTCAGGTTGGATAATGTGTTGTCTAAAAGGGCTAATTTTTGGTCAGTTCCTGCAATGCCCGTGAGATTGCAAAGTAAATATCTGACAAATCTCATTATGAATGTCAAATGTTAGAGTTGTATTTTTTATAGTTAAGAGGACCCATGAATTACATGACTGGTTTCTCAAACAGTTAGCGTTCAACCATACAGGACATGAAACAGAGCTACAACGAGATTACACTGAAACAAAGAGCCCGTTTGTATGTTTATGCTTTTTTATTTAAAACATTTGTATGTGGCATTTCAATTTATCAAAACACCCAAGCTTGCAATGTTTCACTTGTACCAAGGGACCATATGTAAGCCATTTGTCAAGAACAACTAGAGCTAAAGTCAGGAATGTGCAGCTTTGCATCACTCTAAGTGGTGAGCCATCAAAGCTATGTGGAACATCTATCTTCCTAGGTGTTTAGAAAATGGTGTTCATCAAAGATTCCCACTGACCATTTGGAACAAGAGAAACTGTAAAGCAGAGGTGGTATTCAGCAGGTTCTGACCAGTTCTGGAGAACCAGTAGTGGAAATTTTGAGTAGTTCAGAGAACTAGCAAATACCACTTCTGACTGGCCCCACCCCCATCTATTCTCTGCCTCCTGAGTCCCAGCTGATTGGCTGGAGCTGGAAAGTAGGTTATGGGGTGGGTTGGAAATGGAGATTTTAAAGCATCCTTCCCCTGCCATCCCCACCAAGCCACGGCAACTAAGCCATGCCCACAGAAGTGATAATAAAATTTTTTGAATCCCACCACTGCTGTAAAGGGTTAGGATTGGACCTTATTTGGATGATGACATTGGATGAGGCCAATGATTTATCCATCCTAACTCTGATTTTAAATTTATCTCATGATTCTTCTGAGACTTGATGGCATCTTTTGGTCCAGTACTAGCATGACTCTCCCTCAGACAGTTGAGAATCCCAAACCTTTTCCTGGAAAACATACTGGATATGTTTTCATTGCCTCTCATTTTCCCTATATTGGTTGAAAACAGATTCAGTGGTAATAAATATTTGTGGAAGGAAGAAGTAGTATATTTTCAAGATTAATGAATTGACTCTCATTATTAGTTATTCTACCATAAAATTGAGAAAAGCACCAATGAATTGAGATCAAGATCAAGAAGGAAAAAGAGAAATGAAGTATTGTGGCTAAAGTTAGACTAGAACCATGGAGAAATATTTCAAGTCCAAGATCACAATGGAAATTTACTGGGTGACTTTAGGCCATCACTGCATCAAAATCCGTGTGTAACTTCTATGGAACCAAAACAATTTATTTAAATAAGCAAACTTGGATCAAAACAGGGTTTTTTTCAGATTAGGACAGTATGATTTATTAGGGATGGTAATATTTACTGTGGGAATTTTTCACCTCTTCTGTAACAGGAACCTTGTACAAAACAAAAATTTATTATGTGACAGGCTTTTACAAAGGCTTTTCCAAACATTGCAATTAGACTGTAAATTTTAATCAGACAGATACATTTCTTAATATAAGATGAATGAACGTATTAACTGCAGTTTATTAATTTAATTTTTGTGTAAATCAGAAGCATTAGAATTTTCTTTTTTTCCGGGGCCCATATATTATTTTTTCTTGGCCTCGTCTTCCTTTTAGGAATCCTGTTTCCAGCACACACTCAAAGACCAAATATTGGCATTTGATTTACAAAAAGCTGAACATCCTATTCCATTCTAACTGGTATTGAAGCTGCTAAAACTATACTCTACCACTAACCTTCAATATTTCTCCAAATGCATATAAGACCGGGCTTTCTACAAGCTCTGAATTTTATCTGCGGAAATCTTGGTGGGCCAAAGTGTATCTTTGTGTCAAAAACCTCAATCTTTGTGTCTCGATCTTAATGTCTGAAAATAATCACATCCTTACTTATTCAGTTGCAATGAACAACTGAAAATGCCCACAGAAATACATGTATGGCGATAATTAGATAAATGGCTTATAAGCTGCATAAATAAATATGCCCACCAGGCTCTCCTCTATTGAAAGAAGTAAAATTAATGTCAGCTGAATGTTTTAGGGTGTATATATCTAAAAATATAGACATTATAATCTTAGATATTTTAAATCAACATACTTAAAAGGTAGGAGTGGTCATAATTTGTATGCAGAAAAGCACCGATGAAATGGGATTCTGGACTATACTTGGGAAAACTTTGTTTCAAGAGCAGTTTTTTGATTTCTTAGAAGATACTTAGAATAAATTGTTCTAACAGAGAGCAATAGATATTGAAACATGTCCATTTTTAAAAAATGGGATTGGTAGGTATGCTGTATTTTGGCAGTTTTTAACTTTAACCTTAGACTGTCTACTGTTTAATCTTAGACTGTCTACTATTGATCTCACCCCTTTCCTAAGAAGTCTGTAGGAGGCATGCATAAGCGCACCAACGTGCCTACTGTCCCTGTCCTATTGTTTCTTTTATATATGTATATTTTTTTATTTTTCTTATATGTATCCATGTATTCATAACTATGTTTTTACTTATACCTATTATCTTGTAAGCAATTGACAAATATAAATAAATAAATAAATAAATAAATGCAGTTTTCAAGGCCAGTTTTCTAAAAAATATAATCCAGTAATACCTACCAACTGTTACTCTTGACATCTTTTAATCCAGTAGTTTGTTCCTCTAACCAATTAATAAAAAGAAAACAAGAAACACCAATTACTCTTTCTGCTTTGCAATGAAGTGACTCATATTCACTGAAATATTTTATTATACTGGCTAAAAGATTTCTTAGCCTGAAAAGAATCTAAGAAGTCTCAATCTTCTATCAAATGAGATTCATTTGGCCTATCTCTAGTTCAGGATTGATTTACTGAACAAACAATTTTCCAGATTTCAGATAGGAAACTATTTTAGCCATTATAATAAAGTATTTCAATGAATATGAGCCACTTCATTGCAAAGCAGAAAGGGTAAATTTGTGTTTTTTTTAAATTCAGATAGGAATTCTTCAAACTCCACCTAGAGATGTTAAAACTCAACATAGTATCTTGATTAAGTCAAGCATATCTTTTGTCACTGAACTGCAACCTCTCTGTGATCATTTTTGTCCTTTGAAACTCTGAAACTAAAAAACTCAGAGAGGAATGCCTTCATTTAATATCCTAGCATCTTTTCCTGATTCTGACTGAGATGTCATTTCAACAGCTCGGATGCAAGTCTTCTTGGTCCAGAAGAGTTTTCGAAGCTATCTTTCCAAGATCCTGTATTCCTTTCCAAACTCTGATATGTCTTCAAAACATGTCCTCATTCTATAATCTATTGGTTGGCCTATAAATGTAAAGGTAAATACATGCTAGTTCTTTCCGACTCTAGGGGGTGGTGCTCATCTCCGTTACAAAACCGAAGAAGTCTCTGTGGTCATGTGACTGGCATGACTAAACGCTGAAGAATGCTGTTACCTTCCCACCAAAGTGGTCCCTATTTTTCTACTTGCATTTTCACATGCTTTCGAACTGCTAGGTTGGCAAAAGTTAGGAGAAGTAATGGAAGTTAGGAGTTAGGAGAAGTCACTCCATTATGCAGTGCTAGGGATTCGAACTGCTGAACTGCTGACTTTTTTGATTGACAAGCTCAGTGTCTTAGCCACTGAGTATCTTAGGGCTGGAAAGGACCTTGGGAGGGTTCTAGTCCAACATCTGCCTGAATCAGGAGTCCTTACATCATCCTGGACAAATGGTTGAACAATCTTTTCATGAAACCTCCAAGGATGAAGCATCCACAATTCCGGAGACAAGCTGTTCCACTGATCAATTGTTCTTATTGTTAAGAAATTTATCCTTAGTTCAATGTTGTATCTCCCTCTGTCAAGCCGCCATCTATTCCATGAAAGCCAAGTGAATGATCTTGGGCCAGTCACTCACTCTCAACTGAATCCACCTCACAGGTTTGTTGTTGTGGGGAAATAAGAAGAGGAAGGTGTGTTCTATATGTTTGCTACCTTGAGTTATTTGTAAAAAATAATAAAGATGCAATATAAATAACATAACATAAAATAAATTGTCACTTTTCTGAGAGTAAATTCTAGTGAACTTCTATCTGAATATACAATACATATATAAGATTGCTTGTTACTTTTATACTTGATAACTAACAGGATGAGTCTATACACCTGTATAAAAAGCATTATATTATTAAAAACATTATTTAAAAACATTATTTAAAAACATTATTAAAAAACATTATATTTGAGGTAATTGTGGTGTTAGACTTATTCTGAATTGGGAATAAAGGCCAGCTGCCTGTTGGACTTCCAAATTTCCAGAAAGGGGCAATATGTACTGAATCATCCTTTGTGACTGAAATGGTATATATAGGATTTCCAGTGGCTGAAGTGTCATTATAAAAATAGATAAATATATTGTGTGTTTGTGTTATGTGTATTTTTATTGTATGTATGTATGAATGTTTGTTGTATCTTTTTTTTAGATTCACAGATGAGCGATTATGATAGAGTTAATGAAAAAAATACGTAAAACTTTTATTTTAAAAAAATCCTTACTTTGTTTCATTCATTTATCAATTATTGGAAGAGATAGGAAAGAGCTTGATTATTAATAATCTTAATTATTGATGAATTGTGATTGAGTACTAGACAATACGTTTTGAATATATTTACAATGCATTTTTCAGCTTAAAACCAATGTAGGATTGTAAATAACTTGAGCTAAATATTTTGCTTAGCTGAATATTGAATTAAGTCATTCGTAGCCTCAGGATATTAGTGATAGATTGTATGAAGGAATTTTAAATACTTTTGGCAGCAGATAATGTGGACAGCACATAAACTCTCATTCAACTTCACTTTTCTGAAATAGGAATACAAAAAATAAAGATCATATCCAGTAACTGAATGATGACATACTAAGGCATCTAATTGGGTAGACAAGCAGTGGAAACAGTTATTTACTGGAACATTTACTTCTATAATTTAATATGGGTTTTCAGAATTGGTTCAAAAGTTTATGTGTATGTCATTTATATAACTCAGTGTTGTGTTTTTTCATACTTTCAATTTGCATAGCTTAGGTCATAATCTGTGATGGTGAAATAAAATGGGTGATAAACTGGAAAAAACATATGACTCCAAATTTCTAAGGCAGGAGGTGATGCAAAAGGTTGGATCATCACTGTTAGGTTTTGAAATGGAAAGCGGCTGTCAGGACCCACGTAGCCCAGCTGGAATTCTTTTGACCTCATCCTCTTCTGGAGACAGACACCACACCATGTATCACCAGAATTCTAGAAAAGTTGCACCAGAAGTTCTCAGAAAGAATCCAGATAAATCAAGAGCAGATAAATCAACAGTAGAGTCATTCTAGTGCAGTGGTTGATGCACTAGGTTAGAAATTAGAAGACCACGAATTCCAGTCTTGCTTTAGTCATGAAGCCAGTTGGGTGATCGTGATTTCTCTCTTAGCTCTACAAAGCAAACCACGTTGGCAGAAGTGTTTTCTTGCCAAGAAAACTTCAGGAACTAATCCAGGCAGTCAACAGGAGTCAAGGCTGAGTTGAAGACAAAAAACAAACTACAAAGGCACACTTGCACCAAGCACCTGTGAAGCCTTGGTAAAATCTCTAATCTCCTCTGCAATCTTTGTGTGTCGTTTCTGTTTCTATAAAATCTTTTTTTACAACACTGTAGTCCCCGTTTGTGATAGAGTTGGGGCATCTAGATGGAACTGAGATTTATGGCCAGATGCCCTTCCTGATGCTTATGTGAAGTTCACAGCAAATATTTTTTTCTTTTGTGTCCTAGGAGAGTAACTTCTTCCACAATTTAGGATTGAATTCTCAACCTTCCAAGTGGGAGGCAAGCGACTTCACACTATATCACTATGCCGCTGTATTTCCATCTCTGCTACTTCTTCTTCTTTTTCTTCAGCGTTTGTCTCGCGCTCGTTTGTCTCGCTGTATCTCCATCTCTGCTACAATTAGTGAAAAGCCTGGACTTAATATTTCCATCCAATTTTATGCTACAAATTGAGGGTTTTTCCACTCTTTTTCTGATATGAAATCCAGCCTGTGTTCTCATGTATGTAAATATTGCCCCTTGAAAACAGATTTATAGAGATATCCTGGGTTTACTCCTAGATATACTGTATGGAATCACATAATTATTGGTCAAAGTGATCTTTGTTTTCACATATTATAAGAATGAAATGTACTGTGCTAATCTCCATCTCTGTCTCTGTCTGTCTCTGTCTGTCTCTCTCATTCACACTGAAAAAAATAAAGTATTTAAAAAGATACTAGGAGCCTACTGCATCTGCAATCACTGGATCCATACAGTACACTAAGCTATAATGTACTGTTTGGTACCTAGTTTGATTTTGTAAAATTATATATGATTTTGGCCATTAAGGGTTAAAAACCATGATTAAAACATTGTGGCTTTGTATAGTAGGAGAACCCAGCTAAAGACTTTGACATCAAGAACCAAACAGCATCTCATTCCAAGCAGCAGTCAAGCCTCTTGAGACTTGGGCACATTGACATGAATAGTCAAATAAAGTTTTGATTATTTCGATTGTTCTTCATCCTAATTTGCATCTTAATAATTGACGAGTGACTCAGAATCTACAAAAGAGAAAACTGCTGTCTTTCTCCGCCTTTTGTTTTGTTTTGTTTTGCCTAATAAATTCAGGTTTTCTCACCCAAGTGAGAAATCAAAGAGCAATCTGACATTTTCCAGACTTTCTTGCCCTTCCAGAAAATACACTGAAAGGGAGGAGGTTGTGAATAAGTTACACTGGAAAGAGCATGTCAGTTAGGACTTAAAACAATGAGCAAGCTAGCCAACTTTGATGGAAAGAATATGATCAAAAAGACCATTTAAGGAGACAGGTTCTAAAAGGGAAGATAAGACCAGATGGCTGGAAAAGAACATAAGAACACTCTGAATTGTGCTTATTAACTTCAATCTTTGCAGATTATGGAACAATAGCTTTGGAGGAAAATGTGAACAAAGAATGCCATCCCACCCTTGGATTTAACTGCAAATACACCCCAGGCTTCTAAAGTTTTTGCTGTAGTCTGCTAGCCATATTGCAATATTGCATGAAATGTAGCTAAGCTGCACTTGCTGGGTAGTCAGTCTGCATTGTAGCTCATGGATGCATCTTCACCATCCACCATATTGGCTTTTTTCACTGTGCAAAATACAGTAGGAATCAGCTAGTGTCTTACTTTCCATATCACTTCTTTTATGTACCTAGAAGAGTTAAAGTTGAAACCAAAGGGAGAGTCCTCTGTCTTTGGGGAGAGTCCTTGCTAATGACTCACAATATGGTTTCCAGTAGCTCTGAGAAATGCTGTGCCTTTGATAGGGAAATGGAGATAGGAATCGAGCATCAAGCTATACTTTGGCTAGTTGTGCTGAGTGGCAGGCATGTTCTTGTTTTGATCGGGAGAGAGGGATTGTCTAGGAATGTGAAGGGAGCAAACTAAACTCTGTTGTTTTTCAATAGTTGCCAGACAGTAACAATGGAGCACCTTGTGGAAGGCAAAATGTACACCATAACACAAGTTCTGCTGTTGTTTCAGGTGGGTTTGTTCTGGACGCAGAGAAAAACGGGAGAAAAAATCATTCAGGAAAACCAACCTGTTCTCCTCTCAGTGATACACACACACACACACACACACACACACACACGTGTCTCTGTGTGTAATGATCTCGACTTACAACCATTCATTTAATGACTGTTACAATTCCACTGAAAAAAGTGACTTACAACCTAACACTTATGACCATTGCAGTATATCTACGTTCACATGATTAAAAGTCAGGCAAGTATTTATGAGGGCTGCAATATCATGGAGTCACATGACCATCATTTGAGACTTTCCCAGCCAGCCTCCAACAAGCAAAATCAATGGGGGAAGCCGGATTCATCTGATAACACTGTGACTCACTTAATGACTGCCACAAAATAGGGCATACATTTTGGCTCCCTTAACAGCCACCACACTGGTCCCAGTGTGGTTATAAGTTAAGGACACTAAGTGATATAGAATTCAATAAAACTTATCCCACGCTTGAGTATTTTTCAGCAGCTACATAGAGTTTCCCAGTGAAGTGAGTGTTTTGAAGTGATATTTTAATTGAGATTGAGGCCAGCAAGTGCTATTATGAAAGAGGCTTCTAACCTTTCACAGGGATAGAAGAGATTAGTACATTTCATCTGAAAATAAATCATGCACGAACATATTACTGAACAATTAATAGTTGGTTCAGATGTATTTTTTAATGGAAGCAGAGAAAAATAACCAACATGAATAAAATAGAAAAACTGAGTTGGAAGGGATCATGGAGCTCTTCTAGTCCAGTGGTTGCCAACCAGTGGTCTGGGGAACACTGGTGGTCTGCGAGAAAATTTTGGTGGTCTGCAGAGAAATGTCTTCCCCAAAGTACCCCGCCCCCAAAGCAATTAATCCAGGCTGTGTGGGAACACAAGGCTACACCGCCCACATGGCCCATGGGAAAACAAGGCTTGCATTGCTTGCATTGGAACAACACGAGGTAGTGAGGAAAGGGTGGGAAGGGTGCAGGGGGAACTTGCCCCAGTTGCCCCACACACCTTGCCTGGCCACCGGGCTGCTTCTTTCCTCTTCTTTCTTCTTCTGCTTTTGGCTGCACGCAAGGAAAGCAGCAAAAGTCTTTCTTTCTCTCCCACAAACTTCACCAGAACCAAATCTTTGGGACTCTGCAAAACATCCTGATCCAAGAAGCTGCGCCGATGCAACAAGTCTTACAAAGATGCATTTCTGGTGGAGTTTGGGGGAGAGAAAGAAAGATTTCTGCTGCTTCTGCTGCTTTCCTTGCATGAAGCCAAAGGAGTCAGTCAGTCTCACTCTCTCTCTCTCTCTCTCTCTCTGTCTCCCTCTCCCTCTCTCCCCCTCTCTCTCCCCCCACTCCCCAGCACACTGCTGGCTCATATTTAAATGATTTTCCACAAGGACTCTAAGATCCCTCTCACAGTTACTACTATTGAGCGAGGTACCTACTATACTTACCTGTGCATTTTGTTTTTGTTGCCTAAATGTAGAACTTTACTTTTTTCGCCATTGAATTTCATTTTGTTAAATAGTACCCAATGTTCAAGTCTGTCAAGATTCTTCAGTATTTTAAGCTTATCTTCTGGAGTGTTGGCTATTCCTATTAAGAATAATTATTCCTAATTATTCATGATAATTAGTGGAACTTGACTGTTTTATAGCTTATATTTACAGTTTATAGTAGGAATGTGTCAACTTTAAGATTTGTCCCAGAATTCCAATATGGCTGGCAGGAGAAATCTGGGAGTTGAAGTTGAGAAGTGTTAAAGTTGCCAATGTTGGACACACTCCTGGTTTACAGCTTAAGTATACAAGGAAGATTTTCAGAAAGTGTGAAGATAAATACTCAACCCCAGTTGAGCAGAAAAGAAGAAGGAAATAAAAAAATAAATTAAAACTATGTTTGCTTGCAGAAAAATGGGACATACAAAAACTTTTACAGGCTTGTTTTTCATTATGGGAGAAAATAACTGTTATCAATGAACTCCATGCCCACTTCCTTTTTCTTGGCAACTCTCCTTTCTTCTTTCAGAATGGATATATGCTGCATGTTGAACAGCTTCAGTCTTGGCTGTTAGCCGTTTCATACTTATAAAATGTGTGTATATGTACATATGTTTGAATTACGGCATTAGCAACAATGCCCTTAAAGCATATGATGAGTGAAGTCCCACCCAAGTTGTTGGGGTGTGCAACTTCTGCAAGTGAACCTTCTCTGTTTTTGAAAAGAGACAGGGTAGAACACAAGATCATTGGGTGGCCAACTATTTTAAGTGGTTGGAGAACAGCTTTTATGTTAAACAAGTTTACATATTTTAATTATTAAGTTTATATGCCTCCCATCTCCCTACCTGAAATAATTCTGGATGGCTTATAATACAATAAACTTATCAATTTGAAACCAATTTAAAATTATAAGAGGTAAACATAGACTAAAAACAGAAGTGTTGTCTTCTTTGTCCCTACACCAACCACCTCCCAACCTAGGGCACACGAGCCATTGCCCCAGCTCAGTCCTGCTGCACATGCAAGTGCGTGCCTCCCGCTGGCCAGCTGGTCTTCGTGTCTCTGCCACGCATGCGCAGGGGACATGCATGCATGCATAGGGGCGGGGTGCATGCACAGGGATGCACGGGCATGAATGGGAGACACACGCGAATTGCATTTTGGGGATGTGCGCACACTTGCGCTTTGGGCACTCAGTACCAAAAAGGTTAGTCATCATTGGCCTAGAGTGGCACTATGAGGGCTCCAAGCTTGGCAGAGTCATGTTTTCAGCCCTCCCTGAAGACCAGAAGGGTGGAGTAGATCTGACATCTGGTGGCAAGATGTTCAAAAAGGCAGGGGTCACACCAGGAAAAGCTCTTGTCCTAGATCCCACCAGTTGGAATTCCTTGGCTGACAGAATCTGCTCTTTCTACAGAAGAAGTGAGGTAAGACTATTTTTTCATCTTATATACCCGCTATTCTATCATTTATTCCATATTTTATCATTTATCATATTCCAGACAGAAGAGTTTTGGAGTTGAAAAAGATGCCATGGTACAATGCCGGACTGCATGCCTTTCATGTAAAAGGTACCAATAGATCAATGTTTTTTTTCTGGATCACAGTAACATCTTAATATATTTATTAAGTCTGCAGCAACCTGCATTTAAAGCAACTCACAACAGTTTTGCAATTATTTGGTTCACACAGTAGGCATCTTCATACACATTTCTCACATTAGATTTTTATGTATTTTATTTACTTGTTAAATGTATATTCCTTTTTTATTTTTCTTATTATTCTTACATTCAGAAAACTGCCCTATGAAGGATGGTGGTTTAAATTGTACATTAGGATTTTGGTATCATTTTTTTCAACTGTCATTGGAAAGTGAAAAAGGTGTTTAGAGCAGCTTTTAGTGTGTGGTTTGTTAGCTACACTGGCTTGCTGAATGATGAGGAAATTGCACAGACTTCAATAATGGTTAGTCTGAATGTATATGTCTTGTCCACATCAATGTTTTGTGACACCAATTGTTCGCATTCCAGATAAATAAATTGCCATCAAATTCTGTTATAACCCAGTGATTCTAAAATGTCTTCCTTTGAATTTAACACCATTTGTGCTTCTTCTATGTTCAAATAAGATTTCCCCCCCTTCGTTCCAGCTAGTTATAAATACAATTGAGAAGAAATCCCATTTTCTGCAAATATAGAAATAATGATGAATGATCATTTTTCAACATCTTGTCTAGTTAACTATGGATAACCATCTCTTAAGTCTTGAAGCATTGCAAAAGGATTCTACTAGTTTCTCTTTGTTGTTTGGATTGTCCAAGAATATTAATTAATTTGGTCAAATCCTGGCTATATGTAAATCACAGGGGACTTTTTTCTTATTACAAAAAAAAACCCCTTGATATATATTGACTACCTTTTGTTGTACAATCTGGTGAATCTTAAAATGAGTGGAGAACAATTAGAAGAAAATACTTTTAGCAAGTAACAATGGAAAAGAGCTGGAGGCAAGACAGTCATTGCAGACAGGTGCTAGATTGTTTTTTAATATAATCACACCAAAGCTGTTCTCAGTTTTTGTGGGTTATAAATATGCTGTCTTCACACATCAACCATCATACCTCAACTATTATGCGGCTTCACCTGTCTTCAGGGCTAAAGGCTGATTTCAACATCACTGTTTTCATAAATAATGACATTAGGAAATACCAAAAATCTGGATCAACTGAATTCAGATCTGTACTGTGCCAACTATTTTTTCTTGCCATTTTCCCTTATTATTCTCATTCAAGTGGATGAAACATAATTTGCTTTGCCTTTTCCTTCCAAGGAATGGAATTTGAGGCTGTGGTGTTCTAGTATTTAGTGAATTAAATAGGATAACCAAGGATTGTGTACAAATGTTCTGTCTTTCCTTTCACAAACATCTCTGGGGCTCTGCAGGCTTCTTGGCTTCCTGGGTTTTAGTTAAAACTAGTAGGAAGGGGGAAAATCCCCATTCTGGACAGAGAGGACTGCTGGTTTGAAAGAGGGGTCAACGAGGCCATCTAAGTTAAAATTGAATAGCTCTCTCTCAACTGAAGGGGAGAGATAAGACACCACCTATCTACAACAGAATTTTTTCAGCAATTCCAAGAAGGTTCCACATCCATTAGCCCTGGTCAGGTGATCCTGAGGGCACAGACAAATCTCTAAGTGGCCTCAATGACTCTCAGAGGAAGTGCTAATGACCAGATGACTGCAAGGGAATCATTCCATTCTCCACCATTTAGTAAGAACTGAAGAAGTTTCTTGGATGAGATGTTGAGATTCTAGAAAGAGTGCAGAGAAGAGCAACAACGATTATTAGGGGACTGGAGGCTAAAACATATAAAGAACATTTGGAATTGAGTATGTCTAGTTTAATGAAAAGAAGGACTAGGGGTGACATAATAGCAGTGTTCTAATATCTCAGGGACTGCCACAAAGAAGAGAGAGTCAAACTACTTTCCAAAGCACCTGAGGGCAGGTCAAGAAGCAATGGGTGGAAACTAATTAAGGAGAGAAGCAACCTAGAATTAAGGAGAATTTTTCCTGACAGTTAAAACAATTAATCAGTGGGACGACTTGCCTCCAGAAGTTGTGAATGCTCCAACACTGGAAATTTTTAAAAAAGATGTTGGATAGCCATTTGTCAGAGAAGCAAAATTTCTTCAAGGAAAAACAAAGAAAATCCAGTTGCTTCTTGAAAAGGCACCTTTGGGACATGGGGGAGTCTTTTTGATAGGAGAACACCAAAAAAATGCATGGTAGATTTTGTCAGAGGTTTAGTTCCCATACATTAGGCGAAAGGTGCATAGAAGTTAAAAAGAGGGATTCTGTCATCCTTTCTGAGACTGATTTATAATTGGACTTGTGAAAGTTATCTAATTTTCTCTCTAAGAAGTGGTTCAATTTATTGAGAATCCATTTATTAATCAAACCATATTGCATGCCAAGAAGACACACTCTTCTTCCAACTTTGGGGAACTTAATTTTTTTCCTTCCACCATCCACCATCAGTACCCAAAGACATTGCTTGTTTTGATAGCAGCTATTAATAAGAAAAAGATATCCATCTTAGTCTTTCCTTCTGCATGTCTCATAATCCAAAATGTGAGCAACCCTTTATAAATGAAGTAAACATAAAATCATTTATGAAAGATGAAATGATGAAGTAGTTTCTTTCAGATTTTGCTAATAAGTTCTTGAAATAATTTATATATCTACTCCTGGAAAAAAAGAAAGGTTTCACTCAAATATATGTGGTTTATGGTTGTCCTGCCCTTTTAAATATCTTGCTTGTTTCCCAACAATGAGGATCATTTTTTTCCTGGACTTTTGTGAGATGGGTTTTTATTTATCTTGTGTTCCAGGAACCAACAATATTTAGAAATAGAGTTTTCTCAAAGCTAGTCTTGCTTTTTTCTTCTTCTTTCTTTCTTATATGGTCAATTGATAATAACTCTGGATGCTATGTAAACAAGTTCAAACAATAAGAAAAACAACTCATATAAGAACAAAACAAATCAGATTGGCAAGCGACACTAATCAATGGATTATTATAACTCCTAAAACAACTAGGAATTGTGGGATTTGAAGCCTATGCATCTTAAAGTGGCCAACTTTGACGAACAATGGGCCAACCGCTCTATGCATTTGATGAAATGAGCTGCAGCTCACAAAATCTTTCCTTTTTTTGTTAATTGCTGTCAGGTTTCAAAAAGTTTCTGGTACCTTAAAATAGGAGTAGACACTTCATTGCAGACAGAATATGGGCCTCCAAAGGACACAAAATGGGCTGCCTTAGAGATTAATATATTCATTATTACATAATCTTTCCTAGCTCCAATGCAAGCTTACAAATCAAAGCCATAAGGCCAGAAAAATGCAAGCTTATAGAAAATAAATACATTAGTCTACATAAGTTGCCAGAAGTCTATTTGTGGGAGTTGCGCTGAAAGTATTTTATTTGGCCAAATTGTGCTTTATTTTATTTATTGCTTTCTGAACACAAAACTGATAGTCTTGCATATGTTTTAACTTAATGGATCTGCATCTGTTTAATTTTATATAATGGTATTCTTGTTTTATTATATTTATATGATAAATATAATATATTATATTCTGATTTGCCCATATCTATTTGGATAAAAGTGTGTGGTGCTCTATTTAATATAAACTGTGTCATTGTGTATACCTGCTGAGATTTAAAAAAAAAAATCAAAGACCAGCATTCTAACTTGAGAGTCAGGTTTTCAAAATTTATGGCCATGGCCAAACATCTAATTTCCATACACATTTTTTGCTTTTGCTTTGCTCAAGGATATGGTGTCACACAGTTTTATTAGCTGGTTAGTTTTATAGATCCTTAATAAGCATAGTGAACCACATAATCAAGGGCAAAGGATAGCATGAATGGAGGAGGGGCAGTGGAGGAGGCGTAATCTGTGACTTCTTGTTTCATGAGCAACTAATATCTGAAAATTCCTGTTAATTGACTTTAATCTTATTGTTAAAGATGAAAGAACATGGCTTCTAATTCAGTTTTGTAAATGGAGTGAGGTGCTGTCTGGATTCTTTTCTCCAATTTATCCAAATATATAATATGGGTAAAGACGAACTGAAAGCCATTGTCCCTATTATAGTCAGACATTTATGCCTAATTATTGATTATGGAAACTATGACACTGTTGGAATGTAAGCAGGTGCTTTCCCTTCCAAATCATTTGTGTGGGAGAATATGACCTAACAGAGGAGAAAATATATAGCTCAGAGTTGAACCATTGTGCTCTCTGTACTTGGGTATTTACTTGCAGACATTTCATTACCCTATAGGCAGCAAGCTATTATATATAAACTTGTCTAGCTATATAAATAGGTGGACAAACTACTATATATGTATAAATAGGCACTCAATCCCACATTGACTTGCCCTCATAAAGTTACCTGGCAGGGGTGGGATTCTACCAGTTCACACCTATTCGCTAGAACTGGTTGTTAACATTCTAAGCAGTTTGGAAAACCTGTTGTTAGAAGAAATTACTGGCCTAATCCTGTAAGGAAGGTAGGAAAGAAACATTCTGGTGTTGCTTACAGAAACTGCCTCTCTGTTAACCCTTATTACATTCTTAGCATGATTAGACTTCCTGTCCCAGGAACTTCTCTGGAGATTTTTTTTTTCTTCCTTTGCTGGTACTTTGCTTGTGTAGAGTGACCAAAGTTACAATGGCACTGAAAAAAGTGACTTATGACCATTTTTCACACTTATGACTGTTGCAGCATCCCCACAGCCATGAGAGGCCAGGCGAGGAGATATGTGCCTCAGTGTGAGTGATATTGAATTGGCCATGCCCAGCCAATAACATGACCACCAAGCCACATCAACCCAGACACATGACCACCAAGCCACGCCCACCAACTAAGTCACACCCATAGAACCAGTTGTTAAAATTTTTGAATCCCACCCCTGTTACCTGGGTAATGATATGTTTGCAAGCAAGCAACCAGGTTCAGACCAAGAACTCCACCGAATATGACCTGCCAAATAATTCTGTTAACATTTGGTTATGCTCCACAATATATCCCCAGTGATTCATTTTTCACTCCATCTGGATGTTAAACTATGTTAAGAGTCACTTTTCATCATAAGGAAAATAAACTTAAAAGGACACGTTCCTAGTAAATTTTCAAAAGATTTGTAGAAACGTATCTTTATTAGCCATCAGAATGCTTTTTCTTCCTGTTAGAGCTCTGGCTTTGTAAGAATGTCCCCTGTTTCATTGAGATCCTATTTGCAGATCAAGCTCTGATTCACTTGGCATCTCTAAATTGGTGGGTTTTAAAAACACAATTAAAATGTGTGCTACAACTAACAGGTTTCATTCAGTTTGATGTTCTATTATTCATTCAACTACATTAGCTACATTTTGCAGGACTATTTGTATTTGTACATTCCAGTTAGGTCTAGTGCAGGGTTTCAAACTCAAGGCCTGCAGGCCAGATCCAATCCATGGGGGCTAAAGGGCCTCCCTGAAAATAGTGAAGGACTGACTGAGGTGCCTCTGCCAACAAAAACGGAGCTCGGAAGGGCTGCGCATAGCCCTTCTGAGCTCTGTTTTCACTGGCAGAGGGATGCAGGAGTCCATCACAGCCAAAAACCTGGGTCACTACAGGCATCCCCGACACAAGTGATGTTGAGCTGGCCATGCCCACCCAGATCACACCCACCCCCAGCCACACCCACCTTCAGCCACGCATATCCCTCCCAAGGTCAAACACAACTGTGATGGGGCCTTCAGTGAAATCAAGTTTGGTCTAGTGGTCTAATCAAGTCCTGGTCTAGTGTTTAAGGCATCAGGATAGATAGAGGGACTTAAAGTCCTATTTTAGCAATGAAAACCATCTGGATGACTTTGGGCCAATCTCTCAGCCCAACCCATCTTACAGTGTTCTTGTTCTGGGGAAGATAGGAAGAAGTGTTGGATATGTTTGCTGCCTTGAGTTATTCGTAAAATGGATAAAGACAGGATGTTAAATAAACAAACAACCAAATATCATGAAAAGAACAGTATACATGATCCATGATAGGTTTATTTCTCTGAACCTACCCATGCCAATGGCTATTCCCATTATATGCGATTTCTTTTTCTGTATTCTAAAGCACAAGGCTTGGCAAGGAAGAAAGAATGATGGCACTGAAGGAGTCAGAGTATGAATGATTGAGAGGCGGCGGAGAAGAACATGGAGGTTAGACTAAGGGAAAAAAATGATATTAGGGTTAGCTAGCATTTCTTTGTCTGAATGATAAAAATTACCACAGTATAAGTTGTTGGGAAGTATAATGTTTTGCTTATTTTATGATAGGGCTGGCTGGTTAATTCTAGAACTTGTAGTCCTTACTGCCAGTGGGATTCAAAATTTTTTTACTACCAGTTCTGTGGGCATGTTTTGGTGGGCATGGTGTGGCTTGGTGGGCATGGCAGGGGAAGGATACTGCAAAATCTCCATTCCTTCCCCATCCCATTAACCTGCTTTCCAGCTCCGTTCTCCTGTGCAGGGCAACAAAAGAAGACCCAGCTGATCAGCTGGGACTTTGGAGGCAGAGAATAGATGAGGGTGGGGCCAGTCAGAGGTAGTATTTGCCGGTTCTCCAAACTACTCAAAATTTCCTCTACTGGTTCTCCAGAACTGGTCAGAATCTACTGAATATCACCTCTGTTCCATATGTCAAAGATAAGAAATAATGCTCTTAAATTAACTGCAATAGGTCAGACACAGACTTCAGAGGATAATTAGGACTGCAGAAAAAACAATTACTACCATCTGCTGCCTTTGATCGAGGACCTGTATACTGCACAAGTCAAAAAGAAGGTTGTGAACATATTTATAGACCCCTGACATCCCGGACATAAACCGTTTCAACTCCTTTCCTCAAAACGACGCTATAGAGCACTGCACATCAGAACAACTAGACACAAGAACAGTTTTTTCCTGAAAGCCATCACTCTGCTAAACAAATAATGCCCTCAACACTGTTCAACTATTACAAAGTTTGCACTACTATTACTGTTCATCTTCTCATCACTCCTTATCACACATCTCCTCCCACTTGTGATTGTATGACAGTAACTTTGTCACTTGTACCCTTACGATTTATATTGACTGTTTCCTAGTACAATTTGATTGCTGATTGTACCCTAAGTGTTGTACCTTATGATTCTTGATTCCTGATGAATGTATCTTTTCTTTTATATATACTGAGAGTATTTGTACCAAGACAAATTCCTTGTGTGTCCAACCACACTTGGCCAATAAAGAATTCTATTCTATTCTATTCTATTCTATTCTATTCTATTCTATTCTATTCTATTCTATTCTATTCTATTCTATCTTAAGAGAATCATGGGGTTCCCTGGGCCAATCCTGTTTTGCCGCTGACTGAGTTTCTAACATTCATTTGTCTAACAAAGTGAGAAGATAAATCTGCTCCAAAATTACTCAAGGAACTAGTGAGTTAAAAAAAAAAACCAAAATGCAACACAACATATAAACCCTCCCCAGCACTCCTGACTGCTTACACTTTATTCTTATTGTCCCACAGATTGTTTATATTACATTTCTCCTGTTTATTGTTCCAAACCATTTTTTTAAAAAAAGTTTTCATTGGTGGAATCGAAAATGGAAGAGGTTGAGACAAGCAGCACGAGGCCAAGCAGCTGCCTTTTCCCTTCTCTATCTGTGTGTGAGAGTGTTTTTCTGTGCTTCTAATTATCCATGTATGGGAGTTTGGTCCAAAAGGGCAGGGTGTGTGTGGTTCTTTTTGTTCTTTACTGTTTGTTGTGGTTTGGATGTTTAAATGGGACACAGTTATAGTGGTTTATAGTGCGTGGCAAGATGCAGTTGGAAATCTATCCGTATCGGGGGGGGAGGGGGGGAGTGGGGTAAAATTAAATACTGTGTTCCTGCGTAATAGGTGAGGGAATCAACCAGGACTTTTGAATGGCATAATATGATTGATTTGGAAAGGACAACTTATAGCAATTACTTGCATTCATGAGGTTTTCAAATATGCTCTGATGGAAGATTGAGTTGCATTAGATCTTATATTATTGATTTTTTGGTTCAAAGGAACTAAAAATACCATAATGTATTTTCCTGAGCAGCAAAACCTGAATACAGCAATGTCTTACTGCTACCTTTGCTTCATTACAAAGTGGGAAGAGACCTTTGCTATCAGGTTTATGGTTTTTATAACCTAAAAATGGGTGCTTCCATTTTTACCTGGAAGTCAGGCAGGTGCTAACACTGTTTATTTGTAGTAGAGGTGTCCAGGCTTGGAAATTTTAATACTTGTGGACTTCAATTCCCAGAATTCTCCAGCGAGCATGGCTGACTGGGAAATTTTGGGAGTTGGAATCCACAGGTCTTAAAGTTGCCAAGCTTGGACACCTCTGATTTACAGCATCAGATAAAGATGTGTTATTGATTGCATCATGGGTTACGAGTATTGTTTATGGATTGTAATATGCCCGAGATACTGCACTTGAGAAAGTGGTCATGCTGTAAACATTTAAATAAAATAATAAATCAATCAATATTTTTTGCCCATTTTTTCCTCTTTTATATTTATTCCTTCCAACTTTATTGTTTCCTACAGCAAAATTACAAAACGAAGGTACAAAGATACAAAAAAAGCAAACTTCATTTATTTCTCCTTTGTTTTTTGGTACAGTTAGAGGTTACAATTACATGACTGATCATAGCTGCTGAACTCCAATGGGAGAGAAGCAACAAAAATTTAAAGGCAATATTGGCAAAAACCTATATGAGTGCTAATGAATTCATAAATTATATATGCAGTGTAAATACAATTATTTTATGCTTTCCTACTGGAAGAAAGTGACCACCCAACATTCCTTGCTTTTTAACTTGCCCCCTTAGTCAATTGCCTGAATTCACATACAAAATAATCAACAATCCCCCCCACCTTTCTTGGGAAGCTATGGTATGGCAAAAAAAAAAAAGAACACAACCCTACAAGTTTTCTTCCCTGAGGGCATGCATGTTTTCACTGTAGTGGATTATATTGTTTCATTCCACTAGTCTCTTCCACTTACTTAAAATGGTTCACAAAACATTTGATTAATGCACAGTAATTCAAAACACACATGACTGGATGTCACACACAGTTTTACTCTTTCCTGGATTTTTCAGGATTTTTCTGTCCCTCCTCTTCCCAATTTTTTCTTCTTCTATTCATCATGAATCTGATATTAAACCCTTTTTCTGACTGAAAATGTCATCCAGGATTGTATTCGTTTTATAAAATATGGTACGGGAAAGGCTAGCCAAGATCCATTCAGGAAATGGCTGGTAGTCATAAGTAATTTTTTAAAATAAAGATTGATGCTGGATCTCAAATGGCACCCTGGAAGCCACACCCTGTAACACTGGAAAACCCAGAATCCAGACATGGGTGGTGCATGATAAGGAATCCAGAAACAAAACTTCTCCAGCAATCCATAGCTGAACATGTACCCCAAGGTTAAGGACAAAACCACATAATTTGTTTAAGGAAATGCCTCAATGCATCTCCAGCAATATGGAACTTTTTCAAAGATGAGAGAAGGGACAAAAGAAAATCTGTTATTGCTCTTTCTGGGAAAAGTTGCAGAAGAAAAACTGTGAAGTTTAGAGTACTTTGGGACATTTCCTATAAATAAATCCAGGCTTTTGAGCATCATTTAATATTTTCTTCTTGGATGATAGATTTTTACTTCACATTATCTGATAAACACCATTGGCAACTTTCTGCAAGAACATCATCCACTTGTCCAGATCTTAGTTTTCAAAAATGAGATCTTCTTTTGGAAAACTTTATGGATCTAGATGTGTATACGTATATGGGGAATTTCAGTATTTCACATATCTACTTTATTTTCATCTATTCTTTTTTCCTTCCTTTTTTTATCGAGTGAGAGAATGCTGATTTTTATTTCATAACTGTTTCAGCATAAAGCAGAATTAAACAAATATAAAACTAAATGTGAATTGAAAGTTTGCAAGATTATCAAATATTCCAAGGTGGCACAACTGAGAAGGCAAATGCCCCGTGATTTATTTATTTATTTTTGCCTGAAGCAAGGAGTTCTTATATTTAGTTAGTATATACTTGCAAAAGCTTTGTCTCTAATCATACAGTAAATTCTGCAGCTATCTTCCTTGCTTCTGTAAAATTGCAAGGAAAGATAACATCAGAAAATGCCTTTGATGTGCCTTTTTGGATTGCAAAAAGAAACAATATGGATATATTTTATATTGCATTTTTTCTGTGTTTGTTTTGATTGCAGCAGCATAGAAATATGCATAATAAATATTGCGATAATCGAAGTTTTGAACAAGCAGTACTAAGTAGTAAGCACTGAATCTATTGCTACTGAAGTAGCCAATCAAAGAGCTTGGATTGGCGTGGAGAAGGTAACATGCTGCAGATAAAACAGATGGCAGCAAACAGTGTTGGAAGAAATATCTGATTCAGTTCCAAGTGGGGAGAAAGACACTGGAAACATGGAGGCTGATTGGAAAGATGGTTTAACAGAGCAGAGTCATCAAGCACATGGTCCTGGTGCAGCTGATCACATGGAGTTAAGAGTGGGCGGGGCTTTTATACCTTCTCTGGGGTTTTGAACTTGAGCTTCCTGAGCAAGAAAATGTATTCTATTGGCTGCTGTCAGACTCCCATGGGGCTATGCAGGGTCAGTTTATCTGAATCAAGTTTGGTTGAACCTTGAGCTGATGCAATGTCCTTAGATTTTGCAATGTAGTGAGTCCTGCTGCTAGATAATCCTATTATGTCCTGGAGGGCCATGTCTTAATCCCATCACCTTGGAGCTGAAGGTCTTTTGTCTTGTAGATAGGATGGTCCAGTCCTGCTAGGGCTATTAACAAAGGCAGAAGCTGTTTTTCAAGAGCATGTTTCTCCTTTAGGGAAATAGAATATTCTGCCTTTTTTAATATTTCCCAAAATATTTCATTCTTCTAGGAGATGGGTGGGTATACTTTGTACAACAGTAACTTTGTACAACAGTATAATTGGAAAGGACAGCAGGAAAATGGATCTGTGGAAGAAGGTAGAATACAGGTTACATCATTCAGCCTTCCCACACAGATGGTTGACTAAACTTTCAGATTGATGAAAATATGCCAATCAAAAAACTATAGCACATCATCTAACACCTTGAACAACAAAGCAAATTTAAAAACTTTTGAAATATAAATTTAAAAGAAAATCTTAAGTACTCTGAATATAATGTAGAGACTCCAAAACCTTTTTTTTTTTTTTTACATAGGCAGAAAACTTTTAAAAAATTGCTAGGAACTGTGTTTCGACATGATTTTTTTTTCTAATGTGGTTTTCCCTCCACTCTTTTAAATACTTTTTCATCTGTCTCCCAAGCAGCAAATTGAATGGAAGGGTCTGAGACTTCTTAACAGATTTCTGAACTGATCACTAGCTAAGCTTTTTGTAATTCAGCTGAAGGCTTACATGAAAATAGACAGAATTTGGCAACTCGCCTATTCCTTCAGTAAGTAATAGCTATCTGCAGTCCATTCAATGAAGGACCAAACGGTGTGATAAATTTAGTGAATAATTCTGAGCAATTATAGAAATAGAATATTCTTGAAAACCTACTCCATTGTGTATAAAATTTAAAAAACCACTTTGCATAGACTAGACTTGTATAACATTGCCAATGAACAAAATTAGATTTGCCTTCATTCAGAATATGATCCCTCTGAGAAATGTACTGGGCCCCCAATTTTGGAGTTTGCAACCAACAAGGGCACAGACACCAAGACAAAGGGAATCAAAGTTTAGTGACTACCATAGAAATAATAAATGCAATAAAATGTGTCTTTGAGAGGAATAATGTCCATCGAACATTTCAGCCATGTTGTCTGTATGTTTTGTTGAATGTTTTCCCCAAGGTGCTTAACTATTTATAGAAACAAAATCTATCTTTTGCTCATTAGAATTTAGAATTAACTACTAATTTGGCAATTAGAGTTTAGCATTAGAAAACACAGGATCTCATGAAATGCCTCGAGTATTTGTCTGTGTTTAAAAGGATCAACCGATTCTTCACAAGACTTGGCAGGATTTTGTTCTAGTTTTGCATCTCTTCATCGCTTCCTGCACCACAAAATTGAACTGTGGTCAATTGTTTGTTTTCATAATTTCCAGCCTGAAGTTCCTTCTCATTCTGTCGGAGTCACTTTTATTAAAGTTAGGCTGCCTTCCAAAAAATGATAACTACTTTACCCACAAGAAAATACTTTCAGAAGATGACACGCTTATTAAACAGGCTTTTGTTTATATTACAAAATACTTAGGAATCCAGTTTCTAGTTTTTGCAAAGGATGGGTTGAGGTGCATAGGGATACATTTGCATGTAATGCTAAACCTCTGTTTAGTACTGTGAGGATGATCATAGCTGTACTAGGGCTCACATATTCTCCTCTCTGAGTGTGGTCATGCAGAAATTTCTGGAAACAGTGGTAGTATGTAGTCTAGAGTCCTGGGAGGGAGGGGCTACTTCCCAGAGGGCAAAGAGGCAGCAGACCTTGAAAAATCTGGAAATTAGAAAGAGGACTTAAGATAGTCCTTCCCTAGCAGTTCACAGAGTATATCTATAATATATCTATATATATGCTTTAATTTGGCAAGATTCTGTCTATAAGTAAACAATAATAAGAAACTACTCAGCAGTAACTCCATGTGTTTTTATTGGTTCTTGGGAACTTTGGTTCTATAATCCACATGACCAGGTAATCCTAGCATGTGCATGAGTAACAGGTTTTTTTTTAAAGAGAAAAACATATAATATTGTCTCCCAGACCACCAGGAAGGCAATCTCTGCCAGATGTTTCCTGCTGAGCTTCACAAGTAAAATTTCCAGCTCCCTATCAGTTCTGATTCATCTATTGAACTTCATTCTACTCTGGGCATCTTTCTCTACCACAAGAGCCTACTGCTTGCTGTGGCAGAATTACTGCCTATTCTGCCCTTCCCTTTTAATTACAAGTCACTGCCTTCAATGGCCATTCATCCTAGGCTTCTAGCATGGTGAAATCCTGGAGTCTTTTTTTTTAAAAAAATCAATTCACCAGTGGGACAGTGAAAGTCTGATTTTTTCAAAAACAGATTCATTGATGGAATGATGAAATTGTCTTTTCTAGTTAAAGTTGGCAAGACTTATGCCAGCTTTCCCAGTTGCTTCATGGAGATGAGCCCAATTATGAAACAAGTTTATTTTTTACTAATTATAGTTATGAGTTGTCCATATTTTAGGATTTAGATGATACATGAAATTATGGTGAAACTAAAACAGAAGCAATGTAAACTGCATTGTTTCCGTAAAATGGTATTCTTTGAAGTTTAAAGAAAACACAGAGACTTGGCAGCCAAGAAAGCAAATAATCATTAAAAACTTGGTAAGGAAATTTTGGGAGTCACATCATACAAAGTTTTCTCACTATGTTATTCCAGGAAGAGGCTAACCTTGTCAATACAACAAGGCATCATGCCTGTTTCCACAGAAGAAAAAAAGTGACAAGAAAATAATTAGTGCTCTGAACTTCAGTAAAATACTGCATACATTTTTAAATCACTTTTGTTACATTGGAGTAGTACATTTACTTTATTGAATTGACACATTAAATTGTATAAGTTCTTTGCTGGGCAATTTGGAAGTTGCTCAGAATCTCTATTCCTTATATTTACTTTTAAAGAGGTCAGGAGGATTATTTCAGAATTTTATTGTGGTGCATCTTCGTAGCTATGAGGCTGAATTTTTTTTAATTTAATGAGTCTTGTTATGATATGTATAGAATAACCCTTGAATAACAAGGATATGTACATGGAAACATTTATGAGAATAGTTATGAATAATTATCCAGCCACACACAGATACACTAAATTGAGTTAAAGTTTACTTTAAGAAATAGCATAGTCCAATAAACGGTCCAGGTCATATACATTTAACAGTCCAAATAATATCCAATTACAAAGTCTTCTTACCAGTTGCCTTTGTCATTTACAGTAAACAAAGATATCAAAGTATAAGCACAGCTTAGATATCAACAGAATGTCAGAGAGACAGAATGTCAGAGAGAGCAAGCCATGATCTCTAGGTTCCTCTTATGGCAATTCACAGTATAATCATCCAATCAGAACATAGTACAAATCAATACAGTAACTTTGTCTTAAAGCTACAAATGTACATTGTTGGTTTATATATTGCCAACACAACTAATTGATGGACAAATTCCAAACAAGTCTGCTATTTCATCCAATTTTTCCCCTTCAAAAATAAAAAAATAAAAAACAAACAATAAAAGTGTTTTATTATAATCTATAGTCAAATGTTTCATTAAATAGCTCTTAGATTCAAAAATGGTTTAAATCTAATTTTGTTATCTTCAAATCTTGAATTGAAAATTTGAACTGGCTTCTGGTTTATACTCCATACTATAAGTGGTGAAAGAAATCTACTATGGATTAAATGTATAGTTTCTAGATTGGCCCTAAATCTTGTAGAAATTGTATTGTATGTCTAATATTCTTTCTTACTTTGAAGATTAACACAATCTTCATAACACAATACATAACACATTGTATTGAGTCATAACACAATACAATATACTTGTCATTGCTTGACAACTGTGTTTGAGCTAAAGAATGAAGAGTTATATTAAAACCATACCAGCAGAGTGAAATGAGTTAGCATTAGACTATTGGAACTGAAGCACTTTTGTTCATTTGTTATGACACAGTATGCTGCTTTTGTCATGAGCATGGTACCCATGAACCATATACTAATAGAAGCAGGATATAAGGCATTGTCTACATGGAGAGAACCAATAATTGTGGAATTTTTAAAATATTCAGGTGTCCTCAGGGCACAGATAAACCTCCAAGCAGCCTCAACAATTCTCATAAAGACTGCTAATAACCAGATGATTGCAAGGAATATAAATCCTTCCATCTCCCACCATTCAATCTAAACCGAAGAAGCTTCTTGGATGAGAAGTGAAATTTTTTCAAGGAAAAACAAAGTCCAGTTGCCTTTTGAAAAAAGCATCTTTGGGACAGCCATGACCTGAAATGATTGAGGATCTCCATAGACATGTTGGGTGATTCTTCTGGTCTTCTAGACCTTGTGTCATCATATTAGCAAAAATAGGCTCTCTGGTTATGAGACAGCTAACTAGGACAAATATTCAGACAATTGTGATTGACAGTTGCTTTCTTTTAAACTGAAGTTCCCTTTTTAAAAACTAACTGTAGAAGAGGGCATGGAATGGCTTGGTGTGGGATGATGAATGTTCAGCATCTGCCTTCATACAACAGAGCAAGTGACAGAGAGGGGAAGAGCATAGGATGAAAATTACTGATGAAGTTGATAAGATGGAGAACTTCTATAGAGAATAATTGGTTTAGAAGGCTCTCAACAGAGTTTTAAAAATAGTACATTATAAGAAAGAAAATGTTGACTCTGAGACCACAGCTGGCTAGGTAATGAAACCCTGCAGACTTGGAACAAAACCCCACCAGACTATTCAATTTCAGTATAACCTACCCAGTTCTATTCATAAACCACAGGCTATGCATCTAATGGAAGAACAATAAGTCTAAATATAGAATTTTCCGAACTGGATTGTAAAAATTGGTAAAAGCTAGCAACTGCGGTAATTGGCAAAAGTCACTTTTCTGGAGTTGATAACTAGATAACAGGCATCATTTCTCAATCATAACTGTTGCATGTTAGAGTCACAGTAGAATTAGTCAAACATCCAGACTTTTCTGTTTCTGTATAGAATTTAAATTCATGTGACTATCCTGTTGCAATTATTTTTTTTACAAAAAAACACTCTGAATGTTATGTCTTAATCATAATTTCTTCTTAGATAGGAAGTCTATTATGTTTATCTTTCAAGGGGACCAGTGAAGACAGAAGTTTCTAAAATCAGCAATGCATAACAGTTGAAGAACACTTCAGATCTAAAGGCAAAACAATGGCTTAGAACGCATGGTAGTTATACACCATAACTATCAACTATCTACAACTTCTCCATATCTTTTCCAAGGATCACATTTGTGCCTCCAAATTTTGAAACACATTTTTCCATGAAGAGCTACCAATATTGTTAAACAAATTAGAGAACCATCACAGGTAATTGTCAGCTCTTCAAGATAAACCAAATTAGGAAACCAAAATCATATAAGCTAATATTACTTTTATTATAGGGTTATAGAAACAGAACCTCTCAAGTCTGAATGTACTTATCCCTTCCTTAGCTTTATGAAAACTAGGAATGAGATGTTTCTTCGGGTTAAGTTGTGGTTTTGACTCAGGTTTCTTTCATCTTACCATTATCTTGGTAGCAGCTCTTCCTCCTGTTCTTCGAGGTCATTCTTGATGAAGACTCTGTAACAAATAGCATGAAAGTCTAGCAGAGGATGGAATATTTCAGTAGTTATTTGGGGGGGGGGGGCGGAGAAAAGCAACACTTGGCTTGAAATGGGCATATTTGCTGCACTGATTCAAATTAGATCCAATGAATATCACACCTCATGAGGTAATTGTGAGTTCTAATGGTATATGGAAATTCTCAGTCATCCAGGTCATAGGTGTCCCAACGGTGCTTTTTCAAAAGGCAACTGGACTTTATTTTTCCTTGAAGACATTTATCTTCTCAGCCAAGAAGCTTCTTCAGTTTTGACTGGATTCTAATATATTTTTAAGGAATCATGGGTCCTTCACAGAAAAGGTGATAGAGAAAAAGTATTTTGCAAATGAATATTACCAAGTTAAACTCTTGGGTGGGAGAGCTTTTCTCTCTTTTTGATGAAGAAAAGATACACATCTTTGCCAATTTCCTAAAGTTATTTTTTTTCATACAATATTTGTGCAAAATTGGATGTCAGGTAATTGAGAAACACAAAGGCAGGGGAGCCAGCTGTTGGCAGAAGATGAGAGTGAAAGAATTCACAATAACTTAACTTGCTATTGACTTCTTAAGTGATTAGTTTGAATAGCCAGCGGGTATGTTAACTAAACCGACAACCAGATTCCAGCGGATGGAGGTTATGACAACATTTGTCTTTCCAGCTGTGCTGTTCTCAGAATGGTCACAGACAAGACTCTCCCCCTTTACGAAGCCAGCCATAAGCACACAGTGCCTGCTAAACTGTCACACAATTCAGACAGAAATATCATTTCTGGAGAAGTCTTAAAGTGTACTTTAAATATGAATTTAGATTTGTTTATTATAACTAAAATATGTATCTATGCCCTTGGCTATTGTGGAGAGAAGCACAGCATGTAAAATAATGCACTAAACAAAAATAGACATACGAAGCTGCTTTGCACTTTAGGCCATTTCATTTTCAAGCCCATAAATTGATTCAAGCTACAAATTGGTCTCTAAAATTTCAGCCTCCTCCTCTTCCTCCCCCTCCTCCATTTTAAAATGGGGAAACAAGGCATTGGATTGGGGATATTAGGGATGACATGATAGCAATGTTCCAATATTTCAGAAGTTAGGATTAGGGTTGGACTAGAAGACCTCCAAGGTCCGTTCCAACTCTGTCCTTCTTCTCTTCTCTTCTCTTCTCTTCTCTTCTCTTCTCTTCTCTTCTCTTCTCTTCTCTTCTCTTCTCTTCTCTTGTCTTGTCTTGTCTTGTCTTGTCTTGTCTTCCATTCCATTCCATTCCATTCCATTCCATTCCATTCCATTCCATTCCATTCCATTCCATTCCATTCTTGAATTCTAAATTTTATCACTGAGTGATGGCTTATTCAAAAGTTTGCTATTTTTCGCAGGGGTGAAATAGGGGTGGGTTTCTACCGATTCTGTCCACCTCTGTAGAACCGGTAGCTCTGAAGAGCAGCAGACATAGAACCGGTTCTATGTCTGCTAATGTTTTTGCCCACCCGGGCTCTTACCTGATCTTTATTTCCTGATTTTTCAACTTCAGCTGCCGAATGAGGCACAGCTGCAGTTAGAAAAGCAAGAAAAGAGGGCTGTTTCAAAGGCTGCTTCTCTGCAGGCAGCTGCTGATGACGATTTACCGGCACGCAGCTCGCAGCCTGCAGGAAGCTCGTAAATCCTGAACCAGTAGTTAACCCTGTCGTATCCCACCCCTGAGTTGAAACTAGGTGTTCTATTTGTTTTACAGATGTATTTGTCACCCAGTTGAAAATAGCTTTGGTGATTTACCAAAGTTAAGACACTAAAGCCACCAAGTGAGCAGCCTAACGAATTCCAGAAGTGCAGGTTGGCTACAGCACCTGCAGAAAAGGAATCCCTGGAACCTGTGAAGCAAAATGAAAGAAGAGAACTTTGAAGACACATTAAGGTACTCCATTCTTTGCTTTGTTTAAAATGTAAGCACTATATAAAAGGTCAAGGTTCCCCTTGCAAATACATGCTAGTTGTTTCTGGCTCTAGTGGGCAGTGCTCATCTCTGTTACAAAGCTGAAGGCATCCCTGTGGTGATAGGCCCAGCATGGCTAAATGCTGAAAGTGCATGGAATGCTGAAGGCGCACTAAATGCTGAAGGTGCACAGAACCAAATTTTTCTACTTGCATTTTTACATGATTTCAAACTGTTAGGTTGGCAGAAGCTGGGACAAGTAACGGGAGCTCACTCTGTTATGCAGTGTTAGGGATTCGAACCACCAAACTGCCAACCTTTCTGATCGACAAGCTTAGTTTCTTAGCCACTGAGCCACTGCATCCCTCTAAAGCACTATATATAGACATAATACAAGAAGGAGGAGTTTATAAGGTCCAGTGTAAGCTCCAATTACTTCTACAGAGCTTGTTCATGGATTGTCTATAAATGTATAATCAGATTTAAAAATTAAGCAGAAAGTTGTTCAGAAATCTATGAATTTATATGTGAAAATAGCACTTAAATTTTTTAAAAATATTAATTTTTAAAATTTACTTAAAATCCCTTTTTGTTCAGGAGAATACAAGACCCAACACAATCACTCTTTTTTTTTCTTTTTTTAAAGAATTTAATTCAACCCCAGTTCTAATCACATTAATAAAGGTATTTTTTTTGCTTCATTTTTATTTTATTGGTCCGTTAGCTTATTGTATTCTAACTCTTAAAAATGCAAGCAAAAAGACCAGGTCTGACATAGGCTATCCCATTGCCCAACAACGTTGTCAGAAAAAACTGGCAAGAGGTTCAATACTGAAATATGAAAGCATAGTTATCTTGAAAGTACATGGAAATTGCAAAAAAACAGAAGTCATAACCACAGTCTTGAAGGATCGGGAATGGAATATGGAGAGGGAATGCTGTCAGAAAGACATGGATGAGTGAGTACATCATGTGAAAGAATCAGATGTTACACTGATAGGATAACAATGTTATATAAATTTGACTCCTGCAGATTTAACAAGTCTGTGAGCGTGGCTGTGAAATGGCCTGGAGCCTGATTATATTTCTTTTTTGGACAATTAAGCAAGGATAGTTAATTAAAAAAAGAAGTTGTACAATGATATTCTGGCAAAGCATAAACAACTGCAGGCAACCACATTGCAAACAGATAGACAAATTAATTTCACACAAGTGTAGAATTGAGTTTGAAACTCATGAATACCCCAGTAATGGATCTCATGCTGATCTCCAAATGATCTGGCAAACAATATAAAGGTAATGCTTGATTTATGACCACAGTTGGGACTGACATTTCCATTGTAAGTCAGTGTGAATTGGACCTGTTTTTATGACCACTTTAATGAGGTCAGTAAGTGAATTGATGGTTGTTAAATGAATTCAGCTATCCCCAATTGACCTTGTTTGTCAGAAGTCAGCTGGAAAGACTGCAAATCACAATCCTATGACCGCAAGACCGTTTCAACTGTCATAAATGCCAGCCAGTTTCCAGGGCCATGAATTGCAATTGGATAGTTTATTAGTACCCTATGACTATATTAAGTGTTGTACCTTATGATTCTTGATGAATGTATCTTTTCATGTACACTGAGAGCATGTACACCAAGACAAGTTCCTTATGTGTCTAATCACACTCGGCCAATAAAGAATTCATTCATTCATTCATTCTTTCATTCATTCATTCATTCTTTCATTCATTCATTCTTTCATTCATTCATGACTACAGAGCTGGTGCAATGGTGCAACTTTGAGAATGGGTTGTATGTCACTTTTTCTGAGGCTGTCGTAACTTTGAATCATTGTTAAGTTAACATTTGTAAGTTGAGAGCTTACCTGTGTTGGGTAATGACATCGGAAGAGGCCTATCCTGGTATATTTTTAATGGTTTTTACTTTTTAAATAATTTCTAATGAATTTTGTTGTAAAGTTTTGGCTATTTTGTTGTATTTTTTAAAACTTTATATACCGCTTAGAGTCATGGATGTGAGAAAAGTGCCTAATTTATCAAATAAATAAATATATTATCAAGCTGTTCTTAACAGAAGTTTGAAAAACGCCCTTAAGAATTTATCGGCCTCTGTGCAGTGATAGGAGGCTCTGGTATGTATTAAACAGGAGGCTACTAGCATGTTTACATTTCACCACCAATGACAAGTAAACACTGAAGACTCATACCATTTTGTGCAGATATATGTGAATATAGCACATCTAATTTGAACACAGGATAAGAGAAAGGAACATAAACATACATCTTATAATGAACCCATAAAATTGTTTATTTTAAATATTCAGTTTTATTTTAGTGGAAGCATCATAGATTGATTTCCCATAATACATTGACTTGCACTTTATTTCCATTGTTTATACTGTAACAATAGAATAGAATATAGGCAGATAACGATGAACTAAGACAAATGTTCCACTAGAAGAAGTTGAGTAGTGCATATGAGGATAAAAAAATAAAAAAAATCATTATAATTTTGGCAAAATTCTTAAACACTTAAAAAAAAACCCACAGAAACATTTTGTCTATATCCTTCTACTCTATTTTTTTTTATTTTGGAGTAAAGGCTTAGTATAATTTAAAGAACACTAATGCACTGGTAAGCTTGATATTGGTACTGAAATTTGGGATTCATCAACCAATTTATGCATCTTCATAATATTTTCATGGCTTAACTGAAACTTGTCTTTAATTAAATGCCAAGTTTTAATTGATGGATCAACTACCCTGTTTTGCTTTTATTATGACTTGGTTATTTTGCTTCTGATTTGCAACGCATTCCTTTTGAATTTGAAATCCTAGTTTCTTTTTGATATTTTGAAAAATTATATAGCAATTTGTATTTTTTTAAAAAAGAGAAAGCTATTTTAAATTTTTTACTAGTTGGTTGTCACTACTGATCTCACCAAGCCATGGGAAATGTTTGCAATTGCCCTATTATGTACTTTGCAAATTGCTTCCCTTCTTTTTCCCGGTCTGCAATTAATCTGCCAGCTTCTTGTTCAAGATGAACTCTCAGAGCATGAATACAAAAAGATTAAACAAAATGACAACAATGCAACTGTAGGAATTGTGGAGACTTTCATGCAGAGGACTGAAAACTGGCTTGCCAATCACTAGGCAGACTTTGTTATTTTAATAGTTTATTTATATATTTTCCTTAACATATATAAGTGCTTTATGAACAGAGTACTGTCTGCGTTAATTTGCTTAAAAGGTAAAGGTTCCCTTCACACATATGTGCTAGTCGTTTCCGGGTCTAGGTGGTACTCATCTCTGTTACAAAACCGAAGAGCCAGCACTGTCTAAAGATGTCTCTGTGGTCATGTGACTCCCATGACTAAATGCCAAAGGTGCACAGAACACTGTTACCTTCCCACCAAAGTGGTCCCTATTTTTCAATTTGCATTTTTACATGTTTTCGAACTGCTAGGTTGGCAGAAGCTGGGACAAGTAACAGGAGTTCACTCTGTTACATGGCACTAGGGATTGAACCACCAAACTGCCAACCTTTCTGATCGACAAGCTCAGTGTCTTAGCCACTGAGCCACCATGTCCCATTTAATTTGCTTACTGTTCAACCATTGATAGGATCAATCCTATGTTTGAAAATATTCTGTATCTTCTTTATCTTTTATCATTACTGTCCATTTCTGCACAAGCTAGTACTTTTTAAATTACATCTTCTTCTATAGATGTTTCCTTGTTTTTTCAGTGTTGTGCATATAGATTTCTTGCTGCTGTCAAGACATGTAATATTAAATATATATTCACTAGGCAGACTTTGATTGACACTATTCTTATCTACTGAAAAGAGGAGATTTCTTAGCTTATCCACTTGTGGCTAGTCAGAGCATTTATTTATTTTTATTCATTCATGGAATCTTGGAGTCACAAGTGGCCATTTAAACATTGAGTCAATTGCTTGTATAGTAGAGAAATCTGAATGAAAGTATCCCTAACAGATGACTATCCAAACTCTGCTTAAATATGGCCAGGTCAATAGTTTCTGGTATTTGAATTTGAATTTTTTATTGTCATTGTATGTATATACACAGTATTCATACAACAAAATTCATATAACACCCAGAGACCAGACCCAACACACACACACATGACAATCCTCAAACACCCTACCTACCAAAATTCCCCACCCCATAAAAACACACAAGCATCCACTCAACAGACAAAGTAATAATGTCCAACAGCTCACTGATGGTCGTCCTTAAGTTCATTGCTAAGTGCAACTATAGCTCTTTATTTATTGAGGGAAGCTCATCTTTTCCTTCAGTTCTTTATTTCTCTATAAATTGGTTCTTACCACTTGAAAGAGGTTTTTTCCCCCACTCCAAAACTGAGTTGGAATTTTCCTTCTTGTAATTGAAATTGAGTTGTCCATGACTGTCCCTTCGCAATTATAAAAAAGGGTCCTGACATTTTTATACACGATGTCCTTTCAAAGATAGGATCATATGTCCTTTCATTCTTCAGTTCTCAAGACTATATTAACCAATGACTTCTAGCTGTCTTCACGGAGCTTAGTGTTTAGACTTTCTGTTTCTCCCACTGAACTTGTTCTGGGTCTGTTTTAAAATGTGGTATCCAAAACTACTTTGACATAGGAACTGGCCAGTGGAGAACAAAGAAACTATACTTCACTATATAGAATAGAATAGAACAGTCTTTATTGGCCAAGTGTGATTGGACACACAAGGAATTTGGGGTCGGTGCATAAGCTCTTAGAATACATGCAAGCAACAAAGTGATAAATGATAAATCATAAGATACAACCAACAAAGTAATAGTCATAAGATAACAAGGAGAATAGGTAATAGGAAAGGTCAGAAGGGTAACAATAATACAGTCCTACTATGTGGTTAGATATTCTGTGTAGTAGGGAATTATGTGCTTTGGGAATTATGTGTTTAGCAGAGTGAAGGCATGGAATTGTCTTTGTGTCTAAATTGGCATGCAATGCCCTAGAGTGGCATCCCGAGGGAAGGAGTTGAAATATTTTATGTCCAGTATGCGAGTGGTCTATAGATATTTTCTTAGCTCTCTTTCTGACTCATGCAGTATACAGGCCCTCAACTGAAGGCAGGTTGGTTGCAATTGTTTTTTCTGCAGTCCTAATATCCGTTGAACTCTGTACCTCTCCTATTTAGTTGCTGTACCAAACCAGACAGTTATTGAGGTTCAAATGATGGATTCAGTAATTCCTCTGTAGAATTGAATCAGCAACTTCCTGGGCAGTCTGAGCTGGCAGAGGAAGAACATTCTTCGTGTGCCTTTTGCATGACAATTTTAATTTTAGATGTCCATTTTCAATCTTCCTGGGAGATTATAGAACCTAGAAGTTTGAAGGTGTCTACTTTTGAAATAATGTTATCTAATATTGTAAGAGGAAGGAGAATAGGAGGGTTCCTATGCAGCTTAAAAATTCCAGTTGTGATCATATCAAATCAAACTCCTTTAGAACAAGTTACTCCTTTCTATTTCACGATCAGGGGAGATGTGAAAGTCATCTTCCAGCATACCACCGTTGGCAGAAAATGTTTGGCAACAACAATGCAGCAGACTATGATTTTGGCTTTCACTCAAAAGGTAAATTCCACTATCAGAAAGCCAGCAACTAGTGAAACAGCAAAATGACAATGCTTGCTCCTGCTAAGGATTTCCAGATATTTGCTGCTCAAAACTTCCTTCATGTGAAGCTGGTCTAAGTTCCTATTGATTCACTCACCCGTTTCTTCTGCAAAGCTGGTTTGTGAGTACACGGCCATCTGTTTCTACTCAGAAGATGAAGAAAAATATGTAAGGTTTTGAAAATGAGGGATGAGATAATAAATTGTGATAGGAGTAAAACCGAGACAGTCTTTTGACTGAAATTTATCTGGATCTGGAGTTGAAATGTTTTGTTCAGGTTAGATTAGGAGAGAAGGGGTGGAGGTAGGGTGGGTGGTGGTAGAGAACTTTAAATTGAAGCAATAACAAAGTTACTGCTTGCGTGCCTTTGCTTTCCCTCTTTCTGGCAGAGGCGAGTAACTAGAAAGCCAAAATCCTGCAAGGCAAGCTGTTACTGCGTTTCTGGCCTAGTTCTAAAGACTAAAATATTTTAAAAGGTTGGATAAAGCCTGACAAACACCTAAAAGCTTGGATGGTTATCACAGCCAAACCTTGGAATCTTTTGAAGTCAACAGTTTGGGATGGGGAGACAAATATATTAATGCTGGTATCTACTTTTCATTAATTTATTTTCCTTAAATGTAGACCAGGAGTCTATGTTTATAATGGGCCATAGTGGGCACTTACTTGGCACTGCTTTCAGTACTTCCCCTTAAAAAGATTAACCCTTTGCTTCCTCTCTAAAATGCAATTTTAACTTTGAGGACAAACTTTTATAACCTTTGCAAAATATAATGAATTTTATTTTGCAATGAAGAAAGATGCCACAAAGCTAGAAAGAGGCCAGCATAGCACTAATATCTAAGATATGACTTCAATAAGAACTAGAAGCTGGTATATCATTATTGAATAATGACTTCAAGATATTCACAATGATTCTAGTTGATAGCCTGAAGATAATTTTTCAAGGATTTAATTCATGAGGATTTAGGTTTTCACCTAAAAGACTGTTAAAAAGACAATATTAGAAATGTGTTGGACATTTTGAAATGTCTATGGAGATTCTCAGTCATCCAGATCATGGTTGTCCCAAAGATGTTTTTTTCAAGAGACAATTGGACTTTCAATTTTTTTGGGGGGGCAGGGAGATGATTCACTTCTCATCCAAGAAGCTTCTTCAGCTCTGACTGGATGGTGGGGAATGGAAGGATTTATACTCCTTGCAGACAGCTGGTCATTTGCATCCTTTTAGCAGGTCATTAAGGTCACCTGGAGGTTTATCTGTGTCATCAGGGTCACCTGAGTGGTGCAAATTTTGGAATCTTTGGAGAAATATAATGAAAAGCAATTTTCTTAAATGCAGAGAAGACCTTTGGCAATTTGAATTGGTTTTCTTGTTCAAAGTTTGGGAAGATATGAACTTTGGAGAGAATTTTATAAAATGGGTAAGATTGATTTACACTTTACAGAAAGCACAAATAATTGCTAACAAAACCCTGAGAGATATTTAAAAAGAGAGACAAGATAGAGATGCCCACTGTCTCCTCTCTGAAGTGACCATATTTCAATCTGTTGTGAGTAATAGATGCATTCTTTAAGTTAACCCATTTGCAGTAGGTTGATTCAAAAATTATTGGCTCTGCGGTGCACTATTCCATCCAACTAAAGGTTACTAACAGAGAAGCAGGAGAGTTTATTCATATAGATTGTAGGCATACGTAGGATGCTATTGTATCATTCTTAGGGAAGGTTTTCTAAAATCAGACCTCTACCAATGAGAAAGATTACCAGCTACAGCTGATAACTCACTTATAAGAAGATCTTAATGCAGGGACCTTCAAACTTGGCAAGATTAAGACTTGTGGATTTCAACTCCCAGAATTCCTCCTCTAGTCATGTTAGCTCAGGAATTCTGGGAGTTTATTTATTTAATTTTATTTATTTATTTGATTTGTCAATTGCTTACAAGATAATAGGTATAAGTATATACGTAGTTATGAATGCATGAAATGGGTACATATAAGAAAAATAAAAGAAACAATAGGATAGGGACGGTAGGCACGTTGGTGCACTTATGCACGCCCCCTACAGACCTCTTAGGAAAGCGGTGAGGTCAATAGTAGACAGTCTAAGGTTAAAGTTTTTGAGGTTTGGGGAAGAAACCACAGAGTCAGGTAGAGTATTCCAGACATTGAAGTCCACAGGTCTTAAACTTACCAGGTTTGAAAACCCTTAACGTTTAGATAGGTTCTTAGGAAGACAGATCTTGGTCCTCACTAGGAAGGTAAAATAAATCTAATGGAGACTTTTGGGGGAATGGAGATGTGTAACCTGTCAAAATAAATTCTGCTGCAGCACGAATGGTAGCACTGAACACAGTACTTTGCATGTTTCTGAAAGATATCAATAAGAAATTAATTAAATTTTAAAAAGACCACATGCTATCAATAATAGTGCCATCGATTCCTATCCACCACATAGACAGAATTTCTTTAGGATGATTGGGGAAAAAAAAATACTACATCAGGGAAATTGATGTGTAAAAAAATGGAATTGGTAAATCAAATGGTTTCCTGAAATAATTTCTATGAACAACTGTGGTCTTTACAGTCATATGCATACAGAAACAATATGAGTAGTCCTTCCTTAATAACTGGCCTTTATAGGCGAGTTATATAACCGTTATAAGTTATTGGTGGTCTGAAAAAGTAACTTTATGATCAGTGCACACATTCATCATTGTAGTGTCTATCTATTCCTAAGCTATTTTTTTAGACTGGAATGCTGCCTTCCTAATGGAAGCAGTAAACCTAAGTAGATGTATTCTGATCTGCATATTCCTAATTCTAAACTATAAAGGATTTAAAATGATAACTCTCCAAACCTTTTGGTCTGGTTAAGAGAGCCTCCCACCACTGAATTTCTAGTATTAACCTGAAAAAAAGAGAGGAAATTATTAAATATCTGCAAAATAATCACCCATATTGTATTTAACCAATTTTCATTTCAAAAAGAATTGGGTACTAAATTAAGTTTAGTTTTTAACTGCTGGCACAGTTAAATCATTCAGAATTACTTCTTTTAACCTTTGGAAGATTTTAACCTTAGATTAAGACTTTGAGTTGGATCTGGGCAAAGACAGAGAGCAACACAGTTGCCTGTGGATGGTGGGAAAAACAATTGAAAAGATTCATGTACCTCTTTAATTAATTTGCTGTTGAGCACTCAGCATTCTATATAGTTTATCTTCAATCTCCAGCCATTTGCTCTTGTAGATTCTTCCAATGTTATAAAAAAGCCTCATAAATATGGTTCTATATTGCTAGATGATAAATAAGTATCCTGAATATTATTCCTGCAAAATTGACTCATCCTTGATAATGTATTGTTTACATATAAAAAATATTTATCATGTGAATCTAGGAAAAAGGGGCCTGGCTACCAGATGTGTTGACACTACTAAATTGGTTACATATGCGCCCCTCCCCCTTCTAACTCTGATTTACTTAATGGCTTTGTTTTGCTTACTTTTCTCTCTCATCTTGCTTCTATTTTCTCTTTAATCTATGGGGAAAATGCCCCTGGGATTTTGTCATGACACTCTCTAAGTGGACTTGGGTTAATGTATCTATGATAGCATAGGAAACTCCAAAGGGTATTTATGCTTATATGTTTACATGAATTTGCAGCAAAAGATTTACTATATTTAGTTTCAAATAATAAAGGAGAGCAATTAGCTTCCTGTGAGTTCATCTCAGGATGAAGCAAACATGGATGGAGTGGGTGAGGGAAACCGTGGTGGGATGTTATTAAAAGATAACATTGGGCATCAGAATTCCTTGAAATCAGCTTGCTACAACTTTTGTCCTTCAAATATGTGGGATTTAAATATATATAATTCCAGTTGCAAACCAGGCAAGGAAAAACTGCCTTAAACTTTTACAAAGACTACTTGAACACTTTCTTTAAATTTACTCTTTACAAGACACAAAATATTCAAAGAAAATATTATTTATGAAGTTAAAAATGTTAGATTTTTATCCAAGCCCAGTAACTGTAACTAATAAATAATCAATTTGGAATATAGAATAAATACTACAAAAGAAGAGAACTCATATCTTTCCTGCCATAGAATATCTTCTGAACTTCCCAATCCTTGTCCTTCTTCTAAATTACCAAGTGAGCTTCCAGCCAAATATTGCATAACTCTGTCTTAATGTTTATGTTTACTTTGTTATATAATTTATCTCCTGCCTGAAACCTCATGGGCTCCAAGTGGTTTACAAATATTAACATAGCAATAAGCATAACATTTCCTTTTAAAACCTTCAATAAGATATAGGTACATAGAAGTACCTCTGACTCTATCATCTATCCCCAAAGATCTTCTGAAAAGTCAACTTTTCCAAGCTTCTGGAAGATCATCCTCATGCATTGGTCGAATTCATTTCTTTTTACTACTGGTTCTGTGGGTGTGGCTTGGTGGGCATGGTGTGGCTTGTGGGCATGGCAGGGAAAGGATACTGCAAAATCTCCATTCCCACCCCACTCCAGGGGAAGGATACTATAAAATCACCATTCCCTCCGCACTCCTGGAGAAGGTTTCTGCAAAATCTCCAAACCCTCCACCCCACTAACAGCTCTATTCTCCTATGTAGAGCAACAAAAGAAGGCCCAGCCGATCAGCTGGGACTCAGGAGACAGAATAGATGGGGGCCAGGCCAGTCAGAGGTGGTATTTTCCAGTTCTCTGAACTACTGAAAATTTCCGCTACTGGTTCTCCAGAACTGGTCAGAACCTGCTGAATCCTCTGCTCAAGGGTCAAGCTACTCCACAGGAGGAGACCTGCTATTGAAAACATCCAGCTTTGGAACTCCTTCCATCAAACTCCTTAATAGGTGGGAATCCTTGGAAGGTGTTCTTTAGACATCTGGGTTGGATGCATAGAGACTATTTGGCAAATGCAGTCTCTGCTACCCAGGCCGAGAGTCATGCTCAACATTTTGAATTGCCCTCAAAAAAAGACAATCAGCAGCCAGTGTAGATCCTAATTAGGAGATGACAAGGGAAGATAATCCAAACCTAGCTAAATATTTATTTATTATCATAGCAGAACATTCTCCTGTTCTTATCAGCTAGAATATATTTCAATATTTTGAGTCTGATTTCTTTGCTTATTTCCATACTTCAGTAAGAGATGTTCACTTGATTATGGACTAACCTAGCTAAACAAATGTTTAAAAATAGATTTCACAGCCCAGTGCTAAATAAACTTCATAAGCAAAAAGGACTGCATTTTCAGAAGAAGCCTAGATGGGAAATATAGGGCTTTGTGTTATGAGGGTTTCAAAATGTCCTTCTGAAGTTAGACTGTTGCTCAGTGTCCAAGTACTGATAGGGTTAATAGTATTCTTGTCTGTTTAAACATCTGAGTGGTTGGTTGTGGTCACAGCCAAATTGCAGGTTGATTCTGGGTTTAAATCATATTCAATCATTTAATGATACAGATTGAACTAAATTAAAAACTTTAATTTAACTAAATTTAAAAAATGGCTCTTCTGGATTTACAGTTTGCCTGGGGAAAAAAAACTAACATTAAAGCTAGAAAATATTTTTAAGTTTCTGTGAAGCAAATAACTGGTACTTACAAACTTGATTCAGTAAGAAATTATTGCTTAAATGTGAAGACTGAAACACATTTCAAGAATGCTAATTTGACTTTATTCTGCTGTGATGAGCACACCAAAAAATAATTCTAATATCCGATTAAGTATTTTCTTTTATTATTGTGCTTTCCATCTTCTAGAAAACAAACAGCCACTAAAAATGGGAAACCAATCTGAAAAACAGTCAAACTTTATATCTAATTTTGCCCATAGGATTGATGGAAAAATTGTAGATGGTAAGAGAAGGTCACATTTCATCTAGAACCAGGGGAGAGGGGGAAATGCTAGGGAATGCAAAGTTCTTCCTCTAATAACTTCTAAAACTCCAATGAAGTAGTGGTAAGATATCTTGCTTTATGTATTTATTTATTTGCAATACTAGTATGGCCACCCATCTCAAAGCTAGAACACTAGGTCACTCACAATCTCATTACAAAAAAGAACTCTCTTAGAAAAAATATAAACAATAAAATAAAACCTGACAACCAACTCAAATACCTTTCATGCAACTTATTATTCTCCCATGCTATCTTCCCCATATTCCAACGCTTGGGTAAAAAACTAGCGCTTCATAGCTTTTCTGAAGGTTAAAAATGTGGAACTCTGGGGGGAATGATGTTCCATAGAATTGGGAGTACCAAAGAAAAAGAATGTTTCCCAATTCCTGGAAGATGGCAAAATTTAAGAGAAGGCATCTGATGAGTTAACATTAGCGGGAAATGGGGCACTAAACAACCAAATGGTAACCCAAACCAAGGAAAACACATATCTCACAATTTCTGCATTAATTCTGAAAACTTTTCTTTAGTGGGTTTGATCCTGCCCTAAAACTGAGCCAGACATTTATTGGCTCAGTTGCACAAGAGCAGCTAACGAGGTCCAATGTCATAAGAATTCTGGGTCATGGCTCCATTCCCAGACCAGTCCAAATAGAGTATGCAGAAGAGACCTCAGAAATGCTATGCATCATGATAAAATGTGTTCCTTATTTTGAGCTTTTTCTACAACTGTCTATCTGGAGGAATGAATTGTGGCACTTTTGTACAAATGTGTTCTGTGGTTGATGCTTTGAACAGAAGCATTTATCCTGACTATATATTTATTTTCAAAATGTTTTGAGAAGAGGAACCCATTTAGTTGAATGTGTGTGGGTCTATTTTTAAATTATAGGAATACAAGAAAGCAAACAAAAAGTGTGTGTGTTTGTGTGGAAGGAGGAAGTTACTACTTTCAGATGTTCCTCCACACTTCCATAACTCAAACATTGCTTTGTTTGTTCACAGTGAAATTTTGCAGACACTCTTTACTATAACATGGAACTTGTGGACCCGGTATTTTGGGAGATAAAAATACACAATAACTGAGAATATGCTTGTAGAACAGTTGAGCAGTAACCCTCTTTGAACTTGACTGCTTGCCAAGAAACAGTGGATGCTTTTTCGCCCATCATCTGGAAGATGTTTTTTGAGATAGATTGGAGGCTACTCCCAAGAAGAACACATTTTTCTGCCAGATAATGCTGAAGAATAAGTATGTTAAGCATGACATGAATAAGTATGTTACATAAGGATAAATCTGTTTTGCAGATTCAGTGAGCCAAAAATTGGTCATATCTGAGAGATGTATCTGGAAGTGTTGTCCTGTGTCTTGGGTTGAGTTTCATATCACACCAAGAGTGGCTCAGGATCTAACAAGAAACAGGTCAAGTCTTCGTGTTTGTTCATATAGGTCAAACCTTTAACATATCTTTCTACAACTTTCTCACTTCAGTAGAGTATGGGAATAATGCCATGGTCTTTTAAGAAATACATTCAGCATTCAACAGAAATGGTGCTATGGAAACATCAGGCTTTTTGTTAGTTGCTTGGAGAAACAACAGCTCTTCTAATGAGAGAATACTCCAGCTACTGTTTTCTGATTTATACGTTCAGAGAGTTTGGCATCTCGTTGCCACATTATGACCTTCACTTTATCTAGAATATCTGTGTATATTTATCTATAAAGTATAAATATTCAGCATGATGAACTTATCATAGGACCATGCATTATGACCATTTACAAGAAAGAGTTCTGCAGAGGCATTTATCCATGTCTTTTCAATAACACTTCTCAGGTCTTGCATGTACTCCTTATAAACTCAGGTTTAGAACTCTTTGGATAGATGGTTTTTGAAGAAGCAGAACGTGATGTTGGGAAGTTGTTTCTTGACTGCCTCAATTGGCATTATGCTTGTATCTTTCTAGAAAATTGAAGTGGTGGAAGGTCCAAATATTTGTTTAGTACAGGAAATCCAGAATTAAACTATGAACCATAGGTTTATTGTCCATTTTTTTTCTGAAGCCTTTTGGTAGGGTAAGACCATTACTTCTCTTAGATTTTATTTCATATTGCTCTAATCACAAAACTTTTCTGCCAATGTTCTGTTGAAATATATAACTAAACTGTAGGCTAGTTTGATTTTAGATCAAGACGACAGGTTGACTCTATACAAGAGTTGTTTTAATCTTGCAACCTGTGCATTCAGTTCTGAAAATTTCAAAGAAAGACCTTTTAGTCTTGAAAATATGGTTAGAAATTAAAGATACCCTAATTAATTGCCACTTACTAATATCTTCCTAGTTTGTGTGCAGTTTAATGCACATATAAACCTTATTATTCTTTGTTGTTGGCTTTTTAAAATTATCCCTTGTCTATGGTAAATACTAGACCTCAGGATATAATTTTGTTCAGGAAACCACAAGAAGGTCCTGAAATAATTGGAACAAAGCATGAAGATGAAAAGATAGATGGGGGAATGAGAGGGAAAAATTTATTTTGTGTGAGTCTCTCTCTTTCTCTCTCTTCTCCTTCTTCTTTTTCTTCTTCTTTTCCTTTTTCTTTTCTCTCTCTCTCTCTCTTTCTCCCTCCCTCCCTCCCTCTCTCCCCCTCTCTCTTTCTGTGTGTGTGTGTGTGTGTGTGTGTATGTGTGAGGGAGAAAGAGACACACAGAGAGAGTATCTCTTACAAGTAGTCATTGTAATAACTTCTTGATAAAGACAAATTCTAAAAAGCAAAATAGGCATTTATTGTTGCCACACACACACACAACTGTAGACAATTTGATTTAACCATTAATTTTCATCTCAGCAATCAGAAAAAGAAAACATTTTGCTACAGTAGTTTACAATCATTTACATCCACAGTTTGAAAAGAAGATGGAATTTAATTCCCTCTTCCACCTATATTGTTGTCTTTTAAAAAAATTATTAGATTTCCCCCCTTTTTTGAAAACTCAATGCCAACTGATTCTTTACTTTATTCTCTATTCTATTTTAAACTGTTGGTAAAAGATTTGATTTGTGTTTCTGTTCCGATAATAAGGCCAAGAGAAGCTCTCAGAGCTTCTGTTTTGTTTAGTGTTATCTATTTATGACCAGGTTCTGAAAAAGTCATACATAATCTCATACCTTGGGAATATCGATAAAACTCAGTAATAAAGACATGGCTTTATTATGGTGAACACCATTTTTAAAATTATTATTATTTAAATCTTTGGAAAAAAGTCAAATACTTGAAAATGACCAATAGCAAGAAGGCCACAGTTACAATGGCAACAAGTAGAACTACGCCACCTTTGGTCCGATCTAAGTATAGTACATAAAATTATCTATTGAAATGTCCTACCTGTCAATGAATACTTCAGCTTCAACCATAACAACACTAGAGCACACAATAGATACAAACTCAAGGTAAACTGCACCAAACTTGATTGCAGGAAATACGACTTCAGCAACAGAGTGGTCAGTGTCTGGAATATTCTACTTGACTCTGTGGTTTCTTCCCCAAACTCCAAAAACTTTAACCTTAGATTGTCTACTATTGTCCTCATCCCTTTCCTAAGAGGTCTGTAGGGGTGTGCATAAGCGCACCAATGTGCCTACCATCCCTGTCCTATTGTTTCTTTTTTTCTTATTCATATCCATTTATGTATTTATAACCATGTTTATACTTATACCTGTTATCTAATAATCGCTTGACTAAATAAATAAACAAACAAACAAACAAATAAATAAATAAATAGGTAAAGTACACTGTTGGGAGAGCTGAAAGATAGATCATTTTATTTATTTGATTTGTCAATCGCTTACAAGATAATAAATATAAGAATAAACATGAATATGAATAAAGGAAATAGGTGTGAATAATTGGGGACAATAGGACAGGGACAGTGGGCATGATTGTGCACTTATGCTCGCCCCTCATTATGGAGAAAATCTATGTATGTGGTCTATAAGAGATGAAAATGACTTGATAGCACAATCACTGAAAATTACAATAGATAATGTTGATTGTATTAATCTGTGACTCTCAAAAAGATAACTTCTTGGAAGAAATATCAATACTGGACAAAACAATTTTTCTGCCAAAGATCCATGCCTAAAGCAAGGGACACTTCTATAGAACAAGTCAGTTTTTCATATGCACTGGTCAAAACTCTCCTTAATAACTCAGTATGTTTTTCTGAGTAACCTAATGGTATCAGGTAATTTTATACAATGGATTTGATAATTTGAGGTTAATAATATACAAGGTAATTTATATTAATTTTATAAAGCAGTAAACCAAGCCTGTTGCTTTTGAGATTCTATTGCTCAGTTTGATCTTTAGATTTTTGGACTTAGTAGGGGAGAATAATGTGTGCAGTCATTCTGACTTTCAAGAAAGGATATCTTGCATTGCTAATATTCCATGTGACTCACACGTGAATTTTGCTACTGAAGTGGCAAATTTAGACAGCACATTTTTAAAATTTCCCCTTAATCAAAACTTAGAGAAAATTTGAACATTAAGCTGCCATAAGCTTTGAGCATCTGTTGCCCTTATCCTAATATGGGGAGGATTTCTCTTCTGAGCAGAATAGTTCACCTCCCTTCAGGACCATCACTGAATGTTTTCAATGCTCCTTTAGATCTTCAGAGACCATCATTATTTTTAAACCATGGCCAGAGCCAAAAAACCCACCAACAACCATTTATTGCCCATAAAACGAAGTAACATTAAAGGCTTCTTTGTACCTTTCCTCCATAATTCAAGCACATTCCCTTCATTCAAGTTTTGTTTAATCTTTTCTGTTTTCTCAAGTTTCTCAATATAAAAGCAAAATAGTAAGAGCTGTCATTTGAATTTATTCTGCAAAGATTCTTGGGAGTCAAGTTTCATTAAGACAGTAATTAAACTCACCACATGCTTTAATGAAAGGGCCTTTAATCAAAGTTTTATCATTAGCCATGTATTGCATTTGGTTTGGACATTCTGTTGGCTTGGAGCTGAATTCAGAAGGTGGGTCTCACATAGGATTGCCCAATTCATTTTCAAATTCATTTTGAACACAAAATATGTCATCCATCTTCTGATGTATTTGGACTAGCCACATTTTGCATGTATATTATCACTCCATTTTGGAACTGCTTCTCTAAGTTTGTTTTGACACATCTCCTTTAGGGTTCACCTAAGTTGAAAACTCCCAAATGCCATTCTGGACCCCCACCCTCAAGAAACAGAGCTGAGTTCTCAGCAGTAGAAGCTTGGCAGTACAAATATTATGACAGATTATGCAAAATATATCAATTATTGGAAACATAATTGAGTTAATAATAATTCTGTTTGGGAATTAAGCAAGCGAACTGTTTGGAAGCTATCCTTTCCAGTTAAAATTAATATATTTGTGGCAGTTGGTTTTTTGCAAGAAGCTAATTTTACAGGAAAATTCATAAAAGAACCACTATAAAATGTAGCACAAATTGGGGACAACGTTGTTAAAGATGCAGCTGAATTACTGTCATTAGTTACTGTCTCTAATTACAATGTCTACCATTCTTTGTGGTTTCCCCTAATGATTTAGAGATATTGAGTTGAGCATTAACTGGCCGTCGGGGAGGGGGCACAGATTCCTACTTCTGTTGTAGGAAAATCTGTGACTTTTCATACTTAGACGAGCCACAAATGTAGGCTTTATGCCTTCAGATATGTTAGGCCATACCTTCCATAACTCTCTCACAGCAAGGCAGGACTGGAAATTATGAGAATATAAAACTACTTTAGTCTGGTACTGTGTGCTAATATTACAAAAGCATCACATGAAATAAGAAATGAGATGCCAGTAAATGACGCCATATATGTGTGTTCTTTAAGACCATATGTGTTCTGACCCAGCTTCCCAAACACGACAAACCTTCTGACATGAACTCAAAAGTTTCCTTTATTAGGAATGCCGGCAGCCCCAGCAAAAAAAATTATCTCACAGGCTAACAATTCTTCCCGGCCAGAAGATGAATAGTTGTCTGCCAGACTTATTCATCTCCACCCCCTGCCTTTTATCCCCAGGGTTAGGGTGGGGCCTCATTAGCAGCAGTGGCTCTTCCTTCCCCAGGATTGGCCCACGGCTTTCCACTGCTCTCCCCTTTTTTGCCTTCTGAACAGCCGCGTGTCAAGCACTGGACCCAGCCTTTCCTCCTCTTCTTCATCAGCCATCTCCAGACCTGGGGTCTGTTGACTCTCCATCTGATGGCTGGCGGATGGCTCAGGCTCCACCTCTCTCTGTCTCTCTGTCTCTCTGTCTCTGCCAGCTCCATTCCCTTTCCCCCCGGCAGCTGCCAGGATGCTGATCCTGATTCCCATGGCTGCTCCTCCTTCTCTGATTCAGCTGCTGGAGGGGCTGGCAGCCAACAGGCCACAACAACATGTGGGTTTTTAAACATAAGTCTGTATATCAAGTACTTTGAATGATCTCTGAAATTTGTACAGGTAGACCTCAACGCACAACCAGTCACTTAACCAAACAGTTATGATGAATATCCCCAGACACATTCTTATGACCCCTGAAAACATACCTTCCCACAGTCACGTGGTCATATTTTAGAAGCTCGGCAACTGACTCATCTTTACAACCATTTGCAGCATCCGGTGGTCACGCCACCATAATTTGCATTTTTTTTTGCCGGTTTCCAGAATTTAGTTCTATTTCCATTGGGGAAAATGGAATCACTGCCATGTTCACTTAATGACTGCTGTATTTAAAACAAACGATAATCAATTTGAATCCAATCACATGATGACTCAACTTACAATCACAACAATTTACAACCTGAATTCCAGGGTCAAAATTTTCATAAGTTGAGGGTTGCCTGTATAAAATATAGGGAACTTTTTAAAAAAAATCTTGTTACAATATTTAGCCTGCAAAGACACAGTCGATTTAATAGGAACTCCTTGATGTATTAGAATATTTAAGGAAATTTTTAATTTCTTGCTCTGTCCAATGAACCATAACCATGGGATGAGGTATTACTAAAATGCTGATAATACCCAGTTATATGTCTCCATCCTGGGTGAAGTGGACACTTTTTTGTGGTGCCTGGAGGCTGAAGGGCTCTGGATGGGGAACAAATTTCAACTGAATCCTAGTAAGACAGAGTGGCTGTGGGTGGGTCTTCTGTGTCCAGTTGTTTGTTATCTTTGGTTCTGGATAGGGCTGCACTATTATAAGCAGGATGGGGGTGGTGGTGTTTGTAAAATGAAGGTGTTCAATCTCATAAATTCATTATTCCCAAGTATCAAGGAAGGTATCACCCCAAAGCCTCCAATTTGTATAACAATGGATTTTCCCCATAAATTTTCAGTTTTGATCTGCAAATCCCGATATTTCATAATTTTTTCAATTGTTTTTCCTCAGTCCTACATCAGCTGATACAGCAACATCAATGAAGCAGACTTTCTTCTCTTCAATAACTTTTGTCCAGGTCATGTTATGAACATGATACCTTCTGTTTGGATCTTAAGATCCCACAAGATCTTAACCTGCTCATTTTCAAAAACCTTTTCAGTTTGATGGTCCCAGTAGTTGTTTTTCCTCATTTAAATTCATACTTAAAATATTATTCTTATGAGCTGGACTGTATGGGCACTGATTTAAATCAAGTTAACTCTTCTTTGCTTCAGTGAGGGCAAACTATGCTTGAAAAAAGCTGAAAGAGATTTTTTCCAAGAATTCCAATTTTCCAAGAATCCTGAATGTGTGTGCACTGGTTCCGACTCTAGGGAAACAATGGTATAAAAGAGCATCCAAGAAATGATGTCATTGATCTTTCAGCAATCATAATATATTTTAAAAAGGTCAATACATGCCACATGCATCAGTACATAAAGTGAGGGACCCCCATTCGTATTGTTGTGCCAGTTAGAATTAAGCCAGTAGTTTGTAGTGCAATTACAAAGGAGCAGGTCGCATTGAATCTGCTGTGGCCTCTGCCTGAGCAAACGAAGTTTGGATCAGGTTTCAAATGCACAGCTGTCCTAAAGTTTCCCATGCTGCTTTAATTCTGATAAGCAGGGACAGGGGGTTCATTTTGATTTTGCTTGTTTTAATTAAAAAAACCTTAAGCATTGGAAAATGATGGAAATGGAACAAAAGCAGAAGAAGAGACCGTTGCAAATACACCATTTCTTGGTTGTTGTTGTTTTTGAATGATCACTTTTCATAAAAGATATACCAATATGTGTAACCACAAAGGCTTTTGCTCAAAGTGCAGATGTGATCTATCCTGAACAGCCCAGGTGCAGAAAGACACTGGGAACTAAACAGAAGCTCTAAGGGAACTTGATCCCTCGTTCCTGAAGGCAGGGAAGGAAAGTTTGAATATGTATTTCTCATGCAAAAAACACGATGAAGACAGATCTATGGCTTTCTAGAATAACACTCCTTGATGGCTGTTTAAAGTTTGTGACTTAGACATGCTAATATCCCAGCACAGGCAAGCAATGGTGCCATTAAGGATGGAGTTTTTGTCTCAGTCCTAGGGCTGTTGGATTTAGAAGTAAGCCAAAATTCAAGCTCTTCTCCATGTCTGCTCCTCCCTTAGAGGATGATTGGAAAAATACAGGGAATCCCAATTCCTTTCTTAAGAAAAGGAAAGGCCACATTTTTTCCCAAAATAGTAGGTACAACTGGCTACTTGCCAATGGAGATTCTCAGTCATCCAACTCATAGTTGTCCCAAAGGTACCCTTTTTAAGTGGCAACTGAACTTTCTTTGTTTTTCCTTGAACACATTTCATTTCTTATCTAAGAAGCTTCTTCAATTCAGAGAGTTATAGAGATATATGATATAGATAGATATACGATACATAGATAAATAGATGATAGATAAAGATAGACAATAGATGAACGAGATATTTGAAAACACAACCAAAGAAAAGATCAGAAAAAGAAACTTAAAAAATAACAGTAGAAAATAGAGATTTATAAGCTATATCCAATTGAATAAGGATCTTTGGAGTAACATTAAATTAATACTACATATAAAATGATCATATATCAATTTCAGAGGTGGTATTCAGCAGGTTCTGATTAGTTCTGGAGAACCAGTAACAGAAATTTTGAGTAGTTCAGAGAAATCTCTCTGACTGGAGATTTTACAGTATCATTCCCCTGCCATGTCCACCAAGCCACGTCCACAGAACTAGTAGTAATTTTTTTTGAATCTCACTACTGATCAATTTGACATTGCAAACCCATTATTAAAATCAGATTAGTACAGGCAATACAGGCAATAGAATAACTAATCAGAATGAACAGAATGCACAATTAACAAGAGTTTCTATCTAATTTAAAAGGGCAAGGAAAATTTAGTATTTAAAATCCTTATTATACCCCAACTTTAGACATGACAAACCTCGGTACAGATTATAATCTATAAATGATCTCTGCATTAAATTCAATTAAGACTTATTTTTCAAATATGAAGTTATTTTTGTCACTGATGTGTACTATCAGTTTGGTCTGCCATTTTCTAGAGAAGGAATGATATATGATTTCTAATAGGATACATAAAGTATCTTCACAGATGTTATCATATATAAAGCCAATTCCATATCCTGCTGTAGGGATACAGATGTTTTTTCTTAATCACTACACTCAGACATCTGCTGGAGGGGGAGGGGAGTTCAAAAAGCCCAAAAGGCAACTGTGATTATATAATGTCACATGCCACAAATGTCACAAAGAACAGAGCTTTGATCATGTGCTCAAGGTTACCATGTTGACATTTGGCCTATTTACTATGGATACCATGGTTGAGAATGTGTTGTTGTTAGAAGCTTAAGCAGCATATTAATTGCAGTGGCAGTTTGGGGTGGCAGTTTATTAAGAGTCCCATAGACCTCTTCAACGAAATAATTCAGGATGAAGAAAACTGAATGGAGTGTGAAGACCTTCAAAAGATTTATTTTTTTCAAATTAGGTGAATGGTAACAATATAGTATTTAATTCCTTCCTGTACTTAAGAGATGTTTGTAATGGTGAGACCAAAATTAAAGTAGAATGAAAGAAGTGAGGGAGGGGACAAATCCCAAAATAAGTGAAATAAACTTTTTTTTCTCTTACTTTCAGGAAGTCACTTTCGGGCATCCTACAAACATGTGGATTTCAACTCATTAAATGCTCAGCAATGGAGTTAGATATTTTGAGGATATCAATGTTGAGAATTGTGGCCCAATTATGCCCCAACCCTATTTATGGGAGAATTGAATGTCTAACAAAAAATGTTACAGGAGAACCACTTTCCCCAAGAAAAACTTCCTAACAATAAACACAATATTAAAGCTAACTACCTGGAGAGGTGGAAACTTGAATCTGTTCAAGTAGAGGTTCAATTTATTGAAGATATTTTAATTTGGATTCCTCATTTGACCCGCAGTTGGATTCAATAGCCTCTGGTCCTGGACGAAATTCTATGCTGAAGTCTGTTTTGCAATTTCTCAAATATTTTCTTTTCCTGGCAACGAGATTTCTGTTTTTATATCTACTTCTCAAGATCACTGAGAATGTCTTTCTAATTTTTTCTGATGAAGTTTTGAGCTGTCTTTATGGCCCGAGGTCGCAGAGGACATGTTACCTCTGGAGTACTTATTTTCTATTACAACCATTTCCATCCTTCCCAATCTATCCATTTAAAGTATGGACTTTCATTCCCCAAAATTCCAGCAAGGGCCATGCAGATGGTGGAAGTTGGGATGTTGCCCACATATCTGGAAGGCATACAGGTCAAAGACAGCTGGGTTCTGTTCACTTTCTGTAATTATGTTTTGGAGAAGGAAATTTTCTGTCACTGTTAGACCTCAGTGGGGCCTCATGTCAGGTGAATTATGCCCTTTGGTAGCATGAAAGTTGTAGTGTAATCTTTACATACATTCCATGAACTCAATACTTTGCACGTGAGACACATAAAATTTCTTTCCTGGATGTGTGTATATTTGGATAAAGAGAATTCATACTTTTGGTTTTTGTTAACAGTTGTGCTCTCTGTCTCTCTCCTATCTGTCTCTCTCTCCTATCTGTCTCTGTCTACCTGACTATTTCTATCCTGTGTATCTATCTATCTATCTATCTATCTATCTATCTATCTATCTATCTATCTATCTATCTATCTATCTATCTATCTATCTATCTATCTATCTATCTATCTATCTAATGTTATATCTATTTTCCTTCTAAATGGCCCCAGCTGATGTGTTCTCCAAAGTGATATCTTAACTCTCATTCTGATCCCTCCCACAAAAAAATGTTTTGTTTTCTTTCTTTTCCTTTAATCAAGAGCTCTTGAAAAATTAATATCTCCTAATCTTCCTTTTAAATTAATGTGAAGTTGCCTTGTCTGATAGGTTTCCAAAGGATTCAGTATGGGTGCATTCCAGATGTTGGAATATAATTTATAACCCCAACTATGTTGGCTGGGGATTATGTGAAATGTAGTCTGCCATTTCTGGTCTGTGTCGAGTTCTGCAAAGCTGCTTTCTGCTGTTATGAAGACTTGACGGAGGGCGGAGGAAAGTTGTATCTCATTCAATTCTACCTAGGTGGCAAGAAATCTGTTATATATTTTATGCTCAATAAAAAAAAGCAAACCTCACAAGATTTCTATTTATTACACAAGGACTGCCATCTGTCCTCTATTTAATTAGGGCTGCACTAGTTATATGATGGAGTATTAAATGTGATCTGGCTCAGCTTAAAAAATTCTTTGTATTTACACAAAGCAGAGCAATGTTGCTGAAGAAATGTTAACAACATAGAGAAACTGGGAAGGCCTCAAACAAACAAAGACATCAATAATTAAAACCAAATAGTTTGATGCATGTAGTAGAGAGGAGAAGCAGTGTAGATAGCACAGAATTTTGACCCATTCTAAAATTTTGTGAACTTTAACAAGAATAGCAGGGTATATGGAAATATTGGGAATGTTAACCCTTAACTCCCTTCTTGTCTCACAATTCTGAGTTTTAGCCAAGAGGTGAGAAAACTGTGTTCCAATTATGCTTCATACACACTTTAGAGATCCACTGATTTTCTGGTCAAACTCTCTAGTAAACACCACCACAGATTTATCTTTTTTTAAACTTTTGAAGTTGTAACTTCAGAATTCATGCATTGATTTTGTTTTTATCTTACTTTTCAGACCTTTATTTTGTCTCAGAGAAAGGAGGAGATAGTTTTTCAGGGTTGGAAAGCAGTGATGAGCAATATGCAGGCAATTAAATGCAGTTAGGCTGGACTGATATTCTCTTCTTGGCACTTCTGCCCAAATAGAAATTGTGGCTGTTGTTCGTTTGGCTGATGGAAGAAGCCAGAATTAATGATGTGCTGAAAATCTGCTTTACAGTTCCTCAAATATTTCTTTTCCTGTGAAAAGACACTTCTATCTTTCTATCTTAGTCTTGGGATGTTTAAGATTTTTTTTCTTCAAATCTACCTTGGTGGTGTTTTGATCTTTTTTCTTGGAAGGGTTAGAAGCTACAACTGCTGGTGATTTCTGTATTAACCCTTTCCTTCATGTTGTAGGTTTACTCAGGCCAATCGGAAAAGAGAATGAAAAGAAGCCCTTCACAATTTCTGCTTTTATGGAGACTATATGACTTGTGGAGGAGGTCAGAATAGGTTGCTATTCAGCTCTCTAGGTCAGTGATTGCCAACCAGTGGGCCGGGTCCACAAGAAAATTTTGGTGGTCCACAGAGAAATGTCACCCCCAAAGGACCCTCCCAAAGCAGTTAATCCAGGCTGCATGGAAACACAAGGCTGCGCCGCCCACAGGACCCGTGGGAACACAAGGCTTCTATCGCTTGCATTGCAAACAACACGAGGTAGTGAGGGGAGGGGGGAAAGGATGGAGGGGGGAACTTGCCCCACACACCCCAGATGCCTCACCTGGCCACCAGGCTGCTTCTTTCTTTTTATGCATTTGGCTGCACAAAAAGAAAGCAGCAAAAGTCTTTCTTTCTCTCCCCCAAACTCTGCCAGAAATGAGTCTTTGGGACCCTACAAGGCATCCTGCTCCAAGAGGCTGTGCCATTCTGGCAGAGTTTGGGGGAGAGAAAGAAAGACTTCTGGTGCTTCTGCTGCGTCCCTTGCATAAAGCCAAAAATCAGTCAGTCAATCTCTGCCTCTTCCCCCCCTCCCCCCTCCCTTCCCCAGAACGGAGCTGTAGATGTATCCTATGATCCCAAATAAAGAATTATCAATCGGTAGGAAAATGGGGTGGGGAATTTTCCTGCAGACTTTTTGGGGGATTTTCCCAGGGTCTCTGGTCCGCAGGATTTAAAATCATGAGTTTGGTGGTCCCTGAGGTCCAAAAGGTTGGCAACACTGTTCTAGAATCACATTCTGTTTATTATTGTTGATTAAGAAAATGTATATGGCTAACTTAGTCTCAATGATTCTGAGCAGCTTTACAAAAATAAAATCCTACTCCAAAAACCATTAACCCCTCAGCCGCTGGGGATAACAATCAGATGACCCACTTATGGGCTCCATATCATTTTGGGGTCCCCAGGCCCATTGGCAGAACCACATTTACAGGGCCTTGTGAAAAAAATGTCATAGTGGGGGCCAATCTTATCTTAGAGGTATAATATTCCACAGGAAGGGAGTAACTACAGAGAAGGCCCTTCTTCTTGGTCACACTAGATGACCCCTTTAGGAAAAGGGACTTATAGTATTCCCTGTCTCACCACTTTGGTTGTTGGGGAGATATGAATGGGGAAAGATGGTCCAAGCCATGTAGGATTTTGACAACTAACACCTTAAATTGTACCCAGAAGCAAATTGGCAGCCAATGGAGCTTTTGCAAGATAGCTGACACATGTGAAAATATTGGCTCACAAAAAACCAATTGGGCTGCTGCTTTCTGAACCAAAAAAAATCATATTTTTCAAAGGCAGCCCTATGTAGAGTATATTGCAATAGACAAGAAGGGAGGTTACCAGGACATGGGTAACTGTGAGCAGGGATTGTTGGTCAAGGAAAGGGTGTAATTGATCCACAACTCACCATTGTGCAATAACCTTCCTGGCCACAACTGCCACCTGCTCCTTGAGGAGATAACTATGAATGGATGTAAGGGACTTTCTGGGAAGTAAGAGTGAAATAAATTCTTTATAGGCTCCTTCTTTGTCCAACTGAAAGGGCCATGTGATGGAAATTAAAGTATTGTACTCTGTGTATGTATGTGTACATTCATGAGCGAATCTAACCTGAAGAAAGATGAGTGAATCATGCTTTACAAATGCAGGAGAAAAAATATTTTTTTGCAGAAAGGAACATATAATCCTTGTTAGTTTTGTCTTACTGGATGGAGGGTGGAGGGGAATCCAAAATTATGTGGCCTGTGCATATGTTCCAGGGAAGAAAGTCAGCAAGAAGTTATATTAGATAAGCAATTTGTCAGATACAGAGTCGGAAGAGAAATAAACAAAGAAGGGACACAGAATAAATCTTTACCTCTATCCATACCATACTTCTGTGTGGGGAATCTAAAGAGATCAGGTAGACCCAGTTCGTATTTTCAAGTTCATACCCTTTGCCACACTCTTTCAAGAATTCTTGATGTTCGGATCTTTGATTAAAATATTAGTAATAGAAATTACCATTATGATGCTTTTCAGAGTTCAGCTTACTTTATTTCTGAAGATTCTAAGGAGTCGTCAGAAGTAAAGTAATAAATCCCAAGGATAGAAATTGAATCCAATTTCCTGCTTTTGTAGGAGTGCATTCTTGACAGATAACTGTCTAGCCTCTTTAACAATAAAGGAAACCTACTAGGGTAAAGGAAACCCTATTAGGGTAGAATGTGTGAGGCAGTTCCACTCATGAGCTGTGGATTGTAGTTTCCATAGAAAATCTGTATTCACCAAAGGAGAAACTCAGAGTAATGCAACCAATGGAACACTTTTCCTTTTCTTTTAGTAGCATGCATGCTATTTCATAAAGCAGTTTCAAAGAGATGCTTTGTATACTTCTTCAAATAAATTGGCCTTGAAAACCTGCACAGGCAGAACAATTGTTTCCATTATTTATATCCACCATTGGGGTGTTCTTCATAATGTTCAACTGAGATGTATCTTCATTTAATTAAATCCACAGTTTAATGCTTTGGCCTATAAGGGAACAAATGTTGGCCTTTGGGTATGTGAGCAGTGAATAGAGATCGCTCTTCTCTTCTCAAGGTTTATCTGTCTTGGTGCAGAGTATGGGATTGGACTAAAGAGATCTAGATTCCAATCCCCAGTTGGCCATGGTGCTTACTTTGGCCAGTCACTATCATTCTAACTATTTTATCTTAATTTTTTGTGAGGCAGGGAGAGAACTTTTGAATACTGGATGGAAAGATAATAAGGAAATGCTCTTATAATTATGTTGATAGTGTATTTTATTTCAGAAGTGTAGACGGGGTGTAGGATGGGACTGTAGCTTAATAGCAATAGAAGATCTTGAGTTCAATCTCTTGAGGTATTTCTTTCTGAATTCAAGAAGCAACCCGTCCCCAACTTCCTCATCTCCGCATACCCTTGTAAGTCTCCTTGAACTGGTTGTGAGTTGCTTTCATTCCTTTTAAGTTGGTAAAATCATAGCTGCTTAAGTTTCCCAAGCTTTCAGTTCTGTAAGCACTTTTGTACACTTAATTCTGGGAGACTGGAAGGCTCAAGAGATTTGTAATGGGATATAGCACACTTCCTCCCTGAAGTTGCTGCCTTCTATTTGACCTCATGTTGGTAATGATAAAAACTATTATCAATAATGACTGTGTAGCAGTTTTTACACAGGACTACATGCTCGGTGGTCTCAGTCTTATTCCCTATAGACAGGTAGGCTACGTCATATCATATCATAAAATAGACACAACTATTGAAATTGACTAGTAGTCTCAACAGATGTTGAGGGCTACAGAGGCATAGAATCTACATTTTCTTCTTTGTCATCCATCCAGTAGCTTTATTTATCAAGAAGCACAAAAAAGCTGCTGTCCTCCACTGAAAATCATTCTTTGATATGAATGACAACTCTTTTGTTGTGCTGAAATCTACCTATGGTAGAGAGTTTGCAAAAAGACAAAACAAACAAACAAATAAATAAACCAAAGTCTGTGGGAAAAAAACTCGTATTTTTTTGAAGGGGAGACTTTAACTTTAGCTGTTTAAAAGAGTTTCTCTTGAAGTTGTTTTGGTGGTATCTGAGCTTGGTAGCTAGTATGTTACATGCATCTTGATAATACCTCCTAGTTGCTGTACTTCTCAACTGAAGCAGCCAAATGGGAGATTTTGTTATCTTACCTTGACTAACATAATTGAAAAAGATTTGGTAGAACAAAAAGAATAAAACATTTAATGATTTTTACAAATATATAGCAGATCAACTCATTAAAAAACACAGAAGAAATTCTGCAGCCTGTTTGGTGAATATAATATAATATGTGAGTAGCAAGAAGAAAGATCAGAATCCTATTAAAATGTTATCAAATTATCTGGGAAACAGATCTAGAGATTATACTTTCTGAATAATCTATGGAAAGATAATGGCTCATTTTTCTTAAAATGGGAATTGACCTTATTTTTTTAAAAAAAATATGTTTAAAGAGGAGAGACATCTTTTCTAACATTATTTTGTTTTAAAACAAGTCTTGGCTTGGAGTTCCTCAAGTACTCATATTCTATGCCGCTATATACTACGAAAGATAGACAGATAATTGACAAACAAAGAGAAAATTTATTGAAGTTTGACAAGATGGATCAGTAAATGCAATCTCCAAATTGACCCAACTGAATTTGGTAATATTTGTTTAGGGTTTGCTTCTTTTTCTCTCTTTAAATAAGGAATATAGACAGGGAAACTCTCCTACCAAAATGAGCACTAGTAAAAAAAACAAACAAAAAGCAGGAAATGCCACAATTGAAATGGAAGTTAATGAAGAGAACTACAAAAGGACCACTCCCCTGTCTGATAAACTATTGGCAAAACTATCATATCTTCCATTTTTGATCAAACATTTTAATGTCAAGGCAAGAGATGTCAAACAAATCAAAATCAAATCAGTACAAAGAACTGAATAAGTAGACGGCAAAAATCACATTTTCTAACTGGAACAGTTAGAAAATAATAAAGTGGTCTTTGTCTTAGTGATTGTGTTTCACCTTGAGCGTCTTTTCAAGATAACTGTCAGATATGAGTCATACTTAATAAGCGTGCCAAAGATCTTGTCTCAGTGGAGAAATAAAGCACCGTGAAAGATTTAACATCTTACCTTCTACTGCATGAGCTCTTTCTTACAAACATCTGGTTCTTTTATTATTTCATAGCCTCTGAACCCAGTGCATGACATATTAAAATGTAACATTTTGCCCCTTCTCCTACTTGTGGGATTCAGATTTAACAAGAATCCATTTATAATGTAAAACTAAGGACTTAAGTTAAATTCCTTGGAAATAAGTTTGTAGAGAAGACAAATAAAACTAAGAGGCAAATCCACTAAGTAGTTTGTGGGGAAATAAAACTACATTTTTATCATCTGAGAAGCATCAGTTTGTATGTGAATGTAGGGTTTCTAACACTAAATTAGGACAGTACAGTAAGCAATCTGTGTTTAAATCTTTAAAATCATGTGATGAAGCTATATCTTATCATTGGTATCCATTACATTGGGTGGAGAACCAATAGCCATTATCAGGATTTTTATCTACCTCTTGTTTGAAATTAATGAACTCAATAATACAACAAGGTAAGCACTTAACCAGATCATTAAACCTCAACTTTTGGCCAAAGGAGAGCACAGAAAAATACCATCCACAAGAACCAATACCATCTTATCTCATCAAGAATAGATAATGAATGAGATAATACTCTCAAGATTAGGCTGATTTACAAATCAGTCAGGGCAACCCAAAGGCCTGTACTTGATGAATTCAGTTGACTTTTGAAGGAAAGGTCAATCAGTTAATGAAAGGTCACATAGTTTACATGAATGAATTGGTTAAGAAGATGGAGGAACACCTGACTCAATCCGGTTGACTCAGTCCCAATATGGTGTGGATTAGAGCTCATCTATCTGTGGCCCTCTAAGTTTTATGAATGACAGTTTTCAATAGCCTCTTTCAAAATGCTACTAATTGCAGTTCAACAGCAGCTGGAAAGCCATAGATTCTCTGGTGTAGATATTATGAGGCCATTTGATTAGCAAAATTTTTTTGGATTGTATTTATTGAAGTTATTGCAGTGATGTGGGGCTTGTACACTTTGGAACAGCTCCTGTGCTATACTGACATGCACACATGGACACAATTACTTTCTGCTTCATTTCTCACACCCAATTGAGCCACATTTATCCTGTTCTTTTTTACAAGCAGCACTAATGTAATCATCAGTGAGTTGCTTATATAGTATTTGATATCATCTGTATAGGAAGGAAGCAAGGGCAGATGTCCAAGTAGTGTCCTATTGAACATTTTTCAAGATTCTCTCTATCTGTGCAAAGATTTTCTAGGATATTATAGTGTAGCACCTTCGCAGATGGAAGGAAGAGTTCCATTGAAGGGTGGGAATATGTTTTTTGTAATTCCTATGTTTCTTAATGCAAACTGCTATTTGGTTGATTCACAGTGAATCTTGCTTCTAAAGGAACTCAAAAACTTCTTTCTTTTGCAACTTAAGTACATTATTTGTTTCTCATGTGTAGTTGCTGAATGGCTCTATAGTTTAGAATCTCACCGTTTCATAATGTAACTTCATGACTACATTGTGGAAAGATGGTTATTTGAATAGGTCTATACATTTAATTGTATATATTCATAATGGAAATGCTTTCCCAAAGTACTGCATTGAGAAGGAAAATGCTATTGATCATTTCAATTCCCTTTAAAACTAGCAAATATATCTTCATCTGTAGAACTTTATAGAAATATTTTGATATCAAGTTGCTTAATTATGCAGTAGTGTAAATGCATATGAATTTAGAATTCATATGAAAACTGTAGCTTACTCCAAAAGGCTGAAAAATTACCCAGCCTTTTTAAATAAGAGGGACTGGACAAAAAAGGCAGAACAGATATAAATTTTCTACCTCCCCCATGTCATCCTATGTTCCATGTCAAAATTGAAATGGAAAGAACTGCTTTACAACTGATTCTACAGTGATAGGTATAGGACACACAGAGCTCAATCGTGCAGGGGCTGATTATTCTAGCATCTGATGAAGAAATGTAGTATTGGAATTCTTGTTTTCCTTCCAAACAGAATGCTTTGGGGAGGGAAGGCTGCCTGAGTGATTTTAGTTCAGTGGTTTCAAACCTTTTCAGGCCATTTTGTTAAAAAAAAAGGGGTGGTGATGGAAATCTGCAACTTCGGATCAAAAGGCAAAGTTCTAGTCATAGAATAGGTTTGAACTTTTTCCCTCTTGGTTTCTCATAAAACCCTATCAAATTCTCACTCTTGAAAACACTGCTTTCAATTAACAGGGTGTCTATCTTGTGATCATAATACACAACTCTTCAGAAGACAGTCTACATGCCCAGAATCCTAGCTGATTCACATGTGAGAGCCGAATTATATCATGTGTTAAACCAACTTCTTCTAGAGCAGGGATGTCAAACTGGTGGCCCATGGGCCAGATGCATCACTCACAGGCCAGTGGTGGGATTCAATTTTTTTTACTACTGGTTCTGTGGGCATGGCTTGGTGGGTGTAGCAGGGGAAGGATACTGTAAAATCTCATCAGAGGTGGTATTTGCCGGTTCTCCAGAACTGGTCGGAACTTGCTGAATACCATCTCTGGTGCAGGTCACACCCACCACAACTTCGCAAATGGGTTAAATGTTGCAAAATGTCATGTGACAGCAATGTGACACTGTGAGTTTGACATCTGTGTTCTAGAGATTCTTAACCTTCACAACATTAAGATCTGTGGGTTTCAATTCTAAATATTCCATACATGTTTCCAGTATGCTGGCTGGGCAATTCTGAGAGTTGACACATCTTAAAGTTGTTAAAAGTTGAGAACACTGTTCTAAACTACAGGTAGTCATTGACCTACAGCAGTTTGTTTAATGAATATTCAAAGTTAAAACAGCACTTAAGAAAGTGACTAATGACCAGTGGTGGTATTCAAATTTTTTTGCACCCAGTTCTGTAGGCATGGCTTGGTGGGTGTAGCTTGATGGGCATGGCTGGGGAAGGATACTGCAAAATCTCCATTCCCTCTCCACTTCTGGGGGAAGGATACCGTATAATCCCATTCCCTCCCCACCCCACTAACCTGCTTTCCAGCTCCATTCTCCTGTGCAGGACAACAAAAGAAGACCCAGCCGATCAGCTGGGACTCGGGAGGCAGACAATAGATGGTGGCAGGGCCAGTCAGAGGTGGTATTTGAGGGTTCTCTGAACTACTCAAAATTTCCATTACCGGTTGAAAACCACCTTGGCTTATGACCATTTTTCTCATCTATGACCATTGCAGTATCACATGATTTACATTTAGATGCTTGATAATTGGTTCATCTTTGTGACGATTGCAGTGTACAGGATCATGTGATGACCTTTTGTGACCTTCTGACAAGCAAGGTAAACAGGAAAGCCAGATTCACTTAATAATGATGTTGCTGCTGATTCAGTTTTACAGAGGAATTATTGAGTCTGTCATCTGCACCTCTATAACTGGTTTGGTTTGGTTCTGCAACCCAACAAGACAGACACAGACTTCAGAGAGTAATTAGGACTGCAGAAAAAACAGTTACAAACCAACCTGCCTTCCACCAAGGACCTGTATACTGCACGAGTCAAAAAGAGGGCTGTGAAAATATTTAGAGACCCCTCACATCCCAGACACAAACTGTTTCAACTCCTACCCTCAGAACAATGCTATAGAGCACAGCACACCAGAACAACTAGACAGGTTTCTACAAGAACAGTGTTTTCCTGAATGCCATCACTCTGCTAAACAAATAATTCTCTCAACACTGTCCAACTATTTACTAAGTCTGCACTACTATTACTATTACTGTCATGCCCCTGTTAGAATCTGATTCCAAGGGGGAAGCCGAGCAGTGACAGGGAGTGGGAATGTGGCTCTGGTGGCTGTGGAAGAAACGGAGGAAGGGCAAAGTCTGGCTGGGCAGAGCAGGGGAGAGGTAGAGCAAGGCAGACGAAATTCAGGGGAAGATCCAGGCCCACCCCCTCTTTATCCTAGGGCATGCAGGGAGGAATGGAGAAGGGAGCAACATGAGTTGTGTGGCTTATGGGGGAGGAAAGGGCCCTGATTCCCTTCATTAGCTGCAGCTGGGAACACAGTGTTTAAAAAGGGAGTTTGTATACAGCAACTCGTGGGAAGCAAATCATGAGTTATCTTTTATGGTCGAGGCTTATCTGGGTTCCTGGCGTCTTCCCAACTGTGTGTGTTTTGTTGGCCTTTGAAGTCTGCAATTCCTTATCCTGCCGTGTCCAGTTATTTGCTGCAGTGTGGTTTGTGTGGATTTCTATTTACAGTTTATATGTACTTTGTTTTCGGACTGAATTTCCTTCATTTAAAGATTTCTTGGGAGTTTTTTCTCCAGCTGAAGGTAACTGGACATTGGGGGCAAAGTTGGAGGTATTAAAGGAACTTTTCTTACTTATGTGACTGTGTTGCCTTTGTGCCATGCCCAGGGTCATCACAATTAATATTAAACCTCCCATCTTCCCTTTCACCCATCCCCTCGCACTTATGACTGTATGATTGTAACCTTGTTGCTTGTATCCTCACAATTTATTGACTATTTCCTACTATGATGTGATCGCTTATTGTACCCTATGACTATTAAGTGTTGCATCTTATGATTCTTGACTCTTGATGAATGTATCTTTTCTTTTATGTACACTGAGAGCATTTGCATCAAGACAAATTCCTTGTGTGTCCAATGATACTTGGCCAATAAAGAATTATCTATCTATCTATCTATCTATCTATCTATCTATCTATCTATCTATCTATCTATCTATCTATCTATCTATATGCCAATGTAACAACTATAGTGATTCACTTAACAAATGTGGCAAGAAAAATGGGCCAACAAATTTCTCACTTACCAACATAAATTTTGGGCTCAATTGTGGTTGTAAGTCGAGGACTACCTGTATGGTGAAGAAAAGGCAGGCTCATATAGGTCCATTTGCCAGGTGAAGTGTAGAAGGTAGATATAGACAGATACCATTTGTTGGTGGAAATAACACAGCCAGGTTTTGTGATGATTTGGTTTTTTTTAAAGTTCCATGGACGCTATCAATTTTTTCTACACAATTTCAGTTTAATTTTTTTAAAAGAATCATTTATCACTTCATATTCTGAGGATAATTGAACAAAGAAGAAATCATTTTTCATTCTTAGAAGTGTAGTTATTTTTTAACTTTTATTATTTAAATATACTGTACATGTTCAACCTATTTTTTAAAAAAACAACAACAATAACCACAAAACACACATAACGTGCACATACTTTGTTTAAAATTATGATCAGATTGTCTCAGGTTTATGATGGATACAGAAAGACATTTTACATCTACCCATAAACTCTCTAGCACAAGTCCCTTTAAAATGAGTCATATCAGTGCTTGGATTTGTTTCAAACAATATTTCACATTGAGAAGTTCCCTGTACATGCGCTCAATATTGGAAAAAATATTACTCTGGAAAACTGCAGCAAAGAACTGCTATAGTGGGCACTAAAGCACATTAACTTTGCAGGATTAAAGTTTTTTTTTTTAAAAAAAAGCTCAACCACCAGTGAAATAGCTACAAACTTTTACTTAGAGGACTTCAAAAACTATATAAGACAGACTAAGAATACATTTAGTCATTCCTTGTCGTTTTTTTTTTAATCCAGATTACCTTATTTTCAACCTTTTCAATTATTTTACCTGTTCAAAAGAAGGATGATTCTGAATACAAACTCCCAAGCTCTAAAAATCTGCTTTCGTTAATGTACTGTATTTTCAGCACATGCAATTCTCATTTTAGAGGCAAGCGATTTGAAAGAGATGAAAAAAATTATTTTCCTTTCATAAAAATAGATCAATAGTTCAATTTATTAGGGGCTTTGTTACATTCTGCACAGTAAAAGCAAATTTAAACCAGAAAAAATGGATTCTTTTTCCTTCTCTAATAAACATGAAATACATCTGGAAAGAAAAATAGACATTTTTATAAGGAGAGCAACATTGTTAACCTCCCACTTTGTATATCTTTACATCTGTTCACCTTAACTTTTATGTTTATTAATAAATATTTTTATACCCAATCTTTTTTTTTCCACAAGAAGCTTTTCTACAAATTGTTGAAGTCCTGTAATTATGAATGTTTACACATCTTCCCTTCCCCAAGACCCCAAACCAATGCTAATGGTTCTGTGACATAAGAACCTTGTTTGTAGCACATCGACTCTTCTGGAGAATGGTCATCCAATCCTTTCTTTGTCAACCAAACATTTATTTTTTTGTGGGTGGTCTACCATGTCTTGTCAGTTGCAATTATCACTTTGAAAACAAAACAAAACAACAAAGGTAACACAAGGAAAGCTTTTTCCCTCATAGGACAAGGCTTTCATTATGCAGCCACTATAATGACCATCGTGATCTTCAAATCGAACTACTGGTAGTTTGATATAGAGTAAAGCATTTTTGTTCAACCACAAGAAAAAGTTTTTTAGCCCAGCCTTTCCTAGACTGGTGCAACTCTGTTTTCTGAGAGCTGGTTTTCACTATATCAGGCAGCGAAAGGTGACTTGTGCCAAATACTGTTTTGCCCACGTGACTAGAAGCAGAAGTCAGTCGGCAACGTCTAGTGAAAGCAGAGGGAGGGGAGCTGCGCAAGACAATTATTCCACCATCTCATGTTTCTTGTGGGGTTTGCATAAGGGAACACCCAGGCAAAGCATTTTGTATTTAAGGCTAAGCAACTGCAGTCTGAATATTTTGCAAGGCCAAATACATCCTAGGGTAAATCTCAGGTCTAAATAAGGATGATTGGCACAGGGCAGTCTCCCCCTTCCCTCACCCCACACGATGATCTCTAGGTAGATTGACTTCAATTTTGAGATTTCCCAGCCACAAACAGGGTTTCATGGGATTTGAAACCCACCTTTCCAGAATGCCCTTAGATTGAGGGAAGCTGGCAAATGGGCTGCACAGAACCATTTAAATACAATCCTTTGAATAATATTTGTTTTGTTTTGCTATCCTTCTGCCAATTAAAATAGAGCACACATCAACTGGGCTTCATTTATATTGGCAGAGGGCTAAAGACGTGGCTGAGATGAGAATATCATATAGTACAGGCACTGCCATGCGTATCACAGGAAGTGTAGCTGGACTGTGTTTTATCTTTATTACATTATATATTACGTTTATTACTGATGAATTTTGCTTGTTCTCCAGGTAGTAGACTATTTGAAGTCCTGATGGCTCTAACCGGGGGTTCTTATTAGATCTGACAGTTGTCCTTTCACCCTGCTCCCCAAATCATGTGACCTCACTATGGACATTTGCCAACCAGGCTGCATTTATGCCTGTTTCCAGTCACATTAATGCATTTTACAATGGTTTTGCAGACACTAGCATTTACTTCCAGTTTTTTGCAAAACCGCACCATAGCAACTGCAGTGTTCACTTAACATCTGCAGATTTGCTTAATGACATCCATAAGAAAGGGAATAAAATCAGGTTGGTCACATTTTACGACCATCACAAGTTACGCTCCTGATGGGCAGGCTCCATTATGATCCTAACTTAAGGACTACCTGTACAAATTTTACACCAATCTATATTATACTCTGGAATAATTTCCCCACTGGACAGTTTTAGTTGATTTTTCAGAGAATTGGAGAATGGAAAAGAGTACAATAAAAATCATTAACATGATCGACAGTGTAAATTATGCATTATTTTGAAAAGGACGCTATTTGTAAAGCATCTGTACCAAACTACTATTTCCAAACATTTTAAACCCATTGTTTTTGTGAGAAAAAATATTAAAGTAAAATAACCCTGCAGTATCAATATACTTAGCCCCTTAAAGTATTTTGAATATTAATATTCATTAAACAACAAACTACATTTGCTCTTCACTATAGACACTGCAAAGAAGACCTAAGCATTTCTTCATTTATTTAGTGGGATACACTGTGAAGAGAGTGTTACATGCTGGTTGGATGTACAGTTTCTACTTAACTTGCTCTAACAAAATGAATCTTGTTATGGTTATATTGATCCATAGTTCTCTAATGTTAAAGAGAAAAAAAATAAAACAAACAAATAAAACTCATATAATTTTTTTCAGACTGAAAGAAGTTGATATTATGTTTAACTGAAGACTGCATTATTCAGTGTAAGATATGAAAAAAGAACCCTCCATTAAAATTATGCCCAATATTACACTTTAGAGCAGGGCTGTCAAACTTGATTTCATTGAGGGCTGCCTCAAAGTTGTTTGACCTCAGGGGCCTGGTGTGGGCATGGCAGATTGGGCGTGGCCAGCTCAACGCCACTTGTGTCGGGGGCACTAGTAGTGCCCAAGCACTTTGTCAGTGAAAATGGGCTCCTGAGCTCAATTTTCAGCTGTGATGGCCTCCTGCAACCCTCTGCCAGTGAAAATGGAACTTGAGAGGGCTGCACGCGGCCCTCCCAAGCTCTATTTTCACTGGCAGACACACTGCGGGCCAGTCCTTCGCTGTTTCCAGGGCAGCTCCACAGGCCAGATCTAAGCAACCCAGGGCCTTGAGTTTGACACCCCTGCTTTAGAGCCATTTCTTATATTTTGATAGACGAAGAAAGATGTTGCTTGTAGATTGGCTCTTAAGAGTTATATACACATAAGAAAAATAGAGGCTGCAAACCTCAAATAATTTATACCAGATCCATTCTCATGAATATAGTTAGACTATGCTAAAATGGCCAGGAATGGCTGTATGATCATCACAGTCCATTTTGGGCCTTAAATATTCACTCCAAGATGACAAAGCATTTCCTTCCTTCTGGGACTCACACTGACAAGAGATCACATTGCAGAGCCTATTCTAGATCGTGTGCCCACAATTCACAAGAGTTGGAACTAGAATGACTTATTTGAATATATAATGCAAAAAAGCCTAGCCTCTAAACATTAAAGTAGGAGTGATCAATGTCTCAGCTTAGGAAGCGATGTCTAATTTTTTTTCTCCTAGTGGCCAAGAGATGTAGTGGGTGGACCAAGATTGAAATGATGTCACAGAAGAATTGGACCAAAAGTTGGACTTTTCTTTTGTTTTTGAAATCTCTTCTCCCACTTTTATTGGTGTCCCATGGCTGACAGTTAATGTAGCAGGATTGCTACATTGGTGGTGGTGGTAGAGAAAGTACCAAATTGCAATTCTTTGGTACTTTCTCCCCAAGAAGCTCCAGAAATTGTACAAAAGGAGCATGGAACATAGGTGATTTATGAATTATCTACCCCTGCATTAAAAATGAACAGCAAGTAATGACCAAAATGAAAAGAGATCAGCTACTTGTTTTGATCAATATAATCCCAATTATATTCTTTCAGTCTTTTTACATTTTGTGTGGAAACTTTTTCAGCACCATCAGCTGAGATACTACTTCTCAATTACTTCTTTAAATCAAGGTTCCCAGGAATATAGCTGACAATCAGCAGCCCTAAGTAAAGGTGAATGCTCACATCCGATGTTCAACCAATTCTTTATCTTTAATTAAAGTAATATTCTCATGTGTAATGGTAAGATTTTAGTAGAAACAAGTACAGACATCTTTAACTGATATGTTCAAGAATATTGGACAGCTTTCAATGCTACATAGGAGCAGTATGGATAGCATATGGTTCCAGTCATTGCAGGAAAGTGTACATATTCCTGCAAAGTGATAAAACATTCTGAAACAAAGACATCTCTTCAGGGGTTTATGGAATAGGCTTTTGCATTAGGTTTGATAGCGTAAATAAAATGCAATTTCCTTTCTCTTCTGCAACTCCCTATGCAATATTCAAAACTATCCTGAATTGAACTTTATTTAGATTGAGGATGCAATTTTCAACACCATGTATTTCAGGGCTGTTTTCTGAAACAGACTGCAGTCAAAGGAATGGCTTTTTCTATTTACTTTGTCGGGTGTGGTGATGTAAACAAAATGCTGCTCAGATGTTATCAGCTCAATATACTTAATTCAATGTCTTTCTGAAAAGAAATTGCATTAGTATAAACAGCCTTTCTCACCCTCAGCCACATTAAGATTCAAATTCTGGGGATTAAAGTCCACACATTTTAAAGCAGCTGAAATTAAAAAAAAAAAAAAAAAACACTGGTATAACATGGGGCCATATATAGTTATGCCTCACTTTAAAAAACCGAGAATAATTATGATTCAATTTCAATATTTTTGAGGTCAGGCATTAAATGACATTTGAGAGTCCAAATAAATTCCGCCCATTTCAAAACAGCCATTTCAAACAGCCATTTCAAAAATGACACTTGAGTATCCAAATAAATTCCGCCCATTTCAAAACAGCAGCAAAACTCTGTGGATCAGGGGTCTCCAACCTTGGCAACTTTAAGACTTGTGGTCTTCAACTCTCAGAATTCCTCAGCAAGCAAAGTCCACAAGTCTTAAAGTTGCCAAGGTTGGAGACCCCTGCTGTAGATGATACTTTGTAGGAAGTTTTGGATCTGTGAGAGAAGCAGTAATCAAAGATGTTGATAAGATGCACACAGATCCTGTTACAATTTCCATTCATTTCTGATCCTATCGATTTTAAGTGCAAATCTTAGAAAAACAAGTTTCAAGGGGGGAGGGGAAATGGGGGAAACACAACTGAACACAATCTACAATCCTATGTTTTACTTTTGTGTTGTTCTTCCTGTATTTATGCAAATTTGGGCAAGGATTCAAGGCTTGACTTTGTCAATCTTGCAAAGAATATGGACAGCAAGAAAAGATTATGCAAGAAGAAGCAACTAAGAAAATCCTTCAAACAATCCCCCCCAAATAGAGAAGAAAGATATTTAACATCCTATTAAATAAATAACTTAGGGAGAAATACAAAGGCATGGCGTTAGCATACAAAGAGATGGGGAATCATACTATTAATTTTGTTAGAACAACTTTAATATGCTTATATTTCTTAATCCTATTCATCTCTTTCATATGAGACCGTTCCAAAATCTTTTCTTCTTTCTGCAGATGACCCATGTGCTTACAGTAAATGCTTAACTGTTCATTGGATCATTAGGCTTGAATGAAGTTCTTTTGATTTGAGTTAGTATTCCATAAATAACTTTCCCCAACATCGCCCGCATACATTGTCTCATATCCTTTCAGTTCTATTGGCAAGATAAAAAAAATCATCATCACCATCATAATTTGCTTGCACTGGAAAAAGCTCTGATCCCATTTGATTCAGCTTGTGTCTTGATTATAGGATATGACACGTAACTAATTAGAGGTACTTCATAATTCGACAGAATAGAAAACCTTCCTCCGTTATCCGTCAAATAGAGCAGATGCTCTGTTTTTGCCTTTGCCTTTTGAGAGGAGTACAAGGTATTCCTGACAAAATCTTTGGTTCAGCTGCTATCAGTAGAAGAAGTCCTTCATCTGTGGGTCAACTACCATGGGAAGAAAATGAGCAGTAGTGTTTTTCCGTCTGGTTCTCTGTCCTTTCCTCGTCCCGCCTTTTCCATTCAAAGCCACAAACATTTGCTTTCCATTATTTTTCCAGGAGAATGAGGCATACGTATTGTACCCATTTTCTTCTATCCTCTCCTTCAGTTTGCAATCGTTGTTAAACTCTTTCTGTATGAAAAGAAAAAGAAAACACAGAAAGAAAGAAAAACACAGACAATATCAGAAGGTGAAGAGGTGAAGACCACTAAGTACAATAAAAAGAAATAGATAACTTTGGGGTATGCTTAGAACTGATCTTTTTAAATATATATGGTGGCTATCCTTTCTTGTAGGGTTGTGTCCCTCCATGCAGCATTAAGGCTTGAACCACAGGGTAGATGCCAAAAGCACAGACAGCTAGACATGGTCATCAAAGTATCCAAGCAAACATTTATTTTATAGCCCAATCAAAAGATCCATTGTAAAGGTCAAATATCCTGTTTTCCAGAGTGGCCATTGCCCATAAATGGTAAGTTTCTTTTGCCTCCAAAAAGGGATCTTCAGATCCAACTGTCAAAGCTCACAATAAACATTTCTTGGACGTTTCCTCTTCTTGCTTGTTTGTATCATTCTTTCTTGATAAACAGATAGGACAAATAAGCAGGGCACATGTTAGAATAAGATCATTTGCCTATCCACTGAGTTTCAAAAATTAGTGGTACAGCATACAGACTTATTGTGCTGCTGAATCAGCAGCAGTAGCAGCAACAGCAGCATTTGTGTGCCGAAGAAGTTCAAAGTAAAATGTATGCAAACTCATGGCACATCTGCCTGGAATGTATAGGCATTATTTCACAGATCTAGCTGTTCTAAATGACATACTCAGTATTTAGCTTGCATGTTTTGCAACCTTAGATGTCTGTTAATCACAATTAACATACAGTAGATAGGTGGACTAAGACCTGCAGTGGATGAAAAAACAAAATGGATAGCATTCAGAGAAGGAATAAGAGTGAGGGGTGGGGTGGGGTGAGAGAGAGAAAGAGGGAGAGAGAGAGAGAAGGTGACACGCAAGGTGAACCCCTTGAATAACAAATAAGGATATGCTTTTATTCCTGTAATGAAGACATGCCACTAAGCTTTCTCTCTCTCTTCACATATTTTATGCTCGCTTTTTTGCACGCACAATAAACATACTAAGCCCTGGAGATTCTTAAGCCACCTTTAAAAGCAGACAAGTTAAAACGCTTCAAAAACAATAAAAAACACAGGTGTGATTGCTCTTCCCTAATCATTACTCAATCTGAAGCTCACTTTTATCATAGGGTTTGATATCCATTTTTAGACTCTACAGTACATTCATTAAAATTATACTTTATACTTTTTCAAATAAGTGGGAATCTGGAAGTTAGGAGTAGAAATAGTTATTGATTATGTAAGGAATGCTTTGACATTTTCTATTACAAGATGGAAGAACTGAGAAGGAAAAAACAAGGGTTCTAAAGTCATACAGATAATCTCTACTAGCAATTCTCCAAAATAAGAGAAGTAGCATATAAAAGTGATTGACTTGTGAGGTGACCCAGTGAAGGACAAATCAAATACAACTTTAATTCCTCTGAAACATTAAGCAGTTTTTAAATTATACTTATACTCTTATACTTAAGAGTATAATCCTGGAATTATTTGGTTTCCTACATTCCAGAATCCATAATCTGATTCACAACTATATCTTACAGTTATGCATTAATATATGGAGGATGCAGATCTGGTCAATTTCAACTAAAATTCCATTCCTTGTAACCTTAATTAAAATCTCCCCTTTGTACGTTATTAATTTTTTAAAAAAATAATCAAGTGCTTTCTGTTGATTCAATACGGAAGGGAATCAAATAATAGATATGTGAATCTGATTTGTTTGATTATTTTTTTAAACATTTCCCACAATAATAGACATTTGTAAGCTGTATGAATTGTCTTCAAATCCAAATATTGCATCAATGTTTACATTATATGATATACTACTTTTCATGAGGGTAAGCTTGATAAAAGGATTTTAAAAAATAGAGAAAAGCTGAATGTGTACTTGAATTTTCTTTCAAGGGTTTTGACATTGTTTTTGTTATTAACCTAGACAATCTGTGATCTTTTGTGTCATCTTTTCAGAGATATTTCCTTATCACATTCCTCAATGTCTTCAACGATGACAATGTTTCTAATGTGGTGCCTTACCTGGAAAAGTTGGGTTATATTCAGAGATGTGGGTCTATGATGACTCACCATGGCCAGCTTGCAACAGCCAACTCACTGCAGGACAACTCACTGCAGGACAGCAATTACACTAATATAGAAGAAATAGTCAAATAGAATCATAAAGAAAAGATGCCAAAGGAGGGATAAAATAAAATTGAATTGTTGAATTGTCCCAAAGTGAGTTGTTCCATGGTGAGTTGGCCATAGCAAGTTGTCCCACAGTGAGTTGGCAGTGATGACATTGGCCATGGCAAGTTGACTGTGGCAAGTTGGCCGTGGCAAGTTGGCTACAGCAAGTTGTCCCGTTTTCCAGAGATATACCTACCTGAATGTAGCCTGTGTTGAACTGCGTAGCATAAACATTAGCAGAGGAATTGTTTTATGACATTTTGTATTATGTTATGCACTGTATTATGATAATTTTCTTCATAAACTGTTTTATAAAATTTGCTAAAATTCCATTCCATGGGAATCATGACTGCTGGATTTTGGATACATTCTATAAGTTCATCCACTTAAAGAACCTTGGTTCAAAAATTGCTTCCCTGCTTTGCTCAGTTAAAGGTTACAGATTAGTAGTGATAAAAAGTTAGATAATAACATAACTGAATGTGCACATGATTTATAACTTTGAAACATGGCTGTCAGGGCAGATTTTATTTTTACGGACAGAGTAAAGTTTAAATATGGCTGTTTGGGGACTATTTAATCCAAGAAAAAATGGAAAACATTTTTGGAACTACGGACATTAGTTTTATGCTACTCCAGGTATAAGAAACCTATAAAAATGTTCCATGTTTTCAGCTATAGAGTCCAAGAAGGAAAGGGGTAATAACAGCTTGAAATAATGGAATATAATTAATCGAAGTGCATTTTCTTTGGATGTGGAAGATCTAGGTTTCAATCATGAGCATCTTCCAATCAGCATGAAGAGCATTGCCTGACAGTGGAACTATAATAACATCCTCAGAAGCGTTTGCTCCCTGTTTATATATAATAACTTGCCTTTCAAGCCCTTTAGGTACAGAAGCTCACTCGGTGAATTTGAACTCTCACTCTCTGTAGTTCAAGCAACTTTCCAAGGTTAAGATTATTGACGGATAATGGAGGAAGGAATTGCTACACACACACACACACACACACACACACACACACACACACACACACACACACACACAGAGGCATGCACACACAAGAGTATATAAATAATGTGTGTGTGTATGTATGTATGAAGAAACAGAAACAAACAGAAGAAATTACATACAAGAAAGTAAAATGTACTTACAGATCCATAGACTTTGCCATTCTTATTCATGGCAAGATAATAATTGCTGTTAATAGATTTAACAGCCACCACTCCAATTTCCACAGATGTTATTTCCAATATGCCTACAATACAAGAGCAGATAAAAAAATCAGACAAGTACATATCAAGATCTAAAAATTTGGAGCTAACAAATAAAATATTGAGGGAAACCAAGATAAACTTTTTCTTGTACAATAGAATCAAGAACTACTCAAATCCTTTTAACTTCCAAAACAACCAGGCAATCAGCCCCAGAAACTATTATGGCATGGATTTACATGAACATTGTTTTAATTATTATCTTTCCTTTCCTCTCTCTGCCTTTCAAAGTCCTTAACTAGTGAAACAGCTCAACTCTTCTTAGCACAGATTTTCACTGAAATTTATCAAAAGAGACATCTAAACCACAATATTGTATTAAATTTATAGCATATGTCAATAGAATAGCAGATTCATTGTGATAGGCAGAAACAGTGGTAAGCGCTTTATTCCTTATAGGATATTTAGATAAAATTAAACATCTTGGCTGCACTTTATGTTTTTTTCAAGTATATTTTAGAATATGACTGAGCTAAATCTGATAGTTCAATATCATAAAACTTCTTCTGTTTCATTTTCAGTAAAATATATTTACCTCTTTTCTAGAGTTTCCTCTCTGTGGAGCATGGATGTCTTTGGCTCTTTCTCTATCCCCCTGTCTCTCCAAACTAGGTAAGCAATGTTATTTTTATTTTATGATAATATTAACAACAACTTAACTTTAAAGCTTGGCCAGGAGATATATTTCAAGTGGCTTTTATACCCCCCACTTCTTCTAACATGATAGCATGCTGTATATTTAATGTGTCATGTAATTTACACAATTTTGTTTTGTTGTATTAGCCAGTCATTGACTGCAATAAATGTTATTGCTTCCCCATCTACTGAATGCATCATTATAAGCAGATATCCTGGAAAATTATTGTCCCAGGAGTACATAATACATTTGTGGTTGAGGTTTATATTCACCATTTCGCTGGCACCTGCCAGTCATATTTCATAAAGTAGGTAGAGAGAAATCAAAGAAATGGACTTTTAAGTAATTTTAATTGAATGTAAATCACATTAATTATATTCAATTAAGTGGATTATTCTCCATTCATACTGAAAACTGCAATTCAGTGCCAACTTTTGGAGAGATTCTTCAGGCCCCACCCAAATTTTCTGGAGGCCAAATATAGCTTTGAAGCATCAGATTAACCTGTCCAATCTAAGCACCTATTTACAGGTACATCATTTATTTGGCTCATAAAGGCTGCATCTGTCAAGTGTGGGGAAAATCAGGAGATTCAGGCAGTTCCAATGAGTATAAGGATTTATTGAAAGCTTAAGGTCGTTACGAGAATCTGAACTACTAACAGTCAAGGGAAATTAGCAGGGGTTAAGAAGGAATTCAAAGTGGGATGGACTTAGATCTCTTGTGGGCGTGCAGGGACTCATGACTGATGACGCTTTTGACTCTCTCCCTGGGGCTCAGCCTGGCCATCTCCTGTTTGAATTGTTGTGCATAATAGCTTAATATCCCAAATCAGGGTTTTAGCATTCATTAGAGATAATCTATAGTACATTGGTGATAAAGTTTAAAAAAAGAACATTGTGAGGACTGCTGGATGAATTGCTGTATAGTTGTATAAATGGAGCTGAGGCAAATAGCTGTTTAAGTGGCACAAGTAGGGTCATGGAAAATATATGAAACAAACAAACAATCAAGTCAATATTGCTCTGCCCCCCACAACATAACTGGATCACTGGAAAGTTTATTGACCCAGTTAAATTTAGCTCTAAACAGATCCAGGCTTCGGTTGGGGGAAAATAATTTTTCGCTTTGTCTTTCTTGAAAACTGTTCCTTTGGGGGTAACTAATATTGAACTCTATTGAGATTGATATGAAGTGATGAGCAATGTTGCTTTGGTTTTTCACCCTTTCCCTGGCCATACAGGGGAATGAAAAATGAATACAATGTACAACCACAACTGAGCTCAACATTTGCATGACTAAGCAAGATAATTGTTGAGTAAATTTTGCTCCATTTTATAACCTTTCTTCACACAGTTGTTAAGTGCAGGTGTTAAGTTAGTAACACCCAGTTTTTAAGTGAATCTGACTCCCCATTGATTTTGTGTGTATCAGAGTATATTCAGGAACTGGAATAGTAACAAGGTCAGCCAATGAGAGCTGAATGGAGGGCTGAAACTTAAAGAGAGAATCTGGGTGTGGTTTATCTCTGTTCTGTGCTCAGCTCTAAAGTGAAAGAGAAACTTGCTCGCTTGCCTGTTGAACTAAAGTGAAACTGATGTCTGTTTCTGAGCACCTGTTGCTGTTCTGTTCTAAACCTGTAACATGTTTGCTTCTGTTTGAGTTTGCTCCATGTTGGAGCAATCTACAACTGGTATTGTAAAATTTACTTTATATGTTTATAAAGAAGTTAAATGGAGCCTCAACCATCTGTGTTTACTTTTCTGGCGCTGAATTTACAATGCAATACTCTGAACAGTGTTTCACTAAAGCTGATCATGTGGCATGACCCTGAAATACTGTAACTCTCATAAATACCTGCCAGTTGCCAAGCATTTGAATTTTGATCACATGATCAGAGGGATGCTGCAATGGTTGTAAATGGGAAAAAAGGCCATAAGTCACTTTTTCCGTGCCGCTGTAACTTCCAATTGTCACTAAACAAATGATTGTAAGTTATGGACTACTTGTAGAAATGACTGAAAAGTAGGTGAAACCACACTCAAATCTTTCAGCTGTGCTACAGATTAAAATTGCTCCACCTTGGATTTTGTTTTCTTAATTATTTTTAGTTCTGGTGCAGGAACAGAAAGGAAATGGAGAAGAAAGAGATATTAGATATCAGAAAGACAAGCTGTTGGAGGAAAAATGCCAAAAATGACCATTGCCACTCACACTATTCTCTCTCCAACTGTGTATGCATAATGGGAAATGTAGTGATGAAGAGAATATACAGTATATAATGAGAACGTATACCTTTCACTTAGTAGCATTTGAGTAAAGTCATAATACAACAGTTATAATTGATCCTGAGGTTCAGGATGATCTATATCTAATTTCAGAATATGCAAGTCAAAAGTAGTGCTTTGTCTGTTGTATAAATATGTAAATGTATTGGGACTATTGTTATGGTACAGTATTAATTGTATGCTATTCAGTCATAGTAATTAGTATAGAAATTGATTCTAATATAACTTACTTCTTCAGTTGCATCCATTCAGGGCTTAGTAATATATTACCCCAATATTGTAATACAATGAGAAGCAAAGGAAGTAAACAAAAATCAAACTGATTTTTGTTTTCAGTAACATTTTGTGTAGGTTTCATAATGACAACAGATGTGGGACGCAGTTCTCCTCTCCAATAATAAATCATCCATTTTTGTCAGACATAAACAATTAATGCAATCCACATGAATTGGGCCAGGCAAAACAATTTTCTTTTCCCTTCGGCCACAGGATATGTGAATTCTTTACCATGCCTAGCATCTGATTAGTCTAACATATTTAATAGGCTACAATATAAGTAATAAAACACTCATAAATAATGATCTATTTGCTGCAAAACTTTATTCGTCATCTAATGTGACACTGTCATTTCCAATCAACATTGTGTTTCTTGTTCTCTGCACTATTGGAACCAGCTCTGAGTCTGGGACAATTTTTCCCCCTTTTAAACAATATAATCATTAATGATATAGTACAAGCTTCTCCTATAACAGTTGCTATGCCATCTTCCAACTTGATAACGGCAACAGATGTATCTGGCTCCATCTTTTTCTATTCCCATATTTGCTCTTCAGATGGAAAGAACTGAAAGCTGTTCATGCACATGTGATCTTTTGCTGTTCTATAGTAACTGATACTCAATGACAGATTGTCCCTGAATGTGAAAGTCCCATAATCCACTTAAAGATGCATTGTTCATGAAATTTTCTTCTTTAAGTCTATTTATCTTCTTTAAGTCTAATGAACATTTCCACATTTGGTGACAGTAAACTCCAGGACGTAATCATGTGAAATGTTTTCTTTTGTCAATAATAGTTGACCATTAAATTCTTGGAGAACAGGCAAGATATGGAAGTCAGAATGAAATAAATAGAATCTGCTCTGAGTTTTCTAGTTGGAATCAACTGGAACTATTTTTTTTTCCGGAAAGGATCTCCCACAAAATCAACTGTAAAGCTATTGCTTTCTTCTCCTGGAAATGCCACATTTATGCTGATACTTCAAGGTTCATGAATTGTAGAGTTCATCATATGTTAAATTCATACAGACAACCTGGTGCCATTTGATTTCTGAGTCATTATTCCAGCTTTAAAACAAGGAGGAAAAATAGTCCTGTCCACCTTAATCTATCTTTGTTTAGCAAGAGGGATAAAATGGCCAATTTGATGATTTGCATTGAGAACCTCTGTTGTAATCCAAGCAATACAGTTTTCTTTTCATCAAAGAGTATTTATGTCTTACTGCAGTTTGAACTGGCTCATTTTCCTTTTTGTGATCAATATTCTGCTGCTTGTCAGACAGCAATAGAGAACATAGGCAATTCTTTCATAAGGACATGTTTGTTTGCTGTGGCCTCTGTAGTAATGCCAGACTGAATTAATTCCTTGTTGCATTAACATTTTCATGGAATTGTATTAGTTTATGTGCCAATGCTCTATTTTTTTTATCTTATTTTGCTTATAAGGATTGCAACACTTTACCTAAACTGCAATTCTATTGACTAATAATAATAAATATCATTTTGCAGCCCTAGACATTTGTTCAACTTTTGATCTAGATAACATGTTCAAGTATGAAGCCTGCAAGTGTAGTAGTTCAAATGGATCCAGCAACTTATTTTGTTTTGACCCAATATTTAATCATGGTAGAGCTCCCTAATACAGTATATCAGAATAAAATAATGTTTAGTTGGACTATTTAATCAAATGAATCAATTATATTCATATTTAGGAAGTTCTGATCAGAATTTATATTATGACCCCTTTTGCCCCAGAGTGATAGAATGAAATTTGGATTTTCCTCTCTTATATTTGCCTAAATCAAGCTAGATTTAATAATGAGAATTTTGATTGAACTTGGCTGAATTCTGGATTTTGTTATGTAAAAGATGAATTGAAACTGGTTTTCATATCCTCAGGTGATCTCAACCCCTTAAATTCTTGGGATCTGGTCTCCATTAGTTAATTTGTAATCCCGTAAATCTGTTATCCTGCAAGGGCAGCAAAGTGGCAAAAAAAGTGAAAAAAGTAGTGTTGGGTTGTAGTTCAGAGTTGCAAATTATAAAAATTCCATTGCTAGACTATATCTGATTTCTAGATGAACTGGTAAGAAAGGAATAAACCAGGAAAGCTTATTGGCCCCATGTTTTTTGAGACCATTGCTGACAATTTTTAACACACACAAAGTTGGTTGTCACATTAAACATGCATAAACACACACACACACACACACACACACACACACAGGGCTACATACAGTACATACATTTGTATATATCCCCATATACAGTGGTAGGATTCAAATTATTTTACTACCGGTTCTGTGGGCATGGCTTGGTGGGCGTGGCAGGGGAAGGATACTGTAAAATCTCCAGTCAGAGGTGGTATTTGCCGGTTCTCCGAACTACTCAAAATTTCCGCTACTGGTTCTCCAGAACTGGTCAGAACCTGCTGAATACCACCTCTGCCCATATAATGGCATGTTTTTATTTTGTAAACAAGCATAGGAGGTAGATTGGTGAAAATCTGATGTGTTTTTTCCTATCTTGAAATATTTATCAAAACCAAGAAAAACACAGGGAATATTTAAAATATGTTCCCTCTCTTCAAGTGTAATAGCATAATCTAATATTCCACTATCATAATCTATCATCTCATTTGGTGTCATTTTCCTTATGAATATTTCCAGATGTACAATGGAATAAACAGAAATTTGAAATAATCCTGAACTTGCTTAATTCAAATGATGAGATGTCTGAAATATTTTATGCTGTTTCTAGAAGGCTCTCAACCACAACGACATGTGGGAAGACTAAGAGACTAGCTACCCCTTCTTTCAAATCTCTTCACAGTTTTGAAACAGAAAAGAGCACTTCCTGCTAATCTAAAACTTTGACAGGTTTTTGCATGTTATATGGTTTTCCTCTTTGTACCCTGACCTGAATTTTTAGGATTTATCATAGTTGTGATAAACAAGCAAAATATTCTGATGAACAGCAAAAAAGTGGAAATGGGAGCATATATTTCCCTAGTCCATTATGTTACAATTTTACAAATGTGAACCAAACCTAATCTTTACTGTTTACTCATGAATTAGCTGTTTTGAATACTATTTTGGTGTCTTCTTGTTTGACTAAGTATGTAAATCAGCAAAGAGGAAAAATTTAGTATATGTTTTGACATGAACAAGCATGGTTGCATTGAGATGTTCTTCCTTTATTTTATGAGGGAATGTTTCCATGGATCAAGACTTATAAGAAGATTGAGTTAATTACAAAAAAACACCTTTAATGTTCAAAGTATTCATTTCTGAAAGATGTGTTACCAGATGACTTTACGGTTAACAGCAAACCCAAAAGTGCTTTTTCAAAAGGCCTCTGGACTTTTTTTTCCCCTTAAAGATGTTTCACTTCTCATCTAAGAAGCTTCTTCAGCTCTGACCGAATGGTAGAAGATAAAAGGATACATATTCTTTTCAATCATTTGCTCATTAGCATTCTTTCTGAAAAAGCACTTTTGGAACAACCGTGACCTCTATAATTGAGAATCTTCCTAGACTGTTAACAACAAATTAAAAAATCCAAGAAAACAGCATTGGCGTTTCTCAGTAATAGTACATTCACAGTTCAAGCTTGTACTATCTTGAAATACACATTTTCAGTCCACATATTGTCTTAAGGCAAATACACTATTTTTTCCATCCTTTCTTTAACATCAAAAAATGGCAACAATTATGGCTTGCCCATATCCACTATAAAAGTGGGTTTCTCAGTATTGGAACCATTTCCAACTTATGTAAGTTAGAAACGTTTTAAATATCAATACGAGATATGCCCTGACACCCTGCAAGTGCTTTTTTTTACATATATGTCACTCTGAACCATACTTTCCAAAACAACCAATAGTTAAAGCAATTTTTTTTAATGCAGTGACAAGAATAATTGCCTCATATTTCCTCTGTGATTTTATACATTGTTTCCACACTTCTTTATAATCTTATTAAAGAAGGTGAGAGAAACCAAACATAGAAAATCACAGGCTATGGTCGAAGTCTGGCTAGTTTTTATTAAGACAAATGACCAGTTAGATAATATTAGTTCTTAGTTTCAACTACTTATTGTAACACTATTCATTATCCTCCAGTCTCTAGGTTTCTAGTTTCTAGGTTCTACTATATCACATGACCTAAAATGGACACCTAACATCAAAAACATCATCAAAAAAGCACAACAAAGAATGTTTTCTCTGTGCCAACTCAGAAAGCTCAAACTGCCCAAGGAGCTGCTGATACAGTTCTACAGAGGAATTATTGAGTCTATCATCTGCACCTCTATAACTGTCTGGTTTGGTTCTGCAACCCAACAGGACAGACACAGACTTCAGAGGATAATTAGGACTGCAGAAAGAACAATTATTACCCACCTGCCTTCAATTGAGGACCTGTATACTGCACGAGTCAAAAAGAGGACTATGAAAATATTTACAGACCCCTCACATCCCGGACATAAACTGTTTCAACTCCTTCCACTTGATCCCTTGGCTGGGCTGCTATGTTGGGGGAACAAGCTTGGGTAGATCAATCTGCATTACCCTACAATCATGTGTACTTGGATTAAAAAAGGAGTGAAAGCAGCATGGAGAAGGGGAGAAATTTTGATATAAATGGGAACTCAATGAAGGCCTGATTCTGCTTTAAGAAAACAGAATATGGCCTCAACTATCCAGGCCATACTCAACAGAATATGGCTTCAACTATCAACTCTTACCTTGCCCCACTAGGCAGTGGGGCAAGATAAGAGTTTCTATCAACAGGAACACAGATGACAGGATGGCAATTCTCAGTTCTGTAACTGATTCTAGAGTAGTGCAAAGCACATACCTGAAAAAGGTGTCATTGTCACCTGTTTGCCCACTTGAGATTCCATGGATCTTCTCATTCTCCTGGAGATTTAGATTGAAGCTTGCAGGCGATGTCCTTCTGAAAACATTGTAATTTCTCATCTATTTCATTTATTGACTAAGGCTGGAAATTCAAATCTGTTAGGTGTCACCCTTTTAATTGTCAATAGTTTTGCTGTATCTTTTAAAATAAACTGTTAAGTTTTCAGAATGAGGCATGAGAAACAGGAGACATAACAAAACTTAATTGGAGAATATATTTACTCTTTTGTATTATAAAAAACCCCAAGGAGGATGTATTAAGGCTTAAAATGAACTGAACATTGTATGACTTGTTCACAGTTGCTCTCGTGGGTGTGGGTGTCTTTGAATACATGAGTGAATATTTTCTAAGGGATTTGGACCAGTAACATTCGTTCATCCCATCTGGAATGACTGTTACAGGAAGATTGGACCATAGAACACTGTGACAGGTTGAGAAGAATTTATTTTTGAACCCATTTTCCATCCTTTATTGGGGACGGGGGAGTTCGTTTGGCTTGTTTTATTTTCCTTTCCTTAGTTGTGAAAATATTATTGTGGTATAATTAATGAAATCTGCTTTTGTTAAAAACAATAGTGTATGCCAGTGTCATCACATGAAGAATTATATTCATCTCATGAATATTAGGACATGTGTATACTGCAAAATCAAATCAATTTGAAGCCTGTTTCAAACTGATGGATGTTTCCTTTTCAAATATCTGGAAATTACAGTTTGCTTATGATGCTGTGAATTGTTTGTTAAAGTCCTCTCACTCCCACACAGAACTAGTTTCTCTGGCTTAGTCACCCTTTTTGGTCTTTTGGTTTTGTTTTGTCACCAGTCTAGTAAAGAATATGAGAAAGTGCCACCTGGTGTACAACACTGTATATACTCAAACCAATAATGTCTTAACGTGTTTTTATTTTAATGTTTCTGTGTCAAGTGGCAACTTCAATTGTACTAGAAAGCAAGGTACAACAATGTATCTTCTGTGCCCTATTAAATTGTCCAACTTCTACTATCTTTGGTTTAGTATTTGTAAAATAATTTAGCACTGCCCTTGGAAAGTGGGAAGAGAGCAATGAACGATTAAGGAAAGAGGAAATAGCAATTCAAGTCCTGAAAAAGTAGAACTTGTGAGAAAGAAACTCAAAATAATTCTATCTTGATTTTGCTTGGTGTAAAATATGGCAGATAGAAACTTGGGACAATTTTCAAGATTCTGTTATTCTACCCTACAACAATAAAGAACATTCCTAGAATTCTATTTCTTGATATTACCTAACTCAAAGGGCTAATAGTAGTAAAACTCAGACCAGAAGAGAAAATCTTCTAAAATTTTAGTCAGCTATTTTCAGTCAGAATCAATAATAGAGTGTTAGACAAACTTATAACCTAATTGGGGCTACTTATGTTTCAGCTGCAACTTCTATCCCTTTGTTCCTTGGCTAAGCATAATTCAGCAGATTTGACATAGGTTTTGAATTGAATTGGCATCCTTCAGTCTCAAGAGACTATGGTATTGTGCTATGAAACCAATAACTGCCACTTCCTGTGTTGTTTCAATGCTGTGTGCAAAGTTGGAGTGTCCTCTCCAGAGCATGAGGCCTGGGTAATTTAATATGGAAGATAAACTGTTACCCAAGCAGCAGATCCCCACTCTCCACATCACTGTAATAGTCTAATGGAATGGCAGAGCCGATATGATTAGTTCCAGCTTCATTGCAGGAGTTACCAGATCGTGATTGTACACAGTCACAAACTGCTTCCGGGACTCCAGCTCTGGATTTTGACTCCTGGAGCGAGGTTGGCTCCTGAAGCCCTTTCCAATAATAGATATAGCTACAAGGCAGAGGAGGTTTGAAATCAGAGTTTCTCTTCTCCTAAAAGATGGTTCTACCATTTTATCTGTTGTTGGGGCATAAAGCCCTCTTCCACCTTCAAAACTGTTGACCATCTTCTTCTGTAACTCTGGAAAGGGGTCCTTACAGGTGCTACCAGCCGGGCCAGCTGGATCAAGGTTTTTTAAGGAGGTACTACTATTCCGGCACTCCTCCTCACTCCAGGATGCCCAGCTCAGCTCCATTTGCAGTGTCCATTATCTTCCAACTCTCCTGATATAGATTTATATATGTAGTAAAGGGATCTCTCATCTATATCCATCCATGGCTACCACTAATGTTTCTAACTCTGAAACTCCCTTCTCATCTTAATCCTAAAAGAATTGTAAACATAAGCAAGCTTAACCCACCATTTATATTTTGGTCATTATGCTGCTAATAAATTCCTGAAAACCTCCTTATAAGTCATTCATTTGGTGGTTAATGTAGCTAAATAGAAATTCAGTTAGAGTCGGACCAGAAACTTTCTTTTCCTCCCTTCTTTCAAAGTAACCGTGTGACAAGCACCACTGATAAAGCAGCTGTTGTATTAAGTCAAAAGACAGGCAAAGATTTGAGAAGATACAGGTTTCCCTGCAGCAGAGTTACTTCACGGAGGCCTTGTTATCAGCTCTCTTAGATCACTACATACAGCACTTCGTCAAAATCCCTGTTATCTCTCCAGATAGTCACCTACCAGTTAAATATCCTAGGAACTCTGAAACATTGAGAATGGAGGCCCTTTAGTTGGTTACATTTGCATTAACAATGCTTTGACTGTTTCGCACCAAAATATTGGATGCTGCAAATATCATTCTACACCTCTAAGTGTAAATTAAGATTTCTGCAGGGTGCAACCATCTTTGTCATTTGTGAATTGCTGTAGCTAGAAAAGACCAGAATGTATACTCTTTCCCCAATTTTAATGTCTTACAAAGACACTTTTGCTACCCCCTTTTTTTTTTTTTTGAAAATTCAGTTCTGATGCCTAAAAGACTCTGTTGCCAAAAGAATTATCAAAATTGCTACCAGTCACCAATGAATGAATATGAATATCAGATTCTGGAAAGCTTCAATCAGTTCTGGCTACTGTTACCATATGCTGCTTGTCTAACTGAGCATTTGAGACACAGTTGGGAACTTTGAAATTTTCTATAACCTCAGTTGGCATATTAAATTAAAAGGTAAAGAAATGATTGGAGTGAAATTCTCCATATAGCTATGCAAATATATCTTTCATTATTAGCTTACTGTATAATATTTGCATACAATGCTGGGAAATGTTTAAATTGAAATAGGGATCTGCAAACATGAAGAATATCCTTCATAAATGATATGAAGCTTTCTCTAACTCCACAGCATCATAGTGTGAGAGAAGGTACAATTATAAAATTGCACCTTAATAAAAATGTCATTTGATTTTCAGTTCTGATGTGTTATATCTGTATCTAGGTACCCTGATGGCAAATTTGAATGGTACTTTTTAAACCTCATTCAAAGCAACTCAAGGCTAGTTCTCCTGTATATCTACGGTATATTAACAGTTGCCCATAATTCAAGCATGCCTCATTTTGTGCACTTTTTTACAAGACCCTCCACCAGCAAAAAAATTACAACTCAATGAAGGCTAAGATGATGACTAGCATTTGCTGCAATGAAGTATTTTTTTAATTAAGGTATGTATGTTGTTTATTTAGACAAAATGTTATCCCACACTTAATAGATCATGTATAGTGTAAATATAACTTTTATATGAACTGCAAAACTAAAAATAATTGTGTAATAAAATTTTCTTGATTGTGATATTCACTTTATTGCTGTGGCCTAAGATAAAACCTGCAATATCTCCTAGGTATGCCTGTATTGCATAGATCTGGCACATGTCTTTTACAGTGTTTTTATCTTTGAATACTCAATATTTTCCTCTTTGCCTGGATTATGCAGACTGTTTCTATGGGGAAAGCACTTTAACATTCTCTCCATTGTAATAACAATAAGCACCATTTCCCTAAACATTCTTTCAACACTTCATTTAAAAAAAAAGCAGAAAGCAAAGTCTTAGCTTTTCTGAGAACTCTGGAAAGTGAGCATGGGAAGCCCAATGGTTTTAAAGTTCTTCAGTTCTCAATACACACAAATTGATCCTGAATTGGAGTCAGGTAAGGACTTGCCATTCCGTTCTGTAGAATTGGATGCAAGGATTTATGCACGTATTTTCAAATTTGGCCAATAGTTCAAAGCCCTCTTGTGGATGGCATAGCTTCTTAAAATGTAAAGAAAAACTTCTTCACAAAATAATAAGAGGCAATTAACTCATAGACATAATAGAAACAACTACACCAGATAAAGCTCATTATTTCTGCAAATAGAAAGAACTTAAAATGAAATTGAGGATAAAGATAGAGAAACCCTGGGAGAAGACAAGTCCCCGATACCTACCAGGGATCTCAAAGAACCTGCCCATTTTCGCCATCTATCTCCCTTTGCTTGATGGAGACATCTGAAACTGGCACTCTAAAGATGACAAATGAGTTCAGGCAGACACAACACAGAAGAGGTATTCTCATGTTTTGATTAAGTCTGTTATTTCTATTCCCTCTGTTAAATGTACACTTTTCCCATATCATCATAGATTTTTGGCATAGGTCCCAAGAATTTAACACAGCCTAATTATCGCCTATTAAAGTTTGTTACTTTTCTGACCTCTAGGCTGAAATGAAAATGCATCTGTAATAATGAACAAACATGAAAACAATTATTATTGGTATTATTAGTATAAATTTAGATAAATAAACTTTGAGCTAATCAGCCATTTTCTTTCATTGCTTTGGATAAGGCCATGGCAAATTCATTTGGTAGATTTCAATCAGCCCTTCATGTAGGCCAATAGTACTTTTATTGTAAAGATATAGTAGCAGAATCTTGCAAGTCTGGGTGCATTTCTCCTTTCCCTTGCTTTGTCTTCATGAGAACAAGGGAGTGTCTTGTCTGAGATGTTTTCTCAGGTTACGTTTCTTCCTCAGATTCAGGTTTCTTTTACCTAAGCATTGTCTTGGTAGTGGCTCTTCTCCCTGTATCCGTCCTCCTTTCTTCCTTTTCCAATTTCTAATATGATGTGGTGCATTGGACAATCCTAAAGCATTGTATGCCTTGATGTGGTGTTGCATGATCCTATTCAAGTAAAATTCTACTTCAAACCAAGAGCAAATGAATAGATCAGCCCAGCTCAGATTCCTTACAGCTCACAAAATCACATTTGCTCATTGTAACTGACCTTCAAAAAAGAAAAGGCCCACGAAATGGCTCTCAGCACTACACAATATGGTGGTCACCTTTCTTTCTTTGACATCGACCAAGCTCCCTCCATAACTATTGTGTTTCTAAACATTATTTAAATTAAAAATAAATCAGATGTATATGCTTCCCTAGGAAGCACAGTGCCAATCTCTCACATTACTGTTATTTCCAAAAATGTTTCTGTGCTCAGCATGATCCGCCCCCTCAAAAAGTCTTGATTTTTATCTACTTCTTCATAAAAATGAGACAAAGTTAATCTTTAGATAATTATAGACCTACTGGAGACTGTCACCAGAAAGCCTGCATGAAAGCAAATGCTATGATGGCGTCCACAAAATGATTTCTAAATTCTAATTGTATTCACCAATTCCAAAAGTTTGCCTGCTCCTGGGATAGTTTACATGCCAACATCTGCCTTTCTCTGCACACCCTAAAACACATTTCAGGAATGATTTATTTTTTAACACAGTAGTCATGAAGATCTTTAAGAATGATAGTTTCTTTTAAAAGTTGGCAGCTGCCAATCTTAGTAGGTGCCAACACAGTCAGTCTTTAACACCAGCCAAATGGCAGGATCCCTTCATATATTTGTTCTCTGAGGTATCAGATCACTGAAATTGTTGGTAGTAGTAGCAGCTACTACTACTATTATAGGAGTATAGTATAGGAGAGCAGCCAGGGTCATATCAAGGTATTTTTTGAAAGAAACTGAAATGACTATAATTCAGAATTCCACAGATCATGGCAAACCATCCAAATTTATGAAGGCTTGTTTATGAAAAGAAGGAAAGGTTCTGGAATGGAGAAGATACAATGAGATTTTCCAAATTCATTTACTTTTGGCAGGAAAATGACTATAGGGTCTCCATAAACCACGCAGGACCAACAACTAATTCTTAGGTTTCTTTTTTTCCCCTTTCACTGCCCAACATGTGGCTTATGTTACCAGGCATACAAGCTCCAACCTTTCATCTGAAGCCATGCAAAGGTGAAAGCTTGTCAGGGTCATTCTTTAATTAAGCCTGACTTAAAATTTATCTAAGTTAGACCAACGCAGATAGAAAGTCAGGTTCTGTTAGGTGTGCCACCTTTCACTTTTCCACACATCTGGGAAATATTCAGTTCAAGATCATAACCTTGAGGTTTGGCATTAACTGCCTAGAGAGAACAAAACACTAAGATATCGCCAACAACTTGCCTTTGACTGTGAAAATTGGAAGCATATTCCGGATGTAAACACTGGTGTGCCATTAATATTGCTGGTAATCATTAAAGGCTGGGATTTTTATTATAGGAGAATAAAGCAAAGTTGACATTCTTAGTTCATGTCTGGTTAAAGCAAGGTTTATTCGAAAGTGCATGCATACAAAAGGGTGGAGACTGAAATATGACATTTTCAAATGGCAGGAGAAAGCAACTGCTAGAATTTGGAAAACAAAGGTCATTAAAAATGCAATCCTGAATATGAGAAAAGTAAAATGATGTAAGAAATGAGTGTTTACAGGGAAAAAATACCAGAATGAACACAAGAGAGCACATTGCAATGGAAAGCATTTTGCTAGTTCCTCATTTTTTAAATTATTTTATGGGCTTTACAGATTGCTACAAAGAAAATGGACTCTGAATTGTGCACAATCTGCTCTTCACAGCGCAAAAAAATAATAATCACAAAAATCAAATCAAAACAGAACACATAAAATGGGGCAATGGGGCAACAGCACACCAGAACTCCCATGTTAGTTCCTTGAATTCAGCTCCACAAGTATGGCCTCCCTTCCTTATAGTTATCTGTAGAAAAGTATCTCTAGATGCTGTAAGAACTTCCTGGATGTCAAATACCACCTCCTCTAACGAAAAAATAATTGGAAGTGACAGAGAGAAGCAGAACAAAGGCTGGAAATATCAGAATACAGACCAATGCCTCTTTGAGGATCTGATGGTAGGTAGCCCAGTTAAAGAGTAAATTCGATCGTAACATCTTAATTATATATGAAACAACAGCAATTGGGATCACCCAAAAACCAATAAGCACTTAGATGTATATACCGCTTCACAGTGCTTTCTAGCCCTCTCTAAGCAGTTGGCATAGTCAGCCTCTTGCCCCCAACAATCTGGGTCCTCATTTTACCCACCTCGGAAGGAGGGAAGGCTGAGTCAACCTTCAGCCGGGTGAGATTTGAACTGCCAAATTGCAGTCAGCAGAAGTAGCCTGCAGTACTGCATTCTAATCACTGTGCCGCAGCTCTATCATGAAAATAGCTTCATGTTGCCATGCCAGACATTTATTTTTTGAAAGATGGTTATTGATCAGCAACTTGTAAGTGAGGAAGTTCACAAGTTTTTAGAAGAATGGTATGCCTTTGCCTTCTTTCAAGAGCTAAGAGAGAATGACTGGCCCACAGTCACCCTGCTGGCTTCATGCCTCAGGAAGGGCTTTCATGTTATAGTTTCTATTTCTAGTCCAGAATCTTTAATCATCAGATAGTCTTCAACATATGACCATTCATTTAAAGATGATTCAAAGTTATGACAGTCTCAGAAAAAGTAATTTCCAAACTGTCCTATTGGTTGCTCCGTCCCCATAGTCAGGGGACAGCAATTTGGGCACTGCTTGCATTTATGAGCGGTTGCAATAAGACTGCAATCATGTGATTGCAATTTGGTGACTTTCCCAGTCAGTTTTCTACAAAAAACATTACAGGTAGTCTTCGACTTATGACTACAATTGGGTCCAAAATTTCTATTGAATGAAGTGAGACATTTGTGAAGTGAGATTTGTCCCATTTTACAATGTTTCTTGCCATGGTTGTTAAGTAAATCACTGCAGTTGATAAGTTAGCAACTTGGTTGTTAAGTGAATCTATCTTCCCCATTGACTTTGCTTGTAAGAAGTTTGCAAAATGGGATCCCATGACTCTTGGGACACAGCAGCGGTCATAACTATGAACTAGATGTCCAGCATCTGAATTTTGATCACGGTGTAACTGTGAATGGTCATGAAATGAACTGTTGTAAGTTGAGGACTATCTGTAATTGGGGAAGCTGTATTTACTTAACAACCATGTGATTCGTTTAACAACACGTGATGGTTCACTTTAAGATGGCCCCAACTCATGACAGAAATTCCAGGCCTAATTGTGATTAGTCCTAATGGAGGACTCTCATTTCTCTGCTTCAGAAAGGAGGAAAAAAGTCCTCTTTTCCTCAGGAAACAGATTTTATGAGAGGAGATGGTCCTTTAGGTGCTTGAGCACTCAGTCAAAAGGGCATCTCTGCATTTTGTCTACTGGAAAATCTCTGAGCTAGAAGGTACAATTTACATGTCTCGCAACACTTCGTTGTACTTTTCTGAGATATTGCAGGGAATCAAAAAGAAGTTTCATAGTCCTGGTGAGCTGGGCTAATTGTTTAGCTGTTGGCCCCAAAATGGCACATGCTAACATTGCCCTTTAAAAGCTATCAAGCTGTAGTTTGTGTTGGGCTTGGACATAAACAGGAAATCAATGCGGCAGTTGTAACAAGAGTCAAACATTCCCAAGAGCATGGTACAGAGGGCAGGTTTAACTTGGATCAGAGGTCCACATATGGTTGACACATGGTTATAGTCTATGTGGCCATGAAACAGACTTATTTTTTGAGACTGGATGGCCTTAGGTATCCTGGTCTTGAAAATGGATTGATTTGGAATGGCGACTCTTTATTATTATTTTTAACTGAATCTGCCACCGCTATCTTCACCGCAAGAACACATGGATTTTAGACTATTTTCTACATAAAAAAAATTGTTTTGGAACTTCAGTTCTTCTCCATTAAAAGAGGGCAATCTAGGCCCCATTGTGGAAAACAAGAGATATTTGGAAACTACAATTTAAAAAGCAGTTATTTATGAACTGCCTGTGTGTAGAATTGTGGCCAAGAAAGACAGCAATATTATATTTAATGGATGAGCATTTCTGAAATAGATTTTTTTTCTGCCTCCTCATCCTCCAACAAACAAACTTCAAGACAAATACTTTTATTAGAATGGCAACTGGTTTTACCACAACAGACAACATATAACATCATCAGAAGAAGAAAAGACAAAAGGGACCCAAATTCACATAACTTTTATATAATGTACAAAATTAATTTGCAGCCTCTGAAGATCACGAAGTATATGGAATATTTCAACCACTTTTAAAGATATTTTAATTTGATTTTAGGCATTTGAGAGATGAATTTTGGTGGTATGTGAATGCCACACTGCTGACCTCTAGAATACACAATTTAGAAAAAAAGACTTTAATTCAAGTAGAAATATGTTCCATTGTATTGTAGAAAATTGTGACCAGGTGAGGTGTTCTGGATATTAAAGAATGAGGTAAATATACTTAAAGCAGAGTTTCTCAACCCTGGCAACACACTCCCAATATTCCCCAGCCAGCATAAAGCATGGCTGGCTGAGAATTCTGGGAATTGAAATGGCATATCAAGGTTGAGAAAACCTGCTTTAAAGAAACAATTAATTGGTTGACCTACCAATTCATTATTTTTTATGAAGAACTCAAGGCACAAAATGTATCTAAATTTTATTCCTCCTACTATTTTCCCCACAACAATAGGAAAGTGAGTTGGGCTGAGAGAGAAACTGGTCCAAAGTCACCCAGTTAGCTTTCATGCCTAAGGTAGGATTAGAACTCATAGCCTCCTGGTTTCTAGCTTGAGGTCTTTACCACTAGACCAAACTGGCTCTTTCCTGCAGCTTACTTTTTTAAATAGTTACTTGGGGTCCAGGAATTCTAGTTTCAAATAGGGCTTCATAAAAGTCATCCCAGCTTCTTAGGAACAAACACAGAATAATCACTTTCACTCTCTACATTAAATCTCTGAAGCCTTCATGCCCATAAAGCTAACTGCAAACTCTCAAGCATGAAATGTTATTTGTTTGTGGTGGGGAGGATTATTTTACGCATGGCTCAGAAAAGTCACCATATTAATGAGGGAAAACAGCATCAAAAGGGAGTGGCAGGATTGTTGTGCTCTAGGAAAATTGCCTGTGTCTATCAGGCACAATTCTACTGTTGCCCCTTCTGAAAGAAACTTAAGCCATAGCTATAGCAATACCAATAGCACATAGACTTATATACCGCTTCACAGTGCTTTTACAGCCCTCTCTAAGCGGTTTACAGAGTCAGCATATTGGGTCCTCATTTTACCGACCTCAGAAGGATGGAAGGCTGAGTCAACCTTGAGCCTGGTGAGATTTGAATTGCCAAATTGCAGTCAGCTGGCAGTCAGCAGAAGTAGCCTGCAGTACTGCATTCTAACCACTGTGCTACCACAGCTCTTAATATAGCCCATAGCTCACTGCATAAAGTTTATTTCCATTTCCCCAATTTTATTGTTTTGCTCTGGAACATGTGCAAGAAGGCCAAGACAGAAGACACTCCAGTTGTTCCAGGACATGCTGTTTCAACATAGCCTCGTTGAGTACTGGATATCTGGCATGACTTGAACTGGCAAATCCAGTGATTAGCCTTTGCCCAAATGCTCTGTTATCTTCATGCTGTATAAATCATCCTCCTTCTTCTATGAGAAGGTAGGAAGAGGAAATACACTTCAGGTTGACAAACGCATCTGCATGAAGTGTTTAGTTTCTTAAGTCTTTGATGTGCTTAGCATTTCAGGAAAGCAGTTTCTCTTGTCTTTCTCCCTCATTGAGGCAGAAGTTCAAAGAAGTATGAGGAGGCTAGCTGTAACCAACACTTCCTTATTGCTTTGAACTGTTGCAATAGAAAGTGTCAGAAGTACCTTCACATCAAAGCAAAAGCAGTCTAGTAAATTAATTTTAGCAGGGTAATGATTAGTCTATTTTGTTTAATCTAGGATTCATTCTTCCACCCCTTAGGGTGGGATGTGATGGATAATTATAGCAGTCTAATGTGCAGGTCTATGAGGATGTCTAAATCAATAATACATGTCCTTCTCCACCTAACTTTTGAATGTGGAAAGAACTTTTAAAACATTATAACTGTTTAATTATAGCTATATAAGAACAAAGGAAATTAAGATTCTATGGCTTCTAAAGATTTAAATATTAGGGGAGAGATAAAAGGCTAGATACTATCATTATCAAAACAGTAGCATATCTCTAGTGTTCAGGATTGATCAGAGATAGAACTATAAAGTCCAGTTACTAATATGAAGAACTACTGTTTTTTTAAAAAAGGGTGTGAACCAGAGGTGGCATTCAGCAGGTTCTGACCAGTTCCGGAGAACCAGTAGCGGAAATTTTGAGTAGTTCGGAAAACCAGGAAATGCCACCTTTGACAGGAGATTTTACAGTATCCTTCCCCTGCCACGCCCACCAAGCCATGCCCACAGAACCAGTAGTAAAAAATTTGAATCCTACCACTGAACTATGAAGGAAGCCACAGTCAGATTTTCCTGTTTACAATTAATTCTAAATAGCTCTAGGCAATATTCTTTGTTTCAATGAGAGTGGCCTCTTTTACAACAAGGCAGCAGTATTAATTTATAGGATGGATTTAAGGATTACTGATATAATGTCATATTTATGAGCAATTTTATTACTTGAAAGATCTAGGAAGTTTTATTTGATACTACACAATCATTTACCACTTGGTTCCAAATATTTCAAATGTACTATCTTTATTCATACTGCCAAGAAGAAATTACAATGAAGATAAAAAGAAAGCCACCAGATTTAAATGGTACAACCCATAGAATTTATTACTTTTTACAAGCAAGAAGGGAACAGACAATAATCTATTAAGTTTTCTGAAAATAATATAATTTTCTCTACCAAACCCCAGGGGAAGAAATCCATTATGTTATATCAATATGATATGATTCAAACCAGTATTTTAGAAGTTCTACAAAACTAAAAAGGAAGACTAAATACTAAAAGGCATAAAGTTCAGTTGAGGATACTCTAGATTTGGGAGGAAACTTTAATGAATATCTAATACATGGGCCATGCAAAATGGAGGAAGAAGGATAATGTTACTTAAGTAACTACTGGAAGAACAAGATAAGGTGAAGGACTAGAATCTAAGTATTTGGGATACTTTAGGGATTCATATTAGAGAGCCAAATAAGCTTCATCTAAATGTTTCAGAAAGTTAATCCAAGCAAGGAATGTAGTCATTAATGGAAGCATTGCAGGGATGGTTTATTTATTTCCTCCTTCAGCTTGTATGGCTGTCCAACTCGTGTTGACTCCAGACAGCTTACAAACAAAAACAACCATAACAAACAATACATATCAAGTCAACCAAAACAAACTGACAACTAAAGATGCCTTCTAGAGATGAACTCATTCAACATTTTGGCCCAACACTCAAAGATAGAGTCAAGTCTTCAGGATCTTTTCGAAGACCAGTAGGATTGAGGCCATCTGAATTTTTTTCAGGATGGTGGGGCAGGGGGAAAGAATTCCACACTATAGGCACAGATACAGAGAAGGCTTGTTCGCAATGCTATTGCCCTCGATTTACAACAGTTCATTTAATGACTCTTCAAAATTACAATGGCACTGAAAAAAGTGACTTATGACCGTTTTTCACAGTTGCAACCTTTGGAGCATTCCCATGATCATGTGATCAGAATTTAGATCCTTGGCAACTGCTTCATACTTATGACTGTTGCTATGTCCCAAGGTCATGTGTTCACCTTTTACAAACTTTTGACAAGCAAAATCAATGGGGAAACCAATTCACTTAACAGCTGAGTTACTAACTTTTCAACTGCAGTGATTCACTTAACAACCATGGCAAGATAGGTTGTAAAATGGGGCAAAACTCACTTTACCAATGTTTCACTTACTGTAACCAAAGAAGTGTTGGGCTCAATTTGGATCCTAAATTAGGGACTACCTGTGGTAGTTTTTATTGAATATGGTTATAAACTGAAACACAGGAGAAAAGCAATAGTAAAATCCAGAAAAGGACCAACTGAGTTTTTTTTTTTAAAAAAAATTAAAACTCTAAAGTATGTCATAAAAATGAAGTATTGTCCAAATGGAACCACATCCATGCACATACAATACTTCTAATTTGGAAAGGTTGCTCAAAGCCCCGTTTAAAAACAAAACAAAAAAAGGGAAAAATCTCTTGAAAGGAAAGAGATTTGGCTGCTGCTTCCTATGCTAAGCCCTGTCAATGGCAAAGTGGCTTGAAAGACTAAATATAAGCCAGAAGCTCAACTCAGCTCCAGTCATAACAAATCTTCCCACTTGCAATGAATAATTTTAACTCCCAAGGGAAGGTTTCAGCAAAGCAGCCATGACCAAAAATATATAAATAAATAAATGATTTTTTTTTTAAAAATAGCTCCAAGTCCCATACCTAGCTCTAAGCCTTAGGTTGGCTCAATTCAACAATATTTGATTTGCAATTCTGCAAGCAAATTATGCATAGCTTACCCCAGGCCAAAGAGTCAGCTCTAAAGCAAGAACTGTGATCACAAGTATGCCACACACCATAAGCCAAATGATCATGCGCTGACAGATTAAAGTGCCTCTGCTCTCAAGTGCTTTGGAGCTTTTGACACCTTCTTTATCTGTCAAGGAAATGTGGCCTGCCAGGTACTACATCAACTCCAAAGGGTAACTCAAATGCAATGGACTTCTGGTGTCAAGAGATAAAATGAAGAAATGTATGATATTATGAGTCACAGTGTGTGCAGCCCCAATGCACTCTATAAGGTTATGAGGGACAATTTCTTCTTTAGTAGAGAGAGCCAGACAGAATAGCTTCTACAGTATTACCCAACTCAGTAGGAAACTAGAAGATTTTTTCTAGGAAATGTGTCTCCTTCACATCTAATGGCTTAGTTTATTTCTAAACATTTATCTAAATTGAGCCAGAAGCCACATCTTCACCACATTACTGAACTAGATTGGACTAGAAAACTTCCAAGATCCTTTCCATCTCACTCAGTCTGTGTTCTGTATACATTATAAATCTGAAAGCTAAAGAATGCATGACTTTTTTTTTTATAATCCATACATACTCTTATTACATTTGCTTTTTCTCGGTTTCTAATTCTATAATTTTAAGAATGGATTTTTAGTCATCTCCACAACAATTTGTGAGTATGTTTTAAAAGTGTGTTTGTGTTCCTATGCCCATATGTGTATGTATGCCTTTATGATTTCATCCTAATAGATACATTTTTGTAAGTATTTTGGCTTAATCTTTGTACTTTACAATGCATACTTTGTACACATGTTTTGACTACAAAGCGGCATCACAACATTTGGAGCAAATTTCAAAGGATATTCAAGTTTCACTTCATGCTTTGGTTTGAAATGACAAAATTAGGAAAGTTCACACTAAAATTTAAAGTAAATGTCTCATCCCTTTTGGGCTGAGTTTGTTTGAACTCATAACCCCTCAATCAACTTCTGAAATGAAAAATGGTGGAAGAAAAATAGCCTGCTATGCCAAGTGTCTCGGATGCTAATTCAAATCTTGTAGTCCTATAACTGCTCATTATATGCAGGTGCCAGATTCAATCTCAGTCCTGAATAATTACAAGTTAGAGGAATTGGAAAGTACCCCTGATTATGAAAGTGTACAATATTATGTGAAAAGGATTAGTAGTTGATCACCATAAAAGGATGGTACGGTACTTTTGTTTCCAAATTAGTTTATGTATATATGAAGTCTGGGAGAATAGAGGTTCAGTACTTTTCAGCTACTGAATTGTCAGGAAGGTACTGAATATTGTTGATAGGTTGTCAACGATCAAAGGAAGTGCAATTTCTAATGTAAGCAAATCTAATTCTATTCCTAAAGAACAGGAGCAGGCAACCCTGTGTTTTCCAGATGTTTTATTTTATGTAACGTGCCATAATCCCTTGCCACCTGCCAATTTGAATAGAAGAGCAGTGTATAACTTGAATAAATAAGTAAATAAGTAATGTCTGAACATTTGCAAACAATAGTTGCCTACCTCATTACACATGAAAAATAATGAAGTTCTTGTGTCTGTATTAAAATAGTTATTGGACCAAATGCCAACAAATAATTTGATTATTCAGAAAGTTCTTGACTGCACTGAAATGGACCTACTTACACAAAAACTTAGGGATAAGGAAGACTCAAGACATAGTACAGCTTGGGAAAAATGGTACAAGTGGGTTAAGGATAAAAAAAACAAGGGAATTAAAAGATAAGAATTTGAAAAATGAAGTGGTTAGATTAAGAGCATTTACCAAAAACAGGAACTGAATATTAGTAAAATTGTTTTCAATAAAAGATCACACCATCTTAGTTGATTAGAAACATATATGTTTTATTTTTATGTTTATTTTTTATATAATTGTACATTGATTTTGTTTGTAACAAAAGGTTGTATTCTATGTATTGTATATATTTTCTTTTTAATCTTTAATAAAGTTTATTTTTAATTATAAAAATAAATAAATAAATAAAATAGTCATAGGTACCATAGTTCTGGTACAGTAAAGGTTTTGATTATGTACAGATGAAAAAGTAAAAGAAAGAAAATATTACATATGCATCAGTGATGGGATTCAAATTATTTTACTACCGGTTCTGTGGGCATGGCTTGGTGGGCGTGACAGTGTTTATTGTTAAATCTCCAGTCAGATGTGATATCTGCTGGTTCTCCAAACTACTCAAAATTTCCACTACCGGTTCTCCAGAACTGGTCAGAACCTGCTGAATACCACCTCTGATATGCATCTCTGAAAAAACATTCAGACTACTCTGTTTGTGTAATATGTTGCAATACTTTTGTTTCCCTCAACAGTTGGCACAGAGTTAAATAAAGCATGCTATATAGTGTTTTCATGTTACCAAGAAAAGTCATCTTCATTGTTTCTTATCTTCTGAAGTCCAGTGGACACATTTTTTAAAGTCATTCAAGTTTTGGTATATTTTAAATGTGATTAATAGTTTTATTCTGGTTTTACTTTGTCTTACTGCTCTGTCTGATTAGTTTTATTGATGACTGCTCTTAAGTAAACAATTTTGTGAGGCGTCAGCATTCTTCAGCTGAGTTACATAAATGGAAATTATCCCTGATATTTTTTTCAAAAACCATAAATTGTCGTTATGCTATATGATCTCTGTTGAGTTTGAAAGCATGAATCAACAAAGAAGCCCTACTATTGTTGGCAGATTTGCAGTTGAGACCCACACGTCATAGCATTTATCTTCATGGAATTAGTTTAAATAATGGAAAGATTGAGAGCCAGATAGAGAGCCCATTTGGTCTATCATTAAGGAACACGACTAGAAACTAGGAGGCTGTGAGTTCTAGCCCTACTTTAAGCATGAAAGCTGGTTGGGTGACTTTGGACTAGTCATTCTCTCTCAGCCCACAATGCCAGGCTCAGGTAACAAGCTGGGTCAGTCAATCCCAGTTGCAACCAAATGGACCAATACTTCGTTGATCTGAAAAAAGTGGACTCTGCAGGAAAATTAAGTCCCAGATAACCTATTCTGTCCTATTATCTTCAGACACAATTCATTACAGATTGAGAAAGAACTATAAACTCTGGATGAAGGGGTTAAAGAAGGGTCATTTCACTTACCTGACCTTAAATTATCAGTAAAACTTTAATAGCTAACAGGATCCAAGAGGGCTTTTATTGAGATAAAGATGTGCTCAAAGAAACAAACCTTCTGAATTGTCAATGGCAAGTTCAGGGTCATGTTAAACATGAGACAAACGGTCAGTGTTTTGAATCTAAGAGTTACACATTTTATGGGCCTACATTATTTTGTGAACTAATAAATCAGGATGTATAAACCACAACATTTGGACCCAGTACAGTCCGTAACTCCATTTCTATAGCCTTCAATGCAATCTCAGATTATTCTACTAGATTTTCGTGTTCAACACATCTATTTTTGGCAATGCAGTGGCATAACAGTTTTTCCCAAAAAATTTTTAGTGAAATAATATCCCAAAGTTAAACAAAAGCTATTTTGCACCCTATCACTCTTGAGTTCTACAAAAACCAAATAAGGCAAAAACAAATCACCGGGCCAAATATTTTAAACCTTGCCAACCCTGCATTCTTCCACATCTCTTGAGGTTCTCACTGGTCCCACTACATATTTTTAAACAAAGCAATATCCATGACAAAAAAGGCAAAAAAAAAAAAAAAGGATTCCTACACTTGCACTAAAAAAAACCCCATGAGATTGGTCTTTCTGCCTACAAAAGGCATAAATGACTGTGAGCAAGTACAGATAACACACAATACAAAGTTGTGACAAAGGATCTTCTAGCTATGCTTGCTACCTGCTACTTGAACAGGATTCATGAGTCCAGAATGGCTTCATGGGGCAGTTCAATCCAGTTCAGTACCAGATATGGTACAGTCCTAGAATCAGTGGGCTCCAAAATCCAATGTCATTTAGTTTTGTGTCTAACCCCCACCCCACCCCCCGAGGTCAGAATTTTCCCAACTTGGCTGGCCTTTCACAAAGCATTAAAGTTTTACCATCTAGCCAGGGCTGCTGACTGTATTGGTGATCCTGTTTCATAGTTGATTTGAATGTGAGATGTTGAATGTTCTTTCTCAGCTATGATATGACACAAGCAAAGTACCATTGCACTAGTTTGTTTCGTCTGCCTGCCTCTCTCCCACCCCAAGAGGCTAAGAAACTAAAACATTTTCTTGACTATATGGCTGGATGGTCATCCATGACTCACATGCTATTTTCAACTTGAAGGGATCGCATCCTGGACAAACTTAGCAGGATCAAAAAGCCAAAATAGCCTCATCCTAAGTGAATCCCTGAATAAGTGAATACATAAAAATCAGATTGTAACAATTAAAGACAGCTGTGGATGCTTTCATGGATAGAAGGAATACAGGGGGAAAATTTGTTTGCTTCACTTCTCAAAATGTTTATCACCCTAGGATGTGTGTGTGTGTGTGTGTGTGTGTGTGTGTGTGTGTGTGTGTGACAGAGAGAGAGAGAGAGAGAGAGAGAGAGAGAGAGAGAGATAAACCAACTGTAAGTTTTTAAAAAGGGCCTGAATTTTACAGATTCATACATTCCTAGTTTTCAAATGCAAAATTATGTTTTTTGGAAATTTAGGAACCTGTATTTCCCTTATTTTAAGCCAGCAGTCCATTTTTTTCACAAAGATTCCCAATTCATTTGCCTTTTCCTGAATATATGTACTCTGCTTTAATAAAAAGAATTAATTTTATAATTCTGAGCATCTTTTAAGCTATTGCCTGAGATGCATATTAATTCTTTACTCTGGGGATCAATTAGTTCGGTTGATTCTAAAGAATACAACGCACACCAGAATATGTGCAAGTAACATTCTTCAGTGCCTCTCCTCTTATACTTTGAGGTTGATGTGAAATACAGTATATTGTTATTACTATTTTTTTTTAAAGTAACATGTGGTGCATTCATGTTCTGGCCTTTATATGACTCCCCTCCCCCGCCTTTTAAACATTTACTTGCCAGTATCACTGAGCAAACTGTTCAGACAAGGTTTCACAGCATTTTTTGCTTCAATTTTAAAAGCCAATGAATATCATACCATCATAAGCCAATTTTCCACTTTGCTAAATAGACTGATTAAAGTTGCACTGCTCCGTTCCATACTAAACCTCTATTAAAAGTTTATTGCTTCCCGTGCTCCTGCAACATTAATTAGTTTATGTTTTGAAAGCCTTTAAAAATGTAAAGTGTAAATGCTTGATATAATTAGCCTGATGAGTGGCTATCCCTTGTCAGAAAATCATACATTCTTAAAAGCTTATTAGATAAGTGTTACATGATGCTTAAATGTCAATATATTTAAAGGTGACATTCAGAAAGGGTATAAGGCTATCTTTAAATATATCAAGTACTGTATCATAATTAAAATTTCTTGCACAAACAAATGCTGTGATTCTTTGAATCTTTGTATTGCTAATATATTTATTAATCTACTGGGCCAGTATCTAATACAGAATCTTGAAAGTTCAAGATTTCCTTTCATCACACAGCTATTTCGACCTCGTAAATCCATTCTTATAATATGAAAAACTGAACCAAACAGTACAACAGTAGGAAGAAGAAATATAGTTTTTTTTTTCATTTTTATTAAATACTTAGATTTCTAAGTCATATATTTAAAAGGAGAAAAATAATAATAATTTTTTTCAAAAACTACACTTTATATTATCTCATGTAAATATATTTACTTCATCATGGCTAAAAATACGGACCTATTCAAAGAAAGAAGTAGGGGAGATACCATAGTTAAGTGGAGTACACCCACAAATAAATAATTTGAGTCCTTAATAGACTGGTTTTAGTCCCAGTTTTTTGCAGTCTATTTTTTTCCAGCCCAAGGTCATCTCCATAATCATCTTTGCTAAGAACATTTAGGAATAGCAGAATCAAGTTCTCAAAGTTATTTGGACATTGTTATGTTGTCATTTTATAGTCTTCTTAAGGTCATTCTGTTCCGCAAACCCCTCAGGGCATCATTAGTTATATTAGTATGAAGTGGACATCTGCAGGGGTGGGATTCAAATTTTTTAACAACCAGTTCTGTGGGCGTGGCTGTTAGTGGGTATGGCTTGGTGGTCATGTGTGGTAATATATTTTATTCTGTGGGTCCTTGTATAGCTTTGCATAGATCTAGGGACAAAAAAATGCCTCTGGTGGGGGGGGCATTTCCGCCTGCTATGGGTGTTTTTGTCCTGTTAGGACCTGCGAAGCTTAGAGGACCAGATATGTCGGTGAAAGGTCATAGTATATAGCTGAGCCATTCCCATGGGAATTTCCGCAGATGTATATTCTCATCCTGTTTATTCTCATCCTATATATCCTGTGGAAATAACATCCTGTTGAGGTCACTTGTTTTCTGTATATGCATTTTGTTCTCAATAAAAGCTGGTACCTGGGTCTACTCGGGGCTGGCATCTGCTCAGACGTTTTCCCTGCGTCTCATTTCAAATGTCAGTCCACCACAAGTGGTGACCCCGACGTGATAGTTTGGAAGGCTATACGTTTCGACGTGATAGCTTTGGAAGGCTATACGTTTCCCGCATCCTATACTCATCATCGCGGACGTCGACTGGGCCCTCATCTTCTTCGCTGGACGGAGACAGATTCTTTTCGTAAGTATGGGAGGAGATTTCTCGAAGGCTCAGACAGGGCACATTAGGGAAATGAGAGAAATCACTGGGAATAGGTTTAAGTTTGGAGTTCATAGTAGAGGACATGCAGTAGGAAAGAAAGAAATTGAGGACTTATTACAGTATGTTTGGAAACATATTCCGTGTTATCCAGAGGGAGGTAGTATTAAAGTAGAGTGCTGGAGAAAGATAGGGAAATTTTTGCACGAGGAGCCTCGTGCCCTTCTTCAATTTTGTTAACCTGGAGGGTGGTTATGGATGCATTAGCTACTCATGAACAACCGCTCCTAGCACCCCCGAAGAAGGTTTGCCGCCTTACCATGCGGTACGTATATTGCCACCGACAGCACCTCCAGATAAATCCAGAGGACTGTCAGGCGCTGAAAATACTTTGTCAGAAGAGAAGAGTTTGCCTTTAAGAGTTCAAGTAGATGCAGTTACTGCAGCTATTCAGGAAGCAACAAATAGAGGGGAATTATCAGGAGATGATTTGGTAGAATTTGGAGTAGAGATTCAACTTAATCCAGTAGAAATTGGTGTAGATGCTGCTTTAAATCAACAGCGAGATGGAATGCCAGAAGAGGGATTCGTTCTTCTCCCAGTTAATTTCCAAGCCGTGGGGCTCTCCTGACGGCGAAGGTGGTGAGAAGACCTTTACTAACATCAAACAAGAGAACAATGAACCCTATGAAAATTTCATTAGCAGGTTGAAAGTGGCTATTGAAAGGCAAATTGACAATCAATTTGCCCGGAATGAATTGCTTTTGAAGTTAGCGGTAGATCAGGCTAATGTAGATCGCAAAAAGATCCTTAATCCACTTATTGCGAGTGGAAAGCGAGAGATCTCAGATTTGATAAACGCATGTAGAAAGGTGGGGAGTCAGGCTTTTAACATGGAGACTTTAGCTCTGGCTCTCCAGGCAGGAAATGCTAAAAAGAAACTTTTTCAATTGTGGGAAGCCTGGACATTTTAAAGCGCAATGTTGGGCTCCTGGAGGGGTCAAAGTCAGCAAAAAGAGATCAATGGGACAGAGTGTGACCTAAATCAGTATATCAGATGCTCCTAAAGTTTTTACTGATGGAAAAAAAAAAAAGTTTTGGTGCTTGTGTTTGGAAAGATAAATCTGGAATTTGGCATACAAAAGTGACATCAGAGCAGAAGTCTGCCCAGCAGGCAGAACTTGCTGCTGTAGTTTTGGCTTTTCAAAAAATTTCAAAATCAGGATTTTAATCTAATAGTGAATTCTTTGTACGTATATAACTTGTTACCCTTTGTAGCAGGTTCTTATTTGTCTCCTGGAATATCACCTAATATTCTACGTTTGCTTTTGTTGTTGCAAGGATGTTTGGAGCAGCGTGTGAAAGTGTGTTTTGTTGTCGATATTCGTAGCCATAGTAATTTACCTGGAATTTTATCACAAGGCAATGCCAAAGCTGACAGTGCTGTAACTTCAGTTTTCACTGTCCAGCCATGGGACAGCCATAGTTATTTTCATCAAAATGCTAAAGCGCTGGCACATCAATTTAAGCTTACTGCTGCAGAAGCTGCTGCCATAATTCAACAATGTCCAACTTGTTCAAAGCAAGGCACGGCTATTCCTATGGGAGTCAACCCCAGGGGTTGAAACCTTCAATGATTTGGCAACTGGATGTTACTCAGTATCCATCATTTGCACCTTGGAAGTATATACATGTGACTGTGGATACTTATTCAGGATTTCTAATGGCTACTCCTCAAAGAGGTGAAGCGGTTAAACATGTCATCAATCATTGCATTAAGACATTTTCAGTTGCTGGTACACCTCAAACTTTAAAAACAGACAATGGTGCAGCTTATCGAGCACAGTCTTTGATCAGTTTTGCAAACAGTGGTCCGTGGAACATAAATTTGGGATTCCATACAATTCCACAGGACAGGCTATTGTAGAGCGTTATAATGGCACGCCAAGAACATGTTAGCTAAATTAAATAAAAAAGGAGGGAAGCTCCTGGGGCTTCCGCAATTCAAGATCAATTAAATCTAGCCTTGTATACTTTAAATTTTTTAAATTTGTCTGGTAACCCCTGCGAAAAGTGCGGCCAGCAGGCATTTTTCTTCTCCTTCTACAGATGCAGTGAGGCCTCGAGTGTTGGTGCGATTCCTTCCGGATCCGGCATGGGTTCCCGCTGAGCTGATTACGTGGGGACGTGGTTATGCAGCAGTAGAACATCTTGGTCAAATTCGTTGGGTTCCTGGTCGATGTATTCGGCCTGATCATTCACAGGCGCCTTCGCAGGTGCCAGTGAGGGAGGTTCCTGATTCTCAGGATGGCATTTCTGTGGTTCCTGATTCCGCACTGTGGTTCCTGATTCTCTTGATGCCGGCAGTCCAGGCGTGGCGCCAGTGAAGGCTGGGAAAAGATGACTGCTTATCTGAGAGATTGCCAACTTGTATGCAGCAGGTTCCTTTGGGGAATCAGACTAAATTAATCTGCAAACAGTGGCATCCTTTGACTTTTCCAGCATATTGGTCCTGGCATAAGGGTCAAGACATTCTTTACTCGGGACCTGATAAGGATATTATATCTTCAGCCTGTGCTACAACTCTGATCCTGTTTAATGTTTCTGTTTCAGACTATGGACAATATAGATGTCAATTGGAGTTACCTAAGTTACCTTACACAGACTCTCTTTCCATTCGCCTTATGCCTCCACGGACTCTAATACGGAGGCGGAGAACTGCTATTATCTCAAAACTAGAGACCTTGGTGATAATTTATGGAAAGAAAATTCCCACATCAAGGACATTCGGATGGCAGCTAAGGGTTTAAATGTAACTAATTGTTAGCTTTGTATGCATGTACCCACCTTTTGGAATAGCTATGAACTATAGAGATATTCATATTTTAAATAATTTCACTGTTGCTATGTTCAATAATACTGTTAAGAGCATTAAGATGTTAAATGAAGAAGTGTCTGAAATTCGCCAAATTACTTTACAAAATCGTTATGCTTTAGACATAATATTAGCTGCTAAAGGAGGAGTTTGTGCTTTAATTCATTCACATTGTTGTATTTTCATACATAATTATGAGCCTAACATTACAAAAACTGTTCACGATATGGAAGACCGCATAGCTGAACACGAAGCAGGAAAAGATGGCTTTGATAAGTCACCTTGGGCTTTGCTATGGGATTGGCTTCCTGACAGCTCATGGTTACGTTCATTGCTTCAATTAGTTGTGACAATTGTTATTATACTTATTATGTTATGTTGCTGTATTCAATGTATTCCTAATCTATTTCAAATGTGTACCTCAGCTTTTCAACGTATGGGACCAAGTCGTGAAAGTCGCGAAGGAACTGTGTATTATGCCACTAAAACCCCTATCTTTGAATAAATAAAAAGGAGGGAATGTGGTAATATATTTTATTCTGTGGGTCCTTGTATAGCTTTGCATAGATCTAGGGACTAAAAAATGCCTCTGGTGGGGGCATTTCACCTGCTATGGGTGTTTTTGTCCTGTTAGGACCTGCGAAGCTTAGAGGACCAGATATGTCGGTGAAAGGTCATAGTATATAGCTGAGCCATTCCCATGGGAATTTCCGCAGATGTATATTCTCATCCTGTTTATTCTCATCCTATATATCCTGTGGAAATAACATCCTGTTGAGGTCACTTGTTTTCTGTATATGCATTTTGTTCTCAATAAAAGCTGGTACCTGGGTCTACTCGGGGCTGGCATCTGCTCAGACGTTTTCCCTGCGTCTCATTTCAAATGTCAGTCCACCACAGTCATGTGATTGGCTGGGCGTGGCCGACTCAATATCACTCAAATCGAGGCATGCATCTCCTCGCCTGGCCTCTCATGACTGTGGGGATGCTGCAACAGTGTGAAAAATGTGTGAAAAATGGTCATGTCACTTTTCTCAGTGCCATTGTAACTTTGAAAGGTCACTCCACACAAGCAAAGTACCAGCAAAAAAACTCCAGAGAAGTTCCTGAGACAGGAAGGGGAAAAAAACTCCAGAGAAGTTCCTGAGACAGGAAGTCTAGTCCTGCCAAGAATGTAATAAGGGTTAATGGAGATACAGTTTCTGTAAGCAACACCAGAATGTTTCCTTCCTGCCTTCCTTACAGGATTAGACCAGTAATTTCTTCTAACAACCGGTTCTCCGAACTGCTTAGAATGTTAACAACTGGTTTTAGCGAATAGGTGCGAACTGATAGAATCCCACCCCTGGATATCTGGCAAAAAGACCTTTACTTCTTAAGGCAGTCCCTGGCATTACAGGTAGTCCTTGACTTAAACCATTCATTTAGTGACCATTCAAAGAAGGGGTGGGATGCAAATATTTTTACTACCGGTTCTGGGGGTGTGACTAGGTGGGCATGGCTAGGTGGGTGTGGCCATGTGACTAGGCATGGCTTCTTTTTTTGCATCACCCTCCTTGTGCTCCATTTTTTTTTTTTTTTGCCTCCTGGGCCTCAGGGAAGCCTCCTAGGAGCAAAAACAGCCTCCCAGGAGGCTTCCCTGAGGTCCAGGAGACAAAAAATGGAGTGTGGTGGTGGTGGCGGGCGCATGCCCTTTTTGTTTCCTGGGCCTCAGGCAAGCTTCCTAGGTGAAGCAGTAAGACAGCAAAGGGGATCCCAGCACAGTTGATCATCAGAGGAAAAAAAAAATACTGGTTCGGCCGAAGCAGTAGTGCTTTTTACTACCAGTTCAATTGAACGGTAACATTTTGTTACTACTGATTCACCCAAACCAGGCTAAACAGGTAGAATATCACCACTGATTCAAAGTTACAGTGTCACTGAGAAAAGTGCACTATGACTGCATTTTCACACTTACAACTGTTGCATCATCTGTATGGTCACGTGATCCAAATTCAGGCACTTGGCAAATATCCAGGGTCTTGTAAACTTTCCCAACTGGCTTTCGACAATCAAAGTCAATGAGAGAAGCTAGTCACTAAGTTCGGCATAAACTAAAACTTCAGAGCAAACCTAAGTAATACGGTCTGAAACTTTTCAAGGCATTTGAATGACATAAAAATATTTCTGAGAGCACTAACTATATCTCAGGCAGCGGTAAGATGACCCAAGTTTTTTAAAAAAGACATTTTTTGATTCATTAGACAATAACTTCAATAAATTAGACAACTTCAATAAATCGAACAAAGGCAATATTTAATACTTAAATATTTAGTAATATTTAAGTAATATACATTAGTATTTAAGAAACATGAAAACATTAAAAGAGTAAACTCACCAAATTGACTTTTTAATGATTTTGCAAACATGGAATAAAAGGATGAATATGACTTGATACAAATAGTTTTTTATAAGATGCAAAGCAACTAAAATTTAATTCCAAATTTATTTATTTATTTTTAACAAATTTTATTCAGTTTTTCACATTAAAAACAAAAATCTCTTTTTAGTGGACAAGATATTTCCAGGTCATCACCTTTACATACAAATATGACAGCAATTATACATTCATATATGCATACTTAATTCTATTATTATCTTTTCCATTCCAAATTTTTAGTAAGGAGAGAAATAAACAGATTAATTCTAGCCTCTTTCATTAATCTCAATCGAAACATCTTTTTGTTTCATTTCAATTATTTCAAATATAATCCTTTAATATTTATTTTAAAAATAAAGATAAACAATATGTGTTTGCCTAATAATAATAATAATAATAATAATAATAATAATAATAATAATAAAGTTACCAATGTCTCTCCTTGTTTTTAATAATTTATATTAATTTATTAATTTAGTTGGTTCTTTCGTCGGTCATATTCCCTTTCCATCACTAAAAAAAAAAAAAAACAAGTATGGGTTTCCCCCCTTTTACTGTTTTGAGTGTGACACCCTAATGATTAAAATATACCTTTATTCCCTCATCTTGATTCCCAATAAACCATTATTTTTGAGAAGTTACAATAATAATCATTACATCTTTTCATTTGGATTCCGCAGCATATTTTTCCCCCTTGATTTTTAGTAAGAGTTATTAGTAAGAGTTATCAGTATCTATATTACCCTATTTTCTAAATATTTTTAATTGCAGAAATATTCTTATTACCCCTTGTCACCCTGCAGAATCCCCTTTTTAATTCATCAACCATTATCTCTGAAAAAACAATTTCTTTTCAACATTTTACTATTTCCGTATTTCTTTATTTCATGCACCTGTTTCTTACTGCTTCTCCTCCCCCTCTTTTCCCCATATCTTTTCTCATTCCAGTTTATATCCCTCTCTTTCTTAATATCTTCCTTTCCCCTTTTCTGCTGGGTCTTTCTGCCTTTCCTGACTTCATAGGTATTCCCCGTTTTGATTGCCTTCTTAAATTTAAACTTTTTAGCCTTCCTTCTTTCCCCACTTCTTTGTAGTGTTCTTTGTGTTAATTGTCTATTTAAAATGTCTTCTCCTTGAATCGACTCCTCCTCCTCTGAAGCTCTTTCTTCTTGTTCTTCAATCACCATTTCCATTTTTTCTAACACAGAGCAAAGTGATTCGCCTCTTTCCTGTAGTAATTTTCCTCTCTTTCCTCTCATATTTTTAAGTTCCATATTTAATTCCTGAAGAGATATCATCATTACACACTCTTATATTTTATGATCGTTAAAGTCCACAAAAGAAACACTTTTACTTTCCTTCTTTCTTCTTTCAATTTTCTAAAGTTCTCAATTATTCCAGCCCAGGGTCTTTACCAAAACCATCAATCAATCCCACAGTCAGTCTTTCCTTGCTTTTTTCTTTATTCTGGTTCTGCTTTCACTTTCTAAGATTCTTACTTTGTTTCAATAATTTCTTTAATGTTATATCCACACAAGTTCATTCAGAAGCAGGATGCTTTCCCTTTTGTTTGAGCTCAAGTTTTTGTCAAAAGGTGGCACTCTCCATTATACAAAGTCTTCACCTTTTCCTCCTATTTTTTTATCTAGGGTTTTCCAAACCTCAATATTCCAATTTGTAAACTTTATTATTATTATTATTTGACAATCTTAAGTCCAGCTTTATTTTATGCCTGTTTATTCCCAAACTATTTTAGTCCAATTTAGTTAAATCTTTAGTACCAGCTTCTTCCTTTCCCAGTTCGAAGCCCCGCTTAGCTGTCAAAAATATTTTCTTTTTGTTTTCCCGTCCCTTTGTAATTTCGCTGCTCACTTTTCTTTTCTTAAAAATTCCATGTTACCTTAATCCCGGGGTACTTGTGTTTAGTTGTATTGTCCAGTTGTCCTGGTTCAGATGTTATCCACCTCTTTCTTCCCTCCTGCACAAATCATAATCCAGCTGAGTCCTCCTCCTCGGAGTGGCCATTTTAAACCACCACTGAAGTCGTCTTCGGGGGGAAAAAGACCAAGCCCAGGAGGGGAGATGCGGCTCCCCTCAACCTGGCTTGCAGCTTCCCCTTACTCCGCCACCCCTCCAAGGCAGCTTCAGCCCCTAATCGTAATGATCGGGGCTCTCCAACGAAAGAGCATGGACCATAGCCACAGAGAGTCGCGATCTACAGTCCGTCAATGAGGAGGCTCCGCCTTCTTCCTATTTAATTGCAAATTTATAATAGCAATAGCACTTAGACTTATATACCACTTTGTAGTGTTTTACGGCCTTCTCTAAGCAGTGTGCCTCCAACAATCTGGGTCCTCATTTTATCCATCTCGGAAGGAGGGAAGGCTGAGTCAGCCTTGAGCCTGATGAGATTCAAACTGCCAAACTGCAGGCAACCAGCAGGCAGCAGAATAGCCTGCAGTACTGCACTCTAACCATTGTGCCACCATAGCTCATAATAGATAAACAATTGATATTCTAATGCTTTATCTTAGTTATTTTAGTTATAGTAGTATCTATTCAAAAGACTAAACCAATAATTAGCTCACTTTTTAGTCTGCTGTTGAGAAAATACTACTTATATCATAGTTAAATTTTCTTCCAACTAAACTCACCACTTTGGCTGGATCTCCATATTTTGTAAACGTGCAAACGTTGTGTATTTTTCAGTTTGAATATGTTGAACTTTGGTCCATGTTGGAGATGCATAGCTGATGCAGGGACAAAAACAGTCCTGATACAATTTTTATGATTGCAAAGCTTTACATGCACACCACAAATGAAAAAATAAATTACTATAATGTACCACTTGAGGGCTGTACACAGATATACACATGTATCCTGAGCTTAGGAAACTAAGAAAAAATGTTTTGGAATTCTTTCTCCTGATATAACAACTCTGTAGTTTCTTCCCCAAACCCCAAAAACTTTAACCTTAGACTGTCTATTATTGACTTCATCCCTTTCCTAAGAGGTCTCTAGGGGGCGTGCATAAGCATACCAACGTGCCTACCGCCCCTGTCCTATTGTTTCTTTTATTTATTCATAACTATGTATACACTTATACTTATTATCTTGTAAACAATTGACAAATCAAATAAATAAATAAATAAATATAGTCTGTGGAGCTGCTCAAGTTCCCCTACTCAACTGGATTGTGAGGCATTTAAGTTTGAATAGTATAGTTGTGGTATTCAAAACTTTCCTCATTTAATAAAAAGAGGGAAATACAAACAATATACATTATAAAATGAGATTCACTTCCCTCATTCATTTCAATTCCTAATGGGCTGAAGCTGCCATGTCCTTTTGAGACTGACTTTCAAAGTTTCATCAATAGTCAAGACTGTTTGCTACTTTGACATTAGACCATTTCTACAAATAGAAGACATAAATTGAACTTTACATGCCAAAGTTGAAGATTAATCATTTGATTAGTTGAATTACCCAACTCTCATCTTACACATCACATTAAAATGTTGTATACAGTATATGATTTTTGATGTAGGAGATTTCAGTACAAGGACCGTTGCATAACACAGCACAGTCATGTAAGATTTTGAATGCAGAATTAATACATAAACAAATATAAGACAAACACTAATCAGTCACAATATTTGTACCTTCCTTTTAGATAACATACTTCTAGAATTTGCTGTACTTTCTAATTCACTTCTATCTGTATTTTTAGTTTTTAACATACATTATATTAAAGAATATAATTATTCTTATATTATATTAAAGAAAGTTAAAAAAAAACTTTCATGTTTAGCCCTATTATTTAAAATGCCACTTTTTTCAAGCATTAAGGCAGTACAATTCTATTCCAGAATTACAGTCTAAAAATTTAACATTTCTGGGAAAATCTTAGAACCAAGCAATAGATCTACAAACACCTAAAATCAAGCACAACTATCAGTAGAAGCCAAAATGGGTTTGTCAAAAGCATATCAAGACAAACAAATGTCATTGCATTCTTTGACTAAATTAATGGACCAGGGAAATGCTGTGGACATAATATATTAGGACTTTCATAAGGCACTTGACAAAGTACCTCACAACCTACTTCTTGTAAGAAAGAACAATGTGGGGTACATAGCATCAACACCAAAACAAAAGTAATTGTGTTTTTTTCAAAGCAGTCAGTTCAACCATCTCTGCTAACTTTTTCAGCCGTTCATCCATTGTGGGAATCAACGTGATTTCCATTTTTTTGCATAAAATAATCTTGCTGTCATCAACATCTAAGTTCCAATTTTTCCCCCATTAAACTCCAAAGAAAAGTTTCTGGTTTTATCTTTATATTTGAGAATCTTATTTTTTTTTTTAGTTTTAAAAAGTTTTATTACATATAAAAATCCATTTCTAAATAATAAACAGTGCATTGTCTGCGTACAAATAATTTGAGAGATAATAATCATAATATTTACAATAGTATTCATCACATTGGTATTGGTCTCATAATAACAATGCTACTATACTTCAAAGTGACTTTGATTATGTGTCTGAATGGTCAAACATCTTGCAACTCCAAATCTCGACCACAAATGCTCTGTCCTACACATTGGTAAAAAAAATCAGTACACCAAATACAAACTAGGCGGATATGACCGTGTTGATGATCCTCACTCTGTCAAAGACCTTGGAGTTCTCATATCAAATGACCTAAGCACCAGAGCTCACTGTAACAGCATTGCCAAAAAGGCATTAAGAATACAAAACTTTTGCCAGACCAATACTCGAATACAGCTCATCAGTCTGGAATCCACACTGCACATCAGACATTAATACAATCGAGTGAGTCCAGAAGTATTTCACAAGAAGAGTACTGCACTCCTCTGCTCACAGCAGAATACCCTATATCACCAGGCTTGAGATTTTGGGCTTGGACAACTTTGAATTACGCCGCCTACGGTTAGACTTAAGCGTCGCACACAAAATTATTTGCTACAATGTCCTACCAGTCAATGACTACTTCAGCTTCAACCACAACAATACAAGAGCACACAACAGATACAAACTCAATGTAAACCGCTTCAAACTTGATTGCAGAAAGTTCAACTTCAGCAACAGAGTGGTCAATGCCTGGAATGCACTATCTGACTCTGTTGTTACATCCTCTAACCCCCACTCTTTAAACCTCAAATTATCCACTATTAACCTCACCCCATTCCTAAGAGGTCTATAAGGGGCGTGCATAACCATTGTGCCTACCGTCCCTGTTCTATTGTCCTCATTTATTTGTACCTATTTCCTGTATTCTTACTCATGTTTATATTTTTATCTATTATCTTGTAATGATTGACAAATCAAATAAATAAAATAAAAATAATAATAGTATTTGCTTATCCATTTAAATAAACCTTCCTTATAAAATTAATCCTCCTATATTTTGATATTTCTAACTTCTGTTTTTAATTGGGTAGACATTGATAAAATGAGTCCCATGTTAAAAAAATATTCTGTTTCTTCCCTTTCCTTGGTTTTAAGGGTTAATCTATCCATTTTTGCACATTCTAATATTGTTTTTATTATGTTTTTCTCTATAGGGATCTCTTCACTTTTCCATTGTTGTGTGTACACGTAAAATCAAGTATGTATTCCCTTTATTATATTTTTCCGGTAGGATGCCCAACAAGAATATTTCTTGCTTTAAGTCTAAATGTTACTTTATCATTTTTATCAACCATTTATGTATTTTTGTCCACTTTTTTTTGCCTCTTGGTATGTCCACCACATATGATAATACGAACCTGATGTCGGATTACATTTCCAACATTAACAAATCCTAAACATCTTTGCCAACCTTGTGGGTGAAAAATGCCATCTATAAAACATTTTATAAAGATTTTCTTTATATGCAGTTGACATTAATTTATAATTCCTGTCCCACAATTTCTGCCATTTATCTAACTCTATCGTATAACCAAAAATTTTGTCTCTTTTGCTTGCTCTCCTTCCATTTTAATGCTCAATAGCTAACTACATATATTTTTAAATAGTTTTTCATTTGTCCCTGTTAGTATCTGATCTAGCTCTGTTGGTTCTTTGTATATTTGAGAAGCTTCTCTATTAGGATGTGAATCCTCCTCCAATATTTCTTTGCTTCATCACATATTTATCATAAGTGATCAAAGGTCCATTCTTTACTTTTGCATTTCCAACATTCATTTGAAATAACTTTATACATTTTTGACAACTTGCCTGGTGTTAAATATCAACAATACATCATCTTATAGAAGTTTTCTTTTAAAATATAATTTAGTGTAAATTTTAAACCTTTTGTCCACATATTCTCTCATTGTTCAAACATTATATTATATCCAAAGTTCTTTGCCCACTGAATCATGTAGTGCTTTACATATTCATTTTCCAAATTCAAATTCAATAACTATGTATAAACCTTAGCAATAATATGTTGATCACTACTACAGGTAGCCCTCAATTTTACAATGTCCAATGATGGACAATCTTTTGTTGCCTTAACTGCCCTCTGAACAGGAAAATGGAATAGTAAGAATAAGAATTTTGTTCAAGAACAAAGATAGCCTTTACATTGTTTAGTATAGAGTCCAGAGCATCAGATATTTTGACTTCTATGAAAAGTGGGCTATAGAGTTACTTGGCTTTACAGAAACAGAGGGCCATGAAATCTCATGGGAAAGCAGACACTTCTCTGTACTGCATTCCACAAATAATGTTTTTCGTCCCCCCCATAGAATCTATGTGAGTCTATGCTTTAAGAACCATTAGTGAAGAGATTAGTTTGGATCAGTGGCTGACTTGGATGCAGGCCTATGTAAGAAGAACATTAGATTCATGCTGGATTAGACCAAAGTGTTTTCCATCCTATTTCCTCTGAAGACTGCTGGAAGAGAATTTTGGAACCTGTAATCTTAACACATCTGGGGACACTAGTTTTTGGCAAGATCTAGGAGATAAAGATCTGGTAAATGGGGAGCATACATTGAGGGGTCTCTATAATGAGTAAGTGCAAAATCCTGGAGAGTGAGGTTTTATTAATTCAATGGCCGGGCAACTTCCCAACCACACTGCAGACTAGAGGGGAAAAAGCTAATTTCTTACAGTATAATAATGATCACTAGGTTGCTTCTATAGCTTTCTGAGAGTGTCAGCTGAAGCAGATAGCCCTGGAAACCTTCAGGCATAATTAACTTCTGTAGCCTGTTTATGCAGTTCACCTATAATCCACCATTATATTCTACAGAAGAGGGCAATGGCTCCTTCAATTCAAGATTGCAACATTTCATGGATTAGTCAATGATTAAAGCCAGACACAAAGATGGAATTATGTCCATGTGGTGTACATTATCTGTATACATTGCTTGTAATGGTGAACACTCTACTCATGACATATTTTAAAAGTCAGTTTGCTGAGAATATTCCCTGTTGATATATCTGTCAGGAAAAGTGATGAACAGATAAAATTGCACAGACTGGCCCCAGGAAATATTATATTAGAAGTATCTGTCACAATAGGAAAACACATCTATCAACTTTTTTCTTCTTTACTTCTGAAATAGAAATTTAGGTGGCTATAGATAGAAGGTGAAATGCCAGTGCAGTTTTTATGTTGACAAACCTATTTTCTTCAGCAGAACCAGATTGAGTGAAAGATAATTCTCCCTCCTTTTGTAAATTCTTTCCCCTTCAAAACATTTTCTGGATATGGGCAGACCTTCAGAATCAGATTTTGAAAGTGAGCGGAAATGGGACGAAAAAGTCAATTTGCATGTCTAGAAGCCTGCTCATATGAGATTCAGTTCCACCTTAATCGCTTGGGGAGTGGCCTGAGTTCTTTTGCTTTATAGACTGCAAGAATTGCACAACATGGTAACATGAAGATGTAGTTTTGCTATGGTATATTATTGGTTTATTTACGTACCATAATTTCAACTTTAATCCAAATTAGATTACATGTCATAAATTTCAAATTATCCATAAAACCTTATGATGGAAACAAGATACTAAGCAAGGGAATATTATGGAACTTTCACATATGAACATGGGAGTCCAGTTGCCTAAAAGAAAGCACTTTTGGGACAACCATGACCTGGATGGCAGAGAATCTCCATAGACTAAAAGTGCAATTCTTCACTTAGCATTGGTAACTCAATACAAATATCAAATATACAAATATGTAATTTATATTTTAATTGGATTGAATTAGCAGTGCAGAACAGAGATTGGTAACCAAGAACATCCCAGATATTGCTGAATTCCAACATTTTACCACTTTATCTAGAGACAATATGATCTTTTAGGAATGCTAGGAGAGACACAGTACCATTAGATAAAGTGAGTAATTGCCTCAGCAGCTACAGGGGTTAACAATGGCAGAAAATTTCTTAGTCACTCCTCATTATCTTCTTAGATGTAATCATTGATTTTCAAACTAATAAATATTCAGGAGACTGTTAAACAGCTGGCTGTGATCTCCTCCATTATTAGCAAATTGCTAGGTCACAGACAAGTGTTAGAAAGAAAATCAGAAAGTATACAATGAGTTCAGTTGCTGGAATTCCTGTAACCCCATCTCTTTCATCCTGGTAAATCTTCCTAATGAGAACTCTGAGTATGATCTTGGAAAAGAATAACTTTTGGCAGCGACCTTCCTTCTTCTAGAGACAAAACTTTTCTTAGCCTGAATTATTTGCCTTTGACCATAAGATTTCTGTCTGTTAAGCAAACAGAGGAGGACAGCAAGGAAGAAAGAAGCATCTTCATTTTGGATTGTCAGTAAAATAGCTCAGGTGGTATATTTGCAAATTAAACACGGCATGTTAAAGTGGCCATTTTGTCAGGGCATCGTAATGCTATGTGTAAATGACCTTGGAAGATAGGAGGAAGAACTGCAAACTACAGACAATGGTTAGAAGAGTAGCAACTGAGTCCTCAGAAGGACTAGGGGCATGGAAAACTGTGTCATTCATCAACAGTGAGGAGGGCAGAAATGTACTTTCAGACTTCCAAGATTTTATTAATGTAACTTTACAATAAAGTTAGAACTAGTACTTCTGGGTGTGTTTCTTGACTGTTACTTTGCAAGGCTGACAGCATCAAGCTGAAATGCTCAGAGATGCACAACTTGCTTTGAACAATCTGTATTGCCTGTTAGAAGCCTTTAATTAATTTTTATTATGGCTAGAAACTTTAAAAGCCTACTGGATATCCAAAAAGACTGAATTCCCAGGAGAGTTTGGAATTCTGATATAAGATCTCAGAACACGTTGCCAACCTGTGAGCTTTCAGCAATTAGTTTTCCCAAGGCTCTAATGGATGCCACATTTCTACATTTGATGTGTGTAAATATTTGAGGTGTACAAGTATGTACAGGTGTTTGATGTGCCTAGATTTTAACCTAACCTGATTTTATGACCTTTTTTGTGCTGGTCATTAAGCAAATTACCATGGTCATTAAGTGAATCTGTGATCATTAAGTAAACCCATTGCTTGCTATAGGCAATTTTTACTGATGACAAGAATGCTGGTTTTCAGCAAAAACATAAATCATGTTCACATGGCCATGGATGCCACAAATGGCTGTAAATGCAGCCCAGTTGCTGAATGCCCAGCCCTGTGGGGTTGATCTGCCCATCAGAACTGCGGAACTGGTTCATAAGTACTCTTGGGGGGGGTTCTATCATAACTGATCATAAGTCAAGGACTATCTTTATTAGTCCGTTGGTGATAAATCCATTTCACTTACCATCTATTAGCTTGGGAATGTACTTCCCTTGGCAATGGGAAATTGGGGCTTTTAAAGCAGGGTTGAGAATAAAAAATATTTCGCTTAGTCAGAGTCTTTGCATTATTGAATTATCTGCATCTTCTGCAGACTACCCTGAAATTTGTAGTACAGGTGGTCCTCAACTTACAACAGTTCATTTCGTGACTGTTCAGTTATAACACCATTGAAAAAGTGGCTTTTCACATGACCGTTGTAGCGTCTCCATGGTCACATGATCAAAATTCAGAGGCTTGGCAACTGGTTCATATCTATGATGGTTGCAATTTCCTGGGGTCATGTGATCACCTTTTGGGACCTTCTGACAAGCAAAGTCAATGGGGAAGCTAGATTCACTTAACGACTGTGTTTCTAACTTAATAACTGCAGCGATTCACTTGACAAGTGTGGCAACTAAGGTCGTAAGATGGGGCAAAATTCATTTAACCAAAGTTTCACTTAGCAACAGAAATTTTGGTCTAAATTGTGGTCATAACTCAAGGACTACCTGTTGTCTACTAATGCTTAAGTCACTTACAAATTAATAAATATTTGGGGAGGTTTTGCATCCTGAATGCTATGACAGATTTTTTCCCCTTCCATTCTTGGAGACAGTTCCTGCAATTTTCTTACCAAGATTTCTTTTCAGAAGCATTTTGCCATTGCCTCTTTCCTAGGGTTGAAAGAAAGTGGTTGGCCCAAGGTGGGACTAGAATTCAAATTCTGCAGGTTTCTAGTCTTGAGCCTTAAACTACCATGGACTCTCATTATAGATGATAGATGATAAATGATATAGATAGATAGATAGATAGATAGATAGATAGACAGATAGATTATTAAAGAATAAAATATATGAAGAAATCTGCATACTGACAATAACCGAGTCAATTGGCTGAGTTGGGCATCTATAGAAATTGAATAAATAAATAAACATAGAATCATGCATGATCAGTATCTTTTAGATTTCTTTTTAGATGGCCCTTTAAAAATTAATTTTGTGTTCATTTTTGTATTTTTGTTGATTTCTTTTAAAGCACTATATGTGATTTAATTGTTGATTGAAGATTACTTTTATTGTTCCCTTGTAAATTGCTCTGGCCTTCATTGGAAGGAATAATAATAATGATGCAAAATATATAGATAGACTATTCATATAAAAATCAAAACATTCTGAAGAGCCAACTAAATTATGGAACATACTTATATACCATGTACATTTCTTTTTACTATGTGCCATCCCCTCTCCAAAAAAACCCCCTATTTTTTGATGGACACAAAGCTAAAGAAACATGATTGCAATACTTGAATTTAGAATTGGAACAAAATCATATTTCTAAACTCAGGGTCAGCCTCCCTAGGAGCATTTCACAGACTATCTGGGAAGAAAAAGAGATAAAAGAGATGATTTTATAAACTCATCATTTTTGTAATTATTATACATTATATGCAGATGAATAATGCTTGCTGTTGTTTCATTCAATTGGTCTTTTCCTGCCATAGATTCTGCATGGTTCTCATGCATTTGGAAAGAGGTCTCTCATACACACATTTCTCACCTCCATCATCATCACTGTGAGATGTGCTAAAACTATTCTTCCCATTTTACTGAGGTCCTGACCTGCACATATAGAATTTAATTGACTGTTAAAGCAATTTCCCTAATAGATGGAAAAAATGATACTAAAGGAATGGAATAGAGCTAAATTCTTCAATAGGAACCTTAATCTGTTTTGTGCTTCTCATGGGTAACTTAAAAATTCATCTACATATTACAATATTCCTATTGTGTTTATGATAAAGGCATATGGAACAGTGGTGGGACTCAAATATTTTTGCCACCAGTCCGGGGTGTGTGGCTTGGTGGGCGCGCTTTGTGCATGTGCACACACTTTGCATGTGCGCATGCCAAACACGCATTTTGTACAGGTGCAGAGGCATTCTAACTCACCTCCTGCAAGCCTGCATGATCCCAGTTGCTTCAGCAGCCGCTGCGCACGGCACTATTCTGTGCCACGCAAAGCAGCTGCGCTTCAAATTCAGCAGATAAAGGTGAGTATGGGAGCCCGGGCAGACGGGCGGGCCCAACAGCAGAGCGGTGGAGAGAACTGGTTTGGTCTCCGCTGCACATCGCTGTTATCAGCTCGCCAGTATCGGTAGAATACCACCACTGATATGGAATGCTAATAGTATTGTTAGAGAAATGTAGGTTAGGGATATTGATGTAGGAAGTCTTTTACCCAGATCACAGAATCCTAGGGTTGAAAGAGACATTGAAGGCAGGGGTGGGATTCAAATTTCTTTTTTTTTAGAACAAATTTTATTAATTTTCAAAAACAATACACAAACCAACAAAACATAAAACGTAAGAACATAGAACATCTTTTAAGAAAGCAAATAAAACATCTTATTTAAGTACAGTATGGTTACAAATTATCCCATTTCCATACAAACACAATTTAATATGCATCTTATATATTCAACTTCATATCTTAATTATTTTTTTCCAATTTCTCACTGTTTTTCCCTTTACTTCTATTCAATTTTATTCATTAAACTTATACTTTCATCTATCTTATTTACAATTTCATATGTTCTCATCCAACAATCTTAATTCTCAATAAACAAACAAACAAACAAAACACGTAACATGAAAACATAAAACTTCTTTTTAGAAAGCGGCTTGACCCCGGGTTACATCTTTTTGTACAGACATAAATCAAATTCATGCTCACCTTATATACTATTTCAATCTTATTTAACATTCTATACATTCTATATGTCTTCTCCCTTCTTTTCACTCTCTTAATTCTATTTTATTTAGTTCATCTCAATTTAAATCATTATACTTGTATCTTTTGTCCATTCTTTTTCAATTGTCTATTTATCTTTTCTCTTTAATACAAAATTTTTCCTGTAACCAGTGGTTGAAGTATGATGCCTTTCTATCTTTTCCCCAATTTAACACTTAAAATACTACATAATTTCGATTCTGATTCTGCTTAGTACATTCTAAATAACATTTTTTTAAAAAAAACATAATAAGCTTATAATATAGTAAAAACAATGTTCCATAACAAATTAATTAGTTAAACTCTATTATTAAATCTTAGATATTTTACACATAGATATTAGGTATTATTAAATCTTAGATATTTTACACATTCCCTACAATATTCTATTAACACATATAATATTCCAGTTTTCTAACTCTATTTCAAATACAAATACTACAATACAAACTTGTGTACTTTTGCAGAATCTCTTTAAATCGTATTTTACCCTTTATCTCTAAAAAAACCCTGTTTTTTAGCATCTTGTTTTAAGCCTTTATAACTTCTTTTTCCTTTTTCGCTTCCTTTCTTGTCAAATCTAAACTTTTTACCTCCCCCTCCATCTCTCAATCTCCACCCTTTTAGTCTCCCCTCTCTGTTGTATTTCTCTTTTCTGTTGCTTTCTGACATTATATTGATTTTTCACCTTATTTTTCTCTTTCTTGGTTGTTTTTTTTAATCTTGAATTCTCCATTTTCTTTCTGCCTTTTCCCTTTTCTTGATCAACTAAAATAGTTTGTCCATTAAAGATGGCTTCTCCTTCTTCATCCCAGCTTTCTGATTGCTGCATTTCCTGATAGGTAGAAATCGCCACTTCCAAGAAGTGGAAAGCAGATCCAAAAGAGCTCTTGCCTTCTTGTTCCTCTTCTTTTAGCTTTTTAAATTCCATTTTCAATTCTTCCACAGATAATGCCATTGTTTTATTTTTATTTTTTTTAAACAATCCAAGTGTTTTTAGACTTTCAAAAAATAGTTTGCAAAGTTCCAAAGTCATCAAGCAATCCAAATCAACCCAAACTGTTTCATTTAACACTTTCTTCTTTTAATACTTTCTCTTCCTGGGGTAGAGTTCAATTACACAATTCCAAAATGATTTCTTAGAAGTCTTATTACAGTTTAATCTCTGATCTTATAAACTCCAAGCAGTCTCCTCCAGCAGAATTTTAATATAAATCATTTGCCTCTCCCTTCTCATTTATAGGAAAAAAAATATTTGATTTTAAAATATCAATGTTCAGAAATCTTTAATGTCCCCTTGGCTTTAATTTTCAAAATTAGTTACCTTCTGTTGCCAAAGTGGGTGTTTCCGATTTCCATTGCTATCTCCATAGGGAAGGAGAGTGAAGCAGAAACAAACTTTCCCCTTTCACTGTCATCCGCAGCTTTTTACAATCTTCTTGGGAACAATGTATCCTTTAAAGAGCTAAATTTCCAGGGTGTACAGATGTTACTTATTGTCCCAGTTCAGCCGAAGACTTTCACTTTCTCCACTTCCTCCTGCACAAAACTTGTCCGGCTGAGAGGGTCTTTGTGGAGTCCATTGCTGAGCGCTGCTCCACCGCCTTTGGAAAAGGGAGTTTAGCCAGCTGAGGAAGGGGATTGCGATGTCCCCAGACCCCTGTCTGGATCTCCCCTGTCTTCAGTTATCCCTACAGGATAACTATATCCTCCAGATCCAAATGGATCAGAGGCACTCCAGCAACGAGCGCGGCAGGGATCGCGCACAAATGCGAATTCCTGCTGCCGCTGAAGCCTGGCAAACTGGAACTCACCAGGGATTCAAATTTCTTAAAAACCGGTTCTGTGGCCATGACCTAATTTGTGGGTGTGGCTTGGTGGTCATGTGACTGGCTGGGCATAGCTTATATGTAAATATTGTAAATATATATGTAAAGATTGAATTTTTTATTTTAAAAAAAGAGCAACTTTTACCCCAAATCAGGCAAAACAGGCAGGCAGATTGAGCTGCTTGCAGAATCACAGCTTCACTTCCAGATCTACCTTTCTGCAATCTGCTGCCCGAGTCTGCACTGAAAAATAGAAGCTTCAATTATAAGCTCTGCTCTCAGGCCACTTTTCCCTCCCCCAACCCTCTGAATACCACCCCTGACTGGGCCTCAGGAAAGCCTCCTGGGTGGGGTGGGTGGGGAGGGGAGGGGAGGAGCCAGCCAGTGGTGCGATTTGCCAGTTCTCTGAACTGCGCAGAATTGTAACAACTGGTTCTATAGAACTGGTCCGAACTGGTAGAATCCCACCCCTGATTTGAGGTCTTCTTAGTTCAATTCCCTGCTGTAGATAGGAATCTGCAGATTAACCCAGACATGTGAAGCTATGTTTCTGGCTGAGAATGAAATGAACCTTTTTCATATTTTCTGTGGAAGTACATAGGCTCATCTTAACCACATGCATTCTATAATATGAAGTTGGATACTGTAAGAAGATTGCAGATCTTAGAAACTATTCCAAGGACCTGGGATAGGCAGATGGGTTTGTTTGATAATGTTAAAGGTATTGTCGTAGGATGTCCCAAGTAAAGCTGGCTTTTATAATTGACTAGGGGTGATTTTGTCAATGTTGATCACATTTGAGTGGTGCTTGAGATGTTCGGAAATTGCACCCAGGGTGCCTATTACAATAATTTGTTTTATTATTTACAGATGGCTAGATCTGTAAGGACTATCAGAAGTTCACAGATAGATTACATATGAAGCAATACAGGCAAAATGTATACAGCTAAAAGGCCCACAAACTAATGAAAAATACAAAATAAAGTTAAATTAACCAAACCAAACACAAGCAAGATGGAGCCAAGAGCCAAATGCCCTCTGAAAGAGCAGTATTTTGACCAGCTTCTGGAAAGCAGTTAGGAGTCATCCAAATATCTACTGGAAGAGTATTCCAAAGCACTGGCATAGCCATTGAAAAGCAACCATTTCATTTAAGAAGCACATTGCTAATAATTTTTCCCCGAATAGATCAAACTGGCCTGGCTGATTCTCATGAAAATAAGTAGTTTTGAAAGAATTCTTTCTTTCTAATGATTCTATTCCTGCCTAGATACCTTGCATAATTCCAAGCATTATCCATGCATTCTCGTATTTATACATCTCAAGTACCCCAGAATATTTGTAACATCATGTAGCATAACTATGAGACAATCATTATGATCTGGAAAGCCACATGAAGTACTTACAAATCAGGATTTGAATTCTCAAACGATTTGCCTTCATACCAATAATATTTGGACCAACAATAGTATTTTGGTCTGACTTACGTATAAATCTATTAAGAGAAGGACCATTCCTTTTGTCAGTAGCACCAGAAATTTTCCATGCAGAGATTAATTTCCGCTATATTATTTTTATTTATAAAACTGTAATGCCTTATTCATAAAGGGCAGTGGGTATTTAAAAAATGATCAGGCTCTACATCAGAACTAAGAAAATCATTTATCAATACTTTTCTAGCTTCAAAAAATATTACCTAAACTACAAAAATGCAGACTCTTCATCTTTTATCTTTTGTCACTTTACTTATAGTTCTCTAACTATAAGTTGTAAGTTCGCTAACTTGTCTAGGTTGCTTAAGTCTGACAGTGCTAGATTTGCAGTTGCATAAAAACATGGAAATGGAGATGAGAAAAATATGGGGAAAAGAATCTTATAAATTAATAAGCCCTTTTGCCTTCTCCCACTCCTCCTCCTCCTCCCCCTTTTCCTTGAAATGGGCATAAAGCAAAGACAGAATTTTTTTAAGCTTGGAGTTGGCATGCATACTGCCAGGTATTGACCATTCCTATGTATTTTTGGCAAATATACAGTGAATTCTGAATAATAATTACTTCAAAGCAATAGATTCAAATTCCCTTTTTTCCTTCATCCCATGTGGTGCTGAAATAGCTTTTTCCGATTTGCTGCTCTTTGGACTCAAATTACCATCTGTATCAATATGCATGACCAACAGCTATGTTGGAAGGAATCTGGAAGGAATCAGATTTGGGAAAGTTCTCTTACAGTCTATAGCCTCTCCTCCTGTAGCTAGAAATTTTATTCTTCTATTGTAATATTTCAGGCTCTCCCAATTTCTGTCAAATTGGCAAAATTTATCAGTATCCTTTTTTCCTCCCCCTTCCGATGAAAGTATGTGGGGTAGATGCAAAACTCACAGCATGAACACTTTAATTCATATGGTTTGCCAAGTTTATAGTACAAAGGAAAAATTAAAAAAAGACAGAGAATTTGGCTTGCAAGTTTAAAATCAAGGGCCAAGCCCACCCTCTCAGTTCAAAGCTGGAATATTACTTTGGATTTGTTAACCTGAGTATGCCACACAATGCAGTTTTTTTTTTCTACCCCTGGGGTCCAATTTATACCTGTTTTATCCATTACTGGAGAAAAACAGGAAATGCCGAAAAGAATCATCAAACCACTTGCTACAACATTGATACTAGTGTCAATGTAATAGCCTAAGGAACTGCAATTCAGTGTCCATAACCAAATAAGTAGAAAGCTATGCAATGTCTGTATACATGGAAAATCTCCCCCCGCCCCCAAAACCCTTTATTTTGGAGTCATTTTTGAGTCTCGGCATGCAAAGATTAATTCCTTCCAAATGTTTGATTTTAAAGTAACCCGAGCAATTGTGTCTTAAAAAGTGCAGTATGGAATGAATGTGCCTCCCTTACTCATGAAACACCCGCATGAAATCGGTTGCTCTGAGATATCATGGTTGCTAATTTAAAGAGCTTTTAGAAAGAAATTGTTTGTCAAAGTTTGCTAGCCTCAATCGATCTGGCTGATTTCCAGCCTCAGAGTCAATTACTGATACAGACTGTTCATTTTAATAGTTGGTTTTATAGACGGATTTCTGATCAAGCCAATTATGGACTTTTGTTCAAACAATAAAAATCCAAGAAATTCATTCAATTTAATGTGAGAGCAAATAAGGTGGCACTTTATAATGTGGCTGGGTTTTTTTAAAAATAATTTAATCATTTTGAAAACTAAACCAAATGCAAATCCCCAAGTTTTTTTTTGTTTTGAATAGGATAGACACTAGCCATAATTCATCATGGTTTCTGTCCATCACTCATAGAATTTGCTAGAAGTGACATTCAGCATTCAGTATTCACGTTTTTTCCCAATTATAAATAGACAGAGCTATTCCTTTGGCTTCTTTAGAGTCTGCACTTGCTAGAAAAGAAGGATATAAATAGTCCTTGGCTTATGACAGCAATTGAGTCTGTAACACTTGATCTAGCCGAATACACTAAGACTGAAATACCCAGAATCATGGAATCATGGACCTCACCAACATGTCTCACTACCTACTTTCATTGTGATGAATAAATGTACCAACAAGTCAAAGGATTGCCATCAACCATGGAATCACCACCCTCAGGACCCATAGCCAAGACTGTAATGCAGCATCTAGAAACTATAGCACTCCCACATATACAAGCAAAAGTATGGATGCAATAGGTAGATGACATCATCATAATAAAAAAGAACTAGACAAGACACATGAAACTATCAACAAGTCATTCAAAGTAATAAAATTCAGAAAGTAAGAAGGTAAGAAGAAAGGTAAGGTAAGAAGGTAAGAAGAAAACAACACCCAACCCATCTTGGATATCCTCATCAGTAGGGGAAACAATGGCAAATTAGGAATATAAATCAATTGAAAAACAACCCAGACTAACCAAGTTCTGTGTTATCAAAGTAACAAATACCAATTTTCCAAAGGAACTATGTAAGAACATTATTTAGAGGAATACATTAGAGAAATACAAATATATTGCAACAATCCAGAATGCCAGAAAATGGAAATTGGCTGCCTAAACATCTCACAACAAAATGGATACCCTTAATCAGAAAGTGCCTATTCATTCAATCCACTATAGCGCAACCAATACAAGCTATGGAAAGAGTTAAAGACATCTCAGAAACTTCCAAGAGACAATTATACTTTCAAGGCATCAGAGACAGACTCAACCATTGTTTCAAATTCTGAACCTTCTAGACCAAGCAATTTTTAAAAAGTGTTAGGTTCTAGGATTCCTGAAAACTTGGAAGTCATATTCAAACTGATGATGTATCATCCTTGGGTAATGAAATGTCTGCAAGCAAACATCAAAATTAGGGAGTACCAATAACTCCACAGTTCAACCTTGAGCTAAATACATTTTTATTGGAACAACTATAATTGCTCTGGAACTATTATAGATTCCAAAGAGTTTTGAAGTGATTTTTATTCCAGCTGCCAAATAGATACAGACAACTTAAGGGCAGGTGTTGCCTGATGCTGTCAGCAGATAATTATTTGTCTTTCAAAAGTATTATTTGGTGATAAAGGGCTGTATATGCAATACTTGAAAACCAGATTTGAAGATGCTCTGTGAATCTGCATTCATCTCCACATCTTTAGCACAGGTTTCTATGGGTTTGTAAACATGCATCTCATTCAAACTCAAATACTCTGAACATTTGAATGATAAGGATTATTATTATTTCTTCCCCTGAAGACTGGTCCCAAAAGACTCTCTCTCCATTCACCCACACAATTACTGTCCATTTTGTGACTTAATATATGAAGGCTGCAAGATAATGCATATAAAGGTGGTATGGTGGTGGTAGATAGAATTATTATTATTATCCACCATCACCACCACCATTTTAGCTATTGTCCATCCACTGCAAGATGAAGGCACATGTTGTGGTTCACCGGCAGCAGGTGCAGACAGCTGAGGTCTTGGAGAGCGAGGACTCAGATGAGGGGCCTGTGTGTGATGAAGGGATGGGGCCAGGACCATCAGGGAGCAGAATGCTGCCTTCAGAGATTGTGGAGGCTGGCAGCAGTGAAGAAGAGGTCCCTGAGGAGCCTGTGCCCAGTGTGTGTGCACGCAGGGCTGCTTGAAGGAAAGAGCAGCTGCAGCAGCTCGGGTGACTTGGGAGTAAGGCTGCAAGGTAATGGCCCCTCCTTTAAGAGATAAAAGCCAGCTGAGAAACCAGAGTTCTTTGCAGGAAGCAAAGAAGTTTTTGCACTCAAGACCTGTGGACATTTGGAGTATCTTGATTGGTGTTTGGAGGCTCTTTGTGTTTGAAATATTTCTTAGTAACTTTATCTAGTATTCTTGGCAGTCTTGCACAACTTTGGCAAGGCTCGTTCTTATCAGAGACAATTAGTTTGAAACAGCCTTTTAACCGTGAAGGAATGGAATTCATAAAGAATCATTAAAAGGTTTTGCTGTTACCTCTGTGTAAGGCATCCAGAAAGTATCCATGATATCAATCACTCCGAGACATTCCTCTCCAATTGATTTATTTAGAAACAGATCTGGCATGTCAAAGGCAATTTCCCAAGTGAAATTATTTTCGCACGTTACACAGAATCCACCTTCTCTCCTCCCTTCTCTCCTCCCACTTCTACACTTCATAAATCACAAGATTTAATTAACTGCCACTGGAATTTCTTAATACAACATACAGAATAACCTTGAACTTTTCAACTCCTCCAACTCTCTTAAAAAAAAATATGGCAGCTGAATTTTAAAGCTGACACTCTGTTTCGTGTTTGTTTCCTTGGAACAAGGTTTGGGTCAGAACAACCTCTTCTGTGTCATCCCTGGAGCCACAACATGGCATTTTCAGGGCTGCCACAGCAGAGAGGAAGCGAGCTGTGGGATCGGGAAGTGGGAGGTAGAGATAGCTGGAGGATTATAGCCAAACTAAAATTCTTTCCTCTGAGAACCAAGGACTTTCCCACCAGGTGTGAGGAGGTGGGATATGAGACCAAGTGACCCTTGGACTCTGACCTGACTGGACCACGCAAGGGGCTGCATGGGCAGGGGAAAGAAAATTTTGTTTTTAACTAGGGGAAAAGCCGAGGGGGGGGGTTAGAGTCGGGCTTCTCCAGATGTGCCAATATGACATGCCTAATAAATCTATACTTTGAGGAATATGCCTGCCTTGGAGTTTTGATTCCATTGGGTGCGTTACTTGGACACTGATATTCTGTATGTTTCCAAATATGGTCCTGAGCTTTCTTTTGCCAATTGGGCCCACAATACTTGCTAATGTCATTGATCCATCTTGTTTTAGGTCTCTTATAGATAGAATTAAAGTGCTGCAGGTTTATATTAACTAAGCTTACAATGTTTTTCTTACCACCACGGGAGATTATTATTCATATCAATGGTTCACCTCAGGATACTATTTTATTTATTTATTTTATATTGCCGCCTATTCGCCCAAGGCAACTCTAGGTGGCTTACACAATGTGAAACCATATTTAAAACAAAAAATAATAAATAAAAGTAAAAAACAATAAAAACTAACAAAAAGAATCAAATAAATTAATAATGTACAATAGAAGAAAATCTGGAAAAAATAAAAAAATCACCCCCCAACTCCCACCCCCCACCCCAACGCTATCAGATCACACTAGCAATTTGATGTGCTCCATTCCACTCTGGGTTCCCCAGGCCTGCTGGCAAAACCAGGCTTCGGTACCTTTTGAAAGAGTGCTAGAGTGGGGGCCATTCTAATCTCTGGGGAATGATATTCCAGAGGGAGGGAGCCACCACAGAGAAGGCCCTTCTTCTGGGTCCCACCAGGTATATCTCCCTCAGGGATGGGACCCGCTACATTCCCTGCCTCCCCGCTCTAATGGGTCGGATAGATGAGACAGGCAAGAGATGTTCCCTCAGATAACCCGGACCCAAGCATTGAAGGGCTTTAAAGATGACAACCAGCATCTTGAATTGCACCCGGAAGCAAATCAAATTATTGCTATGTTTTGGGAAATATTTGGACAGAGGTATGAGAATGGCATCAGGCCATCTCTGATTATAAACTTAATGGGCAATGCCTTTATTTTATATATTGTATAACCTGTCAGTCAAATTACTTATATCACTTTTGTAACTCTTAATTTTTTTTTCTTGCTGCTAGTTATTTTAAGTTGTTATTTGGAACAATTTTGGGGTTGACTTAATGGAAGCTGAATCAAATGACGAGGGCAAAAGGTTAGAAATACATCTGGTCTTTCCATTTAACATTTCAACTGATCCATTTTACACTGTGCAGACAATCATTCTGAGGGAAAAAAGAGAACAACAAGGGAGTGAAATGGAAAAAAATCGTAAATGTATATATTTTCCCCTGCTGCAATAATGACACATTCTTTCATTCTTTCTTTCTTTTCTTTTTTTTACATCTGTGACATCTGAGAGACCACAGACATAAAAACATTACAGATTTTGTTTAAGGACTGAAGCCAAAAAAGGAGGTGAAGAAAGAAGGCTGGGCTTGTTGGGGCTAACACGGTTTTGAGGCTTCACCCAAACGGGCATGGCTTTCATTACAGCTAAATGAATTAGGCTGCTTCCTTGACAGAGAAGATATTAACAAGCCACCAAAGGCCCGCTGTGGGATTCTGACACTTTTAGTGGCTTCTGACATACGGTTTGTGAACAACAGCTCTTTTTTTTTTCTTAGCACACCACAGAAAACAAATTATCATTTGTATATGAAATGTGAATACTCTCCCCCACCCCACACCTTTCCTTACTTTCCCCACAAGATAAACTCATATAGGGAAAGAGTATTTGCTGGAGTAGAAGGGCCTTACCAAGGCAAATTTAGGATTCTTTCAAATATTTAAAAGAACCCTAAAACTTTAGGCCTTTGAAATATTAGTATCACCTCACATAATACACAAATATTAGTACCAGCTCACATTATACATGGTGTAATTTTACCAGGTTGGAGGAAAACCTGGTGTGACATGATTCTGTCAATGTTCCTCATGTCATAGAATGTTCCTCATGTCATTTGATTCAGTATCTTTTAGATATTGCAGTTCAGTTACCCTCTACTTCTGCTTGGGTCTTTGCTTAATTTTATACCAGACCATATTTACAAATGTGATGTGGAAACAGTAAGAATGAAATTAAATTCACTATAAGGCTAGTATATAAAGAGCTTTTGTTCTGAGGGTGGGAAATGTTTGTTAGATTCGAAACTGTTCCTTGCCAATCTTGCAATCCAGTGAAATATTGCAGTCAAGTTCTACCCTTAGAAAGAGTGAGCTACCTGCTTCATGCTACACAGGCTGACTGGAAATTGTTTCCCTGTTTTTCTCCTTTAAACTGCTCTAATCACTCCAGCCAAACAAGTCATCCAACACAACTAAGGGTTGGTATCCAGTTTGTTTAAAATGTTGGATGCGGAATAGAGAGACCAGCTCACTGACAGGCATGGAAGTTCATTGAATGATGTTAAGCTGGCGACTTTCTTTCAGCCTAATTTATTCAAATGGTGTTGTTCTTTTGTGGGGAAAATAGGAGAAGGAACAACCTATACACTGCAATGATTTCCTGAAAGATGGGATATAGATTAATAAGTGAAGAAATCCAATGCATTTGAAGGTTATCAAAGGCTGCTAAAGAATAAGCAATAAAAGGGGGCAGCAGAAAAGCCTTCTGGATGCATGAATGTTGCTTTGTTGTTATCATTTTAGAGCTACCTGTTTAGATTGAAGTATCAGCAGAAATTCCACATCCCAGGGTTTTGCATACACATGCAAATTGCCCTTGAGGGAAAGGAATGGCTGTGGAAGGGGGGGGAGGGAGAATCCCATTTGTTTTAAATTGTGTAAACTGGATGTCATAAGTAAAACAAAATGGCATCATAGAGAGGCACTAGGCCAATTATAGCATTAGATGTAACTTAGCAGGATATAACAAATCGTCTTCTCAAGCTCCATAACTCTCCCCAATAATCCCCCCAGAAAAGGAGAGAAGAGTTTATTCATGCATTCAGTCACATTTAGTTCATTAGTCTGATCAGCCCTCCACATCCCTTAATAGTCTACAGATTGTAGTTAATAGCAAGTGAGGTAAACAGCCAAGACCCTTAAGCACATCTGATGAATTCTGTTGCACAACTGGAGCTGTACAAAATAATATTTTGCACAGCACTTCCCTTAAAGCTGAAATGATACTGCATCCCTTTGTGGAATATATGTGCTATCATTGCCGTGACTCACTCTTCATGTTAAAATAAACAATGGAGAGTAATCAATCCAGACATGAAAAATCGGGGAGGGGGAAGTCCACCCCTGCTTGATGACACCCCCATATGACTTCAAATCATGGGAGTGTGCTTGCTATACAGAATCATGTGAGTGTGCTTGCTATACAGAAAAAACACTATGGTGTTCCAGATGCTATTGAACTTCAATACACATCAGCCCAGGACAGTAAGGCATGATGGTGGTTGGAATCACACAACCTCAGCAGTGCCTTTGTTTAAGTAGACTGTCTGTCTGTCTGTCCGTCCGTCTGTCTGTCTGACTATCTGGTCTGGTCTAGTCTGGTCTGCTCTGTCTGTCTGTCCGTATCTATCTATCTATCTATCTATCTATCTATCTATCTATCTATCTATCTATCTATCTATCTATCTATCTATCTATCTATCATCTATCTATTAGCAGTCATTTATCTATATCTACCATCTATTTGTTGCTTACCTATATCAAGGTAACTATATATACATACACACGTGTGTGTGTGTGTGTGTGTGTGTGTGTGTGTGTATTTGTTTTATTATTTCCATTATCCAATTTCTATCCTGCATTATCTTTACTAAAATTCGTTGCAAAGTATTTTTCTTGTTTTTGGTTCATGATTAAGGATGTCACCATTTCCCCCCTTGTTTTCTGAACAAAAAAAAATACAAGTGATGTTTGAATTCATGGCAGCATTAGATGAAATTTGTAGACAAAATTGAACCTTGTCAGGGAATCAAGCCTGCCAAATTTCTATGAATAGGATCATGGATTTTGTGTGTGTGTGTGTATGAACTGTTTCCTTCTGGGGAGTTCTAGAGAAGGATATGCTTATTCTTTTACAACTGTTCTTTTTGTACATTCCTTATAAATAGGCATGTGCAATGGAGCTGCCTCTACTGAAGAAATCTGCAAATCTCAAAACAAAATAGTACCAATTAACATATACTCCCCGTTTCCAAACCTGTGTCCATTTCCTTTCCTTTCCTGGTAACTTGTATATAAATAGCAGATTACAATATAAGCAACAACAATTTATTAAAACTACACGCAGCCTGAGCCTCATAGACTCTAGGCAACTCACAACACTCAAACCAAGAAATTACAATAAAATCCATAAAAAGTGTCATAAAATTGTGCCTGGCCAAAAAAAATTCACAAAATTCCAGAATGGCAGAGGTATCGAAGAGGAAAAGCCATATTCCCTGCAGGATTTCAGATGAAGTTTATTGGGTGCTTCATCACTGGAGAATCAGTTAAGAAAAGATTGACAGCCACCTATCTGAAATGGTATAGGGCAGTGATAGGTAAGCCTTTTGGCTACAGAAAGTGAGTGCACGCCTGCCTGCACCCATAATGCAATGCACATGTGACCCCCTGCCCCTTTGCATGCATGCATGATCCCCCGCGCTGCACACCTCTGTGCACACCATGCCGTGTGCCTCTGAGCATGGGTGTGTGACCCCCATGGGCGACCCGCCTGCGCATGCACAGCAGATACCCAACAATCAGCTGGCTGGCCCACATGCACAATGGATCAGTTCCAGGCGACGGTTTGCATGCTGGCGGAAATGGCTCTGCATGCCACTTCTGGCATGCATGCCATAGGTTTGCAATCATGGGTATAGGGCAGGGATGGAATTCACATTTTTTAAGAAATGGTTCTGTGGGCATGGCTTAGTTGGTAGGCGTGGCTTGGTGGTCATGTGCCTGGGTGGATGTGGCTTAGTGGTCATGTTATTGGCTGGGCGTGGCCAACTCAACATCACTCACATTGAGGCACGCATCTCCTCACCTGGCCTCTCATGACTGTGGGAATGTTGCAACAGTCATAAGTGTGAAAAATTGTCATAAGTCACTTTTTCAGTGCCATTGTAACTTTGAATGGTCACTCCACACAAGCAAAGTACCAGCAAAGGAGGGGAAAAAACTCCAGAAAGTTCCAGAGACAGGAAGTTTAGTCCTGCCAAGAATGTAATAAGGGTTAACGGAGAAGCAGTTTCTGTAAGCAACACCAGAATGTTTCCTTCCTGCCTTCCTTACAGGATTAGGCCAGTAATTCCTTCTAACAACCGGTTCTCTGAAATGCTTAGAATGTTAACAAACGGTTCTACTGGATAGGTGCGGACTGGTAGAAACCCACCCCTGGTATAGGGTCTCTTGCTTGAGCAGGGGATTGGTGAACAAGACCTCAAAGGTCCCTTCAAGTTCTATTCTGATTCTGATTCATTCATTCCAAAGACTCCTTAAGAATATTTCTAAGGATATACATATATAATTAAAATTGATAGTATTACAAGAGCTTTGGTGTTCTTCCAAAATTTCAAGCACAATACTACAACCACAGCTGTAGCTTTAATACCATCAAACTGCATCTGCCTATCCCACGAAGGACTCAATATGTGGTTAAAAATGCCAAATGTCTGGTTGTGTGATGAAATGTAATAGCAATATTTTGACTTCCTCATTATCACGAACTGTAGAATTGCACATCATGATGTCCATATCTGAAAAAAAAACAAAAACCCCTGCTAACCTGTTCTTTAATATTTTTTCTTCTGCAAGCTAGACTAATATTTTTTCTTCTGCAAGCTAGACTGGAAACTGTATCAGAAAAAGCAAGGTGAAACATTTAAAAAAACTAGATGGATCTATCTGTGATTCTAAAAAGAGTTGAGCTTAACCAAGTCATAGATAGGGTAGGTGATAAATATGGCTTATAAACAGGAAATTTTGCAAGCATGGATGCAATTTTTGTAAAATATTTTTAAACTTTTAAAGCCATTCTTAAAAAGTCTCCTTTTAAACTGTTCCTTGTGAAGAAAGCAGTTGAATACAGGAACAATCAAGCATGATCAAACAATATTATAATCCACCAACTATGGCTGGAGAGCTCAACTTACTCACCATGACAAAGAAGAATTGTCAATCATAAAGCCATGCTTTCCTGCTTTTCTCTCCTTTTCCCACTATATTTTTCTTACATTACTATGAAAAAGTATAATTTTGAAAATCTAAATCAGTAACTAAATTTCAGCATGCCTCAAATTTAGCACTGGACTTCTCAAAGAGACACCTTCACGATGGACATCCTTCAGAAAGACCTGAACTGGGTTTATTAGGAATCGATGCCACGCCACAATATTTTGTAGTACAAAGCCTTGTTCAGATATTCTTGTAACTTTTAAATATTGATCTAAAAATATTTGTACTTAGGATGAGGAATACTTACGATAGTGAATACTGCTAACCAACTGAATATGACAAATTGCAGGAATGGAAAAGAATGAAAGCTGAATGTGATGACTTGTATCAAATGTATGGCATATCACTAAGAATAAAACTGATAGAGTTAGATGTCTGTTGTGTTTTCTAACAGATAATCAGAGTTGTAAGGGACCTTGTAGGACTCTTCCAACTCTCCCACCCAAGCAGGAGACCCTACATCATTGCTGACAAATGGCAGTCCAATCTCTTCTTGAAAGTCTCAAGTGATGATGCTCCCACAACTTCTGAGGGCAAGCTGTTTCATTGGTTGATTGTTCTCACTATCAGAAAGTTTCTCTTTATTTCTAGGTTAAATCTCTCCTTGTTCAGTTTCCATTCATTATTCCTTGTCTGGCCTACAGGTGTTAGAGAAAATAGCTTGACCCTTCCTCTCTGTGGTAGCCCTTCAAATATTGGAAGACCACTATCATGTCTCCCCTGGTCCTTCTCTTCACTAGACTAGCCATGCCCACTTCCTGCAACTGTTCTTCATATGTTTTAGTCTCCAGTCCCCTAATCATCCTGGTTGCTCTTCTCTGTACTTTTTCTAGAGTCTCAACACCTTTTTTGTGGTGTGGTGACCAAAACTGGATGCTGTACTCTAGGTGTGGTCTTACTAAGCCTTTATAGAGTGGTATTAGTACCTCACTTGATCTCGATTGTATCCCTCTGTTAATGCAATTTAGGATTGCATTTCTCTTAAAGCATGCTTAAATGTGATTTTTTTTTCTCATTTGGGAAAAAACAATCTGAATTCTACAAAGTTCTTATGCAAAACCTAACTGAATAACAAATCTCCAAATAAAAATATGGTAGAAGTAGTTACAACGTACATTCAGACTCCTGATATCTTTCCTTCTGGACAACAAATAAACATATATCTTCTTTTATTACACTGGATGTAGAATGTTATACCTTTCTTGTAAGATAGGACATCTCCAAAATTATGTAATTCAAATTGGCACATGCTGCATTAATGAAGAGGATATTTTCAGTTGTCTCTACTTCTGCTTTTTGCAAAAACTCTCTCACTACAGTTCCCTTTATGAACCTTTCACCATTGCAAAACACTTCCTGCTCCATAAGCTGAATCAGCTGTGGGCTCTGTCCACAAATATGAATGCGGCAGAAGTCAGAAGCAAAGCCAGCATGGTAAATTTTGTACAAAATCTGGATGCTGCTTTCTGTACTATTCAGTGTGTGGTCTGAGGCATAAAGCCATAGTTTTTTTTCCCCCTCTGGTTGAAATGGATTTTGCATATTCACATTTAGTCTGCACACCACAACCAGAGTCATGGAGAAGAGACTGAATAGGAAAGGAAGGAAGGGGGCCATATAACTTTAATACCAGGGTCCATCAATCCCTTCCCCATTTTTGAATGTCTTTATCAACAGGTCTTCATCAACATGCAGATATTCATGGAATATCCAGCATCTTGAGAATTGGAGAGAACCTGAGTTGATAAATATATAACAGGGAACACATCAAAATGTATGTTTGTTTTATTTCTTCATGAAATAACATGGATTTATGTAATGCATAGCAAAAATAGATAAAGAGAGCCAAAAATTATGCTTAATCAATCATCGTGCATTGTGGTCTGCTGGAAATGACATAAATATCGTCTATCTTTTTTTTTTTTTTTTAGAAAGGAATCTCTATTGATGCCTGTATTGTAAGAGTTGTTCAGGATCAAAATCTGAACTTTTTGGAAAGAACAGAATAAGTCAGAGACAATCTGAGAAATTTGTTTAACTCCTTTCAGAATGGATAAAAGTTTGGTAAACAAATGGATAATAGTTTGGTAAAAGTTTGTTATTATTCCTTCATATTTCAATAGATGGCAGTATTTCAAAGAAAGGAATAGTTCCTTTAGAGTTTAAAGCTCTAAAGCAGTGTTTCTCATCCTTGGCAACATTAAGATAGGCTAGGCTGCCTGGGGAATTCTGGGAGTAGAAGCCCATACATCTTAAAATTGCTAACAATAGAAAACATTACCCCAAAGCCATGAGAAGACTGACTACTTATTCAGCTCAAGCCATTACTTGTAGCAAGTAACCTCCAAGATCTCCCATAATATAATGGAGATGATTGCAAAATAAGCATTTTTTTGTTTGTTCCATGCAAAATTGTCTTTTGCTCCTTTGGTGTTTTATTGGATTAATTTACCTTAGAATACTCTTCTTATTGTAGCAAGAAGTCTGTGGAATAACCAAAAGTCACTAGTAAGCAAATATAGTACCATTCCTGGTTGCTTATTTAGCCTTCCCTTTATTATTTTTGCTTTATTTTGAACACTTTCTATGGTCACAGAATGAACAATTCTGGTGTATCTCTGTTTGGCACATAATTGATCTTCCAAAAAGTTTTATGATGTTCAGCTCTTAAACTAATGAGGTTCTTTGGTTTGCGAGGCTATTCCAAGCAAATGATTTCATTTTTATTTGATTTCTAACTTAGATTTATTAATGAACCTTATTTAACCTTACTACAGTGCCTCTGTGCTGAGCGAAATTTCCCTACTATATTTTATTGTATTCCTCGAGGTAATTATCCAATCAAGATTACCCTCCACCCTTCGCTCTCAGAGGTCTCTCGTTTTTCCATTCCTCTCTGCTGAACAATATTTAGTGCGTTCCTGGGATATTTTGCAGCAAAGACAAATTGCAGGACTAAGGAAAAAAAATCAAAACCAGATCTATTATTTCTCTCATTAATAAAGTGGGTCAATGTGATGGAGTGTTTTATATTTCAGACTGGAATTGACGAGATGTAGTCCAAATGTTCACTTAGACAAGATACTTTCTTCAAATGCTATATTTAAGTTTAATTTAACTCACAGGTTTATAGTATTGCAACAGCAAAATTGGCATGGAGATCATTAGTGCTTGTAGCTCCTTGTAGCTCCAAGGAGGAATAGAATTGTATATTATACATTAAGAAATGCTGAGTGATAAAATGCTGGAAAGGAGGAAGTAGAAAAAAAATAAAGAAAACATTGAAAACAAAAGCTATTAGAAATGTATTGTGAGGATAATGGTAATAACATGAGTTAGGAATTCACTATTGTTCTGCCTGAATGGTACAGTTGGAATTTGGGCAAGATCTGATTCAGGCTAAGTTCAAATCTCGAATTTGCCATTAAATTTATTTTCTCAGATGAAGGGGGAAATTATTATGTTCCTTGCTGGAGGAAAAATGGGTTCTAAATAAACAAGTAAACCAACAAACAAATAATAACTGATACTTATTTGGGCACCAAGAAAAAGGAGAAAAGCAGGTTTTAAGCAATAAAATAAACAAATAAAATAAAATAAACATTTTGAAAAGGCGCAAGAAAGCTTGTGGTAGCATGGGGAGATTTATTATGATGAACATAGGCAACTGTGTTGCACTACTCCATCCTAAATTACAATAATTTTTATAGTTGCAAAGGCTACCAAAAATGAAATGGCCCTGCCTCAAAACATAACAGGGAGCCAGGAACATATATCTATTACCTTATTACCAAAACTCTGGTTGCAATTTTGCCATAGTGTACCATTCTAATTCAGAAAATATCTAAGAAGCGTAAATGCAGATAATCAGAGCTTCTAAGATTGTCTCATTGGTCAATAACTGCGTGATGTGACTCTTCACCCTGGAACTCAAACAAGATTTTTTGTAAATAAATATTTAGAACTGAGGCAGCATTTCACAATCATTAAAATGATGCTTTCAAAAAAATAAACAATGGCAGACTTGAACTGCACTATTTCAGGCATGGAGCAAGAATGACAACTCACACAACTATCCTAAACTCAGAGGTTTATGATTTTGTACCTTTAAGGATTTAAGGATTCCTTAAGCTTTAAGCAAACCAATGTTCTCTCAGTTTCTCTCTCTCCTATATCAGCAGCAGTGGTGGTATTCTACCAGTTCGGGCTGGTTCTGCCATGCTGGTAGCAGCGATGAGCCATGTATACTGAACCAGTTCTCTCCACCACTCTGCTGTTTGGCCCACCCAGGCTCCCATACTCACCTTTATCCTCTGTTTTTGAAGTGCAGCTGCTTTGTGTGGCACAGAAGAGTGCCGCGCGGCAGCTGCCAAAGTAACCGGGAGAGTACAGGCTTGCAGGAGGTGAGTTGGAACACCTCTGTGCCTGTGCAAATGACTCTGCACCTGTGTAAAGTGCACATTTGGCACGCACGCACACAAAGTATGTGCACATGTGCAAAGCATGCCCACCAAGCCACACCCACCGAACCGGTGGTAAAACTTTTTGAATCCCACCACTGATCAGCAGTAAGGAAATAAGGTGGATATTATAATTAAATAATATTAATTTAAACTGTATATAAACTACTTTGATCATTCAAATGATGGGACACCAGTGCATTACTTATAAATACTTATAAATATTCTGATATCCCTGAGCAAATTTCACTAAAGATAACAATTCCCGCAAATCAAACTGGATTTCTAACTATTTAATAGAAGTTTGAACAGTACAGAAGTGGTTTGTCATTACCTTCTTCTGACCTTTTTAAAAACTTCTCAATCTAATATATAGAATTAAGACTTCCTGATGATCTCTCATCAAAACATTAGGCATCCTCAACCCTGACAAGGTTTGCTTAGGGTTGTCACCTATCTAGGTTGAATGCAGAAACTTACAGTCATCCACTGCAGATTTATGTTCTTGAATTCTTCGTTTCAAACATTGTAGAAGCAGAATAGAAAAACTGTTGATGCCTTTGAACTTTACTGTTGAAAAAAAACTCCCAAGAATCCTGCATGGATAGCTAAGAAACCAAAATTGAACATGGAACAATCCAAGCCAGTGTACTCACTTGAGGCACAAATGACCAAATTACCATATATTGTACATATTATATGACAACCTAGCTCTCTGAAGAAATGTTGGTTGGTGGAAGAAAAGAGACAAGGACAACCAACAACAAGATGAATAGATTCAGTTATGCTGGTGACAGGGGCACTATGGACAGGCTTGAAAGGATAGAGTTTTGTTGAGAAAAATCTATCAATGTAGTCATTAAGAGTCAACATCAACTAGATGGCACATAAACCAATCCCTTCCGAATTGAGTAGAAGATAGGACTTTGTGACTTTCAAAATCATTGCAATCTATAATCCTATAATTATTCTATATATTTGTAGCAAAAATTATGAAGCTTACCATCAAACACTAATAATGAAACTCATCATGTTTACAATACCTGAGCAGTACTAGTTTTCTTACACAGAAAAACATTAGCAAAACACACCAAAGCAGGTTTTTTTAAATTTATTTTTTAATTTTAATTATGAGAATACAACATTCTTAAATCTCTTATTTTTAAATCTTCAGACAGCAATCTTAGTGATCCAGTTCAATCTTCACACAGATCTTCTAATCTACAGCCAACGATCTTTAGGCAGACACACACCAAAGCAGTTTGTTCACAACAAAAGCATGTTTATTTCAAGGCAACATTGTTTCAAGTTAATTTTTCAACTTGAGTTTTAATAACTATCTGATTGTTGTGTGATCCTATACTAATGGGGCTTGATTTGAATAGAATTTCCCCCCAAGAATATAACTTAGCAGCTTTATCCAATCCACTGCCCTTCGGATGTAAGAATGTTAGGACACGTATAAATAGAGGGCACCAAACTGGAGAAAGCTCTTTTATGGGATTTTGTTCAAAAGGAACTGATTTAGCATTTGGCCACCAGTTCATATAAACACAGTACATTAATTAATGTAAATAAATCAGCACTCTCCTAAAATGCCCTCTGCTCACTTTACATGATAACAAGAATTGTTTCCCCAGTTTTTTTCCACCTTGAGAATATATTCCATCCCATCTCACTATAGTTAAAGTTACATCAGCTCTAAATTTAATGCCAAAAGAATTTTCATCAAATCAGGAAATGAATATTAACCTGAAGTTTAACATTAGAGTCTAACAAAATGGTGTTGGCATAGACAGAAGTACAGAAAATTAAAAAGAAAAAAATAACCAGGAAAGGAAAGGCTTATAACTTCAAAATTATATTGCAATTCCCTTCCTTTCTCAGGTTCAATTTCTCTATGATAAGGGTGAGGTCCAATTACTTAATGGCTACATATAATGCAAGAATATAATAAACTGCTGGATCAAGACATATTTTAATCCAGCATTTTGTTTCCTCACAGTTGTCAACCAAAGGCCCCCTTAGGGTGCTTGCAACATGGAGACAGAGGTCTACTCCTCATTCTCCATACTTTTCCTGCAACTAGCATTGGAAGCACATTGTGAAACCCAGCCAGGAGGACCAAGGACTCTTCAAACCAAAACACTTAACAAATCTAAACTGATTCCTAGTATTGACTCTCTAGTCCAGGGGTGTCAAACTGGATTTCTTCAAGGGCTGGATCAGCACTGTAGTTCTTCAGGGGCTGGGCAGAGTGGGGCAGATGAGACAGATGCCTCCTGAAGCCCCCTGCTGGCAAAAAAACAGGGCATAGGGGGCATGTGAGCCCCCCCCCCCCATGCCCTGTTTTTGCTTGGACAGCCTCCTGCAGCCTCCTGCAGGCCAAAATTGGGCATGGGGGGGGGGGGCGGGCTCATGTGGTCCCACCATGGTCTGTTTTGGCTGCCAGAGGCACCGCAGGCCAGTCCTTTACTATTTCCACGCCAGCCCAGTAAGCCAGATTTAAGCACCCAGTGGGCCAGATCTGGCCTGCAGGCCTTGAGTTTGACACTCCTGCTCTAGTCAATGGGACTTTTCTTACTGTCCATTGAAATTCCTTAAGTATCCACTTAAAATCACGTGTTTGTGCCTAAAGGGAAGGTTCCAAACTATAACTAAGCAAAGAATTACTGCAAGCAAAAATTAACCGTGAAAATTTACATTTTTCTGACAACACAGTTGTAACATTCTTTCTCAAAGCATAAGGAGAAGCCAATTCTTATTGCAAAGAAGATAAGCAATTAGACAAATCTTATTAATTTTTTTATTTCATAATATGTATGAACCTTTACATTTAAAAAAGATTATTTTTAAAGAGAGGAATTTAATTACAGTATTTTGGACAATGGTACAGATTGTAGCATTGAAACATGGGGAGGAAGTTAAAAGTAGAGAGAAGGGAAGAAAGAAAAGAATTATTGGAATGGCATCGATTTTAAATTATTTAGGCAATTAGTTACTATATGGTGCTACGTCCATAGAACAGTTCTTTAGAAAATGTTTACAAAGATATCAGAATGTTATAATCCTAAATGAAATTTTGAGATACACATTTGCAATGGGGAGGGAGAAGAAGCAAAAGTCTTTTTCTGAATCCGCAAGACCACCCACAACCCAACCTGGAATACTTTAGACGTGTTGGGAACGAACTCCCAGAATTTCCCAGCCAGCCTAGGTCTTTTATCCATTCTATGATCTAGTACTTTCTCTGGGAAGGGGACCTTGGGAGACATTGAGGTGTCTTTGCTGCTCTCTGAACTTGGTTGTTTCCTTGCAGACATTTCATTACCCAAACTAGGTAACATAATCACTGCGGAAACATTTCATGAAGAACAGAAAATGTCTGGAGAAGCTATGCTAAACTTCTTTATCCCAACCATCTGCCGCTACAACTGCCACCTCCAGATTGGCTCTGTTGTACCACACATGTATTATATTTTATTAGACCACACTTTTCTCAATTAATACAAATTCTGGATTTGTACAATGTGTTCCTCTCTATTAAGCTAACAATAGGGATGGATTTGTACAACATGCTGAATCATAAAGTAGATAATCACATTTTAGTGTAATGAAGAGTGAGAAACCAGACACAATTTCAACACATAGCTTTAGGAACATGTTTGGCTCAGATAAGAGAGGTTTAACATGTGGCTTTGGGTTAAACCTTTTAAAAACAATGCAAAACCTATAATCAAAAATCATACTGGGACAGAAAAAGAATTAGTTTGTATACTGTACATTCTTACTTTACCAAGTCTGTTTGAGGTTTTTGGTTCTGGATAGGATTAGGATTAATATAAATTAACTCCACCCTGGCATTGCAAGTCAATGGAATAAATTTTAATGAGCCACCATTTGAGATTTAGTAGGTCGATAGATTCACTTACTAAATATGTGTATTGGTAAAAGATTTATTGAGAAAGAAACCTATTTTCACTGTTACTTTTTTCAATGTGATTCCTTCCAGATGAGTTGGACTGAAAGTCCCGGCAGGCCATGTTTCCCAACACAGCTGGTAGGCACTCAGTCAAGAAAAGCTGTTCTCTATTATCAAATGTTTAAATGAAGTACTTCCTCCTATTTTGGTGAGAGATTAATTACACACATGCATATGCAATGACATATTCATACTGTAAATAGTCAGAAACTTTTAAGTCAATTAAAAATCCATTTGATCAATTGTATCACAAATTGTTTAAATATTTAAATCCTAATATTAACTTTAAGGGAGTAACTGTCCTCCCCAAACAAAACTTAACCTGTGACAATAACAAATACAATTCATCATGGATGAGCCATGGGGGCACAGTGGTGAGAATACAGTACTGCAGGTTACTTCTGCTGACTACTGGCTGCCTGCAGTTTGGCAGTTCGATTCTCACCATCTCAAGGCTGACTCAGACTTCCATCCTTCTGAGGTTGGTAAAATGAAGACTCAGATTGTTGGGGGCAATATACAGCTTAGAGACGGCTGTAAAGCATTATGAAGCGGTACATAAGTCTAAATGCAATTGCTATTTCATTGTTGGATTTAACTGGCCAACTAATTCCAAACCAAATATATGCAGGATTCCTTCTTGTAAAGCAGCATTTTTGGACTGGTCACAGCTGTTGGGGCAATCATTTTGTGAATAGGCAAACTCCCCATAGCAGCCATTTTCTCCAAGGACTCACAGCACACTCTCAATAGTCAGATAGCCACCCCCCCAAAAAAAATTAGGTGATCCCTAGATTATGCTATGCTAAATATATTAATATTTAGTTCTTACCTAAACTTTGCGTATTGTCTACAGTCTACAAGTTACAACTTTTTTCACAATATATTGAATGTCATCCATGACTTGGATTTAAATTGTTGTAAGATGAGGCTGTATAGTAAACTTTCAGGCAATGTACCTTCCCACAATAAACAGCCTAAGAAAACATTTGCGGCTGTAGGATGCCCAATTTTCAAGCAATCTCACTCAGGCCATGCTAGAATTTCATTACCTAGTTCCAGAACTGGATAGGACTATGTCAAACATAGTTACTTTGGCATCTTACAGGCTTCTGTGCTTGGCAGGATAAACTGTAGTTTTCTCTTTCAACTTGGCTTTCTTTTTAAATGCAACACAATTCAGAATGCACAAAGAACTAGATGTAACCTTCTGATATTAATGACAGGATATAGTATTTCAAATATCTGAGTTTAATTTTCGAAAAGTTCAAGCAAATTTTTTACTTGTTGAATTATTTATTTTTTGTTTCTTTTTTTCTTTCCTTAATTAAAGTCCAGTAAAATGGCTACCTCTTAATTTAGAATCATTGTAAAGCATGTGCTGGTTTTCCTTATTTTCATATATTATAAATTACACAGTTTTTCATGCATTTCTCTGTGTCATATTATATAAAATACAAAATATAACATACAAAATAAATAAATAATTTATTTTGTATGTATGTATATATGTATTTATTTATTATTCTGTCATGGTTATGTAGTATATAATGGAGATGGTGACCCTTTGATAATTGTATGAAACGAAATTTCATCAAAATTTCATTTTAATGTTTGTCAATTAGTATACATTTTGAATTAGTATACATTCAAAGTGACAATAAAGTTATTCTATTCTATTGTAATTTAAATATACATCTAAGACTTTAACAGATGAATGTGTCAAACTAGCACTGAAAAGGTGTCTTAAGGTATATATATTTCAGTCTAAAAATTATCTCTAGCTATTTTGCAGAGACCGACTCTTCCCTAATACACAGCAAGTAATATTATTATTTAGCATTCCATGAACTGTCAAGTAGAAAATAGCAATTACTATGCACAAGGATAAGCTTTGACCAAGAATATGCTAGTTAGAGCATAAAAAGCCAGCTGGGTAACTTGGGTCAGTCACTTTGTCGCAGCTTATCCCACCACACAGAATAGTTGTAATGGGGAAAACAGGAGGAGGAAGGAATATTAGATATGTTTACGACTGGAGTTATTTATAAACAAAATAATAAAGGTGGAATAATAAACTCCAGAATCAGAGAAAGCATTTTAGGGAACAATAAAATAGGGGTTCTTGTCTGTGGTGCTATGTGTAGACAAAGCATAAATTCTACAGACAGATCTGTTTGAGCAATATTTCCCATTGGAAAGCATTGACTGCTCCATTTTCAGAACATATACATACATTCCACACAATCTTTTAAATACTACTTCTCCCAAGAACCGATTCTTCCTCATTGCTTTTACTGACTGTTCTCTGGGATACTTGTAATTTTTATGTACCAACAGGTACAATTTGTTCCAAAGCACTAGTTGTACTTATAGAATACTACTAGAAATAATTTGTGGATTTACTCATCTAAACAGGAAAAATTAAGCAATATAGTTTTCTCTCAGCATTGGGAAATTAGACACAAACTATATAGATAACGCAGAATGTTATTGTCTCTTTGCGAGAAGCAATGCCATGCAAAGCTGTAAAGATTGAGAAATAGTAAGAGAAAAAAACCAAAGGAAGGAGATAAAAGAGAAAAGTGTTATGTCCTGAGAACTCTAGGAGTTCTCACTCAGGTCGACTCACTTTGTGTGGGCGTTCTCCCCCCTTTCCTCATTGGTTGGTTCTCCCCAGCAGCCAGCTATAAAAGCAGGCTGCGGGGTCCAACCAGTTGCTGATTGCTGCGAGCCAGTTCCAGGCGTGGCAAGCACGGTCAGCCCTTTATTGTTATAATAAAGTATTGTTGCACTCATGCTCTGGTTCAGCCTCTCTTTTCCTGAACTTAACACTGGCGACGAGGATGGGATGGCTACCAGAAGCACCATGCAACTGCTGAGTCACTAGCCGCTGATCCGCAGCCCAGAGAGAGCGATCGGCCGGCGATAAGAGAAACGCTGATCCGCAGCCAGAGAGAGCGGTCAGCAAACAAAAAGAGCAAACAAAAAGAGCAAACGCTGATCCGCAGCCAGAGAGAGCGGTCAGAATCGAAAGTTAGAAGCGTCTGTAGCCGTTTGTTAGCCCAGCTACAGGGAAAGTGAAGCGCTGCGAGCCGCAGCCGCTCAGTATCAGGCGCGAAATTCAAACGGTTGTCATTTGAATTTCAAACCTAAAAGGTACAGCACAGCGCTGTAGCCAGTCACTGACGCCCACACAGGCGCGAATCCAAACGCCATCAATGGCTAACAGCCAAACGTGGTTAACCCAGAGAGAAAGAGAGGATTGCAAACAGCCTCTCCTGAGCTGAAATCACTTGCCCACCACGGGCACTAAAACACTGTCTGCTGCCCCAGAGAGATTTTTTCCACAGGTTGTTCAACCGGTCCCAGCACCATGAGTTCCAATCCAGTCTTCCCGGCGTTCAAACCAGACGAGGAGAAGTGGGAATCGTATAAGAACCGCTTTAATCATTATATCGATGCAGTTGGCCTGGCAGATGCGGGAGAGCATCGGAAAAATCGTATTTCCTAATCTACTGTGGAGCCACCGTCTACGATACTGCCACGGCACTCGTGGCTCCTCGTGAGTTGAAAAACGCCCGTGGTCTGAGTTACTTGAAATTCTCACTAACCACTATTCCCCCAGGCCCTCACAGATTGCCAGGAGATTCACCTTCCGTATGAGGAAGCAATCGAGCAAAGAGACCATCAATCAATATATGGCCGCTCTCAGAACAGCAGCACTGCATTGTGGGTTTGGAACCTACCTGGAGGACATGCTCCTCGATCAATTAGTCTGCGGGGTCAAGGACCTCCACCTGCAAAGGCGCCTTCTCGCCAAAAAAGACCTCAACCTCGCACAAGCAGTCGAGGAGGCCTTAGCAGCTGAGCTGGCAACAAACTCAGCCACCGAAATCCAGGGCCCAAGTGCCAAGCTGACATCACTTCCAGTCCACTCCGGAGGTGGTAGCAGAGAAACCATCAGTGATGAAAACGAAGTCCACCGCCTCTCCAACGACAGACGGCCGCAGGTAGGAGCCAAACAAGAAAACATCGGTCCACCCAAGCACATCACCCTGTGCCTAGCCTGTGGGGGATCTCATCAGAGGGCCACCTGCAAGTTTAAAGGAGCCACCTGCAATAACTGCCATAAAAGGGACACATCGCGAGAGTCTGCCAAGCCCCCAAAGTGCAGCACATAGACACCCCCTCGCACTCGGGACCACAGAGGTAAGTATTGAACTGTCGCACGCACCACCTTGCCAAGCACACTTGCCACACTGTTAGTAAAATTTCTCTCTCCGTTTCCCTAGAAGGTAAACCGTGCGCATGGAGGTTGACACAGGGTCGGCGCTCTCAATTATCTCGTGGAACACCCTCAAGAGGCTCCAACCAAGCCTATCCACTAGCCGGCTCCAGAGATGCCAGTTTGGCCTGAAGGACTACCAGGGGAAGACCATTCCTGTAATCGGCAGAGGCAAGTTTCTTGTCAGTTTTAGAGCTTTTAAAGGTCACCTACCTCTAGTGGTAGTTAACGGCAATCTACCCACCTTATTGGGGCTCGATTGGTTTCCCCATCTCGCCTAGGGCTAACAGGAGTCCATGCTGTCTCAACCTCAGACACTGACTCCTTATTCGCTGATTACTCAGATGTATTCAGCGAAGAGCTGGGGTGTTATAACGGTACCCCCATCTCATTCTCAGTTGACCCCAAGCAGTCCCAATCAGGCTAAAACCGCGTGAGGGTCCCATTTGCTATTCGGCCAAAACTTGATGCGAATTGGATAAACTGTTAAAACAAGGGGTCATTGAACCAACAGATTTCGCCAAATGGGAGACGCCCATTGTCACACCCCTCAAAAAGACGGTAGCCTGAGAATTTGCTCGGACTACAAGATGACAATCAATAAATTTCTACAAGTTAGCGCTTATCCTGTGCCCGTCATTCAGCACTTATTACACACATTCGAACCAGGCAGCATTTTTGCTAAATTGGACATGTCTCAAGCATATCAGCAGTTCCCTGTAGATAACCAAACAGCGGAACTCCAGACAATTGTCACTCACAGGGTGCCTTCCGATGCAAGCATCTCCAATTTGGCGTAAGTGTTGCCTCTGGTATTTTTCAATCCCTCATGGAGCGGATTTTGCAGGGCCTCCTGGTGTAGTACCCTACTTCGACGACATCTTAGTCTCGGCCAGGGACAGACCCCAACTCTTCCAGAGAGTTCGAGCTGTGTTAGAGAGGTTCAGACAGCATGGCCTCAAGTTGAAAAAAGAAAAATGTGCCATTGCCACTAGACAGGTGGACTTTCTGGGTTATAAAATTGACGCCTCTGGCATTCACCCCCTGGAGTCCAAGGTTAAGGCAATCCACGAGGCACCCACGCCAACCTCCAAAACTGAACTACAGGCGTTCCTGGGGCTATTGAACTTTTACGCATCCTTTTTGCCCCATAAAGCATCAGTAGCTGAACCCCTACACAGATTACTGGATAAAAAGTCACCGTGGCACTGGGGGCACAAAGAAGACCACGCTTTTCACGCCGTCAAATCACTACTCACGTCAGAGGCGGTACTTATTCAATTCGACCCTAACCTCCTTTTAGTACTGGCAGCAGACGCCTCCCCTTTTGGAATTGGGGCGGTACTAAGTCACAGGCTTCCCAATGGCGCCGAGGCTCCCATCGCTTTTTTCTCAAGGATGCTCTCTGCAACGGAGCGCAATTACAGCCAGATCGATAAGGAAGCCCTAGCAGCTGTTGCAGCCATGAAAAATTTCACGAATTCCTTTTTGGCCATTTTTTCGAGCTGGTCACGGACCACAAACCCCTCCTGGGCCTACTAGCCGGGACAAGCAGACCCCTCAAGTCCTCTCCCTAGGATGACAAGGTGGACTCTCTTCCTGGCAGCCTACTCCTACAGACTTATACACCGCCCGGGTAAAACACTGTCCCACGCTGACGCACTCAGTCGCTGCCCCTTGCCGGCCCCGGCTGAAGACCCTGCTCCTCTCGCTATTTTCGAGATCACCCAGTTGGACCTACCCATCACTGCCCTGGACATTGCTGCTAAAACCAAGGCAGACCAAACGCCGCCCAGGTGCTCGACTGGGTGAGGAGGGGGTGGCCGGGTGGCAATATTGATAACAAATTCACACCTTTTAAGACTCGCATGCAGGAGTTGTCCAGTCTGCAGGGCTGTCTACTATGGGGCACTCGAGTGGTCATCCCGGCCTCACTGCGTACCCAAGTTCTGGAAGTGTTGCACGAGGGACATCCTGGCATCGTGAGAATGAAGGCATTAGCACGCAGCTACGTGTGGTGGCCGGGTCTCGACGAGGACATTGTCAATTGGGTAAGTTCCTGCAGCATTTGCCAGGAATCCCGTCCCTGCTCCCCCCATTGCCACCCCTACTAGATGGGAAAGCGCCAGCGCTCCTTGGTCCAGAATTCACATCGACCTGGCCGCCCTCTGCATGGGAAGATGTTCCTAGTGGTCGTGGACGCCTATTCCAAATGGATTGACGTAGCACAGCTATCCACGACCACCACACTAGCAATCACCAACGTGTTAACACGCCTGTTCGTAACGCACGGGCTACCCGACTCCATTGTCTCCGACAATGGCCCACAGTTCGCATCGACTGAGTTCAGCCATTTCGCTGCCAACCTGGGTATCCGCCACATTTTCACAGCCCCATTTCATCCTGCCAGTAACGGATCAGGACCACTAAAGAAGCCCTGGCAAGGTTCAACAAGGATGACTGGCACCACAAACTCTCACGGTTCCTGATGAGCCAGCACTCAACTCCTTGTTCAGTCACCAATAAGTCCCCAGCTGAGCTCCTGATGGGCAGGCGTCTGAGGACTGTATTGGACAGACTACACCCACAATACTGCCCTGACTCTCCCCTCGCTTCCACATCGGGGTTGAGACATTTTATCTTACAGGAGCCAGTTTTCGCGAGGAACTTCGCTGAGACCCCTGTGGATCCCGGGCGAGATCGTAGCTATCACCGGGCCGCGGTCGGATCGGGTCAGACTGGAGGATGGCCGCGTCTGGAGAAGGCACATAGACCAACTGCGTAGACGCCTCAACACCATCGCCAGCAGGGACCCAGAGGCGCAAGACAAGGGGAGGCTTCATCCTCAGCCTCACATCCACATCACGCCCGGCGATCAGTTCACACCTACAGCCGGTCCCGAAGCCGAACACAGACAGCGGCGCCCAGACAGTTGACCAGCCCGATCCAGTCTACAGGAGCACATCCCCAGTGATCAACCCTACGAGCCCCGGGCAGGCCCGAACCGAGGGGCACACTGGTGACACTTTGCCGACTCTGCCTTCCCAGGCAGACCCCGGACGGACAGACGACGTTCCAGAGCTACGCCGTTCCGGGCGCCAACATAAACCTCCTGCCTACCTCAAAGACTATGCATGTTCGCATCTGGGGGGAAGGGGTGTTATGTCCTGAGAACTCTAGGAGTTCTCACTCAGGTCCACTCACTTTGTGTGGGTGTTCTCCCCCCTTTCCTCATTGGTTGGTTCTCCCCAGCAGCCAGCTATAAAAGCAGGCTGCGGGGTCCAACCAGTTGCTGATTGCTGCGAGCCAGTTCCAGGCGTGGCAAGCACGGTCAGCCCTTTATTGTTATAATAAAGTATTGTTGCACTCATGCTCTGGTTCAGCCTCTCTTTTCCCGAACTTAACAAAAAGGAAGGCAAATTTAATTAAATCTAGTTTACATCAACACTCTTTCCTGTATCTCCCCATATTAGTCTATCTTTGTAAACCATCCTTGCTTTTATTCCATCTACACAGTTTTTTATACATTGTTCTTTGTCATTTCATAGCATATGCTCCTACTTGTTGAAACGCAACCCTAAATTCGAAATGCTAATAGGAAAGGATCCCTAGTGTAAAAATTGGGCCCTGGTTATATTTTTGGTATGCGGGCCAAAATGTTTCTGAACAGCCAGCTCTTTCCTGTGCATCAGTAGTGAATACCACATAGGATCTGAGGACAACTGAGGCTGATAACTTTTTGTAACTGCTCCCCTTTGGTATTTTTTAAATTTTGCAGCCTCTGACCATCATTGCCAAAATCTGTTGTTATGAATTCCAGGTAGTTTACTGAACAAAAAGTGTACAGCTGTAGAAAATTAAAGATTCCCTATACAAAAAAATGTAGGAAAAGTCAGAAATCTTTACCCACCAACCATGCATTTGAAGCACTCTGCCACTTAGCTTCATCAGTTTATTCTCAGCCCTGAATTGTTAAGTGTAGTCCGCAGCCATTGGAAATACAACTAATGGAACAGAGGAAGAAAGAAACACCCCAATTCTTGCATTTCCATATGCTAATTTACAGGTTTCTGTTCAAAATAAACTTACATTCTGATGCATGGTTATCACAGAATTTAAACTAAAATAAACACTGCAGCAACCAGAGTTACCAATTGTAGTGTTAATGTCACCAAAAACATTTACTAGTTTCTCCTATAACTATGTCTCCTTCTCAAGATCAACATCCAGTGAAATTGCACTGCACTGAAGCATTGAACAAAGCTTCCTTTTTCAAAAATTACCCCTCATCAGTGCTTCATACATGAAAAGAACTTCAGTGCTATCCAGTGCTATACTCTATGAATGAAAGAATGATGCTCTGACTTGATTATAACACTGTGCAATAGATTGATAACAGTTAAGATGCAGTGGCTTCTCCCAAGAATTAGAACTGCAGTTTGGAGTGGTGCTATAATCTACTTGTGTAAAATCCATAGTGTAAAAACCCTATACACTATGGCTATAGTATTATTTATCCTTTTATTATATCTTATTTCGATCTTCTACTTATTGCACACTTTTAGTATATTATTTTTTCTGTTGTCCCAAAGGTGCTTTTTCAAGAGGCAACTGGAGTTTTTGGATTTTCTTTGAAGACGTTTCTTTTCTCATCAGTGAAACATCTTCAAAGTCCAGTTGCCTCTAGAAAAAGCACCTTTGGGACAATCTGGATGACTGAGAATCTCCATAGATATTTTTTCTGTTATTTTGCAAGTACACTGAAAAACTCCTTGTGTATCTAACCACACTTGGCCAAATAAAGTATTCTATTCTGTTCTGTTGTACTCTACTCTACTCTACTCTACTCTACTCTACTCTACTCTACTCTACTCATTACTCCTACTCTATTCTATTCCTTACACCAAGTGAAGAGTCTGTTTTGTCAGAATGTCTCAGCATAGATTAGAGATGTTGTAGTAATGTACATCCTGCATTATGGATGAATTACATAGCTGTACACCTATACGTATCCATGTTGACTATATCCACTAGGCTTGTGCAAGGCAGCTATGCTTTGTCCTGAGAAGGCCCTTCATTCCATAAAAGTGAGGCAGCTAAAAGTGTCCAGGTTGTCTGTACTGAGCTCAGGTCTTTGCTAGCAGTTCCAACAGCTGGTAGAAGCTCCTGTGCATTGCGAGAAGCTTTTCAGTTAAGGCCTAAGACCCCTGCAAAGTTCAGTTTGCAACTGGGAAATATAACCTGGTCTCAGCATAAAGCAGGCTTAACCTCTATCATGAGAATGCCAGAGAGAAAATATGAAAAACCTTTTACATTTCCACCACTGAAGGTGGCTTATCAGGCACTACCAGAACAGTTCCTGGCTGCTTGTCACTTCCTGGCCATATGCCAGATCATTGTCCCATGAATTTATTCCCAGCTTGTTTCCTCCACTGATTGCAACACAAGCATGGCAAAATAGTATTGGGGAAATCCTATCTATCTGCCACTTAAATCACTTTTGCAAATAAGTCATCATCAGTACAGCATAAAAATTGTTCACCAGTGAATTTACCATATTTCAATTCCCATTGGCTTAATTAGATCTATTTCAATGTGTTCATGCGTGCTAGGAACATGTACAAGTGCCTTGTAAAATCAGCAGCAGCTAAATATGTCCAGTGAGTTCTTCAAAACCTGGTAAGAGCTATGCACTAACATTTTAATATAAGATGTGCTGAAGTACAGGTAGTTCTTGACTTACAACCACAATTGAGCCAAAACATTCTGTCACTAAGTAAGGCAGTGGTTAAGTGAGTTTTGTCCTGTTTTATGACCTTTCTTGCCACAGTTATGTGAATCACTCTTGATAAGCTGGTAACACAATTGAAAAGTGAATCTGGCTTTCCAATTGACTTGATAATCAGAAGATGATCATATGACCCCAAAGACACTGCAACCATCATAGATATGAGCCAGTCACCAAACTTTTGAATTTTGATTTTAAGTGTGAGAACCGGTCATAAGCCACTTTTTCTCAGTGCTGTTGTAACTTCAAAGGTCCCTAAACAAATGGTTGTAAACAAAGGACTACATGTATGCCATTAGTAATGAATTCTATGTGGTTTCCAACTTGGGCATGTAACTGCAATAATCTGCCTGTATTTAAGCAGTTTTTGAATTCGATTATTTTGTAAACTGCTGCTTTTCCCAGTTATAGTCTAGATAGCAGTTGAAAAATACAAAATAAAACCTGACAAATGAACAGTTTAACCCAACGTGTTATTTACTCAGGTGTATCTCAGATTAATTTCAGGCGGATCTAATCCCATGTTGATGGGCATATGGTTGGAACAAAGTCATGCGAAGGGAATTCGTATGATCTCATGAAATGGAGTAATGGGATGGGATAGGATGGACAATCATGCTGAAGAATGGAAGGAGAAATGACAGAAGAGCAAAGATCTGAAATGTCTAATTGATTAGACAGGAGGCTGCTATTTTCCACTAATATATGCTTGCAAAGCAAACATAGTTGTTGAATGCATTCAGCCTTGGCTCATTTCCAAGGCTCTGAGACACGTATGTATTAGGCTTAGAGGTGTAAAATTTCTGGAAATCTGCTGTGTATTGGGGTCAATTAAACAGAACCTTTTTCCTCTGTTGAGGACACCACTGGAGAATAAAATGCAGACATTATGGGAATCCCCATTCTATCTGCAGTAAATACATGCTTATTGAATTATATTTCATTTATAAAGCTAAGACCAAGTTCCTAATCCATTTAAAACAAGTGTAGTGGGGGAGAGACTATTTATGTCTGGAGGCCACATTCCCTTGGGAGCATTTGGCTGGTAGTGAAAAAGATAGAAAAATGCAGTTCTCTCTCTCTCTCTCTCTCTCTCTCTAACCCTTCTTTTTTTCCTCTGTTTTTTCTCTCATTCCTCTCTCTTTCTCACATTGCTAATTGGATCTGGGATGGGGAAAGTCAAAAAAGCAAAATGGTAGCTGCAGCATTGTTATCAGAGTGCCAGATCTTTGTATGTATTGTTTATTTTGAAATGCTTACAACAGGGGAGGATCGTGAATCATAAAATAGTTGCCATCTTGCCTATTTTGAACCTGATCCATCTCTCCAGAATGCTATTGGTTAATGTTAAATTGCTCTTGCTAAAAAGAAACTAGAGCTGGATATGAACTACATTTGAAAAGTCTTCATTGGATTAGGGCAGAGAAATTGGGTGGACAATTTGACTGAATTTCTCTAGGGAAAGAAGATTTTTTTCATTAAAAAGCAACAGGTGGTGGTAACAATACTAGAAAAAACCCAGGGAAGGAATTTCCTTGGGATTTAAAGAGAAGTTTGAGAAGTTAGGGAGTCTGCTGGAGAAATATTTTTTTTAAACAAGTTTTATTCAGTTTTCCATATTTTAACGTCTCTTTTTAGTGAACAGCATGATTACAGGTTTCACATACACATACAAATATGACCATGATTACATATTCAATTTTTATATCCAATTCCTTATCTTAACAGTGCTTTTATACATTTCAATTTTATTGTATTATTCCAAATATTTATCTCATTATTTAATTCATTTATAACTTCATCATCATTATACTTTAGTACTTTTAACTGTCACATTTGTATATTTCATCTTAAATTCTAATTAAAAAAAGATACTTCTTCTAAAAATTGGTTTCCCCCTGAAATCTCAATATAAGTGCGCCACCTCTAAGTTGTAAATTCATTTATTTTCATCCCTTTTAAATCTCGTTAAAATATTTAACATTATTACCTAAAACATTAAACTTAATAATCCCTTTAAAACTACACAGCATATATAAATCAGATTCTGCATGATTTTTCTCCTTTTAAATTTCATTAAATTTCGCCCCCCCCTGCCCAAAGGACATATTAATCTACTCATTCAAACAGTAAAACAATCCTAAGCCCTAAAGTTAATTCCATTTCAGCTCTCCTCCTATATCATTTCATTTATTTCCATATACTTAATACACATATTCCATTAATTATTCCAGTCATATTTAAACCAAAAAAAGCCAACATTCCAATCTTAAAAATATTTCAATATATCTAATATACTTATTCCATTGTTTGTTACAATTATCTCTCTACATAAAGAGGAAGAGCATTAGATTCCATTATCCAAAAAATAACAATTCTGTTTTTCCATCTTGTCAGTCTATATGTCCCTATTTAGTAACTATAAATTTATCTATATTACCCCTCAATACCTTGCAGAATCCCCTTTCTATATAATAATCACCCATTATCTCTGTGTTCAATTAAGGATTTCCCCATTTTTTTACAATTCCCATATTTCTTTGTTTCCAAATCCTGTTTCTTGTCCCTTCTTTCCCCCTGTCTTTTCTCCTTTGTTCTTTCACTCCAGTTTTTATCCCTCTCTCTATTTATAGCTTCCTTTCGCCCTTTGAATTTCTGCTGACTCTTTTTCTCTTTTTTAATTTTTCGGATATTTCCCTTTTTATTTAATTTCTTAAATCTCCTGTATTTATTTCCAACTCTTTTCTTCTTTCTTTCAAGAGTTCTTGGTTCTCAATGATCACTAAAGATGGTCTCTTCTATGATTTGCTCCAACTCCTCTTCTGCCTTTTGTCTTTGTTGTTCATATTCTGCTGTCGCATTTTCAACAAATTTTAAAGCAAAACCCAGTGATTCACCTCATTCTTGTAGTGTTTCTTTCATTTTTCTGAGTTCCATTTTTAATGCCAGAAGAGAAATCGCCATTTTACAACTTTCTAATTTGCAATTTAATCCAAATAGTTTAATCCAAATAATCCAAAAGTTTATTTCCAACGGTCAACTTTTGTTCCTCTCAAGTTTTTAAGTCTCTGCTAATCCAGTGCCAAATTCATGTCAGAATCAGCAACTAATCCAAAAGCAGAATCTTCCTAATTCTTTCTTTGTTACAATGTTTCAATTTTTCAAAGTTCTTGCTTTATTGTATCAATTTCCATGCAATTTCAAGAAACAAGAGTTTTTTAAAAGAAGAACAAGTTGAGTTTAACTGAAATGGCATCTTTATTATGCTAAGTCTTCACCCCCTCTTTCCTTTTTTCTTCTCTATTATTCAGAGCTTTTTAAACCACAATTTTCCAACAAGAAAAAGATCAAATCCAATTGCTATTAAATTTCCTCTTTAACAGTCTATAGTTCAGCTTTATTAGTGCCAATATAAAATCAAAGTATACTTATCCAAGTTGATTATATAGTTCCTTCTCAAGCTTCTACCTTTTGCGGTTTCGAAGCCCCGACACTATCAAAAACAATTAACACCTTTTTTTTTCTCTTTCTCTTCGCCGCTTAGATCCTTTCTTGAAGATTCTTTGAAATGTTAATCCTGGGGGTATTTTCCATTTGATTATATTGTCCCATTCCTTCGCTGTTTGGTTCTTCCTCTCTCTCCTGCACAATCTTATTCCAGTTTAATCTTCCCCTTCAGGGTGGCCATTTTAGACCACCACTTCAGGCGTCTTTGGGAGGGAGCAATTGCCAAGCCAGGGAGGGGATTTGCGACTCCCCTCTACCCAGCTGATGGTCTACCCTTCCTCTGCCACCCCTACGAGGTAGCTTCTGCCCCGAATCCAAAGGATTGGGGCTCTCCGACACTGAAGCACGAACCAAAGCCGTGCATGATTGTGGTCAGCAGTCCGTCTTTGGGGAAGCTCAAAACAGGAAGTCAGGGAGTCTGCTAGAGAAATATTTACACAATGAAATTATAGACATTCACAATGGGATGTCTATATTACAATGAAATTAGTGCAAGAACTCCACATCATAAGAATCTAAAGTTTTCAACACTTTTGAAGAGGAAATTCTTTTTCATCGAAAGAAAGAAAGAAAGAAAGAAAGAAAGAAAGAAAGAAAGAAAGAAAGAAAGAAAGAAAGAAAGAAAACTTGTAGGAAGAAACTGCAAGTGCAGTTGTCTACTTGGCACTCATCTGAAATGACTGGTATAAGGTTTTTGAAATTAAGCTGAGGGTTAATTAATTAGTTAATCACCTTACCTCCCCAATAAAATCTACATGTATTATTTGCACTATATGCTAGTATGAGCAAAAGCCCATTTTGTAAATTATATCACTCTGTCAATTAAAGTGTTATATTTTTCAATGCTATAGTCATCTGAATACATGTTTACTTCCCTCTCCTTATACATACTCTGGAATAACTAGTCACATGTAAACCATCTTTTTAAGCTCATTCAAGTACAGCAGAGTCTAATTAAAGACATTAAAGGGGAATTAAAAATAGTTTACTACAATGCAGCCATTTTTTTTTATCAGTAAAGTTTTGCCTCTTGATCAGAGGACAGGATTTAAAAAAGAAAAACCCTATCAGGCTGAATATGTTTTAAAATCCTTGAAATACAGATAGGCTTACTACACTAATTTGTTTAACAACCATTCGAAGTTACAGTGGCACTGAAAAGAGTGACTGAATCTCACATGACTGTCGCAGCATCGCCACATGATCCAAATTTGTTTCCTTGGCGAAGCCAGTAGGGGAAGCTGGATTCATTTAACAACCATGTGATTCAGTGGTGGGATTCAAACATTTTTACTGCCGGTTATGTGGGTGTGGCTTGGTGGACGTGGCATGGCTTGGTGGGCATGGCAGGGGAAGGACACTGCAAAATATCTATTCCCACCCCACTCCTGGGGGAAGGTTACTGCAAAATCCCCATTGCTTCCTCACCCCACTTCCTCACTCCGTGGCTCTGGAGATATGACAGGGTAATTTGCAGATCCCGATGGGCCGCATGGATGGAAGAGGACAGAATCAAAATGTCGTCCAAGTAGCACTGGATCCTCACCGGAACACAGAGATGCCATCAATGCTGCCAGAACCTTTGTGAAGACCCTTGGAGCCGATGAGAGGCCGAAGGGAAGTGCTTGATACTGGTAATGGGTATTCTGATAACAGAAATGGAGAAACTGGTGATGATGAGGCCAAATTGGGATGTGGAGGTAAGCCTCTGTGAGCTCAATGGAAAGAGAGGAGGTCGCCCTCCCGAACTCTCTCTAAAATAGAATGCAGAGTCTGCATTTTAAATCGCCTGTATTTTACAAATTGGTTGAGAAATTTTAGATCAAAAATGGCTCACCACCCCCAAGAGGCTTTGGGAATGATGAAAAGGCAAGAGTAAAGCCCACGTCCCCATTGAGAGGGGGGAACAGGTTGAATAGCCCTGATTTCAAGAAGGTGCTGAATGGCCTGATTCATGAGGGCTTGCCTGGAAATGTCCCGAGAGACAGGACAGATTTTTCTGGGGGTGGCGTTAGGAAGTCCAACTTTAACCGTGACCTAATAGTGTTGAGCACCCAGGCGTCCATCGTTGACTCCTCCCATTTGCAGGCAAAGAAGGCTAGGTGACCTCTGATGGACGGTGAGAACGAAGGTTTACTTAGAGCAACCCCCTCCCTCTTAAAAGGGCTGTTTACCAGTAGAAGGTTGTTGCCTGCCAGATGCTTCCACACATTGGTCTTGCCGTTGGAAGTACAGCCTCTGAGAGCGGGAGAAGCAAGATGATGTCTCCGCTTGAAAGGCAGGAGGGCGATAATGAGCAGGGCGATAGTCGGCTTTCTTCCCAGAGGAAGAGAGAATTTTACGTTTATCTCTGGTTTCAATGAGATAAGATTCCAGAGCATCGCCAAAAAGCTTATCGCCTGCGAAAGGAACTGAAGCCAGCTTCCATTTTCAGTGTGATTCCGCCTGCCAATTTCGGAGCCATAAAAGTCTTCTTGCTGCTACAGAAGATGCCATGGCCTTGGATGCAAATTTGGCGGAATTGCGAGTGGCATCCACAGTGAATTCTGCTGCTGCGATTATCTTATTAAGGTCTTGGTGAGACCGAAGGTCAGAAGCAGACAATCTAATCAGGAGTTGGCGCAGCCACTGTGTGGATGTCCTTGTGAAAAAGGATGCTGCCGTTGAAACCTGAACAGCCCATGCAGCAACCTGGTGATTGGGCTTGAGGGTCTGTTCGGAACATTTATCATCCAGTTTCAGGATATCTTCTGGCTCTGTGGGAGTGCCAGAAGATGAGAACGAGGCCAGAACTGGAATGTCAACAGAAAGCACTGCCAGGGCATTGTCCAGAGCTGCGCTGACATTGTAGAAACACTTATCCAGAGAAGATGGGCAAGGACCTGTGGAAGGGGAAGTGCACTGTTCCTTGACCATGTCCAGGAACAAAATGGGAGAAGGCAAAACCTCTGCATGGACTACAGGCTTGGAGAAGAGCGAGTCCCCTTGGCTAGAGGGATTTCCTTGTGGCTCAGGAGCCACTTCCTCTGGGGACAGCTTGGCAGTGACCAAAGCCTTGCTGAGTGATGGCCTGAAGAGAGTAGGTTTGAAGACCAATGAAGATGATGTCTGCTCTGGGCGAGAATCCTTTTCCTCTGAAATATTTTGGTCAAAAATCTCGCCCTCTTCACACTCTGAACGAGAAGAGTAACTGTGTTCAGATGGTGAAGTCCTTCCTTCCTCATCAACCTCCTCCCATTCTGGTAGAGAAGAATGGACCCTGAGGTCCTGGGGCCTGTGTAAATCAGGGTGATGAGGCAAGGAACCTATAGATTGAGAAGGGAGAAGGGCTTGAACCCTTTCCAGAGGTCAAAGAATTTGCTTGAAGCCTTCAGCCAATCCCTGCCTAATGGCCAATGAGACAACATCTTGGATATGCCCTGGTCTATGCTCAAAGGTAGAGGCTGAAGTCCGAAGGCCCACTGCTGTGAGATGAAGATGGCTTTAGGACTAGATTAAGGAGAGGTTCAAGACCTGGAGGGAGGGGGAGGAGCATAGGGCCCTGAAGCCTGTTGGTAATAAAGCCCAGATCTGCTTAGATCCTGAGGATCTGATTGTACTGCAAGAGCCTCAGGAGACCAGGATGGAGGATGGAAAGGCTCATAGATAACTTCTCCTCCCCTGGGAGGGCTTGGCTGGGGCCCACAAGTATCACCTGAAACATGCTGTAGTTGCCTTCTGTTGAATAGTTCTGTTGAACTGTCTTTCTAGGGCTGCATGTCTGCGCTTTTCTGCCCTCAACTCAGCCTGAGTTGCCTTCTTAGGGGCTAGAGCCTTAGCTCCCATTTTAGCAGCTACCTCCCTCTGGACTGATTGGGTGCACTGCCTATTGAGCTTAAGAGACTGTTCCACTGGGGGAGGGAGCTCTGCCTGAGCCTTATCTTTCTCCATTTGTAGAATAAAGGCTCTTGCGTTGGAAAGAAACTGTTTAGAAAATTTTTTTATTAAGTCCTTTAGGGTATAAAATGGCCCCCGGGATTACAAATGGCCGCTCACCTCGTGGTGGAAGGCTTCAATCCAAGATGGCTGCTGACTAGGGGAAACAGGCTCTGAGATCGAAGAATCACTCCTTAGGCTATACAGAGCCCCGAGCGAAGTCAGCAAGGGAAAAACGCAGCCGCCGGCCACAAGATCAGCTGGCTTGCGCTCTTACCGGTTTGCCGATCATTTTTATGATCGCTCAAAACCGCAGGTGTGGGGGAGGTCCACAGATGCTGCCCAGCTTGCCTGCACAGAGCTCTATAACGCTGCTCCCAACGTTGCAGGAGAGAGAGCCCTGCTCTCCTAGAAGAGCAGCTGCCCTGGGAGCTGCTTGAAGTGAGGAAAAAGTACTGAAGATCGCTGGTGATTGCTATCTAACAGAACGCTTTCAGAGACACAGCTACTGACTGAAAGGAGCTGAGTCAAAAGCTGGGTTCTCTCCCGGGGGCTGGCTTTTATATCTTAGTACAGACTCAGCTAAATGACATCATAGGAAGGAGTCAACCCATCCTGGGCTCTCAATGCAGCATGGAGGAGAAGACCCTGCCGATCAGCTGGGACTCAGGAGGCAGAGAATAGATGGGGCTGGGCCAGTCAGAGGTGGTATTTACAGGTTCTCTGTACTATTCAAAATTTCCACTACTGGTTCTCCAGAACTCATCAGAACCTGCTCATCAGAACCTGCTGAATACCGCCTCTTAACTACTGCATTCTTTCACTTAACAACAATGGCAAAAAAAGGTTGTAAAATTGGATGCAACTCTACACATCACATCACTTAGTGACAGAAATTCTGGTCTCAGCTGTGGCCATAAATTGAGGATTATTTGTAGAACCTCAATGATATTCTGACTAAAGCTTATACTTTTTTAACTACAGGGATAGAAACTTTTATGGTCACTTCTGTAGCATTACATAAAATACCTCTGCTCATCCAATTTAATAAGTAAGAAATTGTAATATTTTAGTGTTACTATGAAAATATATCACTCTTAATAAAATAAGATGTTACATTATAACATACTTAAGTATGTTAAGTACCTTGGCACTTAAGAATAAGAAAAAAATAAATATAGAAAAGATTATCAGTTCAGGAAAGTAAAACCCCTAATGATATTTTTGTTACATTAGTTTTGAAAAAACCAGAGAAAATTTATAGGCTGAATAAACAATCCTTCTAAAAAATTTTTTTTCTTAAAGTGGAATCAACCTAATTTTACAGGTCTTTCTTTGTACAACCTTCTATCCCTCTTCATCTTTTCCACTTTGGACTCCCAAAAAATAAAATCCTCGTCCTACCCCTTTTCCTAATTTGGAATGTTTCCAGACCTCCACTTTCCCATCCAGATAAGGAGCAGAGACCTATGGGTACTGGGCAGGAAAGGGAAAGATCAGAAATCAATGACATAAGGGGACTTCTTTGAATGCGTTTGTTGGATGAGTGGGTCATGACCTACAAATACATGAGGGAGACCATTACTTTCTTCCAGAGAGGTTTTCTTTAAATGTTACCTGAATGTACATCTTATTTCCCCTCTGAGTCTAATTCAATCAACTTGGGTACATAAAGTTGCTTTTGCAGCAGATTCTTTACATACAACTATGCCTCTATTCATTTGTTATAAGACCATGAGTAAGAGAGAGGACTTATGAATGATGACCAAATAAAGAAAAGGCCATGGTCTTTCTGACACCATGTCTCTTAGCAGGCAATAACAAAATTTGCAGCACATGTCTGGAGCGGCAAAAGGCACTGTCCAGTTGTCCACCTTACAAGGGAAACCACTCTGTATCTTCAGTGATTTATAACTACAATTAGAACAGAATGTTCAAAGGAAGAATGCTGGTGACCCAATTGAAAAGTGAAAAATGGCTATAAAGCCACTTTAAATAAGTGACACATGACACACTATAAATGTTCCCATGTTTTCTCAATCACATCTCAGTAAAAATCAGGACCATATGAAATTAACCAAGCCATTCCATCATAGGAGAAGGAGCTGATTTATGAGAAATGGTTTATATTCTCCACTCACCTATTCTTCAAATTCCATGTAATATATGGAATAGGATTCTTCAAAAAAGATTCGGGGTAGATTTAAATAGAAATAAAACGAACAAATTATTGTGGAGTAACCACAAATGTACATGCTCTAGTAACAACCATTCTGATCTTATTAGATTAAAAAAATGGAACATATAAGTTAGTTGCAACTTTGGACAGAGAACAGAAAGATGGACAATATTTTTGCCACTAAATAGGAATCAAATTACTGAGATCTATGCACCAAATATTTGGGTAAACAATACAGAACATGACCCTATCTAGGCATGCTGAAGTGTGGAACTTAATACTAGGTATAGACTGACTGTAAAATCATTTATGCTTCTCGCCATGTCTATAAAAGGAACTCTAGTTATTTTGGGGTAATACTTTTGTTTACTGCTAATCACAAAAAACCTGCAGCTTTCACGTTGACACAAACGCTGTAAAAATGCATCAAAAGAGAACAGACAGGAGACAAACAAGGATATCAACAGACTATATCAAATGACACCTTCAACAAATGCAGTATTGATTGAAGCATTTATTTGAACTCCGTGAAATCTAACCCAATGTTAATTCTCGTATTTCTAGGTAGCAGCTGACAGCAATTCATTAAATTGATTGCTTCAAAGGTATTACTACTTATAGATAGTCCCCCAGCAAATAGACTTGAGGAACACCAAAGGTTGTTTTACATTACTGATATAAAATATTTATTTGTAAGCTAAAAGAACATATCAGGACAGGCTCATACATATATGGACCCTACATTTCTCACTCACTGATATTTACACCTAAACAAGTGACAAAGCCAGAAAGAAAATATTGTATTTGAAGTTCAATATAAGACATGAATGTCTTAATAATAGCAATAGCACTTAAACCTATATACCGCTTCATAGTGCTTTACAGTACTTGGGGGCATTTGTGTAATGTCAGCATATTGTCCCCAACAATCTCGGTCATTTTACTGACCTCTGTAGGATGAGTCAACCTTGAGCCCTTCAGGACTGAATGGACTCAAGGCAATGGGCAGACTTAGCCTGAAATACTGCATTCTAACCATTGCACCACATAGTAGATATGGGTCATGAACTATTGAGATATGAAGATCATTATTAGATTTAACTAATTAATATGCTTGAGATAGCCAACCCTCTTGATAGTCAAATATAGTAGTCCTGATCAAATCCATATTTTGCAAAACCAGCCACAAAATTGGAAGAAGACTGAAGGATTCAATCTTAAATTCAACCATAAAAAAGGGACAAATTTCCTTTTTTTAAATTATTTTTTTTTTAAAAAAAATCCTTATCTCTGTTTACATTGTTAACAGTATTGTGTCATTAGTAATACATATATTTACATTTATTCATATGCATTAATTTTTATTTCTGGGTTCTACCCATTTATCCCAAACAACATAATATTCCGATTCGCTCTTGCCTTTTAATTCCGCTGTGAGTTTATCCATCTTAACACAGTCCAGTATTTTTGTATCAGGTTCTCTTCGGATGGTATCTTTTTTGTTTTAGGGACAACTTTCAATAGCATCTCAACATCTATCTTTTGTTTCCTCCAACTTTCCTATTCATCGCAGGCAGCTTACTTCAGACAAAAGTAAGTATTTGCTTACTTTTAAATGTACAAAATTACAGCAAACCAGCATTGGAAAAACACATATATGCCAGATGCAACTGGCAATTTTAGAAATGAATGAAAAGGATGTTTCATGTGAAACATCCTTTACGCCACTGTATTTGTTCTTGAAGTTTGAAATACATTTATTATTTTAAAAGAATTGCATTTATTCTTCATGAAAAATGTTGCTCAGCTCCTTTAAGGGATCAGTAGAAATATTTGGTAAATGCTGGTCTATTTTGCTTCCCCAAAGATGTTGCTTGAATCAATGCTTCTTACCTCAGGAGAAAGTTCCACATAATTGAATGGGACTAACTTTCAAAAAAATGTATGAAAAATTGCTGTTTTTCTCTAGGCCAAGCATACATTTTGGAATTGCTTATTGGGGCCTAATTCCCATCAAAGATGAATTTATAATATATGTAAGGGACCATAACCTTAAATCTGTTGAAATACTGTAGGACAAGTAAGCTTCTTTGGCTGTTGTGTCATATTCTTTCTAGGTTGCCAAGGTAATTTTTACCAAATGTTTTCTTAGCCATTTTTAGCAGGTGGCTATAAATCAAATTATGAAGACAAAGGCTCCTTACAATTCTATTTTAATAGATTTATAATAATTCTAGTGATGTGTGTGGAGAATCTATCCTATGGGAATGTAACAGAAAATAACAGGAGATTGTCATGTAGATACGACAGAGTGCAATCCTTCCTGTGTTCATAAATCCCAAATATCCATAGTCAAAAATTGCTAGTTATAAATCCAGGAACAATGCAGACTTCAATGAGAATGTATTTGGTATAATAAAAATCTTCTATACTGAGAAAACTAAATTCTAAAATATATTTCTAAATTGATGGGTAGTATTCAGATTTAGTTTTAATAGACACTTATAGAACCAGTGACTCTTTTGCCACCAGTAACTTATTCAATTGATTTTATTTATTTACTTATTCCATTATTCCATTGATTTTAATTGACCGTCATCCAAACCATCAGATTGCCTTTATATATGATTAAACATGACTGTATATAAATAATCTAATCTGAAGGCATACTGTAATAATAAGATGCTGTTTTGAAGAGATGTTGAGATAAGCAGTGCTTTTATTGCTCTTGGGTTACATTTAAATTTGTCCATCAGACAGTATTAACTTAGTCAACTTTAAGTGATATACTTCTGGGTCGTTGAAGTGTATAATATTGGCAATGTGCCCAAGGAATAGAACACAACTCTGATACAGAAAACTCAGTTGGGCTTCTTACATCAGTATTTTAATCAAGCAAATTACAGATCGATTTGTAATTCAATTCTTTAAATCCCCCAAACCAGTATCTAATATGATCAAAATCAGCCTTGCTAATTACAGCTGTCTTCAGATGTTTCTTAATGGTAATACAATAAGTAAAGCAAAGAATCAAGAGAAAATGTCTCACAATCGGATCCTATGATACCATTGAACAGACACATCTCCTCAGACACATCTTAGCTATATATCATTATTTGATCGATTTCAACCCAGAAACTGAAGATTCTATGAAATATTATTTCTTTCATAGCAGTTATCTCAACTGCAACAAAAAGCTGCTAAAAATTTCCAGTGAAATCAGCATGGCCAAGAACTTCCTTGAAAAATATCTTTATTATTGAACAAAGATATTAAATTGTGCAGCAACAGGGAAGTATTTGTCTGAAGCAGTACTAAAGGCAGAATATAAAACAATGTGCTATAAAGTGCCATTCTAACTTATGATTCCTTGAATTAATCAAACTGTCAGGGGAGGGGTGTTCAACACCCTGAATCATCGCCACATTGGCTGGGTTCAGCCCTTGCTCTATTTACAAACTAGCCAACCACATTTCAGCTCGGTGGGTACTATCCAAATTCTCTGGAAATGAATGTGTCTGGTAAACAGGAAGAGGCACTTCAACAAAGAAGATGAAGAAGAAACAATGGTATTTGGGTGGAAATGGAGAAAGATCTGAACTATAACCATCATACCTCTAGCTAAGAAGTTGCTTTCAGATGTAAAATGATTATTTGAATCATTAAAGCACCTTAAGTTTGGCTTAAAGATGGATAGTGTATATGCCACAGAAAAAGAAAAAGATTAGGCACTTCACTCTTTATGTTTCTCTGTTCCAAATTATTCTCCCCAAATATGGTAGCTGTTAAGACTTCTCACTTGCAAATATTCTATATTAATCTCTTTTCTTGAGCATTTTTTGTTAACCAAACATTGCAGTCCTTAATAATTATGTTGGAACCAAGTTGTTAATTACCTTGCAGCAGCAGTTAGATGGGGTTACAGGGGCAAAGTGAGGGCTAACGAGCCCTTTGCAGTAGCAATCGTACTTAGACTTATACACCGCTTCACGGTGCTTTAGAGCCCCCAGTAAGCAGTTTACAGAATCAGCATATTGCTCCCAACAATCAGGTCCTCATTTTACCGACCTCGGAAGGATGAAAGGCTGAGTCAACCTTGAGCCAGTGAGACTTGAACTCAGGGGTGGGCTGCTGGGGGTTTGCAGGAGTTTGGGAGAACCCCTAGCTAAGATTCTGTGTAGTTCGAGAACCCCCAAATCCCATTGCTGGCTGTCCCTGCCCACCCCACCTATTCTCTCCCAGGAGTCCTCACACGGCCCATTTGGGATGCATATAAGTGCAGGGAGTGCATGGAGGCTCAAGGAGGCCAAAAAAATGGGCCTCCCAGAAGTTTGGTAAAGCCAGAAATGGGCCTGTTCCTGGTTTCCAGAGAGCCTCCGGAGCCCAGGGAGACTGTTTTAGCCCTTCCGGAGGCTTGAGGAAAACCTCCGCAGCCCAGAAAGGGCAAAAATGCCCCCCCCCATGGTGCAGGAGGCCAACTAGACCACGCCCACCCAGCAACCAGGTAGAGAACCCTTTGCTAAAATTTTTGAGGCCCACCCCTGCTTGAACTGCTGGCAATCTGCAGTCTGCAGAAGTAGCCTGCAGTACTGCATTCTAACCACTGCGCCACCACGGCTCATAATACCTCTCACCTGAAAGATCAGTATATAATCCCAAAAGATACCAAAGGTCTCAACATTCTCCTTTTGTAGGTCCATACAAGGAGATCAATTGGCAATTCTTTATAAATTGATTTGAAAGTACAGCCAGTAAGTTTATTTCAGAACAAACATGAGTAGAAACATACTGAAAACTTCCCAGAATCTAGATATCTATGTTCCTTCTGCTTCTCCTCGTCCTTCTCCCTCTGCTCCTTCTCCAGGCAATCTTTAGATATTTATTGAACAGTCCCCTAAGCTGAAGCTGCAGTGCTTACTCTTGACTATTTAGTTTGCATATGTTAGCAGTGAAGGAAGACTTCAGCAGCTGCACCACTGAGGTAAGAAGAAGAGCCAAGTGGTCAAGTTTCAGGGTAAAGCTTTAGCGGGAAAGAAAATAAAACAAAACTCAAGCCATCCTACACATTTCAAGTGACAGATATACTCCAGCAACACTAAATTATGTAAGCCATCCCAGACTTTTGACAGAACCACCATAATTCATCCCACTTTCCCATTATCCTAAGGTAGGGAAAAGGCTGAGGTAATAGCTCTGTGCAATCACATTGGAAAACATCTGCCAAAGTAAACCTTTATGCGGGGCTTGTAAAGTATATATTAAACCTGTTCTGAAAATGAATCTTGTTGAAGCTACTTTAATTAGCAGGGTCTGGGTTATATTTGCTATTGATCCTAAGTCTTTTTCCCTCTTTCTCTGTAGGCTTAAACTAGTATTTGTCCCTCTTGTATCATGCTGGCTGGAAGAACTGTACCAATAAAGAAGAATATTTGTAGCTCAGGGTTGAAATGAGTACACAGTTCTCACTGACTCTCTCTGAGCTTGGTTGTTTCTTTCAGATCATCCCAAAGGTGCTTTTTCAGAAGGCAACTAGACTTCCTTGTTTTTTCTTTGAAGACATTTCACTTCTTTGAAGATGTTCCACTGGTCAACCATCAACTGGATGACTGAGAATCTCTACAGACTTTTAGCTATACAATTTGGGACAAACACCCTTTAAATGTTGCCGGAGTAGGAATGGATTTCCAGAGAAAAAAATGGCAGACTACGGGAACCAGGAGCACTACTCAGGTGACCTAGAGCACATAGATAAACCTCCAAGTGCTTCAACGACCCTCTAAAAGGATGCAAATAACCAGATGTCTTCAAGGAATATAAATCCTTCCATTCCCCACTATCTTGTCAGAGGTGAAGAAACTTCTTGGATGAGAAGTGAAACGTCTTTAAAAGAAAAAAAAACAAGAAAGTCCAGTTGCCTCCTGAAAAAACCCACCTTTGGGACAACCATGACCTGGATGACTGAGAATCTCTACAGATTTTTCCTGCAGATGTTTCATTACCAAACTATGCAACATCATCAATGCTAGTGATATTCAGTGCTAGCATCAGGATGATCAGGACTAGCAGTGATGATGTTACCTAGTTTGGGTAATGAAACATCTGCAAGGTAATAACTAAGCTCAAAGAGCACCTACAGTGAGACTTATGGTCCAATACCACAGTTATCATAAGCCTGAGTGGCAGAAGCCCAATGGGACTGGGCCGATTTTTTCTGAGACACTAAATAGAAAAAATATGTCTACTAATCTTTCATTGAGTATTCCCTCCCCCCTACTTCAATTTTATTAGCACTTACATAGTCATTGCCTTTAAAGTTAACAATCTCTTAACTTAACATGGCTTACAACTCTATGAAGTGGTCCAGACTGATATAACCATTGATACAAAGTCATCCAGTGAGTTCAATAGCTGAATAGGGACTTGGAGTGATGTACATCTTAATCACCACACACACTGCACCTCTGACAACTTGTTGCACTTGAGATTGATTTATCAACAGGGAAATACAATTTAAATAGACACTACTAGAAAATATGGTTTCTTGTAATCAAAATTAACTTGCTTCTGGGTAAATATGTCCAAGTACATTAATCCATAGCATTATCTCAAGATACTTAGCTGCCTAGAACAAGAAGATAGAAGTAACTTTTTAATTCAAAAAGTCTTAAGCAACTAAAAAGAACTTTTCTGTAATAATGTTCAATATGTGCCAATAGATGTTTTTTGGCCTGTGAATATTTGTTCAGAAACTGAAGTTACGAAGGCACTGAATGAATGATTATGACTGGTCCTTGGTGTTATAGCTGTCATAGTGAGGAAAGGAAAAAGAAGTCCTTTTGTGGATTCAAATTTCCCAGCTGGGAGAAATGCAAAATAATTTGGTCAGCTGCATTGAAAGTCAGAATCAGTTTATTAATAGGAAGGCAGGTAAGAAATCTCACAGCGTTCCTAGGATTAATCTAATCTTGTGAGTAGAGAAACCCTTTTTTATACCCTTCAGATCCTTTGATTTTGTAAATGTGAACCCTTGAAGTCTTTGATTTGTGTGTGTGTGTGATGAGTTCCTGTCCTTTGATATTGGGATCTCTTCCTGGGATCTTGGTAGGAGTAATTGTTTTATAGTAGCTGTTTGTTCACTTTGTAGCTGCTTGTTGCATTAGGTTGCAATATCCCGAGCTTCCTATTATGCCTTTGGGTTTGCTTTTCACAAGTTTTTATAGCTTGCCATCTATTTGATTTCTATGGGAAAAGATCTTAGCTAGTTTGTAGGGTTCTTCCTCTGTATCTCATGCCTGTAATGTTCTCCTTCCTTTGTTGTGAAAAGTAAGCTGGCTCCAGCCCTACTTGACAAAGGGTGGGGGCTGATGGAGCTGACCCTGCTTGTGTTTTCACCTCTTCCTTTCTTTTAAAGTTTTCCTAGAAGACAGGGGAATCACAACTTCCAACAATAGCACCCCTGTGATCACATGATTGCAATGCTTGGCATATAGTTTGCATTTACAACTAGTTGAAACATCCTATGAGCGAGTAATTGCCATTTGCAATCTTTCCTGTTGGCTTCCCTAGAAAGTCAGTGCAGAAGCCAGCAGGGAAGGTTGCAAGTTGCTATGGTATGTCTCTCCCAGCCCCTTGATACTCGCACCGCACTAGTCAGTCAAGCACCCCCACCAACCCATGGTGTGCCTCCTTTGTCCTTAGTATCTTTCCATTTATTCAAGGGAATATTTTGATCATTTTTTTCACTGTCTATATCAGAGGGCTCCAAACTTGGCAATTTTAAGACTTTGTGGACTTCAACTCCCAGAATTCTCCAGCCAGCTATTCTGGGAGTTGAAGTCCACTAGTCTTAAAGTTGCCAAGTTTGGGGACCCCTTGTCCATGTAAACTTTACTCTAAGAAATGGTAAGCTTCATAATGTTCTTGGGGACATACTGGGATCCAGGTTCAAATGACAAGTTATGGTGTTGAGAGCCAATTTGCAAGGTGCCGAGTTAGGATTGGGAACAATTTGGTAGGTTGACTTTGGTCATCTCTCTCAGCACAGCCCATAAAATGATGACAGAATCCCAAATAAACCTCCTTAAATTCTTGGAAGAAAGGCAGGATTATAAATGCTAATAATAATTATTATAATAGTTCCTGAAATAAATAGTAACACTGTGCCTTGCCACAGTATATGTGCCCAAATTAACTGCATAGTTCTCCAATGATATTTTTAAGTAAGTTGGATCAATGAGCACCTCTCGCCCTAATTTATTTCACTGACAAGTGTATAGTTAATCCCACATTTCCAAGATTTTGCTGCTTAAGGCAGCAGCCTCATTCTGTCTACCCAAAAGGTTGATCTGGAAACCATTAATTCATTGCATCTTATTAGATAAAGGCCAAGCTGAGGTCATAGTCTCCTCAACAAATGCTAAGATTCCTATCTTGCATTCTGATTTATATTTGCAAAATAATTTCAAGATGGCCTTGAAGTTGAGGGTCAGGTAATTTTCTCATTAGGTGGACAGAGATGGCATCTTAAGAGCATGTCGTGGACATTCTTACAAAAATCCTTTCACCAGAAGGCAAACAGGCAAGGTTGTTCTGTGTTATCTCCTCTTGACTCTATAACAACTAGTTTATTTCACTATTCGGGGCAGGAAAAATATTTCCAAGAAAATCTTAGCCTATACCATTTTTTCCCAAATTTTCTAAGAAAGCATACAGGTCTATTCCAAAGTCTGATGTACTGTGTTCTTGGAAACAAATATGCAGTATGCCACCTTCTTATTTAATCACTTTAATTAAAAGAACCACCTCCAAATTAAGGTCATGTTGAGCAAGGAAAGGTGGCAGGCAAAATATCTATCAGCATATTGGTTCCCTGTGTGGATCATCGTGTGCATCATATTATCTTGTGGTGTATCAAAAAGTTTGACACCGTATAAATTCAATAATTGGGCTCTGCAGTGCTTTAGATCTGAAGGGGAGAAGATGTCCTGGAGTATGTCTGGCTGGCCACATGGCACCTGTCACCAGTTCCTTAAGCCCAGGGTGCATTTCTTTGGAATCATGCTGCAGCTAAATCATTTCTGTAAAGCATACAACAATTTAAAGGACTGCAAATAGTGGTATATGAACATACATACACCCATATGCTCTGAAACATCTTCTCCCTTTCAAATCTAAAGTACTGCAGAGCCCTAAGAAGCAATCCTATCTTGGAAATAAAGTGGCCCTATGATTGCTTCCTACTAGTCTTTTCATAAAGTGTGAAATAATGCTTTTGGCACAGACCAATTCTCCAGATGAGTGATCATTCCCTCATGCCCATGGTAAATGGCTAAAGCCAATGACACAGGGTATCTAGTTGAGCATAAAGAACTTTAGGGCATAAAGAAATTAAAAATTAGATTCTTTGTGCAAGTCAACACAAATAAAGGGGTGGATACCACACTTAGGTCCAGTAATAAATGTCATTCAAATTTGCATCATGCCTGCTGTTTCAAGTTAGTATGGAATGGAATTGAAGGAGCTGGGTATGTTTAGCTTTGAAATAAAAAGTTTAGTTTAGTTTATTGTCATTGCATCTCATACAACAAAATTAAATACCATCTTCATTATGACTATGAAAATAAACACAAACACACATCCTTCACATTCTATACATTGAATTGAAAAGCCCTGATATTGCATTAATATTGCATTATGCAGTAGAATTCAATAGAGTTACTGCCCTGGGGTAGAAGCTGTTTTTCAGCCTAGTTTTTATTACCCTGTACCATCTGCCAGATCTTAAATAGTAGTAGAGTAATGGAATAACAGAGTTGGAAGGGTTCTTGGAGGTCTTCTAGTCCAAACTCCTGACCAAGCAGTAGATCCTATACCATTTCAGACAAGTGGCTATTCAGTCTATTCTAAAAACTTCCAGTGTTGGAACACCACAATGGAGACTGAGGTGGGGATATGACAGTATTCTTCAAATGCCAGAGAGAATGCTGCACTGAAGAACATCAACCATGACATTCTTGAATACAGGACCCAGAACAATGGATCTGAATTTCCAGAAGCCACTTTTAATTGAATGAAAACTTCCTAACAGTAAGTATAACTTGACAGTGGAATCAGCTTCCCAGAGAAGTGTTTATGGTCTCCTTCACTAGATATGTTCAGACAAATGTCAGACAGTCACCTGTTGGGGCTGTTTTAATTTGGATCCTTAAACTGAGCCGATAGTTGGGCTTACTGGCGTAAATGGCCCTTTCCAAAACTCTGTTCTGAAGATTCTGCTTTCACATCAGAGAAAGTCTGTCACTAAGACACCAATTTGATGGAAAATCATCAGTCAATCAATCAAAATGATTCTGTCTCCATTTCACTGCACTTCTTATTTGGGTTACACTGATGTACTCTGTCCACCTAGAATTGCCATGGTACTTTCTTTAGGTGATTCTATTGGAAGGAGTTTAAAACAAAGCTACCTAATGCAGGGCCTTGGAATGTGAGAAAACACAGCATTTGTATCTCAGGATCCTTCCTCACAGATGAGTTGAAGTTCTATCCACTTCTGCAGCGTAAAATATGCTGTTCCATCACTGCTTCCTTTCCTGCCTCTACTTCGATGCCAATCACTGCCAGTCTTCTGATTTCCTTCCAAGGTAAGAAAGTAACAATGCCTATGAGATTTTATATACTCCTGGATGCAGCCTTTTGACAGTGTCATAATAAGAGTGGAGAATTTAATTTTAATACAGATAAAAGTAAAATAGTAACAGTTGATAACAGTACCAACAGAAATTGAACTCACAGGCTTGAGAAGAGATGGAGATGGCAGAAGAAAATGTTGCCCGGGAGAAATTAATACCAAGGTTGGTGGCAAGTGGGGAAATATTCTCAGTCTTGAAATAAATAGGATGGCAGGGTCAACCCAAGGAATCTGTTATCCTTCTCATTCTGGGTATAGAAGACTCCTGGATGACCACGGACTCATTTTGACAGAGTAGGAGCAGAGCTGTGTTAGTCAATGGCAAAAAAATCAGAAGTACCATAGCACCTTCTCCAACTAGCACATTTTTTGAAAAGCTTTCATCATCATCTACAGCTCATTTCACTCTAGTTTGATATAGGATTTAAACTGGGTTGAGAAGTGGGGAGGGGGGAAGCTAGGTTGATTATGCCAAGTGACATGTGAGAGAGGTTCCAAGTATCTTACCCATTAACAAGTGTGATGCGTTAACAACTTTTTGCATATGCTTTTAATAAAATTAAAAAGTGCTACCAGATTCCTAACCCAGGAGACTGAACAGTGGCATCTAAGACCTCTGAGCCAGCATGCCTGGCCCAGGAAATGTTTTAAGGCCACACAACTTTGACATCTAATAAAGGAGACGTCCCAACAATGTCAGTCACAGGACAAGGATGCCAGCTCTCTCAGACTGTTGTCTGAGGCTGCCAACACTAAAGCCAGCCCTGCCCTGTGCTGCTGTCCCCAGTTTACCTCACTGGGTTACTGGAAGGATTACAAAAAAGGAAAACCTCAAGGTTGTCCACTGGAAATTCTTGAGAAAAGGCAGGATGTGGGTAGGAGTAAGCAGGAATCCAAGGCATCAGAAGGGGAAACACCAGCCTCCCTTCCCCACCTCCAGAGGCAATAAAGAAGCTTATTCAAACATTTGTCTAGCAGAGGCTATCTTTCCCAACATGCTATTTATTTATTTAATTTCAGCAGCATGGAGTCACTTAAAAGTATAACGAAACCGGCTGTGATTTACAACAGTTGCTTCTGCTGAGATTGTGCAGGCAAGTGGAGAGAAAGTCTCTCCAGGGCCAAGACAGTTCTACTTGACTTTAAATCTGAATAGACATGAATAAGAGGAAGACGGCTGTGCGCGGTCCCTTACAACGACAGAGGTTTAAAAGGTTCCCACAGAGATGCAGAATCCTTAAGCAGGGACAAACAAGGGGCAGTGATGTAAAACCTGACCGAATGCACAAAACTCCAGGTCAGATGCTTCCAAGCCACACAAACAATGTCCAGTTTAGCCCAGGCAAAAAACTGATGCCAAATGCCTCCAAGCTACCTTGCCCCCAAGCATACCTTCTAAAAAATATATATGAAACACTCCAGGGGGAAAAAATGAGATCTGTGCTGTCCAGCTAACTAAAAGAAAGGACCATTTAAAACCCGCTGTTAAAAATAAATAAATAATGAACGAATAAATAACGCGGAGAACAACCACCTTCCCATTCTTCTTCAAGAGGTTATTTCTTCAATCGAAAACCGGCTACCAAAAGATTCGGTTTATTCGAAGAACAGCGCCGCGCTCCCTAAACGTCAGCTTCTGCACCTTTAAAATCTACTGAACAACAGGCTACCTCCCTCTGCTTTGTGTGTGTGTGTGTGTGTGTGTGTGTGTGTGATTTGTGGAAGGAAACTTTTCGGACAACTTTTCCCAAGAAGCGGGGCATTCCATAGCTTGGAAGCGGGCATTGCCGCCTGTTCCCGGGCTCGGGGAAGGCACTAAAGCAGGAGCGCACGCGGCGGGCAGGTACCAGACCGAGCGCCGAGAAAGGGGTTTGTGTGTCCCTTCTCTCGGAGCTCTCTCTTTCTCTCTCTCTCCCACATCCTCGCCTTACGGTCCCAGTAAGCAGGGAGAAACGGAGCGACGAGAGTGGAGATGACGGTTTCCAAGTAATTAAAACCTGACGCCCTGAAGGTTGTGCGTCCCAGCCAGCAGCGAGGTGCTCAAAACTGGTGGCAAACTCCAAGTGGACGGAGATTGGCGACCGAACAGCCAGATGCGAACTAGGGTACGCTAAGTTTAGTCAAACCATCTGCCGGCTCTCTTCTGTTCAACAACCCAATTTACTTTTCCCAAGGTGAAGTTCCTGCCCGTGAATCCACCGAGACGGTTCGAGAAAACCCGAGATCCAAGCGTGCCAGCCCGAAAGTAAGGAGAAAAAGTCTAGATCTGGGGAAGAATAAGCCAGGAGGGGGAAGGGGGGGAGGAGAAGAAGTGGGTGGGGGGAACCCAGCACCCTTAAGAGGACCAACTACCTTTATTCGGACCAATAGATGCTCCACCTTTCAACTTGTCCAGAATCAATCAGATGAAACAATAATGAATATACCCGAAAGAGAGACGCACAAGGTGCAGAGCTTTTTGAGCATGTGCAAAGGGCCTGCCCCCCACCCACTTCTCCTCCAAGCGGCTCCTTCAGGTGCCCCGCTGGAGCAGGCTCTCGCTTGTCCTGGAGAGCAGAACTGCCCCACCGAGCAGGGAGAAGGTTCCCAGATCCTCGGAGTGGACTTCAGGCAGAAGTTCACTGCCCTCTTCCCGCGAATGACCCGATGGAGTCGCTTAATAACCGAGTTTAACTAAGAAGCGGGGTGGGGGGTTAGTACGGGGTGCCTGGGAAGAAGCCCTCAGGGTCAAGGCAGAGAAGGGCCGCACTTACTGTAGGGGCAGTTGTCCCTCTTGGTGCCGCTCACGTTCCCGTTCTTCTCAATCCGGAGGAAGAACTTGTTGTAGCAATAGAGTTTCCTCTGGCGCACGTCTCCTCGGAGGTGATCGTAGCTCCGCACGTGTCTCCCCGCGCTGGCGGCCGAAGAGGAGGAGGAGGAGGAAGAAGAAGAAGAAGAAGAGGTGGACGAGGCGTTGGTGGCCTTGAGAGGCAGCACGCCGCGCCCGTGCTCATGGCTGGAGGCGGTCAGCGAAGACATCAGGCAGAGCAGCAGCAAGAAGCCCCAGCCGCCGCGGCCGGCGGAGGAAGAGGAGGAAGGCAGGTGGGCAGAGGCGAAGGCACCCTGTATCAGTCTCCATCTGCACATTGTACTGAAGCTCTGGGCGCAGGGAGAGGCCTCATGGAAAGAAACATGCTGGGAGGGTGAGCTCCCGGGCGAGGCGAGCGGACAGCTGGTGGGGAGCCCCTTCGCTCAGAGCCTCCGGAGCGCTGATCTGGCCTGAAGGGAGGGCGCCGACATCCATGCCTCAGGGGGCGAGCTCTCCGGGGAAAAAAAAAAAAAACGGCGGCCTTCCCCCTCCCTTTGCCTCGGGGGAGGGGGGCGCCTGCGGAGCCTTGGACCTTCTTCGCCTCGGGGCGGGGAAGTGTGGAGGGTGTGGAGGGGCGGCGATGGCCGCTCAGGGAAGGCGACTCGGGTTGCCTCACGCTCCCTCTCGGCGAAAAGCGGAGCGAAGACCCGCCGTGTGGAGATAGCAAGTTCGCGGGTTGCGGTGGGGGGGGGGGCGGCGGCGGTTGGGAGCCAAAGGAAACCACGCGCGCGCACGAGGCGGAGGCCACGATCCGGAGGCCGAGCCACGCGCCAAAGCCTGGGCTTAACGGGGCTCGGTCCTGGGGTCTCTCTGTACCATCTTCCCCAGGGAAGGCAGGCGAAGCTGTGGAAAAGAGAAAGAGAGAGAGAGAGATGACAGGCGAGTCAGCAACCAGAGGCAAAGAATGGCTCTCTAATTCGAACCCTTTAAAAAAAAAAACTAAAAAAAAAACAACACCAAATTAAACGGCTTAAAACAGATCCGAATCCACATCCCCCTCCCGCCCCTCCCCCGCCCCCCAGGCTGGCTTCTGCACCTCCTTCTCACCCCAGAAATCTTCGCTCGAGCGCAGGTCTCCTCAGCGAAAAGTCAGCGGGTTAGGACTCCGTCGCCTTTGCCGGCGGTTCGTTTTCCTTCCGTACACTTTTTTTTGTTTTGGGTTTTTTTCTCCCTCTCCGGAATCCTCCCGAGGGCGAGAGGCGAACCTTACAACGACGCTCTATTTCTCTAAGGAAATATTTCTCTATTTCTCTAAGGAAATAGGGACGAGCGACCCAAGGCTTGGACGAGGCTGCTCGCCTTGCTCTCTCTGTGCTTTGGCTTGCCGGCAGGTTGGAGGCTGTATCCTAAACGCTAAAGATTACAAAAGCCGAGAGGTGAGACGTGCCTCTGGTGGTCAAGTTTTATTTGCGGGAGGGGCGGGGGGAGAGAGACTGTCAAAGCGGCGGTGCTGGGACATCTGAAACCCTTTCGCAAGTTGCAGTGAGCAAGCGCCTGCTGGGGGAGGGAGAGACGGGGAGAGAGAGAGAGAGAGAGACCCACACAGAGAGGAAAAACGACTCCCCAAGATCTGTCCCCTTTCTCTCTCTCTCTCTCTCTCTCTCGCGCTCACTCGCTCTCTCTCTCTCTTCCTTCTTTGTAGGAGCCACCGCAGCCGCCGTCTTCTGCTAATTGCTCCCCAAACCGTTCTGGCCACCAGCAAGGCTGGGAGACTCATGCCTTCCTAATTTCCCTGTCTTCCAGGCTCAGCCAATCCCCTCTAGGGAACCCTCCTCCTTTAAAAAAAATAAATAAATCTTGTTTTCTAGAGAAGGATTTTTAGTTTCATATATATATATTATATATATATATATATATATATATTTGGCAGGCAGCAGTTGAGAGCCACCTGGTGCATGTTGCTTGCTGACTCCCCCTCCTGCCTTCTCCCCTTAAAGAAAGAAAGTGGGGGGAGAGTTAAGAACGAGGAAGAACAATATAATGCAGGGCTGGGGGGTGGAGGCGCGGGAGGGGGGGTTGTCCGTCTCGCGAAGAAGAAGTCGAGGTAGCTGGATAGGAGAAAATTTGAAGAGATGGAAAAAAAAAAAAGGAAAGAAGGAGAGGGGAGGTAGCTCACTTTGCCTCCAAGGACTTCTTTTGCCTGCCCTGGCCTCCCTTCTCCCCTTGGCTTTAATTAATCACCATTTCTGGCTTCTGTTGCTGAAATTAAAAGCAAAAACTCAGAGGGGAAAAATCAGACTTTTTCTTTCGAGTTCTCAAGATTTATCACCTTCCAACTCTGCAGAATAAGGTCCCTGCCATGGCCAAATTTCTAATTGCTAACATGGCTCAACTTACTGAATCTCGCCTGCGACTTCAAAAGAAGGAGGGGAGGTAGAGAGTTAGGGGAAGGGAGCTTTATTGGCGTGGCAAAGTTTTGGCCCATAAAAAACCTGCATGTATTTTTTTTTCCTTTTCCTTTTTTTTTCTTTTTAATTAATGCGGTTTCCTTTACCAGAAAGGGGCACATTTTTTTGTGATCTGATTTTTTTCTTCCTTCATTCTGCCTTTTGCTTTTGGCTTATTGTTGTTTTTGGTTTGCACATCTAACATCTATTGTTTTGGAAGGGTGGGTAGTGATTTATTTTCCACAAAAGGTGCTGCTGTTATTCACCCTTCCTAGCAAGTTTGTCATGTTTCTCATGACAGATATACTATGTTTTTCCTGCGATGGCCCCAACGGCTTCCAGCACTTCATACTCTTCCAGAATGGAGGCTGCCAGATTTGTATACCTACCACTTTGTTAAGGGGAAAGACTAGAGACAGTGAGACTGTCCTTTTCCAATGATGATTAAATTACCTTGCAGTAGGTAATTAGGGCCTTTTAACACTTGTACCCCTTCTGAGCAGCCTGTGTTTTTCTGTTATGTCCCCATGATGCCTTCACCTCATTCCACAAGAAAAACTGGTTTAAGCTTCTATCAATGGTCAGACAATAAAATGTGGTAATGAAATATGTAGATTTTTAGAACATAATGAATATATAAAGATGTATTTTTTTATTATATCTATAAAATGGTTATAGGATAGATTTGAGATGGAAATATGAACTGCCATAAAACAATTTAAGTAACATATGGATTATCTTGTAAAACATGAATGAATAATAGTATAGTCGAATGATTGATTAATAATGATAATGTATCTAGGAATATTTGATTGACGATATGAGAACATATATAATGTAATTGTAATTGAAGACTACGAAGTGGAAGCACAAAACAATTTGTAAACCAACCGACACAGTGTATGCATATATATGGAAGATGGTTTGATGTTTTTATGTTGTATTTGTTTATGTTTGTCTTAAAAAAACAATAAAACTTAAAAAGAAAAGAAAGGAAAAACTGGTTTAAGCCAATTGTAGACGTGTTAAGGTAGTATTTCCCCTTTATTCTGATACCATTTAAGCCCAGCCTCAAGGTGTGTAAAATCTCTTGAGTTCTTCATCCATTACCTTGGAAGGAAGCAGATGCCCATAGAGACATGAAACAGGTAGAAGAAGCAGGATAGGAAATGGGAATGAGAACAGCACATTTTTGATACAATCTAGTTTTCTTCAGTTTAAGGATGGGTGCAAACCCTTTAAATGAGTGGTGGGAAAAAAGGCCTTTGGTTGTAGCAGCAGGCCATAAAAATGTGGGTTGGCATTCATCAGCCTAAAATAAATATTGCAAAATGTAAAATGTGGACTTCTTTTTCATGTTCTATGGAAATGCTACAGAGGAAAGAAATAGCTTGTAAATAAAACAAAATTAAAAAACACACAACACAATTGGATTCTATCGTATATAAACAGAGGGCTTCTTGGAATAAAATGTAAGTTAAAGAAAATGCTGATCAATGGAATGCAATGGAAAAACAGCCAGGGCATAATATTGTCTGCATTTGGAATCAATCTATCCTTGACTAGCAGAACATACACACAGAACAAATAGTTCTCAGATTGGATTGATTCATTAGCTTGGGCTTTTGAGTATATTGGTAATGCAGTAGAAAATTAGAAATGATTTTCTCCAATTACAATGTGGACTTGATTACCAAAGACTCATTTCTAAAATTTATGGACTTCAATTCAAAAGGAAACATTTATACAGCCTTCAGAATGAAGAAGAAAAAGGGAAAAAAGAAGACTGCGTTGGAATCCATGGGCTTTATTACATTGTTTACACTCCTTTGAAATAGTTGGTCTTCATCATATATGCAATTTCTGTTCATTTATCAACAACTCCATCTTTATGTCAGCTTTAAGACCACTTCTGTGACTGATGAGATTTAAGTTGCCTATCTAGAGATTCTCTGCTATGTGATCTAATTGAAATGTAATCTGGTAGGCATGGCTTGAATGTCAATGGGTCAGTCATAAGTCACTATTTTCAGTGCCTTTGTAACTTCAAATGATCACTAAATAAATGGTTCTAAGTTGAGGACTGCCTGCATAAAGTGTAAGAAGTAAGTGAAATAGGTGAAATAAGTGAAATAAACAGTAAAGGACAATTAACCAGTGGAACAGCTTGCCTTCAGAAGCTGTGGGTGCTCCATCAATGGAGGCTTTTAAGATGAGACTGGATGTAGTAGCAATAGAGATCCTGCAGAGGGCACACACAGCATTATGCTGTGCCCAATACACACTCTGCATGATCTCACTCCCTGACCCGGGCTGGTAAGTCCAGTACGTGGTACAATGATCTCACCTTACTAACATCGCCACTATTCTTAAGGATTGGTGAGGGGTTTCACCAATCCTAATGCTACTTGTGGAAAACCGTATAAAAAGAATAAACACTGCATGAGTAGTCAGACATCTTGGCACCCTGCACAATGACTGGTCTTTGAAATCCATCAACTGGATAGTTACTGGATGACATTGCATGGGCTCTCCCACTTAATCAGGAGGCTGGACTAAAAGGCCTCCAAGGTCCCTTCCGGTTCTATTCTATTCTAAACATTCCCTTGAATCAGTAGCTTTTGCCTCTCCTTTCTTCTTCTCACCATGGGATCAATAAGTAATTCTGCACCTTCAGTTGCCTTGTAAAGGCATTATTAGCATGGTTTTGGAATTAGGCAATTAATTAGACAGTTATTTGGGAGACACCAGTGGTATTCACAAAATATCTACTTCTAGCAATAATAGCATTTCCTCAGTGTGGTGTACTTCCCCACAATACTGGAATCGCAATTCCCAAAATTCCCAGGCAGAATGGCCAAAGCAATTGATGGGGAGACATTAGGTTGGCTGGGGTCCTAGATTATGCTTTCACCACATTTTAGTCCAGAGGAAAAATTGTCATCACAAAGAAGCTTTGGGATAGATAAGCTAACCAGATGAAGTTCTTTATTGCAGTGTTCATCCACTTCATGAAGATATTTAGATCTAACAATGGGAGACCATGTAGGAGCTATGGATACAGTATTTCCAAAGTTCTTCAGCAACAATCATTCTTTCAGTGCAAAAAGCTCCAGGCAAAAAGCTTCCATTGCCTCTGGCCTGGCCTGGAAAAATATCTGCCTAAAAACTTGAAAAATTACTTTAAGTCAAGTCCTGATAACATTAGCCTAGGTAGATTCATGATTCTCATGAATCATAAGAAGGCAACACCTTAATGATATTCTGTTGCATGTAATTTACTGCAAATGCGTAAATCTGCTTGTGGCCTTCATTTAAATGACAGAATATGTAAGTAGAAAATATCATAAAAGAAACAGGTCCATGTATTCATGACACTTAATTTGCAAGCATTACATTTTATTTGATTTCTTTCTCCAAACTACTGTAGCATTCCTGACTAAGCAAAGGGCTGTCACATGTTGCTTTAGACACTGTCTTTAAATGTGTATTTGCACAGGGAGAGAGAGTTATAATATTTTTCTTTCAAAAAGGAACCACTGACATTATTCTTCGCGTAAAAGAATATTAGCAGAACCAAGCGATCCGTTTGAACTGTTGCCACAGACAAAGCATTTTCCTTTAAAACAAGCTAAATGCTGTCCTATAAAATTCAGTTCGAGCAGGTGAAGAAACATTCATAGACCTCTTTTCTCTCTCTACTGAGCGATGACAAGATGGGCACTTACAAAACAGAGGCCCAATGAAAAGCTGACGTAGCTTTTTAGATTCTATCTCATTCCTTTTTTCTGGCCTCTGTATAGTCTTTTCTTTTAAAGCACAGTTGAATCCCTAAGTACCGTACTATTTTGTATTGTTAGGTTCCCTCTTTGGTTAGTCTGAAAAAGCCTGAGAAAAGTTCCAGAGGAAAGATGCACTATTTAACGGAATTCAATCTGTCCCAATAGATCTGAATCACTAACATAAATGTATGAATGTAGATTATATCTCTGTAATGAGGCCTGAATCATTCTCAGTTACTTCAAAGGACTGAAATTCAACCTTCCTTTTTAGCAGCAACAATCAGACCTTAATGGGTTCCTTTATTAATTGTTCCCCTGCTAGATTTGAAAGAAACCTATCTTCAGACTAAGGCCTAGGCTAGAAGAATACATCAACACTGTGTGTCTTTCTCTCTCCTTTTCTCCTTGTCCAAGGTCTCTTTGAAAATCTGCATGCCGTGCATTTTGCAAACATTTTAAAGGCCTGCTTATTGCCATGAGCTAATAATATAATCTCAAAAGAAAAGAAAGGAATGGCTATTTTAGATCATCAGCTTTTCTATTATTTGCAAGCAAATAATACAAAGCATAATGAATCTACCTAGTAAGTCATATTCCATCATAACAGCTGTATTTGCAAATACTGAAGAGTGTGCTTCTGTGTGTAGGAGGGAAATAGGTATGTTCATGTTCACATGATAATCCTCAGATTGGTACAATACTGATTTTACTGAGTGTATCATCTTTGTACTTCCAATGAAGTTTGAGGTTCCGTGAATTTATATCAGTCTCACAGAATTTTAGCAATTGGAAATACATTGGCCAATACATTATTCAATATTGTATGTATCGACTGCTAACATTTCCAAAATTTTAAATGAGAGTTTTATCTTTCTTTAGATGTAAAAGAAGTTAAAGCATTGATCTTTTAAGCACAATGTATGGTATTACTGAGCTGCCTTTTCCAATCAATCAGAGTAAGAGCTGGAAGGGACTTTGGAGGTCTTCTAGTCGAATCCCTTGCTCAAACAGAGACCCTCTACCACTTCAGACAGGTGGCTGTCCAGTCTCTTCTTAAAAGCCTCAAGTGATGAAGGTCCCACAACTTCTGAAGGCAAGCTGTTCTACTGGTTAGTCGTCCTCGCTGTTAAGAAGTTTCTCCTTAATTCCAGGTTGCTTCTTTCCTCGATTAGTTTCATCCATTGATTCTCATCTTGCCTTCTGGTGCTTTGGAAAATAGATTATCCTCTCTTCTTTGCTGCTATAAATCATTATCTCTCTCCTCCTCAAAAGCACTGTAACTTATTCTGATTTGAAACTGGCACTTTTGGCACTTTTATGACTACTTTGGATTCATTTGTGCATAATAACTTTGTTTGGGCAGCATCTGTATTATTTATGTGTATTTTACATTAGTCATTTTTATGTGTGCTACTGTAGCATATTGTAGTTGTTAAGCAGACATATCACAGTGCCAGGGCAGTATAATATATTCCAATACAATGCAATGCAATTCAGTACAGTATGGCATAGGATGCATTGAGGTTGTACTGGGAATAGAAAAGAAAGAAAGGACAAGTCTAGGGAGATTCTCAGTCATCCAGGTCATGGTTGTCCCAAGGATATTTTTTCAAGAGGCAACTGGACTTTCTGTTTTTTCTTTGAAGATGTTTTGCTTCTCATCCAAGAAGCTTCTTTATCTCTGGCTGGATGGTGGGGAATGGAAGGATTTATACTCCTTGCAGGCAGCTAGTCATTTGCATTCGTTTAGAGCAGGGGTGTCAAACTGGCGGCCCGCAGCCGGATGCAATACGAGTAGGCCACCCCCATCCCAGCTCTGTGAATCAGAAAAACATCACAAATTGTCATGTGACAGCAACATGACGCCACGAGTTTGCTATCCATGTTTTAGAGAGTCCATGTCAAGATTGAGCATCCCTCTCTCAACAGAGAGGGAGGGATATGACATCATCTAGTCTACAACACAGTCCTTTCAACAGTTCCAAGAAGGCTCCACACTCTTTTGCACTACTCAGGTGGCCCTGATGACACAGATAAACCTCCAGGTGGCCTCAATGACTGTCTAAAAGAATGCAAATGACCAGCTGTCTGCAAGGAGTATAAATCCTTCTTAAGCCAGAGCTTAAGAAGCTTCTTACATGAGAAGCAAAACATCTTCAAAGAAAAAACAGAAAGTCTAGTTGCCTCTTAAAAAAACATCTTTGAGGCAACAGGTACTTATATAACAATTGTTTGTTCAACATTCTTGCTTCTCTTTACTGTGTCTGGATCAGGTAGTACTTCTCCCAAATCCCATGTTATTATAAATCATAATCATGCTACCTTGAATCCTTGACTGGGCTCATGTAATAATAGTACCTGGAAATTGATAAGAAGTATCTGGTTGCTGATTTGAAAGCAGACTGATGAAATAAAGGTCCTTGATTTCTCAGAAACTGTTGGTGGGCAGTTGGCCATCAGGGTAGGTCCTTGTTTTCTGGATGGCTGAACCATCTGTAATTTGGAGAATGCTGAGATACATATAAAAGCCACTGCTCACCTCCCAGCACGGATATCCTTATTCATTGTAGCTATGTGAAGCTTAATTATCCACCACTGCTGTAGGCCATATGGCTTGGGATGGACCATAATTTTAGAAGTTTGCTCTGGCTATAATCTAATTAAATTGTGGGAAATGTCGGGTTGAATCAAAACCTCCAAATACTGAAATGAGTCAGGATTTAGAGTTATTAGCAAATTGCTTAGGCTCTTGCAAACATCAGAATGCATGAGCAAAGCTTAATAATACGGTATCTTCTTTCGAGCATTATTTCAAATTCATCCAGCATGTTAAAGATTTAACAAAACCTTCTGAAGTCTAGGCTTTCCATCTTGGAAATCTTTGATAAATTGGCTATGCAGATCCGAAACTTCTGCGGCCTCATGGGGAGATCTGAAATCTAGATCTTTCCTGAATGGACCATCAGGTTTCATGTGCAGCTTGCCCCACTGCAAAATACACAAGTGTGCATACTTATATTGTCTTTTGCATTCTAAAAAGTGACAAAGCACCTCCTCCCTCATAACCAAACCAATTACTTTTTGAATAAGATCCTACCTATTAGAAAACCACAAGGGGCTGTTTTTTAGGGTCTACATAACAGAATTGTCAACAGGCTGTTATAGTCAAGTCATCCTGCCAAGGAGACAAGGCCCTTTCCCCTTTAGTGAATGTTTAGGATACTGCTTATGAAAGTGGGCTCATTCTAATCACTTTTCCCGAAATGGGGTCAAGCATATCACATTGAAATTGGTTGGGCTCAGGAAAAAATAATAAAGGAAACATCTCTGTTTCCTTTTCATTGCTAAAACATGTACACTCCTCTGCTTTGCCCTTTATATTTTGCACGCCATCACTTTTATTTTGGGTTTATAAAAGGTGTTTGACCCCCTTGTGTTATTGGAATATCATGTATTTATCTAGGCTCCTAGATTTGCCTTGTGCATGTCTCCCAGAAGCCAGAATTCATCTCTTGGTTCATGAAAAAAGACTAATAAGCCAAAAAGGACCTATTGCTTGTTTCTGAATATCCTCTTAAGATCCAGGTGGGAACAGTGTCCATTAGTTCACAACTAAAGAGTTGAAGAAGTCTGATATATGTTAATTTGATCCCTAACCTTCTGTAATGTAGCATTGTTTGAGGTCTTCTCTCTCTCTCCTTCTTTCTCTCTATCTCTGTTTTCCACTGAGGACCTGTATACTGCACGAGTCAAAAAGAGGGCTGTGAAAATATTTACCGACCCTTCACATCCTGGACATAAACTGTTTCAATTCCTACCCTCAACACAATGCTATAGAGCACTGCACACCAGAACAACTAGACACAAGGACAGTTTTTCCCCCAAACACCATCACTCTGCTAAACAAATAATTCCCTCAACACTGTCAAATTATTTACTAAGTCTGCATTACTATTACTGTTAATCCTCCCATCCTTCCTTTCACCCTCTCATCCCACTTATGTATGACTGTAACCTTGTTGCTTGTATCCCAATGATTTTTATTGACTGTTCCCTAGTATGATTTGATTGCTTATTGTACCTTATGACTATTATTAAATGTTGTACCTTATGATTCTTGACTCTTGACATGTATCTTTTCTATTATGTGCACTGAGAGCACATGAACCAAGACAAATTCCTTGTCTGTCCAATAACTCTTGGCCAATAAAGAATTTTATTCTATTCTATGTATGTATACTGTATGTATGTACATGTATATGAGCTTTATCCATTGCTCAAAGTTATTCCCCCAAAATTGTGCCCCCATGTTATCCCCAATGAGGGGGAAACAGCTTCTCAATCTACTCAAGGGAAGGATACTCAAGAGCAAAGATGATCCAATGGACCTCATCAAAAGAAGAAATATAAATTATATCCATTTTTCTCTTCCCCAATTTTCTATTTCATCACATGAAACTACCAACCAATGCACCTAATTTTATGTTTGATATTCTGCTTTACAACTCCAATAGGGTCTCAAAACAACTCATGAAATATTGTCATAATAATATGCCAAGTTAGAGAAATTTTTAAAAATCATACTGACTCACTTTAGGATTCATGTCAAACTTATATTTATGTCTAAGGAGTAGGCCTTTATATGGGAGAGAAGATTATGAAAATATTACAAAAATACATCATAGTCTGCACAGTTATAATAGTTTAAGTATAAAATTTAGTGCTAAGAATAAAATTAAGCATTCTGAGTTTGCCCTCCAGGATTCTGTGAATTCTTCAAGTAAATCAGACTTAAAACTCTAACTTGGAGGGGGAATCTGACAATGGATGATCCCTTCTACTTTCTGACTAGCCACTGTGGATGCTGTTTTTTGAGATGATCATGAAAGTTTCTCCAGACCTTCATTCAGGAAAAGGCAAAATGGAGTTATGATTACAATTTATTTGCAAAAGGAAAAAATAAGAAAAAGGAAAAATATCTGGAAGTTTTGGAATGTTCCAGTATTATACTACTCCAAGCAACTATTAGGATTATTTTGTTAGGATGGATGCCATTCACTCAATGTTTTTATGTCAGCACAATTAAGGTATTAAATTAAGACTAGGAAGACCCAAATTTGGTTTCAGCCATGAAAAGTTATTGATGAGAAGAAGAAACTGAAGAGACAAGTGGAATATTCCACATGGAAGTTCAAAGGAAATTTTTCTGGTAACCCATGCTTGATTGGTTGCTTAATTATGTGCCAACAGGTCATTGTCAATTCTTAGTGACCACAGAAATAGATTTTCTATGCCACTGCCAATTAGTCCCTCATCTGGTTCTTCTGGTCTTCCAACGGTGTACCCGTCACTGCTGTAATTAAGTCTCTCCATATCCTGCTGGTCTTCACCTCTTTCTTTCCATCTTTTCCAGCATCAGAGCATTTTCCATAAAGTTAGTCTGAAATAGAATAATTTGAGCCTGGTAATTTTTGCCTCTCGAGTGTGAACTCTGGATTGTTTTGCCTGAAGTTAGTTTTCTTGACTATGTATGGGATTCTCAGGAGTGATCTCTACAGAGCTGTAGATATCATATGTGTATTTATTGCACAAGAATATGTTGTGCAATTCATATGTTGGTAGTATGTCATATGAAATCAATATACTGTATTTTGACACATGTGATATTTTAGCATTAGCACTTAGACTTTTATAGTGCTTTACAGCCCTCTTTAAGTGGTTTTACAGTCAGCATATTGCCCCCAACAATCTGGGTCCTCATTTTATTCACCTTGGGAGGATGGAAGGCTGAGTCAACCTTGAGCATGGTGGGATATGAACTGCCAAATTACAGACAGCCAGTAGTCAGCAAAAATGGCCTGCAGTACAGCACTCTAACCACTGCACCACCCGGGCCTCCTCAGTGGTCCCCTCCCACAAGAAACTTCCTTGAAATTCAGACAATTCCATGCAATTATTTAAAAATGGCTGAGGAAATTCCCTAAATATTCACACTGATGCAGCTTTGGGTGCTGCCTAAAAACCAAAAGTGATACTTTCTAAGGTTGATTCTCACTGAGTTGACTTTAGCAAGATTTATTAAGAAGTATAAAGCTGGACTTACCGGAATTCCAATAACTAAACCACTTCCCATTTAGAACCAATTTGTACCAATTGATAGGGCATTTTGATTTTCTTTAAGGCAGCTTTCCTATGATTGAGTAAGGAGATGGTCCTTTTTATTGATTTCCAGAAAAGCTTGCAAGTGTTTGTTTAAAAAACTGTAAACTGTATCTTTACCCATTTGGAACTAACCATTGTGGAAGACTCCAACAGAATCATGGAGTTCTCCCCCCTCCTCCAAACTTATTCTTTAAAATTTCTTTCAAATTTCTTTATGATGCTTTTGGATTTTTTTTAATCAGTGGAGAGGACAATAGACATTACAGGCTAATTTTCTTTTTTACATTATAAGAAGGCTGCAGGAGGGCTGTCTTAACAGCATTATGAGCCTCGGGCAAAGCAGGGTACTGGGGCCCCTACAACAACTACTCACAGGAATAAAAATATAAATCGTTGATAAAATTAAACATATGTTAGTATTAATTTTAAAAAATGCAATAAAATGTAAGAAATATGTTGCTGTATTTATAGGATACAAGGTGTCTTGAAGGGTTAACATACACAGATTAGTATGGAGCCCCTATGCTCGTGGGGCCCACGGGCAAGTGCCTGTCAGGCCCATCCGTTAAGACAGTCCTGGGCTTCAGACCACTGAAAGGAGGAATGTACAATTAAAGATAGATGTTTACACACCTTGCAAGTCCATTGCCTAATACAAGAGCTTCATAGCGCACTTGTGAGACACTCACTGTTTTTTTTCTCTTTAAAAGAAATTTCAAAAGACACGTTGTTGTTTTTTTATTCACTGAATTAAATGAAAAATGGTAGGAAATGGAAAATGTTCTTTGTGGCATCCGTTCTGATTTCTGTCACTTATTCAATAATTTCTCCAGCAGCTGGCAACCTTTCTGGATCCTTCAAGAAAATTTCATGAATTCTATCCACACAATTTTTTTTAAAGAGGCTCCAGAGCAATGAGCAATAGTGTAAGTGAAAAAGGAAGAACACTTGCAAGCCACATGAACGGGAGAAAAAATGATAATGGGAGCCCAAAACACCACTAGGTGATATCCAAAAGCAAATAAAAAGTACAATGAGAAAGAAGGAGAAAAGTGGACACTTTTTTATTTATAGGAGAAGAATATTTTTAGTATTTGTAGGAAAGATTTTGGCACAGTATTTCTTTTAAAGAAGATTCACTATTTTGGTTACCTAGAAATAATTACAGATGGCTCTTGACTTGCAAACATTCATTGAGCAACCATTCAAAAATTATAACACCACTCAAACAGTGTCTTATGACCTGTCCTCACACTCACAACTGTTGCAGCATCCACGTAATCACATGATCAACATATGGGCATTTTGCAATGGCATATAACCGGTAGCGGAAATTTGGAGTAGTTCAGAGAACTGGCAAATACCACCTCTGACCTGGCACACCCCCATCTATTCTCTGCCTCCTGAATCCCAGCTGATTGGCTGGGTCTTCTTTTGTTGCCCTGCACAGGAGAATGGAGCTGGAAAGCAGGTTAGTGGGGTGGGGAGGAAATGGGGCTTTGACAGTAACCTTCCCCTGCCATGCCCACTAAGCCATGCCCACCAAATCAAGCCATGCCCACCAAACCAAGCCATGCCCACCAAGCCACGCCCAAAGAACCAGTAGTAATTTTTTTTGAATTTCACCACTGATCCTGTGGTCATGTGATTGCCATTTGTAACTATCCCAATTGGTTTCCAATAAGCCAAGTCAATGGGGAAAGCCACCCTTGCTTAATGACTGGGTGATTCACTGAACAATACCAGTCATCCACTTAACAACTGTGCCAATTTTTTTGTAAAATAGGATGTGATTCACTTAACAAGTTCCCTTGCTTAGCAATGAAAATTTTGATCCCAATTGTCATGATAAGTTGAGGATTGCCTGTTCAGATATTCTACCTTACTTTGCAGTGATCAAGAAACAAAACAGAGAAGAGATATGCAGGATGTAATTTACCGTTTAAGATCAATGTGACCGTACAAGAAATGGAGGTGCTGTATCATGTGTTCCTCTATGTCAGGGGTATCAAACGAAAGGCTTGCAGGCCAGATCTGGGTTACTCGCAGAGTGCTTAAATCTGGCCCAGGGGCTGGCTTGGAAATAGTAAAGGACCAGCCTCTGGTGGCCAAAATGGGGCATGGGGGGGCCATGTGCAGCCCTGTGCCTCCCCCATGCCCTGTTTTGTCTGGCAAAGTGCTGTAGGAGGCACCCATCCCACCTCTCCCCCTGGCTGTCCCACGGAGATGAACTACAATGCCAATCTAACCCTCAAAAGAAATCCAGTTTGACACCTTCTATGTATTATGTATATTATGCTCTACGCATTATGAATGGGATGTGGGGGAGAGAAATGCTTAAAAAATACTCTAGTGGGGATTCTCACTTACACCACATATCTCAGCCTTGGCTAAGCTTGAGCAAGGTTTGGAAATGATGTGTATGCTTCAGGCCAGAAAAAACTACAAGTCAGTCATGCTTTTGGGAGAGAAAGAGTCTTACCAGTGTTCAAAGGTGAAGGATGGGGCTGCAGTTCAGTGACTGTGTTTTTCAAACTGAAGATCTCCAGTTAAATTATTGGTTGCTTCACATGGGGACAGGAAAGCGTTCAGCATAAAACCCCAGAGAGCAGTTAAATAAAGCAATGTGTCATTAGATGAATTTGCTGTAACACAGCTTTCCATTATGCTTCCAACAGATCAAGTGGTCAACATTGTGATAAAACTGCTTCAAGTTAAAAATCTAGTACATTCACAAATGATATATATGTTTTAATATTGTGATTTGACACGGACCTATAGAAAAGGTATGCTGTACTGGAAGATGTCATTTGCTTTTATTACAGGCACATACTAGGTGGCAGCTTTGCTTCTCCCAGTTACCAGAACAATTCTTGAAAATGACCAGGGCCAAGGGGCAGCTTAATATACTAAGTGAAATACAGGTTAGATTAGATTAACAGAGTTGGAAGGGACCTTGTGGGTCATCTAGTCCAATCCCCTACCTCAGCAGGAGACCTTAAACCATTTCTGACAAATGACAGTCCAATCTCTTCTTGAAAGTCTCAAGTGATGACCCTCCCACAACTTCTGAGAGCAACCTGTTCCATTGGTTGATTGTTCTCACTGTCAGAAAGTTTCTCCTTATTTCTAGGTTCAGTTCAGTTTCCAACCATTATTCCTTGTCTGGCCTACAGGTGGTTTAGAAAATAGCTTGACCCCTTCCTCTCTGTGTCAGCCCTTCAAATATTGGAACACTGCTATCATATCTCCCTGAACCTTCTCTTCACTAGACTAGCCATGCCAGTGGTGGGATTCAATATTTTTTACTACCGGTTCTGTGGGCGTGACTTGGTGGGCATGGCAGGGGAAGGATACTGTAAAATCTCCAGTCAGAGGTGGTATTTGCTGGTTCTCCGAACTACTCAAAATTTCCACTACCAGTTCTCCAGAACTGGTCAGAACCTTCTGAATACCACCTCTGAGCCATGCCCAGATCCTGCAACCGTTCATCATATCTTTTAGTTTCCAGTCTCCTAATCATTCCAGTTGCTCTTCTCTGCACTTTTTCTAGAGTCTCAATATCTTTTTTATAGTGTGGTGCCCAAAACTGGATAAAATACTCTAGCTGTGGCCTTACTAAGGCTTTATAGAGTGGTATTAGTACCTCACTTGATCTTGATTGTATCCTTCTGTTAATGCAACAGGTTTGCATTAACTTTTTTGGCTGCCGTTGCACATTGCTGGCTCAGGTATTCTTGACTTACAACAGTTTATCTAGTGATCATTCGAAGTTACAATGGCATGGATACAAGTGATTTATGACCTTTTTTTACACTTACAGCCATTGCACCATCTATTCCATTCATGATCAAAATTCAGACGCTTGGCAACTGACTTATATTCAGGGGTGGGATTCTACCAGTTCACACGTATTCAGTAGAACTGGTTGTTAACATTCTAAGCAGTTTGGAGAACCAGTTGTTAGAAGAAATTACTGGCCTAATCCTGTAAGGAAGGCAGGAAGGAAACATTCTGGTATTGCTTGCAGAAACTGCCTCTCCATTAACCCTTATTACATTCTTGGCAGGACTAGACTTCCTGTCTCAGGAACGTCTCTGGAGTTTTTTTTTTCCCCCTCCTTTGCTGGTGCTTTGCTTGTGTGGAGTGACCATTCAAAGTTACAATGGCGCTGAAAAAAGTGACTTATGACCATTTTTCACACTTATGACTGTTGCAGCATCCCCACAGTTATGAGAGGCCAGGCGAGGAGATGCATGCCTCGACGTGAGTGATATTGAGTTGGCCATGCTCAGCCAATAACATGACCACCAAGCCATGCCCACCAACTAAGCCACGCCCCCAGAACCAGTTGTTAAAAAATTGAATCCCACCCCTGCTCATATTTATGTCATTTGCAGTATCCTGGTATCACATGATAAGTTTTTGCAACCTTCTGACACGCAAAGTCAATGGGGAAGACAGAATCACTTAACAACCATGTTGCTAATTTAACAACTGCAGTGATTCACTTAACAACGGTGGCAAAAATTGTCATAAAATGTGGCAAAATTCACTGAACAACTGTCTCACTTAGCAACAAAAATTTTGGACTCAATTGTGGTTGTAAGTCGAGGACTATCTAGAGTAGTGCTAAGAGAAGTATTAAAATCCCTTGTTTCAGAAGATGCATCATTATTCTTATCTAAGTTTAGAAGAAAATCTTATCAAATTTCCTAAGTTGGGAAGACTGGGAACCTGTTAATTTAACACCAGATTTTCTGGCTCAGCTGTATATAAATTGTGAAAAACGTCATCAAAGATAAAACTATCAAAAACACATAAGGCAAAGGACTGGCAACTTCAGCAAAATAAGTCTTGTCTCACCAAGTTATTCAGAAAGCACTGATTACCTGGATTTTCAAAAGATTTGTAAGCAAATCTTACGTTTCTGTTATGTATTAAAGAGCTTGATACCCAGAGACTGTTTCCAGGCAATTTCTTGGCAGCGTTATAAGTGTAGTTTACCACTCTGTTCTTCTGGGTGATTTTTCAACTTCCCAGTCCAGTGAATAGATACAAAACAGAGAACAGCAATACTTAGGTTAGGCTACTCAGCTACTCGTAGAATACTCAGAGACCCAGACGTTATATCTGTCCTAAGATATAACTTATTGGTAAGTTCTTATGAAATAACTAGCAGCCTACACTACAAAGTATACCATCAGTCTCAAACCACACATTTATTTCCAAGTAAGCTATTTAGCTTCACATATGAGAGTCCTCAGAAGTTTTCTTAGAAAATAAACAAATTAGCCTGAAGGGTATTATAAGAAGCTATACGTAGTTGCTGTAAGAAATAATCAGGATCTTGAATTGCACTGGAAGTAAACTGGCAGCCAGTGCAACTTGTGCATCAGGCATGACACATAGGCATCTTGGGACATGTGTCACTGCCATGTTACCACATTCTAGACCAGCTATGATCTTCAAAGGCAATTCCATGTAGAGATCACTGCAATAATTTGCCCACTCAAACTAGGGCATGAATGACTAACTGGAGGGCCAATCTAGGAACAGATACAACTGGTTCCTTCTGGCCATAGTAACCATCTATTTCTCAATCAGGAGTTGCGAGTCCAGGATGATCCTCAGATTGCACATGGGTGTGACTGGGGAAGTGCAGCCCCATCCAAGACTAACTATGGGAAGTCCCTAGATCTACGTTGGGTGTCCAAATATCCATAGCCACTTGGTTTTATCAGGGTTGAATTTAATCAGGATTTAGGAGTAAGAAGTGAGTTGTCTAGAGCAATTGACAATACTTAGTTAAAACAACAACAAAATAATCTGGAGTTCAGAAAATTGATTTTTTTTCAGGAGTTTTGGCATAAGATCCAGATGTGTTTAGAAGAGATGACAGGGCAGAAAATAGAGTATAAACCGGAATTATTTTTAGTTGGCATTATGATGGAAAGATATAGTAAAGAGGAGATTTACCCAATAGTACATAATATCACCGCAGCAAGAATGACTTTCGCCCAAAAATGGAAAGTTAGAGACATTCCCAACAAAGGTGAAGTGATAAAGAAGATATTGATATGTGCTGAAATGGATAGATTGACTTTGGGATTAAAAAATAAGGACGAGACAGAATACTACAAAATATGAAACAAATTTTATCAATGGTGGGAAAAGAAAGGAAGGACCCAGAATAAAAAGTAGGATCTGTAGAATGGGAAATTAAGGATAAAAATGAATTGTACAAGTGTATAAATGCATAAATGTATATAAAATATGTATTATATATGATAACATGTATGACAAAAAGCTATGTCAGGACGATTGCACTGTGTCCAATGTTTTAATAATTTAATCAATAAAATTTGTAAAAAAAAAGAAAGAAAGAAAATGGGTTTTACACTCATACTACAGTAGAGATTGCAATTCGATGGAAGAATATATAAAAGAGTACCCTGGTTGTTATGAACAAGGAAATGGTCCAAATGTTATGTAACATTTTTTCCCTGATATCCTAGTGAGTCCGTCTTATTCAAGGGCATGATCCTGGGCTAGATTGTCATCTGACCTGATGGTAGCAGCAGCTTCCTGAATCCACCTAGTGGAATGTTCTTATTCTCCTTTGAATAGATTCAGGAAATGCCACCCTTCTAATTTTATATCGCAAACTGATTCTGACATTTCCTTCCATTTGAAAAAGCAGTTTGCCATTATGGCACAAAGGCAATCATTTATGAGAAAATGAAACCTGGTGTCAGGACCTCTATAGCTCCAAGAATTAGTCTGATAGTTTTTTTGGATCTTGGCCAGCATTAGAGAGCACTGGCCTGTGACAGATAACGTCTTCCTGATCACAGGGGAAAACAGAGCCCTCCTGACCTCTATGGTCTTGTTATGCACAACACCTTCGTATTTAGTTTGCCAAAATACCCTGGCCAAGAAGACAATATACTCCACCTACATTTATTTCTCCTTTTGATATTGTTTTTGAGTGGGCAGGTATTGGCTTCAGGTCGTTGGAAAATCAGATTGATATAATAATTAATTATGAGCTAAAATCTGATTGCAGATTCTCAAAAGTGTTCTGCAGTGAAACTCCACTCTTCCTCCCGCCCACACTTTATTTCTCAGGGTGCTTAACAATGAATATCTTTTGATTTTTTTGTGTTGGTGGTGCTTTTGAGCTTTCTTTATTATTGAAGGTGGTGGAGGGGTATGATTGTTTTCTGTTTTATACATATACTAACTCGATACCCATGTTTTGCTATGAAACTATGTGATTGGGCTTAGTTTTTGGGGAGGAAAATAAGGGAGAAAAATTCTGCCTCTGCCTATCAGTGTCCATCAGTATTCATCTGGGTAGCATCCTGTCAGTGTGTAAGAGAGTTGACAGCTGTTTGGAAAGTGAAGCAGTATTTGCTGTGTAAGCAAGAAGGAGTCAGCAAGGAGCCTGTGCGTGGCTTAGCTCAACTGTTCTGTTCTAAAGCTGTTTGGTGCTGTGAAACTGAAACTCCTCTCTTTTCAGGTGGGAAGGGGGAGGTAGAACTCCTTAGCATCAGAGCATGTTAATAGGTCTAGGTGTGTTCATGTCTTTTCCCGTGTAAGATTAAGAGTATCTTGTAATCCCAGGAGATAACAGCACAAGATCCAGGATATCTCCACAACAAAACTCACAAGGCCATCACACAGCCCATTATACCAACATCAACTCCATCAACCAATCAAGAGGCAGCAGCGCAGCCAACCAGCACAGCACACCAACACCAGTATTTATAGAGAGACGGCAGCTCTGATCACATACTGCTTGCACTGGCACAAAGCCGAAAGCACCAGCCTGAGGATGGCGAGTGGGACCTCGCCGAAACATCGCCAAGATACTCTTAATCTTAGCCAAGATACTCTTAATCTTACATGGGAAAAGACCCGAACACACCTAGACCTTCATACCTGTACCCGTGAAAATCTACGAAAATATATGTATCTATGTATATGTATATGTATTACAATTATATAATTATAATTGCATAATTCTTTATGTGATTCTGAAGCCTTATCGACAATTCTTCATCTGAAAAAGCCCACTGGGAGGAATTCCTTCCATGCCAATCTCTATTGGAGAACAAGTGATGGGAGCTGCATCATTACATCATGTCATAAACACCATGTCTATGAACGTGGGTCAGACTTCAGGTTCATAAAGGTGGGACCTGGGTCATGATGACATTGTGAGCATATTGCCATTTTGATATAAAGCCAAGCCCTGGTCCACTCTCATGATGTCTCCCTCTCAGACTGCACAGAAGTGTGGGAAGCCATCGAGGCTATAGACCAGATGATCCAGTGAAAGATAAACCACCTGCCCTAAGATCTGTTCAAGAGTATCGCCTTGCATGCAGGAGAAGGTCTCTCAATACTCTTTCCCTTTGAAATGAAGTATAAAAGTATATTCCCTTTCATCTTTTTGAATGAAAATGAGTAAAAAGGAAGGAAGCAGAATTTTTCTACGTGGCTCTAATCATAATTCTGTATACTTAATGTACAAAGGGAATTATTAAGCCTAGACTTTGAAATAGCCCTCTGTATCCTGTTAGGTTGATTCTATGAGTTGTGAGGCACCATGAACCAATAATTCTTCCTTCCTTCTTAGAAAATGATATTATGGGATCTCTGCCTGGTTCTGTTGTAATTTTCCTGTGGAGATTTCATCAGAGTTTCATTATTTGATGTCCCCCAATTTAATTTCCTATATGGAGTTGCTGGATTGATTTCTTTACCAAGTGTTACCATTTGGAGACAGATACAGCCTAATAAACTTAGATGGAATACCAATGAGACAGAAACAGAAGAATCAGGTGGTTCTTCCAGAAGCTTATTTTTGTTTTCTTTACAGTGAACAGAAGATTGTCTGGAAAATCAAAATACTTAAAAGAGTGAAATGAGTTCTTGAGATATTGGTTTTACTGCCTTGAATTAAAAAAAAGATGACCCAGCTGATCATTTCAAACACATATTTTTCCATGAGATATCCAGGCATTTAATCTCCCAAAAGGGTTCTTTATGAAGTATGTGGAAACCAATAACTAGATTAATACCATGAAAGGGACCTTGGAAGTTTTGTAGTCCATCCCTCTGATCAAGCAGGAAATCCTATATCATTTCAGACAAATAGTTAACTGTCCACTATCTTCCTGAAAACCTCTAGTATTGGAGTACCCACAATTTCTGGAGGCAAGTGGTTCTATGAATTGATTGTTCTCACTGTCTGGAAATTTCTCCTTAGTTCTAGGTTGGTTCTCTCCTTGACTGGTTTCTGTCTGTTGCTTCTTATTCTTCCTTCAGGTGCTTTGGAGAATAGGTTTCCACATAACTTCCTTGTGGCAGACCCTTAAACATTGGAATACTGCTATCAGTGTTATATCTGGTTATTACAAACAGGCTGGTTGACCCAGTCTAGAGTAGGAAACATAGTGGTGTTTTGCTGGGTTAATTCTTTGATAGAAGGCAATTTGGCCATTCTTAGGGGTAAAGCATTCCAAACTCCTTGGGAAAAGGCAAGGAAAAACTATGTCTGTATTAGAGTTTAGCCAAGAAAATTACTGTGACAACTACATAATCAACAGGCATCAAACTTATCTCAAGGGTATCTTTATCTGGGATATTAAGAGTTATGTATTGTGCCACTTAGATGTCTTTCCCACATTGATAAAGATAAAATAGTGAGAAGCATTTTAGTTTGTAAATATATTTTTACTGCAACAAAAACTAAAACTGAAATCTACCCTCTATTGTTTTTTTTAATGATACAGTGAGAAAAAGGTTGGAAAGAGCAAAGCAATCCTGGCTGGCTCATGCTATCCAAAAGAACTGTTTCTTGTCACTTTATGGCACAGCAAATTAAAATTGGGCAATAGGGACCAATCTAAGAAAGGAAATTTTGGAGAAATGTTCAGAAGAATTCTAACCCTCACCCTAACCATCTGCAACTGTTGGCAGGAAGGGTGTGTGATTGTTTTAATTCATTTCCATTAAGGACAGAATTTTAAAATGTCTGAATTCCGAACAGAATTGGAGTAAGGAGAAATGGGACTGGATTACCAGGATAACTTTTTCTTTTCTTTTATGATGAAAGGAACTGTATCTGCATCATTAGAATGGGAGGTGGTAAAAGTTGACACTATTTTGCTTCCAGTATACATTTGTTAATTAATACACATAGATGGAAAGTTAGGTAATAATAAGAATATAATAAATAACATTTTTGCTTTTACTAATTATGTACAAAAAAGAAAGTTTAAGAAAAACAAACAAGCAGTTAAGACTAAGGTTAGAATCTTAAATTTGGGGCAACTGCTTAAGACTACCAAATTTAAATTCGTGATTTTCTGTTTTTTTCAGCCTGCAGATATATCTAAGTTAAAAAAAAATAACAACTCTGGAGCCCTTATAAAGAGGCAAAGCTGTAATAACAGCAAGTTGGCAATAAAATAAAACTTGTCTTTCTTATAATTTACAGTATTTAGGCAAAATTATATATTAAAAGTTATTTGTATGTCCCAAACATGGATGCCCCAATTACTGGGCTAGACATTTCTTCCAATAATTCTGTGTATAAAAAGTAAGGTGATCATTGTAAATGTAAAATTAATATTCCCAGTGTCCAAAAATTAAAACTTGAATTCCACAATCAGATGGGAGGTTCATAGTTTAACCTAATATTTTTCAACCTTGACAACTAAGAAACACTAGGTTAACCAAGCAAATTGATGTTCAATGCTATAAAAAAATGTTTTTTCCTATAAAAAAATGTTAGGGAAGCTCCTGGATGCCTCTGAATAAACTTTATGGGACTTTTGCCCCGAGTCTTTCACAGGATCTCATAAAGTTATTGTGGAACCCTAGGATTTTGCAAAACCAAGTTTGAACAACTTTGATCTAGATGACTACTAGACAACACTGTAACTGCTTCCTGCTGTCTAGTGGCTGGCTGTATTTTTGAACCATATCCCTGGTAATCCTAAACCCTGGATCTAATAGACCAATAACCCTGGATCTAATGGACCAATAATGTAAATTAGTTTCCTAGATTCTTAAATATTCCCATCCTGATAATTTCCATAACATCCAGATTTCAACATTAAAAACAGGCTTGGAAAAAAAATTAAGCTCCAAAATTGCAGACTCCATACTTGCTACTTTTTCCCGCAACAGGAAATATTTTTCATCTACCTGGCATTAGCATTGATACTTCCTCGAATGAAGAATGCTCAGTCTTCCTGCTTCTGCAGAAAAGGGGTTTTCAGCTAGGAAGACAAGGAAACATCTTTTGTTTATTCAGTGGCATGAAGGTCTTGCTTTTATTTTTTGGGGGGAGAAAGAACTTTTTCCATTACAGCTACAGTGGAAACATTGAATACCATACTTATCACTCTTAAAGTTCCAAAAATTTTCAAAGTTGTATGGGTGTAGAGTGAAATTTCCCAGTCAGGCATTCAGTTAGTCAGCATATATTCCTGTTACTGTGCACTCAAGGAGACAAGTAAAAGTAGTGTGGTGATGCTATTTACATTTCTGAATTCTGACAGTTGATTTTGATTATAAAATAGATAGGAGATGCCTCCACACATTGCCAATTTTGGAGCCCAAAGCCTAAAAGCTTAATATAACATATTGCTTTTGAAAGATACTCTTTCTCACAGAGGAAAGAAGCCAGAACAAAAATATGCTAATTACCCATTCTTATGGTGTATTATCTAAGCTAACATTACTGAGTACAAGGACTGAAGGATTTATATTTAACCATTTTCTTAGCAGCAAAGCTGCACTGTGTCATAAAATCAGCACTTCGAAAAGTGTCAAAATCATATTGCAAAGGAAGAGGGTTATTGTCCTCCTGTCTACGCACCTTGTACATCATTATGTGACACAGTATGTAGATTGGTTGAGTCCAGATCTTCTGACTGAGATAAAGTTCAAGACTAGTTTCTGCAGCTTTCTACACCCATGCTTGTTTCTATCTTCATCTTGACTAGTATATTGTAACTGTAATTACAATTACTGCCAATTTTACAAGGACTGCCAATCTTTGATTAGGAAAATGTTGCTTCTCTGGATACGAATGAAATCTGTTCTAGACTGATTCTGTTGTAATGGAATCTGTTGGTTTATTAAGAACAGAAAAACGTTCTCATCTTTTTCCCCCTGTTCTTAATAAACCAACAGATTCCATAAGATCAAAATTAGTCTAGAACAGATTTCATTCCTATCCAGGAAGCAACATTTTCCTAAACAAATATTGGCAATCCTTGTACTATAGCAATTTATGGCCATATAACTTTTGGCATCATACTATAACGTACCTCTACGGTCCTATTATGGTATGATGCCAAATGTTAGCATTAGTTAAATAGTTACCAAATCTCCTGTAGGTGATTCGGTTTGTTGGCTTTGATGATGTGAAGATTGATGATCAAATGTTTTTTAAAGCTCAAATTTCCTCGTGAAGCCAAGGATGTCATTGTAATGTTCTATCATTACAATTACAATATGTCAGGATGAACAAAGAAACAAGTATTGGTGTAGAAAGCTGCAGAAACTAATCTTGAACTTCATCAAAGTCAGGGGTGTCAAACTCACGTCATCATGGCATCACCCCATCACATATTACAACTTTTTCCCCTTCATTAAACTGGGTGTGGGTATGGCCAGCACATGACATATCCTGCCCGTGGGCCGTGCGTTTGACAGCCCTGATCTAAGTCAAAACAATTCAAGCAAGGAAGGTATTTTATGAAATTATTCATTATTCTACTCACAATCCCATTAGATACAAGTGAGAAACCTGTAGCTATCCAAATGTTGCTGAACTACAACTTCCAGATGCCTCAGCCTACATGTCCAATAGGGAATGTCATCTTCTTCTGTTATGAAGCTTTGATCTTATTTACTCTTTTTAAATAAAACTGTCAGGAGCTATTGTAATCTGTGGATAGTTACTTATCCCATGTAAGAACTCACAACATTTATTTATTTATTGACTTTCAGGATTTGAAATTTTCTGCTCCAGTGGAGGTACTTTACAGAAATGAAAACTTCCTGAAATCTGATATATTAAATTATTTAACAGTTCCTGATCTTGCTTTTCAGTCCTGACATCTACTTTCTTGGTTCTTGACTAGGTTCTATTAATTTAGCTTACAATTCCTCAAATCTGGATCCTGATTTACTTTAGAATGAAACTGATGGTTTTGTGAGTTCATGTCACTTATGTTAGCTTTTAGGACTTGAGACTTTCAAGAAGAGATTGAATTGCCATTTGTCAGAAATGGTTTAGGGTCTCCCGCTTGGGCGGGGGGTTGGACTAGATGACCTACAAGGTCCCTTCCAACTCTGATTATCTGTTAAATCTGACTTAAGTAAACAAGAGTCTTTGACAAAGCAACCTTATCCAGAGGAAGAAAACTTATGCTTAACCCAACCTGCTGATATGAGAACAATTCTAGCAACAGTCATGCTTTTGTAGGATTCCTTGATTCACTGAGCCTGGCAAAGATACCATCTGTTTTTGTTTTAATTATTCATTGCAACAGCCTTACAACATCCAAGAATCAATTTCCTCTTTAAAAAGTAAATGGTCAGCCCTATTTTCTGCCTCCCCTTAAAGAAACACCCTGCTATTATATTGTGTTTCAGGGTCTCTGACTTAAAAACAACTCTACCAGAGACAACTGTCAATGTGATGGTTTCCTCCTCACTCATGTTTCAACTCAAAAGTATTTGCTTTCCACAATTGATATAAAAGCATGGCTTTTGGCAAGTGGGTAGACTTCCGATCCTGTATACTGTTTTCGCAGGACATTTGTTAGTTTGGAGTTTTTTCTATTTTGGGGTGGGTGGGGGTTACTCTGAACATTTTTTTTCTGTAAGAAGGCTATATTTGAATGTCTATTTCTCAAGGGTGGTAATAAAATTAGATTTATAATGGAGGCACTCTGATATGGATTGAGACCATGCATTCCAAGTATTATGTATTATCAGCCATGCTGGTGCAGTGGTTAGAGTGCAGTACTGCAGTACTGCTGACTGCTGACTGACCACAATTTGTCAGTTCAAATCTCACCAGGCTCAAGGTTGACTTAGGCTTCCATCTTTTGAAGGTGGGCAAAATGAGGACCCAGATTGTTGGGGACGGAGAGAGGGCTGTAAAGCACTGCAAAGCAGAATATAATTCTAAGTGCTATTGCTATGAGTTTACCTCCATGAGGATGACTATAGGACAATGCATAACAGAATGCTGATGGAGTCATTATATGACTCTCCTGCCATGTGAAATCCACCCTTATATTAGGAACTGCTCGATATATATTCAATACTACTACTACAGCCATACTGGGAGTGCCACTTCAAACTGCTGGGTTGGCAGGAGCTGGAATAAGTGATGGGAGCTAACTCCATCCTGCAGCAGCAACTGGTCTCAGCCCAGTATCCTAATCATGTGTGCCACCATCTGTGCCACCACCATCGTATACATTCAGCGAGGTTATTATAGGGTCATAAGAAAACTATACCAACTTAATTTGATCATGGGGATCAACTACAAAACTACACCAAACAGAAGAAGCGTTCCATTATTTGTTTACCTGAATTCTGTATTTCAAGGTAATTTTAGGGGGGGAAATTGGCCTAGTGGCACCATTCTGAATTTTGAGGTTGAATTGTGTTTTGTCTGACAAATGATCATCATGGAAATTTGCTTACTTACAAAATGCCTTGCATGATGGACCTCTCCAATAACAAAACATTTAGTAGCCAACAAACTAGGGTAGTTGTTTCCTATTACCATATCAAGGTCCTCAAAATAATTTTTAGTCTTTAGTCTTTGTCTCTCACTCCAAAAGATATACCTTTATATTTTATTTTCTTATTTTTGTACATTTCCAGGAAAAAAAAAACACCTATCAATTTATTTTGCAATAAAAAGCAAGCAACGAGGATTTCCAATTAAAATAGGGGTAGATGTTTTACTTCATTATAGCATGCTAACTTACCCCTTCTCTGTTTTTTAAAAAAGAATTAATTTTGAACGTAAGTAGCAGATTGTCTGCCTCTACTCTGAGGGGAAGTAAAGGGAAATTACACTCAACTGTGCAATATAACTTGATAAGTCTGTCAGAGCCCAATTCTCCCAAGGGGCCATTCAAGTTTCTGAATTTCAAACTATTTAAAGGGCTTTCAGGACTAGTAACTGCACCTTGAACTTCACCTATACATACTTTGGCAGCCAAGTGAGAGATTTTGATACAATAGAAGTAAATGTTTGGGTATAAAGCAAAACACTTAAAACTTACAACTTTAAACTGCTTTACATTAGCAATTGCTAATGTAAAGTATTGAAGACTTGGATCAATAACAAGTATTTCAAATGAAACTCTTAAGCTCTTTAACATTAGGTACACCTCCTGGAACTTCAAAAGTCACTGTTTTTATTCTATCGCTCCTTTTGCCTTGTAGAATTTGCTGTGAGTTTCCATTGCTGTTATCCACAGATGAGAACTTCCTTAGACTACAGAAGTTCAAAGAGGTGTTTGAACCCGTCTTCTCTTACCACACAGTGTCTAGTTTCCACTTTACCTATTGCAGCTGTTATGTTTGTTTAAATTATTGCTAACATATTGCAGAATTATTGTATTTTTGTATATCATAAACTAAGGGTGCTTTTCCAAGCCCTGCACTTTCTCCAGATGTCCTGGATTACAATTCTCATTTTTCCCACCTCAGGAGGGAATACACGCCATTTACCACGTGCCTGGCTGGGGATGCTGCAGTGGTCATAAGTGTGAGGATTTATTGCAAGTCACTTTTTAATAATTCTGAACAGTCACTAAATGAATGGTTGTAAATTGAGGACTACCTGTGTAGAACATCTGTTGTTCCTTTCAGCTACAAGAAAGCACTTAAAATATCAGATGCGTTAAACTGGATGCATTCCTCTTCTCTCTTCTTCTGATACAGAAAGGAATTAATGAAATATGCAGTCAACCATATTTCAACAGTTTTAAAATCGTTGGGATGTAGATTGACATGTATCTTTGCAGTATCCTGTTGTTATTTATCAAAAGTAATATTTAACAAAGTCCAAGTGTGCCATAGTTTGAATTATCAGTCTAATTTAATCATTCCCTCTCATATTTGTTGTCTCTGTTTCTATGTAATAAGTTTCCTTCCCTTCTGGTGAAATTATTTAGACCTAGATTTCTATTGCTGTGATTTTTTTTCAATTCAATTTTTAATTTTTTGGGGTGATGGTGAGAGCCAAGTGATGTTTTAAACAGTGTGAAGAATACTGGGTGGAAAACAGACCTAAGCCCTGTTTGAAAGATTTTTAAAAATTTCCCATAAAATAAAAGAGACACAACTGAGACATTTGAACAGTCTGGAGAATCTGCATGTCTTTGATTCAAGACAAGAACTGAAGAATATAGAAGCTTTTTTCTCTTAGAATGTAGTAACGGAATGGCTTAAAATAGGCATCTGCAGGGATTTCCACAGCCACAGCAATCAAAACCCCACTCAAGTTTATGCGGCCTCCATCTTGACTTTTTGCACTCTCTCCTGCAGATAGCCCTGTTAAAAGAGTTGAATGACTATTTTTAAATTTCAGTTACCATTGTGGCACATGTTTCAACTGCTTAGAGAATTATCTCCTCTTCTACTGATTCACAGGTTGTGTCCTAATTATTATATTATTTTTTCTATTGCATCTTTGTGGATTGGAGCTTTTTGGACCCCTCCCACCCTGGACATAAATTATTTCAACTCCCACCCTCAACATGACGCTATAGAGCACTGCACAACAGAACAACTAGACACAAAGACAGTTTTCCCCAAATGCCATCACTCTGCTAAACAAATAATTCCCTAACACTGTCAAACTATTTACTAAGTCTGCATTACTATTACTATTAATCCTCACATCCTTCCTTTCACACATTTCCTCCAGTGGTGGGATTCAAATTTTTTTACTACCTGTTCTGTGGGTGTGGCTTGGTGGGCATGGCAGGGGAAGGATACTGTAAAATCTCCAGTCAGAGGTGATATTTGCTGGTTCTCCGAACTAATCAAAATTTCAACTACGGGTCCTCAAGAACTGGTCAGAACCTGCTGAATACCACCTATGATCTCTTCCCACTTATGACTGTATAACTGTAACCTTGTTGTTTGTATCCTAATGATTTTTATTGATTGTTTCCTAGTATGATTTGATTGCCTACTGTACCCTATGACTATTATTAAGTGTGGTACCTGATGATTCTTGATGAATGTATCTTTTCTTTTATGTATACGGAGTATTTGCACCAAGACATTTCTTGTCTGTCTAATCACATTTGACCAATAAAGAATTCTATTCTATTCTATTCTATTCTATTCTATTCTATTCTATTCTATTCTATTCTATTCTATTCTATTTTTAATTTGCTGGTCTTTGATCATAACTATGAACAAAAACAAATTCATCACACACACACCTAGTTTAAAATAATAATTTTTAAAAATTCAGTTTATGACCCTGCAGTCCCATAATTCAGGATAGTGTTGTGGTGACTAGAGCTGAATCTTTACTGGCTGGATGCCCTTCTGATACCATGTGGTGTGCAGCACATGGTGTCTCTTTGTGCCCTAGGACAGAAATATCTGGTGCTACCTAGGATTGAATTCTCAACTTCCAGGTGGGAGATGAGCATCTTCATTACTAGACCATCCTGCCACTTGTTTAAAACGATAACAAAAACCTTCCAAAATTTTCACAATGAACTGGGTAATCCAGAGTTCTTTTTATGTTACGTAGGAAAAATACTAGAAATAAACATAACATAAAATATTTACAGGTTTCATTGCTTATGAAATTGTAATGCTTCCCTTCCAGATGTGGAAGTTGTGTTACCAAGGTCTCCAGCATAACGGAGAATTTTTTTTTAAAAAAAAATTCTAATGAGAAAGTGAACAATGACAAGTTAAATGACTGAAAAATGAAAAAAATAATATACCACATGGTAGATTTCTTCATTAAATCTCTGTTCATTTCATACGGATGTGCACTCTAGAATAAAGTATATCTGGGAAAGGGACACCCCAAAATATTTAACCACAGTTTTACTGTGCTGCAATACTAATTTGACATTATTATGTGCAATCTCTTATTTGCACTATTTCTTAGTTCTCTTCAGCAAAGTCCAACATTGTACATTTTAATTGTTAATATAGTCTGTGTACAGATGTTACACTGGCTAAATCAAACATTATCAAAGCAAGTCAGATTTTTTGCTCAAGGGCAATACACCATATAAGTGCAACCCAGAAAGCAAATGGCTGGTTTAATTTAAAACAAGTAAGAAAGAAAGAAAGCAAACAAACAAAATCTTTTCCATTCTGGGTGCTGCAGAATTCTGCAAAATGCTAAATGGCGCTAATATTCAGGAATTTTCAGTAAACAGCTGGATTTCATAAAATAAACTCTATAAGGTACAGAAGGGCATCTATAGGATTTTTTTCAGCCTGACAGCAAGTACATTCTGAAGCAGTAGGGGGAAAAAATGACCATGCATTTGCGGAAATGTTTTTGTTATAGCCTTGCAACTAACCTGCCAGTGCAAGTGGATTTTAGAGCACAGTATTGGAGCATTATCTTTCCACTCTTATATCAGAAAGAAAACACACAGTAAACCTTATTGTCATATTTCCAGAAAAATAATTTTTGGGGTCTTTAAAGCAACTGTGCTTTTTAAACAAAAAGACATAGAAAAAGTATGCAAGATATTCTCCCCATCCCCTATATTATAGAAACTTCAAGAAGCATAACTTTTGAATTCCTTTGCTCATAATCAAGATAATTACTATTAGTTACTTAAATAGATAAATCATTTTAACACTGAACTTAATCCCTTTGTGACATTTGAATTGGGACCTAAGCAAGAACGGAAAAATAAAAGAAGGGTGTAAGTAGAATGAAGTGGATGCTTGTAAAAGTACAAAAACCATGCCTACAGCAGCTTTTGGACCAGATCCCCATTTTTAAATTTTTCATTTTATTTTAGCAGATATTAAAACCTCAATCAGAGCTGTCAGAAATGGTGTGGGGTCTCCTGCTTGGGCAGGGGGTTGGACTAGATGACCTACAAGGTCCCTTCCAACTCTGCTTATCTGTTAAACCAGGAAAATGAATTACAAAACATTGTTCTCTTGCATTTTACCAAATGCCTGAGATTGATTTTGATGGGCAGCACAAAACTTATTGACATGCATTTGCTGCAGGTAAGTCAAGATACAATCTAATATGTGAAATTTTATTTTAATGCCTACATGTTTGAATTATTACAATAAAGGGTATCAATTCCTATTGTAGACAGAAATAGCCCAGAGTACATTATATGTAATTGTATTGTAAAGTTAGGCCAAGTCTCTATTATCTAATTTGGCAGAAGTCTTCCCAATTTACTAGTCAATGATTTTTAAAATAGAAAATTGCATGCTTTGTGGTCATACTCCCTTTTATATAAGCAAAACAAAATGTAAAATGGATATAAAACAATAAATTCATGCAATATTTCCTAATTTGTTACATTTCAGGTTGGCTAACCACCAAGCTAACTTGAAATTCTAGGAGATGTAATTCCAATCCCTCTGCTCATCCTCAGATTAGGAAAGACTAGCTAGGATACTGAGTCAGTATAATAGCAATAGCACTAACAATAGCACTTAGACTTACATACTGCTTCACAGTGCTTTACGGAGGTGGTTTACAGAGGCAGCATATTGTCTCCAACAATCTGGGTCCTCATTTTACTGACCTCAGAAGGATGGGAGGCTGAGTCAACCTTAAACCGAGCTGCTAAACTGCTGGCAGCCGGCAATCAGCAGAAGTAGCCTCCAGTACTGCATTCTAACCACTGCACCACCATGGCTCAAGAAGACCCAATAAGTTACATGGAACAAAGGATGTGGGTTACAGTTCAAAAGACTATAGGAAGAGAGACAAAACTGTATTCCTTTCACAGATGAAAAAGAATTACCACAGCTCATCAATTATAATTATAAATGTTATAATTATAATATTGTAATTGAGTACAATATTTTTTTCCTTTTAAAACCTTACAGATAACTATTAGGCAGTGACTTGTTTAGTGACCATTCTTAGTTACAATAGCGATGAAAAAATAATTCCACAACCAATTTATGACATTCGCAGGTATGCAATATAAAGGAGAGTTGAAAAAAAAAAGATCATACAACCATGATATTGGTCTTTGCTTAACAACCAAGTTGTTGGATCCAGTTGTAGTTGCTAATCCCAAAACTACCTGTATTATAAATGGAAAACATGCCCTTCACTTCTGTGGGTAGTGTCATATTTTGTCTTTTTTAACAATGTCATTTTTTTTGCTAACTAATCCCTTAAAAAGGATAAATTGCAATTCATTTTAATACTAAATATAGATTTCTATTGGGTGATGTAAATCATGGCAAAGCAAGGTTGCAGAATGACCAGAAAATTGTAGCTTTCAAACATACATGCTCTTGGAATACTATATTGTCTCTTCTTCTAAATAGGACATTTCTTTCTTTCCTCAGCTTGGACATATTGATTCAATCAATCAATCAACCAACCAACTAACTAATCAATCAATAATTATCTCTTTCAACTGTCATCATAACCACCACCCTGTGATATAATTTGGGCTAGAAAACAATATGTCACTCAGTTACCCAGTGAATAAGTGGCAGCATTTCCAGACAGAGGCAGTTGAAACTGTTGTGGTTAGGAAGAACTGAAGTGGTAAAAATAAACACTGCTAAGGCTTTGCTGTAAAGAAAAGAACAAAATCCAGTGGAATTGAAGATAAACCACTAAATGAATGGCAGAGACAAACAACCAGTTTTATATGGTCCATGTTGGGAGAAAGCTTAAAATCTTAAGAAAGAATAAGGTGGACTGGCAGTACCAAATGTTAAATTGTATCACAAAGCTAGTTGTTTAACTTGGATTATGGACTGGATTATCACATCTCATAGTTGGAAGGAACAGGATCTCCAAATAGTTTGTACAAATATCTTTAGTCAGATAACAAAAAGAGAAATACAAACTATATAGGATCATTCAATAAGAAGCAGTGTTGTAAAAGTTTGGAATAAATACTGTACATAAAAACAGTCTAGATTTATCCCTTCTTGCTTTAATGTCAAATATTTATTTTCATGAAGAATGTAGAAAGTATAGACGTAATAATGTTTGTAGATTGAAATTTTAATTGTTATTGAGATTAAATCCTTTGATATCCTTTCTTCAGAATCACTATATTTGTTCTACCTACTAATTAATTTTTGATTTAACAACTATATTTTTATGTACAGTTGAAAGACCTGAGTAAAACAAGTTGCATAATTCTAAATGAATTACAAAAGCAGAATCTTATAAGTGAGTTGGTTTTATCCCAACGGAAGACTACAATATTTAATATTTTTATGATTTCTTATCTTTGTCAAATCACTTACATCAAACAAAAATGTTATTTACCTTTTATATGTGTACAGTAATTTGAACATACAGGTTTCAGTTCTTATTACTGCATAATAACCAATTTTAAATTGATAAACCTTTAAATTTAAGATATTCTAATGTGACATATATCAATGTTATTTCAATTAGAGTTGGGATCAGAATTAGTTATTTTCCAGTGCTGGTAAATCTTCTTTCTATATCTGTTTCTTTTCATTTTTCCTTCTTTTTTCTTTGAATGTCCCTGTACATATAATATAGTAATAATAAAAGGTTTACCAATGATTTAGCACTGAACATTAATTTATATTGGCTTTGAGCATTGTTTTAAATCCTTAAAAATCATGGTACTTTGGCTGTCAACAGTTCAGGCTCGCTTAAATATATTTTATGAGCAGAGAACAAATAAATGTAATAAACTCAGAATAAATTAGTATCATTCTGTGAATTAGCTGGTCCACTGTCCCTAATTCTGCATAATTTAACTGCTGTGAAGTGCAGAGGCATTCATTCGTGTTAAATAATGAATACATGGATTAATTTCACAGAAGTGTGAATTGAGTAAATGGATCAACTTAAAAGTAAGGGATGCATTATTTATTTGGGTGATCAAATAATTATAATGAAGATATACAATAAAGTGTTTCAAAAACAGGATTCTAGAAAAACAAGTCAAATATTGATGGTACTCAAAGGTGGCATTTTCATTTTGTTATGAAAATACCACCGTTTGGTACTTTTTGAATAATTTTTCTAAGATCCTTGGCTTTCTGTTTAGTGAATAGTTTTGTATCCTTTCTCCCCTTCAGAAGGTTAAGAAGTTGGAAGTTGGAAGAAGTTTGGTCTAGTGGTTAAGACACCAGACTAAAAAATCAGAAGTTGTGAGTTCAAGTTCTGCTATGAAAGCAGGTTGATTTTCAATTGTACATACATAAAAAATAAAGAAAAAATTGCACCTGATACCTGTTTTTTCTTAAAAAAAAATAAAAGTTTATTTAAAAAAGACTAAGTTAATTATGACCAAGTAAGCATGATCCTTCTATTTTCTTTTAATAGTCTCACTGCAAAGTGATATTTGTCTGGGGTTAAAGCGTTTTTGATTAATGTTCCACGCTAAGGAACACCAGGAGAATGACTTTATGCAGAAGTTTGTCTTTCTTGATGTTACATGTAAAACAATGGAGGTTTTCCAATATATAACATGGCAGCCTTCCCTCTTCCAAAACACACATTCTCCTTCCTCCATGGCACTTTTTCAAAGTGGCAACCTGAGCTGATTATGGAACAATTTTATCCAAACCTAAGTATGTTGTGCTGAAGCAAAGAGATCAGTCATAGTGTTAGAGCTAACAATGCCAATTGATATCATGAGGTAAAGATTTCTCTATATGATATTCATTCGTTCATTTTATTTATATACTATCCATTTCACTCTGTAAAGTGACTCTAGGAAACTTTCAATTAAAATTATAAATATAGAAATATTAACATTGGATACAGAAATAAAAAAAAAGGCAAGATCAATACAGTGATCTATACAATATAGTACTGTGCTAAATTTCAAGATAAAGACTGACAACCTGAGTAAAATTGCTCAGAACGAATCAAAAGAAGCATCAACACTTTATGGACCAACAGAACAAACCTAAACTAATTATTCATTTAGAGTCGCCTTGTAGTGAGTTGAGAGGCAAACAAATTTAACAAACAAACAAACAAAAAATAAATAAATGTATTTGGATAAATTTCCCTTTTTCACCTGATAAGTGAAAATAAATGGAAAGACAAAAAGGCTGAAATATCTAAATAAGAGTTTCAGAAGAGAATGTCAAATTATTCCTTATAAAAGGTTATTGTATTTATTTATATCTTGCCTTTACTCAGAAAAGTGGCTTACTGAGTTTTCCATCTTCTAATTTTTCCTAAAATGGCAACCATGAAAGATAGTTGGCCTGATGAAACTTGACTGGTCCAAGATCATGAAGTAAGGCTTAGAAAAGGGAATACAAGACATTATTGCTGATATCCACAGTTGCTGATGTCGTCACTCCATCTTGTTTTAGGTCTCTTTTGTTAATGCTTTTTATCAAGTGGGATCAATTCTATGACTGCCTTGATCCACATTTAATCAATGTGATATATAGAAGCTGGATTGGAAGAAGATAAGTGTGGGTTTGAAATTGGAGGAAGAACATCAAACAATGAAGCTACTGTACTAAAAATGAAAATGATTCCAATTCTAGTTGATTGACCGGTAATGAAAGTCAAGAAGTACAGTGAAAAATTGGTAAGATTAAATATGGACATGGCCAATTAATAACAATAGAAAAATCAGGCTTAGAATTGGCAGTAAGATACTGAAGTAGTAGATAGCTTCTAACTTTTAGGATTATCCACCAGTAGTAGAAGAACAAACAGTCACGAAATATGCTATAGAAAGGCTTGGAAAAGATGTTTATATGCCAGATGTGTCTGGAGTATAAAGATCAGAATTGCACAAGCAATAGTGCTACTTGTTAGGTTTATGGGAGTGAAAGTTGGACTTTGAAGAAATGGGATAGAAAGAGGGCTCAGCTTTAGTGATGAGGTACATTCTTTGAATAGCAGACCACAACAAAGATTCACGGTGTACAATAGACTTTTAAAACCGCAGGTTCTAAAGAGACAGGTGTGTTAGAGTTACTTTCAAATGCTAACATTAAGAGCACAAGCCAATAAGCGTTATGCAGCTGGCAAATTAAGGGAAAAAAGTATGCTATCTTAAAATAATCCATTCTGACTCATTGAAGTTTAACATCTGAAACACCTGAGTGTTTTGTCGTATCACGCTGCTTTGCTACAAAAGAGTTAAATTACAGGGATCAGTTTATTCTATGTTCAGATGATAATTTTTTTCTTTCCCAGAAGGTAACACCTTCATGTTCAAAGTGAACATGTATACTTTGAAAAAAAGTGTTTAAGGTCACTCTGTAACTTTTAATGGTAGAACCCACTGATAGTAAATAGACACATTGGATGTATATTAGGTTATAATGCCTTTATGTCAGCTGATGCTCTATATTGCTGTCTTCTTAGTTGTCTACTGTGTCTGAATTTGGTTGCACATAATCTTAATGAGATGGGGGGGGGGAAATCCATTATTCTATTCCATCGCAGGCTGCCAAGTAATAAGGTGTCCAGCACAATGATCAGTAAAATTTTAACTTTCCCAATCCAAGCTGTCTTTTAGAGGAGGGATGGAAAAAAATTAATTTTTGGATCTTGATTGTCCCAAGTCAATCAGTAAGCTTTAGAAAAGACACAAAACATTTTTCCTGATGAACATTAGAACACAAAACATTATTCCTGATGCACACTGTTATAAGAATACAAAAATCAATATGTGGTTTATTGATTTCACCCTTAATTTGATACACAAAGATCAAGTCAGTCTTTGCGTTCCTTCAAATGTTGATTGTTATTTTCTATTAAAAGCAAGATATATTAAGCTGATAAGGCAGGCTGTTGTGAGAACATTGTTTTTATTTTAGTTTTAGTTTATCAAAAGAAATACAATCTTTTGATATAAAGTTATTAAAAATATAGACAAGCATATTTCTCAAAGATTCTGAATGATTTTTGAATCCAGTTTTATTGCCAGGTCAATACTAAATAATATTTTTAAATTAATTAAAAAATGGAGAGATCAGTTAGAAATTCTGTGATAAGTTTAAATGGATACAATATTTCTTGTCACCTTTTTTTTTTACTTCTCTGTTGCTGTCTCAGGATTTATATCCAGTTGTCTTTCAAATATCCTATCCTTTCCAGTTTATAGTGTTAATTTTTTTCCAGAAAAATCTGTTACCTTCCAGGTGTCCATGAAGATGTTGTTATCCATTCAATCCTGTCTGACTCTTGGTGATTCTTTGGGCCAGATCTGTCCACATCTTCCTATCTTGCATTATTTCTTTGTCTTAGGTATCTATGCAATCTTTTAAAAGTGTGCCAAATATTGTGGTATAAAGGTTGCCGAGGATAAATTCTTGGATTTAATTATGCTAAAAGGAAGTTAATAACTGGACTATATGGGGTATTGAGGAAAATTAGAAAAACTTGTATGTGTCATCTAAGAAAAGGTATGTTGCGGCTGTTTTGGTATGGTCTCTATCTGAAGATATTAATATCTGGTAGCATGGAAATAACAAGGGATTGTATATACTGTTTAATTCAAAATGTGATAATTTGCAAACTAATGTGCTTGGAATGTTCCTCACTGTCAGGATATTAGTGTTCCCAAGAGATCAACAGAATCAAAATCACCATGTTGGAAAATATTTGAAATTTCTCAGAAAAGTCAACCCTCAAAAAGGTTTATATCAAATAATTGATATATTAGATATCAATTATTTGGTAAAGGGCACACTTCTGTTCCTCAGAGGCAGGAGGCAGTACTGTGTGATAACAGCTGAGCTCAGAAGCTAAGTAGGGCTGAACTTAGACAGGGGACAATCAAGGGCAATAGTTAGACAGAGAAATATCTAGTAAAGAACTCTTGAACATAACCATAGCAAACTATTCCACCTTGTAACCAAGATGACCGCATAAGGATGTCAGACTCAAGGTCCATGAACCAGATCTGGCCCACAGGATACTTAGATCTGGCTTACATGGCTGCCCTGGAAACAGCAAAAAACTGGCCCGCGGTGCCTCTGCCAGTGAAAACAGACCTCAAGAGTGCAACACACAGCCCTCCTAAACTCCGTTTTCACTGGCAGAGTGCTCAGGTCACCATAAGCACCCCCAACCCAAATGATGTCAAGCTGGCCATGCCCATCATGCTCCCCCCAAGTCAAACACAACCCTGATGCTGCCCTCAGTGAAATAGAGTTTGACCCCTACTACTACTACTACTACTACTACTTACAAAAGTTAATCTGAGAGGGTATGGAGATTCTCAGTCATCCAGTCATAGTTGTCCCAAAGGTGCTTGACAAAGAGGCAACTTGACTTTCTAGTTTTTTGTTTTGTAGATGTTTTACATCTAATCCAAGAAGGTTTTTTCAGTAGAGCTGAAAAAGTCCAGTTGCTTCTTGAAAAAGCACCTTTGGGACAGTTAATCTGAGAAACACTAATTGGTTGAAGATCTTATATTCAGCTTCACAGGTAATAGGGAATTGAACGTGGGAGTTCTTGATGTCTATTATTATTATTAATAGCTATTAATTTAATTTAGTTATTTAGTTAAAATAACTAAAGTATTTATTTTATTTAACAAAGTTGTACATATATGATACAAGTAAAGCTGCCCTACAGGAGTTAATTCATCATTTTAGATGCAATCTGCTACTATTATGTCAATGTGAAATGAAATTAGGTCAGCTAAACCATTCATTAGACAGTACATAAGAATAAGCCAAATATTGTGTTTGCATACATGTATACGTGTACTTTATTGTCCATTAATGTAATAATCAGTTTGATCACTAATTGCTGACATTTATGTCTGTGGACATTTCGTTACATTTGGAAAGGTTTCCTAAACTGATTAGATCTTTTATATATCCAGATCAATTATTCTGTATATATTTAACATTCTGATAAAGCTACAGTATATCCATTCAACAACTATACAATACAAAACATCTGTAATTCTTACACTTTATGCCTACTGTGTATTCCAAATCTTTATAACTTAATCTGCTGTTTGCTTTCATAGTATCAATTTTAATCCAAACAGGAAATAAAATAATATTTTTAAAAAAACTTTAAAAAGATCAATCAAAGGGCTAAATCCTCCACCCTTTTCCAGTGGGCTACAATTCTCAAACCTAATTAAAAGTATTGCATTTAGTTTAAAGTTCCATATAAGAAATAAATGTGGGATATGGATATGGTGGAAGAGAAAATAAACACTGGTGGGAAATTACTGCTAAAGGGTTTATCCAGGCAATCAATCAAAGTTGTGAAACAGAATTAATGGTTAAAAAGTACGTCATGGTGTGTAATTCATGAAACATTTTATAATTGCAGACACTGATTGATATATTAGCAAATTCATTGGTGAAAATTGCTGTCTTTCACATGGCTCAATTCATGTTTAATCTGCAACCATTCTGTAGGTACTTTGTATTTTCAAAACCCATTTTTCATTTTTCTACCTTTTGCAGTGTAATTTCAAAATAATAGCTGCATTAAATCCCCCCATCACCAATGTTTATCTGTGAATTGATGAGGTTATGAGAAGGATAAAAAAAGTAAATGAAAACAACAGAATCAGCAAGAAGAGCAAATGACCACAAACAAAGCCAATGAAAAGGAACTGTTGCTTCATTGTTTGGGAAAGTCTGCTTCTTTGATAAATTCAATTAAAAACCACCCAAACATTGCATTTTGCTGTTTTATCGTCTCTAATTATGGTACCTCTTCATTTAGCTTTTTCTCCAAACACTATTGTCCCCAACTTTCTCTTTCCTTTGCTTCACAGTTCTGTAACCCTTCTCTTCCTCCATTTCCTTCCCGAGTCTATGTATCTGTGTATGTTTTTCTGTAGGAAGGAGGGAAGGAAATGAATGTTTGCATTTCCTTTTAAGTTTGTATATGAGGAAACCTGGAATAGTCTCTTCATACAAATGAGAACATCTGTTTTAGAATTGCAATAACTTATTATATAGATAGCTATTTTTCATTAAACACTATGAATTCATCTAATGTATTTTGGTTACATTCATAGAAGATGCCAGGAGTTGCTTTGGAGTTGGGTGCACTTAACAAAGACCTGAAAAAAATGATTTTACAAGTGCTCACGGTTTTGGGCTAGAGTAGAATATCCAGATTTGGAGATTTGGCAATTTTATGTTGAAAAGATGGGGAAGTGATGTATTGCAGAGTGATTTTTTTTGTCTAAGTACACATTTTGGGGGTATGCCCATTTTTCAGTCTCTCCCTTTTCCTTCCCCACCCCCGATTTGTCTTAAATTCAAGACCACCTTAATAGGACTGTTGATGTTTATGAAACCCACAAGGACCTACCTGTTTTAATAAGCATTTTGAAGACTGAGTAATGTCTGATAAGGAGTCGGATTTTTATTATAATATCTTATTTAGGGGCATATATAAGTCAATAGAGCAGATGAACTGGACTTAAAAAAATGATTAGTTGAAAGTAAGATGATGATGATATGATGATGAGTAAGCCCTATTCAACCTTACTGAATTGATCATATTTGTTTGAAATGTTACTACAGAATTTGGACATCAAATATAAAATCCATAAAAATCCTAATTAAAAAACTACTGCAGCAGGTGTAGTCATTTAAGAAATATACAAAAGGATATAATGTTAAAGGAGATGAAAGGTAAAAGCCTTTTGATAATAATAAATAAAGTTCAAAAGAATTTTATTTGACATTTCTGATGTGGTCTCGAGTGTTTGAGATGTTTAAGAATAAACATCTGTTGTCTCCAATGATTTTATCTCCATGATGGATGTGAAACATTCAAATCAAGACACAATCTGGACAACGTTGACTCAGATAAGAAAAATTATAGGACCATGAGACTGTTTTATTCATAATAGCTTGTTAGTTAGGATCTCCCATAGGTAGAAATTGTGCCCAAAATCTGATAAATTTTAAGTTGATGAAAATGCCAGAGGAATTTTATGAATATCCCTAATTTTATCGTTTCTCCACTTTTGAAGCATATGCAATAAATTCTGACTATCATATATAAATAACTATCAGTGGTCTTTAATATACTATTTATTTTTTGAATGTTCAAATGGACTTTTTCTCTGATGTACATTTTCTTCCGGGCTTCTGGCCACGCTGAAATGATTCATTAACATGCATGTGTTTAAAATTAAATGAACTTGTGAAATAGTTATTTTGTTAAATTGGAAGTAAACATTTTCAGGAAGAAAAATTTACCCAGGATTATTTTCTCATTAAGGGATGGGAATGGGGGGTGGGTGGGGTGGACTAATCTTACATAATCATCATTTGTGTCTTTTTAACCTCTTTTATTTAAAAAGGAAGGAAAGAAGGGAGAAAAATATCCTTCCTAATATGTTACTTTTTAAGAAAGTTGCAACTGTATTTCATATCAGATACAGCCAGATTTGAGGAAAAAAACACAGCCTTCAAAGATAGCATTGCTGAATATTTATATTTCACAGCCCTTTATATTGTCTGTTTTTATTTAATAATCACTATATTCCCAATATGTTCACATATTTTTTCACCGTCCGACTTCAGTGGTTAATATCTAGTTTCCCTCTTATTGAGATTACAGTTTTGGTGTAGTTTCATCACCCCTTTCTGTCAGCTTGAGAAATTAAACAGCACCACTCAACAAACAAACAACTACTGTCCTCAGGGCTCCTGCTATACAGCAATTTCCCATTCCCTTATATTCAGGCTAGAATAAAGAACAAAAGTCAAGGAACCCTGTAAAAAGGATCCTAATTTTTAAATATACTCACCCTGCAGACAGAAAATAAAGACAATCACAGCTGCCCTGCTCTTAGTTCTGGATTTCATTAATGTCATGGAACACCAACTTCTCTGGAGCTGTAAACTGGATTTTCCCTGCCTTCAGTAGGCCTCTGAGTGAACTGAAGTTCACCACACTTTCTGCCACTAAATAAACTTGCTATTACTTGGAGGTTTCCTCCAGAGTATAAAAGTACAACAAATGGGATGTTGTTAGTACAATGACCGCATGGAACCATTTGATGTCTGCAAATTGACTCCTCTGCTGTTAAAGTATATCATGGAAAGAGGGGGAGAACTGCAACTCCTCATGGCTATAACCTGTTCTTAACACAGTGGAAATCACTGCTGTTGTGGGAAGGCACAGCTGTGTTGTCTCCCCCTAATCCTGTTTGCCATCAGAACCTCAGTTAGGTCAGTCACTGCTTCGGCTATCTCATTAGATTTCCAGTAGAAAGCAGAGATCTTGTTTAAGAGGCAGGTTAAACACCATACCTGCAGGGTATAACTTGTATATAAACCAACTGTTTGAACTTTCCCCCACCTCCCTCTCTTTTTATGATACATTACAGATATTATTACATTTTTACAGAAAAAATCCCATCACTTTCCTTTTGAGGGTGTCATTAGCTTTGTGGATACCTTTCTGTTATCCCACTGCTAACAAATTTAAGACTGCTTTAAAAAGATCCCAGGAAGCTGGGGTACCTTTTATCAACACAGATCATGTTATATTTGTGTCTTATAGACTGAATCTAACCAGGGTTGGGGGGGAGGTGTTGAAAATATAGTTGTTAACATGACCATGGGTGCCTTAACCTATATGTGGTGTTCTCTGCTCTCAACCACCTAAGCTTTTGGTCTTAAAAAAAGAGTCCTGTGTTTATATAATAAAAACAGCACCATTTATCAGGGGAGTCACTTTACTCACGTTCCACAATGTGTTTGCAAGAAGCTTGACTTATGGCAAGTAATAAAAGTAAAATGATTTCCCTTCTACTGGGAATTGTCTGCCTCCAGTTTCTTCAGATTCATTCTCTTCCGCCCACCACTGGAATCTGTTTAAAAACTACAGAGAAAGGAAAATGCACACTTCAGAAGAATTATGGGGAAGTGTGATGAAGCATGCTGGCATATGGAAAGCAAGTTCACCTCTGATGCAGGGATCACCCAGGAAGAATGGTATATCTTCTCATAGGGCATAGGTGGGGTGCTGCAGAAACAGGAGCATGCAATACTTGACAGCCTCAGAAGGCAGGTGATTGATAAGTCTTCCATCAAACAGGAGTGATGGATCCCAAGAAGTTAGGGTACCAAGAATCACAGGAGGTCTGCATGATTAGATAAATAGGCACCATCTTAGTTGTTGTCTGTTCCACTAGGAAGATCAAACCAGAAATTTAACTCCATTGGGAAGCTAAAAGTACTTTTATCAAGATTGGTTCTAATAACAGAATCTTACAAATCTGATTCTCCTCCTCCTCCTTTCTAAATTAGGGAGAAGTTTGCCTAAGACACTTTTAATTGCCATCACATTGTTTTGGACTTAATAGAATAGAATAAATTTCTTTATTGGCCAAGTGTGATTGGACACACAAGGAATTTGTCTTGGTGCAAATGCTCTCAGTGTACCTAAAAGAAGAGATACATTTGTCAAGAAATTTATCAAAAAATATTTTAGCCCTTTTACTTAGGCAACAATTCTTGCATATCTTTGTCAAGTTCATCTTCTTTGCTTTATGCAGGTGTGCTGCATTGTGGCAGCCTGGAAGCAGTCTGTGATGTTGTTTTGTGAGCATCTGCTCACACATTGTGTTTCATAAAAGAGATGTCATTTTTGAGAAGATGCTTCCACCCACCCACCTTCTCAGCCAGTCAGGGTTATTTTAAGTGATTCTTCTTTTTCTGTGTCTAAATCAAACATTAAACTGCCAAATCCTTCTTGGTTTTGTCATTGGTCAAAAATAAGTCATTATCGGTATATGTTTCAGGTAGTAGCTGATATACTAAGAGATGGGCTGGACTCCATGTGTGTCTCTCCATATTCACATAGTGTGTTGTTATCTGCTTAAAGCCTCTACTTGAACATATTGATGTTATAGCTAGGCACTCCAACTCTCAACCTATTCAGGATGAGGTCAGATATTTCAGCTATATCCTCCTTTAATGTTATTACATGCTTGATGGTCTCCCTCCTACATCTTTTAATTTGATTTAATTAATTTAATTTATTCTTGTCTACCCTCATGAATGTTTCTTCCCAAATTTCTGGCTGGCTCCATGAATGATGATTATCATACTGTCTATAGCAAGTCATGATTACTTATCATTATGGTTACTTATTTTGATTGTGAATTCAGCCTCAACTTGACTTCTTCCTGATCCTGTTCAGTGATTAGTTCAATAACTCAAGTCTGAACCTTAAACATTATTTCTCCAAACAAGGAGTTCCTATCCTAATCCATTTGGCAAGTGGTTTCCAATTAGTAGCCCTGCTAACATGCTTCTTCTGTTGAGCTCTGTTCTATTCATGTTTTAATACTTTACTTCTGGATGTTTCTTTCCCTCTCCCAATTTGCTTGTTTTTGACTGCCATAATGGGCATTAGTAGTGAACAAGTGGTTTCGAAATGTTAATGTCTTCTGGTTTCTGCATGTTTTCTTCTGCCCCCTTAATTGATATTTCAGTGTATCACTGTAATTTCAGATTGAAGGAATAATGTTGGCTTTATTGCTTCTTCAAATCTTTAATGTAGCCAATATACACTGTATGTACCTCCTAATAGTGTAATACAGGCAACAGCATGTTGGTTTGCCAAGTAGTACATAAATAAGAGACTCTGCATGGAATAAAATGACACAATTGAAGTAAAGTTGGTCTTTAATTACAGCTATGGCATACTTACCAAAAATAGCAATAGAATTTAGACTTATAGTGCTTTACAGGATTATCTAAGACAGAGGTGTCAAACTCAAGGCCTGCGGGCTGGATCCGGCCCACAGGGTGCTTAAGTGTGGCCCACAGGGCTGGCCTGGAAATAGCAAAGCATTGGCCCACGGTGCCTCTGGCAGCCTAAATGGGGCATGGGAGGGCTGCATGTGGCTTCCCCACACCCCATTTTCAGCCTGCCCAGCCTTCTGCAGCACTCTGCCGGCCAAAATGGGGTGCAGGGAGGCAGGCCCCCCCCACATCCTATTTTGGCTGGCAAAGTGCTGCAGGAGGCCAGACAGGCCAAAAATGGAGCTTGGGGATGCACACAGCCACTCCATGTCCCATTTTGGCTGGCAAAGTGCTGCAGGAGGTGTCCATCCTAACTTTTCCCCCCTCCCACTGGCCCATGGAGGAGAACTATAGTGCTGATCTGGTCCTTGAAGAAATCCAGTTTGACACTCCTGGTCTAAGTGGTTTATGGTGTCAGTATATTGCAGTGCACCCAACAATCTGGATCCTCATTTTACTGACCTGGGAAGGATGGAAAGCTGAGTCAACCTTGAACCAGTTAGGATAAAACTCCTGGCAGTGATCTGAATTAGCCTGCAATACAGTACTGCATCCTAACCACTGCACCACCATAGCTCCAGTATAAAAATGTTCAAACTGACCATTGCTGTCCTTGCCATTAGCAAGGAATGCTGGGTTTACACAGGCATTACTATGTCTGGTTAAAAAAAAAATAACATTCTAAATGAAGGTCATTCATGGGGGATTTATGTCTGCTAGGTGATAGGAATGGATGGGTGGCAATGAGATAACAAAGTACAGCAAATATGACTGGGCCATTTGAAGATCAAAGAGTGAATAGAAATGAGTATCTGCTTAGAAAAAAAGATTCACTTCTTTCAAGTATGTTGTTTAATTTTAAGTCAATTCAGGTGTAGATCAACCACAAGAAGAACAAGAAAAAGGATTGATTTGATTATTTAAGATGAAAGAGAGTTAGTAAAAGATACAAGAGGACTGAGAGGTGCTGAATGTGGAATAGGCAATTTTGGGGCCAATGTCAACAGTGGAACTTGGGGAAAAAATGGACATGGACAACAAAAAAGTAGGGGAGTGAGGAAAACTAAAAAATAAAAGAACTATGGGAAGAAACTGTATAAGTCCTGTATGAAAAAGTGTTATGTAAAGTATACAGAGGAGAAAAAAGTTGCAAAAAATATAGCAACCAACCTTTAAGATTTTAAAAGGCAGGCAAAAATATAGAAAAATAGTAGTGTAGCAGGCTTGGATGGTGCAACTGGAGGAATATTTATTATTATTTCTTATTAAATTTATTTGCCACCCATCTTGTTTTGGAGTGACTGGGTGGCTTACAGAATAAAAATATTAAAATCATCTGAAACAAATATTCCTAACCCAACAATACAATCAAAATGTTTTTAAAAGGGGCTTTGATTTGCTTGAGGAGTAAAAGTATGATTCATTTACATGTCTGTGAAGATACTTTTTTTTCCCCATAATGCTGTTTTAGTTCCCTTACACAGGGTGATATGCAAAAAGGAATGGAAAAATCCTGGGGATTAGTTGATTAAGGAAAGTATTTGGCAGAATAAATAGAATGCTTAATGAATGCTTCATTATTAGGCATTCAATAGATCAAAGATGTATAATGCTGCTTTGGTTTTTAAAACATATTTGTGTACATTGTGTAGGAAGTTAGCATCCACCCTACTCCTAGAAAAATGAAATATCTTAGGAAATATTAAAAAGGCAGAAAATTTTCCCTAAAAAGAGTAGAAACTCAAAAGCAGAAACTCACCTCAGAAGCAGAAACTCAGCCCCCCCATCTTTGCTAATGGGCCATAACTCTGGCATAGGCCAGTCTATTTTATATAACAAAGATCTCCAGGTACAGCTATAATAGGAATTGCCCAAAGCCCTTTCATTACATCATCATCCAACAAGGCTCAACCAAGCCTGGGACTCAGGACATCCTACAGAGTTGTACCTGCATGGCCCCATGGGAATCTGACAATCAATCAGAATATAAACTCAAATTCAAATCCCAACAGAGCAGAGGTGGTAGTCAGCAGGTTCTGACTAGTTCTGGAGAACCCGTAGCTGAAATTTTGAATAGTTCAGAGAATCGGCAAATACTACCTCTGACTGGAGATTTTATAGTATCCTTCCCTTGCCACGCCCACCAAACCACAGAACCGGTGGTAAAAAAATTTGAATCCCATCATTGCAACAGAGGGTATAAAACCTAGGCACACTCAGCATATCATCCCTTCCTTCTTTTCCTTCATCTTGAAGCATGTGATTGTTATTTTCACTTTGGAGCTCCAAGCCATGTGGTCCTGTCCACCATTAAACCATCTTTCCAAACAGCCTCCATGTTTCCACTGTCTTTTTTGCCCACTTGGAACTGAACCCAGAAGGCTATTTCTTCCAACAATTTAGCACCCCAGAAGGGACTCCAAGCTAACCTAACCAATGGACCAGGCCCAGGTAAGATTCCCTTGCCAGCAAGCAGACCCATTGAATCTGTGGGTGAATTTTCCTGGACCTTGGCCATTTGGAAAAAATGGTTTTAAAGGGGTTTTGAGTGTTGAGCTCAAAGGCTGCTTGAAAGGAAGGTGAGTACCTCTGAATTCTAAATTTAAAGCATGGGAAATGTGTGTACACCTGCAGGTGTGTGGAAGGATATTTCTTCCAACAATTGTATATAAATATGAATTATTTATACTTTTGAATGCCAGAAATGCCATTTTTGCGCTGAGAATCAAAATGATTTGCAGCAAACATAAGCATGTGAGTACACACCTGAAAATTAGTGAATTGAAGACAATGTTTGTTGGGAAAATAGAACAACGGTGGGTTTTCATGAGTGATGACAAAACAGAATGTATGTAGTAGAATGCTGCTAAGCACAAGAAAGTTGAAATGCAAATGTTGGTAGAAGCATAATGGTTGTTATTTGAGATATTGGGAGAATCTGCTTTCGCCCTCTTTCTGCATGCCAAATTTACAAGCTGAGCTATTGCATTGCTTCTTGGGAAAGAGCAATGCAATTCTTTTCCTGCAATTCTTGACTACCATATCACTAGATTTAATTGTATTTCATTTTCTTATATTTTAATTTTTGTGATTTACTTCTTCTTAGTCTTTTTCTGCCTTTTGGATAGTATTTAGGGAAAGAGTGTGAGGAGTATCTTTGTATGCATGGTATCTTTAGCCAGTGAAATGGGAATTGCATCTCCCGGCTTCTCTTTTTTGCCTCTGTTATATCTACTGATGGAGGAATGAGAATTGATGACAACCAAGAGGCAGCAAATAATAGGCCCTTGGCATATTTATTTCTCAAAAAAAAAAAATCCTTTTCATCCCAAATTAAGGGCAAGACAGGGAATGTCATGCTGACTAAGAATGAGGGGCTTATAGGGTAGCCCTTGAAACATCCCAATTGTAAAAGCTGCTCTTTGAATTGAATTATTCCAGATTAATCTGTTTGGGATTTTCTGGCATAATCAGACAGTTAAAGTATTTTGTATGTGTTTGTGGTTATTATTGTAAACATTGGAAAAGATAGGATAGAAACATACTTATTTAGCTTTTCTGTGAAACATCCTTGGATATGTCAATGGAGGTCCATCAAAGAGCATGAAGTTGATCATAACAACCCATTAGGAATAAGCATGGAACAATGACAGCCATTTCTCTTGTATTTGGACAAAATACAAAACCAAAATTCAAGGAAAGAGATTAAAAGGAAAAAAATTCCTACAGAATAAGTGGACAAATTGCACTGGTGCCACAGTCCTTATCTGTATATCACTGAAATATAATCTTAAGTGAATTAAGGCACCACAACACACTGTTGACTTTTGGAAGACTTGTCCCGACCTTTTCTATGTCACAATATTTGTTGGAATAAGTTGAGAATAAGTGACTTCAAAGATCTGTCTCTACAAATTGTCTTTTAAGATGGAATTCTGCTAATAGTAATCACACCAGTGGTGGGATTCAAATATTTTTACTGCCGGTTCTGTGGGCGTGGCTTGGTGGGTGTGGTGTGGCTTGGTGGGCGTGGCAGAGGAAGAATACTGAAAAAAAGCCATTCCTTCCCCACTCCAGGGGGAAGATTATGCAAAATCCCCCTTCCCCACCCCAATAACCTGCTTTCCAGCTTCATTCTCCTGTGCAGGGCAACAAAAGAAGACCCAGCTGATCAGCTGGGACTTGGGAAGCAGAGAATAGATGGGGACGGGGCCAGTCATAGGTGGTATTCCAAACTACTCAATATTTCCACTACCGGTTCTCTGAACTACTCAAAATTTCTGCTACTGGTTCTCCAAAACTGGTCAGAACCTGCTGAATATCATCTCTGAATCACACACTGATAAAAAAAATTGGTCATCCATCGGTAAGATAATTTCAAAGAAATATACAGAAATGAAATAACTAAGCATGTATTCACAAAAATCCACATAAATGTGGGAAATAGGGAGACAATCATATATCTTACTGGCAAAACAAAGTTAAGGAAAGTCCTTTTCATATCCATTCCTCTTTGATTCTAACAGTCATTATAAATAATTCGCACTGGGATGATCATTGATTTGGCTTGTGGTCATCGCTGAATTGATTAATCTAGCAAGGATAGTCAAGATTCTTCAATGATTGTCTCATAGCAGTTTTCTCTTTGACTGAAAGGTGCCAAACTTTTTTGTTATTTCTGCATTTACATTGCATGCTCAATCCTTTAGGGTCTATTTATTTGTATGCTTTTTTTTGCCACTGATGCCCTTATCTTTTAAAGATAAGATTTCTACTGTGACTTTCAGGCCTTTTAAAACACAGAATGCTTCTTGATATACTCTTTGGTTTTAAAACTGGCAACTTCATATTTTATATGCGATTTTTGTGACGCGAAATTTGTTTGCTTCAGATAATACGATGTGAAATCTCATTTGATTTCTGACTCCCCCAACAGTTCATCTTATACTTACTCGAATTAGTGCAGAGTAGGGTCTTATTTATAATAGCATTAAATATTCTGAGCTCTTACTTTTTTTTTACGTTATAACCCCTCTTCTTCTGCAAAGACAAAGCAATGACAAAATCATTATAATTTAATGATTAATAAACAATAGCCATGAAAGGACATAGAAGGAAAGTACTATTTTAAGCATATGTATATCAATATATATCATTATTATGAGAAGTTTCTGGCTTTCAGTTGCATGCTAAATATAGAAGTCATAACATCTTCCCAAAAAGTTTTTATTAGTCCATCAAATCCCAGAGTATGTCCCATGAGCTATTTTTGTTCTTTTTATATACATAAATTTTATTAAAAGTTTTAAAGAGAACATAAAAATTAACACAAACTGATGTAGAATAAAGAGAACAAAGAAAAAAAATTAAAAAGATGGAAAGAAAACATAAGAATAGAAGCTTCTGATTTCCTTTCCAGCAAATACAAGTATAATTACAAAGCTATCTCTTATTTTATTATTACAAAAAAGCCCACTTTTTTCTATTATACCTTCTTTTTATAACCCAAAATTCATAAGTGCATCTTATTTCTGTTTCCTTCAGTTAGACATAAATGTAGACAGTCTTTTCCCTGACCAAAGACAGGGGTGGGCTGCTGGGAGTTCGCAGGGGTTCAGGAGATCCTCTAGCTAAGATTCTACACAATTTGGAGAACCTCCAAATCCCACTCTTGGCTGGCCCCACCCACCCTACTCTGCCCCTCCCAGGAGTCCCCATGTGGCCTGTTTTAGATGCAGGCAAGTGCAGGGCGCGCACGGAGGCTCAAGGAGGGCAAAAAACAGGCCTCCCAGAAATTCAGGGAGGCCAGAAACAAGCCCATTTCCAGCTTCCAGAAAGCCTCCATAGCCTGGGGAGTCCTTTTTTGCCCTCCTGGAGGCTTGAGGAAAGCCTTTGAAGCCCGGGGAGGGCAAAAACACCCCCCTTCACTGTTGTGCAGGAGGTTGACTAGGCCATGCCCACCATGGCCACGCCCACCTAGCAACCGGGCAGAGAACCCATTGCTAAATTTTTTTGAAGCCCACCCCTGACCAAAGATGTCAATTCAACCATTTCAGCAAGTGCTAACATCTTCACCAAACATTCCTCCATGCTTAATCTCAACATTTTTTTACTTTTAAGCATATCATCTCTCTGTGATGGTCATATATAACGATGTTTCATGACCATTTTTTAAATAGTTTCCTATCATTAGTCCCCAAAGAAAAGCTCCTGGTTTCAATTGTAATTGTAAGGTTTAAAGAAGGTTTAAAGAAATAAAAAGCCATATTAGGTACAATGAACCACAATTATTGATGTGGTCAGCCATTAGAAAAACATAATTCTTCTATTTTCATAGTTTATTTTTCTGTTTTCAACAATACGGTACCCTCTGCTTTCCCTAGAATTTCCTCTAGTTAAATAGATTGCAGGAATAAAGCTTGAATAGGTAACGTTTAAGCTTAAAATACATCTATAAGAGTGCTGAGTTAATGAGCATCTGCCGGTATTAAGTGTCAGAAAGGAAAAACAAGAGAAGCAGCGGGAGGTTTGGGGTGAGAGAGAAAGTTGATCCTAGGAATAGAATCCGATGAAACAAAAACCAAACCACCAATCACATGTAGTTAAAATATTTACAGCAATGTTTTTTTTTAAAGAGAATATTTTCAATACTTAAAAAGTATTTATTTTTAAGGAGAATATTTTTCTCAATGTCAGAACTGTCTTACCCAGTAATTCTCCTGGCAGTTCTATCAGTAGGTCCAATATGGATAGGATAAATAACGTTACATTTTGTTTCGGCTCGGAAAACATTGCAATACATCTATACAGAATGGGAATTCAGTTTTCCTCTCCCTTTTATTATTTTATTTATTATGATTTTAAAAAATCTCAAAGCAAAGCATGGGCGATATCTTCATTAATTTTATTGATTAATTTGATTATTATAAACACACTTCTCAACAAGTAACATTGTGATAGTTTCTGGAATAATAACATATGTCTACATCACTAGCATTTGTGTTTCCAGAGAGGAAGTTGGCAGAACTAGGGATTCTTCTAAAGCAGTGGTGGCTAACCTTTTTGGGCTCCTGTGCCAAAAACTGTTCACGCGCTAGCGCCCGCACACTCACGTGCCTGTACCCAGAAGGCAATGTGTGCGGGCCCCCATGCCCCCTGCATATGTGCACGCAATCCCCACCCCCCCTGCCACCACCTTTACCTGCACTGCACCTCCCAGCTGATTTTCAGCCTGTATGAGGCCTTTGTCAGCCTCCCAGAGGCTTGAGGGAAGCCTCTGCAGCCTTTGCAGGCCGAAAAATGGGCCCGTTTAGTCACTTCCAGTATAAATACAGGAAATGAGAAAACAGGACTATTTTTCGGCCTGCAAAGGCTGCAGAGGCTTCCCTCAAGCCTCTGGGAGGCCGAAAATCAGCTGGGAGATGCACCCATGCGCCGTGAGGTAAGTTTGCCTGGGGCTCATGTGCCCGCACAAATGGCTCTGTGTGCCACCTGTGGCATATGTGCCATAGGTTCGCCCTCACAGTTCTAAAGGCAGCCTTGAGAATTTCTGAATGGAGAAATAATGGCATTGCTTCACAGTCCAGCAGAAGCCTTAGAGCTCATAAAATGGATGTACCATGGTCCACAGATAATTTCCAGTGGTATCTTCAGAAAAGAGAACAAAAAGGCAGTTGTGATCACATAAACAAACTTTTGTTTTGTACATATATGTCTCATCAATGTACATACAATGGGGATGGAGCTTCAATGACTATCTTGACTTTTTGGCTTTTTGTGTGCCCTGGAAATGCCCATCGTATCTTCACTGGTTGTCCTGAATCCAATTGGCCTGGAATATCTGAAATCCGTCACCAACAGACTGAAAGATTCCTAACAGCTTAAGAAATTAGTATTAAATCAAATACTATTAACATATATTTAGCATTATATTTTTTTAGGTTTTGGATCAACAATAGGGGGTGGGAGGACAGGGTTGTGACTTTAGGATACCAGGAAAGTGAGCCAGAGCAATATTGAGTGTTTGAAGGGAAGAGACAGTTCAGAACAATTTTGTTTGTTTTAGGTAAACTAAGTGTATCTGGAGATCAGTTTTGTTTCTTGCTGGAAACCAGTATAAAGTTAGGCTACTGATTTCTAGTAATATAAAACTGAGAGAATCTAATAAAAAAAAGATCTATTTAAAAAAAGATTTGGAAGCATGTTTGGCCCGCAGTTCCCATTTATGAAATAATGTCTGTAAAGTTTAGTTATTGTTATGGTGATTCAAATGCTTTTTCTAAAGAAAATGCTATGAGATCACCATTTCTCATTTCCAGCCTAAGGTAGAGCTTTTCTATGCCATATAGCTGGTTTATGTAACATTGATATAATAAAATTATCTATTTAAAATAATGTAATACAAGCTATAAAATATGAATGTAAAATCAATACAATTAAAATCAAATTAAAGTCTATATTACATCATTAGACTCAATTTTTACAATCTTCACTAAACCAATGCATTTTTGGTGTTTTCTAAAGAACAAGCCCAGATATATCTTTCTTAGGGAAGCATAACAATCATCTGTGAATTGAGGAGACTTTCTGGCAGCTGAGTTGTTTTTAAAAGTAAGTAGGAAAGTTTAGAGAAGGCTTAAAGCTATAAATTATTATTTTTCCAATAGAAACCTTTTCCACTTTTGGGATGTTATATAGATAATTATCAGTGGGATATGCCACCTTTTTGCCAAAACATGGTACTTTTTTTGCCAAAAAGACATTGTAGTCTGAACTTTTATTGTAACAAAATAAAATGAAATAGATCATTCATGTTTAACCTTTGTTATAACCAGAACTGAAGTAGCTTGTTCAACCAGTTTTATCAGATATATAAGAACAAAGTTCTGTAATCCTGTATTAACGGAAACTATCCTAGTCTTGGACTGAAATAAAATAAATTTGAATTAGTTTTCCATTTTGTTTGTTGTACAAAAGCAGTAAGAAATAAAAAAAGAATTTAAATTTGTATAAAGGAAAAAAAGTATTTTTCTACCATAATTGGAACTGAGAGACATCCAGAAGCAATGGCTTTAGACATTATTTTCCTGAGCTTAATGTTAACCAGACTTTCATAGCTTGATGTCCTTGAAATACATGGAGCCAACAGTCACAAAAATTCCAGTCTTTGGCTACACTGGCTGAGAATTTTCAGAATGATGGTTCCCAACACATATGAAGGTTCTCAACTTGGAAAAACTGGCTTAAATGGGAGAGTAGGTCTTACTATCTTTCTCGTAATGAAGGGGCTAAACAGATGTGACAAATTTGGATGTTTGATTGATAGAACACTGCTCCCATCAGCACAGAACAACTGTTCTGGATGATTTTTTCAGCAAACTTTTATGGCCCATTTGAACGTTCTTAACCACTCCAATTCTCCAAAGGTTCTTTCAAGAAGATTATGTAATGCATATTTTACTTTTTATGGCTTTCCCCAAGGCTCTAAGATTTCTGCTAATGCAATACTGAAAAGACATTAGTTATATTTATTTTTATGCAATTTCCCAATTCTAAAGAAAGTAACACAATAGGCTCCTCCCCTTTTTTATTTGAAGATACTAAAAAAATTCATCCAAACTCATTTTGCCACTTTCTGTAGATTTACTTGGCAACTGGTTCAGTGGTGGGATTCAATTTTTTTTTTACAACCGGTTCTGTGGGTGTGCTTGGTAGGCATGTGTGGTTTGGTGGGTATGGCTTGGTGGCCGTGGTTAGATACTGTAATATCACAATTCCCACCCCACCCCACTAACCTGCTTTCTAGCTCCGTTCTCCTGTTCAGGGCAACCAAAGAAGATCCAGCCGATCAGCTGGGACTCGGGAGGCAAAGAAGAGATGGGGGTGGGGCCAGTCAGAGGTGGTATTTGCTGGTTCTCTGAACTACTCAACATTTCCTCTACCAGCTCTCCAGAACTGGTCAGAACTTGCTGAATACCACCTCTGAACTGGTTCATGTTTATGATGGTTGCATTGTCCCAGGGTCAATGTGATCTCCTTTTGTGACCGTCTGACAAGCAAAGTCAACAGGGAAAACTGATTCACTCAACAACTGTGTTACTAACTTAAGAACTGCAGTGATTCACTTAGCAACCATGGCAAGAAAGGTTGTAAAACAGACAAAATTCATTTAACAACTATCTTGCTTATCAACAGAAATTCTGGCTCAATGTGATCATAATATATCGTTGATGTAGATAGTAGTATCCGCAGCCTGGCAAGATTTTGTCTATAGGTGTGAAACAATAAAGAATTGTTTCAAAGAATTTATTGTGGAACAATACAGAATTCAGCTTCAAAGAACTGTGGCATGTTATTCTTGGTTTTGGTTTTGGGTCTACCCTTGACCACGAAGATAAGCTTAGCCGGAGAACTTCTTTTAAGGTGCAGAAAAATCCTCCATCTTCTGCTTCAATGTTTCTGTTAGTCCACACATTTATTTGTAAAACTTGCATCAACCTGCAGTTATAAGTGCAAGCCAGCTGATAAGCAACATCATAAAGAGCAAACATGACTTAGAAGGGAAAGTTTGAGGATAACTGTTATGCCACACTATATAACTTTAGATACGTTTTTGCCCTCAAGTCCTATCTAGTGGTCGGAAAGAGAAATATGCCCCAAATATATTGTTTTGAAGCTGACCCAACCCATTTTATCCATTAGCCTGTCCTCTCAAACCAAGTGCAGACTGGGAAGCCAGATTCCATTTCCTTTAGCAATTGGAGAAGGCAGAAGCACATGGTCATCCAAGGACAAACCCACATCCCACACAGAGCATCACTGGTGAGATTTAAATTGCTTGTATTTTTTTAATTGTTATGTTCAACACTAACTTAATTCTGTCTATCTTGTACTTGGTTCTCATTGTATATATTCCTATTTTCCTCAGTTTCACCATATGCTGTTATTTCAGATCTATGCACACAGTCTGTTTTATTGGAGGATAGTTGGGTTTAGCTGCATGTCGAGCTACACACAGACTAACATGTAGTGGGAACAGAACAATAACATTTTGCAGGTAAGCCTTTGATACTTCCTGTTTCAGCCATTCTGGTATTTCTGGGAAATCAGGGAAGTTTTGAAGGCAAAAAAGGGCAATTTGTGGCCTTGAGTACTTACAGGTGAGTTGCAGGATTCCCAAGGAGCTCCAATTTTCCTTTCAGCCTGGAGATTTAATGTATAACTGGTTAAAAACAAAAAAAGGGAGATACTCCAATTAATAGGAGACTTTTGCTCAGGGAGAGTGTTTAACTCCAGTTTAATTCTTCGTGGAAGCCTAATGCAACAGGAAAAGCAGTCTTAGATGTGAAGGACAGTCTTAACTCCTATTTTTCCTCACACTTATCCCATTCTCAGATGCTTCACAATCTTTCCAAAGTCCCAAACAGTTGGGACCACGAGGAATCTAAAGAATGTGTGGCCCAAATTCTTATGGAATACTTTATAGGACAATTTTGGACTACAAAATATAACTTTAGAGCATTTAAGGGCTCAAATTGAGGAAATGGGATTTTTTTATAAATCTCATTAAAATCAGTCAAACAAGTCTGTTGTAAAATGATTTATCTCACATTTTTCTGGTGGATTTTAGTGATGCAATCTGGATTTCAGTGATATAAAAGTAAATAAAATCAGTAAAAAAAATGAACAGATAAAATAAGGAATGTAATATGGAATGCTTATATATAACAAAGGTACTCTACCATTAAATTATGCCACTTCTCTGAGATTAATATTAATCTCGAGATGTAAAGAGAAAGCATAAATAAGAATATGAGCAAGAAAAGACTTGCCGACTTATCTATGTGTCTGTGCCTGGGGAGGGGCCAGTGTGGGTAGAAGTCAAATGCTCACCCCCGATGTAGGACATCCTTGGCAATGGATGCTTTGTGGAATATTAAAAATATGTTTTCCCTGAAAGACAGACGCTGAAAATAAGCTTTTCTTGAAAGACAGCCTAAGTTGATTGTCTTCAATCATCTTTGACTGTTTGCACATGCTGTGGTTTTCACTGAGTGCACCTGGAGAAAATCAACTCATTCAAATTATTTTACAAATTAACTTGGCCTGTTTCAGAGCTAGCGAGGGTGTTACCCATATAGACTTCCATGCTCTGAATATCTTAACTACGTTAAAATAAGATGTGCTTTCATTTGGAAAGTCAGTTGAACTATTCAGAGAGTTTTTTTTATTTATTTACTTGACCCATATGACTGCCTATCTCATAACAATAACTCTAGGTGGCTCACACATATTCTGGTGTGTGAATCCATTTTAGTCACTACATTTGGATAGAGCCAGGAATCTGTTGTGTGAATCCATTTTAATCACTACATTTGGATAAAGAAAGCACAGATTTGCTAGGCAACCTGTGAGGTTTTTTTAAAACTGTTTTCTGGTTCTCTCCCTATGATAAGTTAGATCTTTCAGAGTGTAGATATACTTATTGTATTGTCAATTTTGCTTTTGGAATGTTCTAGTTCAGGGGTGTCAAGCTGGTGCCCCAAGGGCCGGATACATCATATGCAGGCCATGCCCACCCCAGCTCCGCGAAGGGAAAAAAATGTCACGGCAATGTGATGTCATGAGTTTGATACCCATGTTCTAGTTTAACCCAAATAGCTTAGAGAAAGATTTCAGTGGTTCAGTAATTTATTCATCATATGATGATTTTTTTTCCTTTTTGTGATCCTGGAGTTCCTTAATTTGGGGTAGAGTTGGGACGACTAGATGGAGCTGAGTGTTTATTGGCTAGGTGATCTTTCTGATGCCATGTGGAGTTTGCAGCAGATATTTTTTCTTTGTGTCCTAGGAGAGAAATATCTGTTTAGGATTGAACTCTGAATCTTACAAATGGGAGGCGAGCATCTTCGCCTTTAGGTCAACATGACGCTCAAGTTCATCATCATATGATAAATAAACAAATAAAATTGTGTATTGTCAAAAATTAGTGAGAACTAAGTTATACAAACCCCATTATCTCATGATTTCACATCATTTTAAATACCCATGATGGGTAACAATAAATTAAAATATTTAATTTTCATAATCCAACAGTAAATAATAAAAGGGAGAACTATAATGGAATGGGATTTATTGGATGAAGAGGATAGTTAGAATGATGTAAAAACAGAAAAATGAATAGGCCAAGTACAATATAAATAAGGAAAAAGGCAAATTAATGAATATTTTGAAGAATATATAGAATAAGTTTGTTACATGGTCATTTAATATATATAAACATATACTTTAGTATATTGAAAGTTTATATTTTTATATTTTGTTACATTGGATACACACAGTGATTATTAAAATATTCATTAATGTTTATGCTTTTGATAAACACTTGATTATTTTAAAAAGGACATTAATTTTTAAAGCTAAGTAGCTCCGTACAGAATGCATTGGCGTAGCTTATTTTGTCTCCATCTTGCAAGAATATTTTTGGGAGCTCTTCATGGATTTGAAGCAATCCAAGTTAATATTGGTATTAATTCCTTCAGACAGACTCCTTTCGGCATAGAATTGGGACATGTTATGTTTTCCATTCAACGGTTGATCATAGAAATTTAAACATTCCCATTTCAGTTATGTACGGAATACATGTACCTGGGGACTACATTTCCTTAGATTCTATGTTGAAACCTAGATGTTCCTTCTTATGGCAGGCAGGCAGGAAAGGAAAAGATGCCTAAACTAATATGCATCAGAAGCCTAATGCAGAGTTTATGATGAAAGGGATAAAAACTATGTTCTCCGGCAATAACAGTATGAGTCATAACATGAATCTCCCACTGAAGTGCTGGATTGGCAAGTGTGCAGGATATTAAATGCATATATAATTTTATATCTAGTCTGAATACTTACACGGAAAATGGAAATAACTCATCAAAATTCTGCTTGCTGTATTGCTCACATTAGAAAGGTAGCATTCAAGTCTGAACTTTTTTGTCCCTGTAGACCTATTGGAGATTTTATCAAACTCATTCCTATTTAGGCAACTATTGAATTAATTGCACAAGTTTCAAATGGATTGATAAGCATCCGTAGGTAGAGTCTGAATTCAAAAGCAAAATCCCAGGTTATTCTAAAAAAAAAAAATTAGAGTTGACTTATTAAGGCATATAAAATGCCAGTGGGTTTGCTTATTTTACGATGTGAAGTTTTCCTGAGAGGTGAGCAATATTGTCTGTACTCTTCATCTGGGTAGCCTGTCATGTTATTGGGCCTAAATGATGCTAGCTCATTGCCCCGAGAAGTAAGAGAGAAGCAGCTATGTCTATTTTTGCAGTCCTTATGATTTGTTGCACAGTACAGCCAGATGTTTAGGCTGGATTTGAAATTTTTGTCTGCCTATCAAGTCTTTTCCAAGGACCTAGGATAGGCAGATGTGGGTGTTCGATGGTGTTAGAGGTATTGTTGCAGGCTGTAAGTTCTTCCAAGAAAAGTTGCTTTATGCAATTGACTGATAGTGAATTTGTCAGTGCTGATGTATTATTACTCTGAATCTTACCTACCTGTATAAATCTCCCTCAGTCTGTTTTCTTATCTTCTCCTAGTGCTATTAAATAGTCTCTCAGATTTTTCTTACTTGTTTTTATTTCACTTAATGCCTATTTGCTTTCAAAATTACTTTAAAAAGAGATTTTGTGCTTTTGTAATTCTCATGGCAGAGAGTGACTTTCCTACACTTATTTAGTTATGAGGATGCTGTTGTCCAGGTCTCCTATAAACATGACATGCTACTATCCTGCCTGAAAATTATAGAAACTGTCCAGTACACTTGAAAATCCATGTTGGGAAAGAATGGTATACAGTATGTCATTCCTGTAAATATTTAACAATAAAGAAAATATTTAGCACGTAACATCCTCAAAGAATCTTGGAATCACTATTTAGTGTGGGAGCTTCTGTTGGACATTCTGCTAAATTCTTAGAACTTCAAAACAAATAAAACTAGTTTGAATTTGACCTATACAATGCCAAGGAATATAACTGGTAAATCTTGTAATTTTTTTAATGGATCACCAGGTTGTGGGCCACACAGGACTTGAAATTCAACTGCTATTTGGAAACGATCAGGATTTGATAGGTTTTAGGGCTTTACCGTCAATCTCTTTACAACCAGCTTCATCACACTGACATTCATTATGTAACAAGTGAGGTTATTTTTGAATTTTGAGTGTAATTAGCATTTCTCTGCAACTGATTACCCATACGGGGACCACTACCCCCATTTTCATTCTATTTCAGACGTTTCATGCAAGTCATGCTAGTTCTTTTTGTATTCCTGATCTTTTACAATAGTAAAACAAAAGGAAATGTATGAGTCACTGCAATCTTGGAATGCAACGCCAAACAAATGAGAAGCAGACTGCAAACTATTAAGCCAAGTACATCATTACAGAGTGAGTAATGTGAACGACTTACATAAACTTTGGCTGAGGCTCAGTTTTTAACAGAAGACCATAACCCTTTGATTACATCAAGAACAGTTAAAAGTTATTTAATCTGGATGTTGTCTTTCAGGAAAGGTAGTTTTGGAAATCCAAATCATCATTTTTAAAACCTGTAATTTCCCACTTTGATTTCACTTTTCCCCCTCCCTGATTCTTTTAGAGAATAATTTGAATTAAACTCCACTATGATTTCCCAGGATAACTGACCATTTCTGTTAGATCTTGTAACAAGATCAGTTATCCATGTGTTTAGGATAGATTCATTCATTAGCCCATAATGTCCATTTTCTGCCTCAAAAGCAATTAAAGAACCTATATCCAAACCCTTATTTCAAGGGATATAGTTTTTTTTTAACTAACAATGCACTTGGGTACATACATTATCCTAAACTATGCATTTATATGCATTTTAATTGAGAATTATAACATCTGGGGAAGTGCCAGAACCAAGATATAACTATATCACTATGAATGCATTCACTTGGGAAAAACATGTCACATTAAGTATGCTTAAAAATGTGAGGTCAACAAAATGCACTTGTATTCCAAATTTATGCCAAAAATGTAAGAATAAGGCCAAATGGCAGTGGAATATACATAGTATTCTTATTTTTACTGGTCTAAAAAATTGACATTATCTATTTTCTCTATTCTACATCCAAAATACAATGTTTTTCTGGAATAACAAACATGGAGATCCCCTGTTCAATAAATGTGAACATAACATGATGAAAATTCTTAAAACAGGGGGAGCTACTATTTTTACAGCTAGCTTGTGAACCTATTGTAGATTTCTTGTTCATACTTAAGGTTACTTCCAGAACACGTTAGCAGATCTCTACTTCTTCAGCAAGTATTTTCTTTGCCTTCCTCTTCTTTGTATTTTCTACTCTTCAAAAAAAAAAATCTGCTCTACTGAATCCTTTATCTCTAGAGCAGATGGGGAATTCATGATGGGACAGACAAAGATTCCAATCTACCAATGATACCATTATCCTGGTGGAAAACCATAATTTCCTTTAAATAAACCATGTAGTCCGATACACATGGCAAGTGTGCTTATTGGAACACATGTTTTTATGAAGCACCAATTTGCTTCTCTCAGCACTCAACTTATTTTTATTTCCAACCTTCCTTCTGCTGATCTATTGGAAAAAAACACCCATTACAGTACTAACAAAGTTGGGATATTTTTTTATTCCTTAAGGAATGAAGTGATGGAAAGCAGGAACTCACAAAATTGTGCCAGACAAATTTTTAAAAATACTATATTGTTAATTTGGGAATTAATACAGCTGCTGCTGTACCACAGAAGGCTGGGTTGCAAAGCTGATTCCTCCTGAGAATTTTGTTCATGCCTATAGAATTTTAGACAACTTTTTTATTTTTTTATTTTTAATTATTATGTATTTTATTTATTATTTTTATGGTTTTATTGTTTTAAATTTTTTATTCTTTTTAATTTTTAATTATTGTTTTAATTTTTATTATTTTTTATTATTCTTTTTAATTTTTTAATTTTAATTTTTGATTGTTTTAACAGAGAAGATAAGAAAAAATTAAAAAATTAATAATAAATTAATAATAATAATAATAAAACAATAAATAATAAATAAAAAGAAGAATTTTAGACAAGCTTATTACTAAATCTTCCACCAGCAAGAGACTTTTTCCTAATTCTCTAGGACATTGAATGGGAAAAATATTCTAGCTCTTGTTGTGAAGCTTTAACAGCTTATATAATATAATCGGAAAACAGCAAGCAGAAAGAAGTAGTGTACAGGTAGTCCTTGACTTACAACAGTTCATTTAGTGACTATTCAAAGTTACAGTGGCACTGAAAAGAATGACTTATGACACAACCGTTGCAGCATCCCCATCAGAGGTGGCATTCAGCAGGTTCTGATAAGTTCTGGAGAACCGGTAGTGGAAATTTTGAGTAGTTCGGAAAACTGGCAAATACCACCTCTGACTAGAGATTTTACAGTATCCTTTCCCTGCCATGCCCACCAAGCCACGCCCACAGAACCGTTAGTAAAAAAATTGAATCCCACCACTGATCCCCATGATCCCATGATCAAAATTCAGACACTTGGCAACTCGCTCATATTTATGGTGGTTGCAGTGTCCTGGGGGTCAATGTGATCCCTTTTGAGATCTTCTGTCAAGCAAAATCAATGGAAAAGCCAGATTCACTTAACAAATGGGTTACTAACTTAACAATTGCAATGATTTAACAACGGTGGCAAGAAAAGTCATAAAATGGGATAAGACACACTTGACAAATGTCTCAATTTGAGACATACATTTTGGGCTCAGTTGTGGTCATAAGTTAAGTAACTTACCTGTAGAGTCTTGTTTAGTAGTAACAGCTAAGTCATTGAATCAAGGATCCCATTGCACGAGACTGAGCAATTTCTTCTAAGACGTAGTGCATATCAAAAACTTTTTCTATTCAAACAAAGTATGTCTTTCCTTACCCTGTGCAAATGTGCGTACAGTATCCCCAAGTTCTGAATACCAGCTTCTTTCACTCTTTTCCTGGCTTCTTAACCGCCCCACCATCACCAATCTGCTTCTCTCAGCTCTTAACATACCTTTGTCTCTAATCAATCCCCACCCCACTCAATTTAATGGGCTATTTCATTCTTTGGAAAGATTCTCATTTTGGTTGAGTGTATCACCATAAATCTCCTGAATAGTCTGCAAACAATCTCCAGTTGCTCTCTCCCAGGGGTGGGATGCAAATATTTTACTACCGGTTCTGTGGGCATGGCTAGGTGGGAGTGGCCAGGTGGGCATAGCCATGTGACTGGGTAGGCGTGGCTTCTTCTTCTTCTTTTTTTTTTTTTGAAGCACTCTTCCGCACTCCTTTTTTTTTTTTTTTTTGCTTCCCGGACCTCAGGGAAGCCTCCTGATGAAGCAATAATACAGCAAGGGGGATCCTGGCACAGCTGATTATTGGAACAGCTGATCACCAGGAGGAAAAAAAAAGAAATACCAGTTCAGTTGAAGTGGTAGCATTTTTTACTTCTGGTTCACCTGAACCGTGTCGAATGAGTAAGATATCACCACTGTTCTCTCCCCTTCTCTGAAAGCTATTTTCTACTTTCTGCTGGTTACAAACTTCTTTTCCACTTTCCCCTTTTCTTTGTTCTGCCTTGCTATACCTAAAGTTAGGAACTTTTACATATTTCCAACTTTTTGCTTATTCCCTAGTCTATTTATTACCTCTCCACTCCATTCTATCTACTTCCTACTTATCTTCTTCTGGTGTCTCCCCAAAGGCCATGACATCATCCAAATAAACCAAGCATCTTAACAAGTTTATACCCCCTACAATTTTTCCATAAATATTTTGAAGGTGGCAAAGTGACAGGACTTTGGTGGCTTGTAAGACTTAGCAGACAAATAAAAGTAGTTTTCTTTTTGTCCATCTTGTTCACAGAGATACCATAATACCTACCTCTCTGATTAAGTACTGAGAACCACTGACTTCCTATTAATAAGTAAAGTGCACTTTCAGTTCAGTATGTTGTTTATTAATTCAGACTGATACACCTACTTAAAGTTCTAAATTCAATAGGAAATTTAATAGCAGCATTCTTTAAATACCCCAAAGGGAAGGCATATGATTCAGATGTGCTGCCTTTTGTTCAACAATGCTCTGGATCAGGGTTGTCAAACTCAAGACTTGCGGGCTGGATCTGGCCCATGGGGTGCTTAGATCTGGCCCACAGAGCTGCCCTGGAAACAGCAAAGGTCCAACCTGTGGTGCCTATCTCAGCAAAAATAGAGCTCGTGGGGAGGCTCCGTTTTCACTGGCAGAGGGCTTCAGGAGGCTATTGTGGCCAGAAATGGATCTGGAGAGCTTGTTTTTGCTGGCAGTGCTCAGGCCACAGGTGCCCCTGACACAAGTGACCACACCCTCCCTGGCCATGCTGGTCAGGCTAGACACACCCACCCTCGCCATGTCCTTCAGCCTCCCGATGCAGCCCTCAATGAAATCAAGTTTGACACCCCTGCTCTAGATGATCGTTTAAGTCCTTTACATCATCAAGGGCTATTCTCTTGGACCGTTCTTTAAAAGCAATTGACAACAGAATCTTAAAGAGGAATATTCTTAAACAATGCATGATTTGGGAATATGTTTAAATAATGCTAAGGAGAGATATGAAATCCTAAACATGTATCTTCACTTTTTGCCATCCAGAATGACATTAACAAGGAAGCAGGTAATCTAGTAGGAATTATTTTGTTAATCTAAAAAGAAAAAAATATGAAAAAAATAATCCTGATCTCTTCAAAACTTATTACTGTATCAATCATTCAACCAATACTATTTCCCAGATTTAAATATTATTCCAAAGAAATATGTAATTTTACATTCCAGTGTTTTGCAAAAGAAAATGTGGTACTTAACAACTCAGACTGAATTAATGTTTTATGCTGAACTATTTTATATGCTTTTGGGGAAAATATACAACAAAAACTTAGTAAAATGTGATGGTTAATAAACCCAAAGGTGGTTAGGTGATTCTTTTAATTTCTTCAGATTGTTTCAAGAAAAATGACTAACTCACTAGACTCTGATAAGAAAGATAGCAATATGTCCTAATTTGATTAGAATATCACTAATACAATCTGTGAAAACATACTTGCTGAAATACAGTAGCTATAGTGATAATTTTTATTTAAAAAAATGCAAAATTTCATCTTTAGTTTTTTCTTCTTGTAGTTTATAAAGACTATGAAAAGTCATGTGTTTTATGTATCACTGTACATATGCATTATTGTTTCTACAAATATGTGTCTATATGTTTTTACTTAAGAGATTCCTTTGATTTACTTGTTAGTTTTGGCCAATCATAAAGTTTCTCTTGAAGCATTAAAGCAGGTGCATTAAATGTTTTCTTCATGTTTCAATGGGTAAGCAGGCTGTATGGCTTCATTTTGATGGTTTATCCAACAGCAGTATGGACCTGACATGCATATGCTTGTGAAGACTCCTGAGAAAGGCTTTTGAAGAAGTTGTGTCAACTCTTGAAGACCACAGCCTCACTATGCTTCAAAGAAGAAAGCTTTGATCCATTGATGGAATTCAATTTTTTTTACTACTGGTTCTGTGGGCGTGGCTTGGTGGGCATGGTGTGGCTTGGTGGGCGTAGCAGGGGAAGGATACTGCAAAATCCCTATTCCCTCCCGACCCCACTAACCTGATTTCCAACTCCATTCTCCTGTGCAGGGCAACAAAAGAAGACCCAGCCAATCAGCTGTATTTGGGAGGCAGAGAATAGATGGGGGTGGGGCAGTCAGAGGTGGTATTTGCTGGTTCTCTGAACTACTCAAAATTTCTGCTACCGGTTCTCCAGAACTGGTCAGAACCTGCTGAATACCATCTCTGCTTTGATCATAATATAACACATCATATAAAGAGAAGCTCTAATACAAAGTAAAAGAAAAAAGCCCTGCTTAATCTAAAAAGAATGGATCTAACATTAAAAATTCATTGTCCAAAAAGTATTATGAAATTTCTCTAGTCCAGATATATCAAAAAAGCATGGGAAATCTTAGTTTGCGTAAGTAGCACAAACTAGTAGCACAAACCTCTCAATGACTTTGGCAACATATCCATAATCACATTTTTCTATGAAGAAAGTTATTGGGAACAAAAACATCTGTAAAAACAATGGACACAAAATTGTAACAATAAATCATTACAAGGCGAAGCATAACTGGACAATAAGGTGGCAACTTATCAGGATATAATAGAAACATGTGAAATGATGAATAACAGCCACAAAGATTTTGATTAGAAGAAAAGAAACAAGTGGGGAATATTCTCTAGGGTTGCTTATATATATAGGTATGATGTAGAAAAGCGATTAGGTGAATAATAAAAAAGTACACAATCCTCCGTCTTTCATTCAATTGTCAAACAGTTTGTCAAGTAAACCTATGGATGATGGGACTATGAATGAAACTTGAAAAAGCAGAAACAGTGACACACAAATGATTGGAAGGACTTGATTGATTGATCATGTGCCATCAAATTATTGTTACTTAGTAGCAACAGAAATTTTCTCCATGAATGCAGATATATTATATTATAACTATAGTCCTATTTTGATCTTGGTAGTTTTCATTTCACCAAGCAAGGAAGCTCCTCTGGAGGTTAAATGCCAGCACTATAAAACCTAGGCAGAACTCAGATTGTTTACAATCACTTTGGAATCTTATCAGAAATTGGTGATGGGAGTAGGGAGACAGGATTTACAGGTTAAATTCTTCATGGTTGCTAAAATTTATGGATGCTGCATAGCTCTAAACATTTGAAAGGCTTCAGAATATCTTCCCTTGAATCAGAAGTATTAGTGCAATAATATAAATTTATCTGTCTCCCTGGGGAAATAGCATCAATTAGGCCACTTCCCACAGCCAGGGTCCCCCCTCTCTTGTTTCTGGATGGACAAAGAATACTCTTGAGCAATTCCCATTCATTGAAGAGGAAACTCATGTCTGCATGGATTGTCCTATAGGAATTCCATGCCTATTTTAAAGGGTGGCAACATAATCTAATGCATATGTACTTGAAAAAACCCTAAAGAGTGCTGTGAGATTGATTTCCATGAAAATATGTATAACCTAATTCAGCTTCTTCCAATCTGTGTCATTCAATTATGTTGGAATATAATTCCCATTATCTCAACTGGGAGAAGATAAGCCAAACAGATATACTATGGGGTGAGGTAAGAGATGTAGAGTTACTCTTGTGTAAGCTTATTGTACTGTGCTTTTTATTATAGAAATAGATGTTGTTTCCAGTGACTGAATCTGATTTTGGATCATATAAATAGCAAACCAAAGTGATTAAAACTTAGAGTTGTATAATAGAGGCATGCCTTCCTTTTAAAGTAAGGGTTGATAATCCTTACTTTTGTTCTATGAAGTTGTATATTAGCAGGTCTTCTGGGATCAAAAATAGAACTTTGCTTCCTATTTTCACCGAGCAGTTTGGCTGCAGTTCTATGCTTTGCTCAAGTTTTTCCTAATATGCTTAATTATTTTCATTCTATGTATCCAATAACTTCTTCAAACACAGACTTGTTCAGAAAATGCCACTTCATATTGAAGGGTAGTGCTGAAGCCTGTTGAAGTAGAATGGGCTTTCATATCTAAGGTGTGTGTTGGTTGCTAAGAATTTCATCCCATAACTTAAAAACTTACAACTATTTGTGATTTTCCAGAAAACAGACTTTTGATTTCTAACTTGCTTTGAACTTGGTCCCAACCACTATTGAATCAGAGGGTGTTTGGTTTCTTTCAAGATACAATTATGCTATTTTTCAAATCACTGAATTTGAGTTCTGAATTTCTTTGTCACTATATACTCTTTAAATGATTACATCATGGCCAAATAAGGATGTGGACACATTTACAAGGGAAGAGTATAGAATTTTGTTGATTCAAACACGAAGTTTCTTTTTTTTTTAGATAAAGTTTTTTATTTTTAAACACAAACATACACATACAAAAACATAAAAACATAAAATCCTCTTCCATTTTATATACATATAGTGTGTCAGTTGGTTACATATCTTTTGTGCTATACTTTTGTAGTCATTTACTCACAATTTATATCAATCTTCACATTGTCAAACTAACATATGTTTATATATTTATCAGTTATTAATCATCCATGACTAAACTATTTATTCCATCATTTTATACGAGATGTTCCACATTTTATCTTAAAATTTATGTTATACTTTCAACCAGTGGTTATATATATCTGTATTATATTTTATATCAATCTATTAGATTTCTATCACAAAATTATCTAGTCTATTATATTACCATGCCTTTTTATCCGACCATTGATAAAACAAATCCCATATCATATAAAATTGCTTATCTTCTTGTTCTCTAATTTCAAATGTCAGTTTACTCATTTCAGCACAGTCCATAATTTTTTTGATAACTTCCTCCTGCATAGGTATTTTGTCATTTTTCCAGTTCTTCGCAAATACAATTCTAGCTGCGGTTAAGACATTTACAATCAAATATTCCAGTTCTTTATTATATATGTCTGGTATGACTCCCAATAAAAAGATCTCTGGTTTAAAGTCTATATGCTGTTTTATCATTTTTTCCAACTATGTGTGGATTTTAGTCCAATATTTCTTTGCATCTGAACATGTCTACCACATATGGTAATACGAACCAGGTATCTGATGACATTTCCAGCATTTATCCAATTTATTCTTAAACATTCTCGCAAGTTTCATCGGGGATAGGTGCCACCAGTAAAACATCTTATACAAATTTTCTTTATATACAGTTGACATTGTCATTTTGTAATTTTGAGACCACAATTTTTGCCATTTTTCCAAATCAGTCCCATATCCATAATTTTCCCCCAAGCAATCATCATTTCTTTAACTTGCTCTTCCTCTAATTTAAATTCTAATAGATATCCATAAAGTTTTTAAATTACCTTTTCATCAGTACCCATCAAAATTTTATCTAAGTCAGTCAACTTATCATAAATACCTTCTGCCTTGGAGTTTTTATCAAACCTAGATTGTATTTGCAAATAAGAAAACCAATTCATTTTTACACCTTGTTCTTGCAACGTTTGCATAGATTTAAGTTCACCCTTTTCATTCAATAACTCCCCATATCTAACTGTTCCTTTTTATATATTATTGGATAAGAAAAAGCTTCAATAGTTGATATCCATGTTGGAATTTTTAAGTAATATTGTCTTTTAATCTTCTCCCAGCTCAAAAATAATGCCTCACAAATATAATGTCTTCTAAAATACCCCTTAGTTCCCTTATACCAAAGAAAGGCATGCCATCCCAGCAGCAAGTCATGACCTTCTAAAGTCAATAATCTACTGTTCCTTAGTGTTATCCATTCCTTTACCCACATCAAACTTGTTGCCTGGTAATACAGCTCCCAATTGGGCAAGGCAAACCCTCCTCTTATTCTTGCATCTTGTAACAGCTTTAATTTTATTCTTACTTTTTTACCCTTCCAAATATATTTCAACACAATTCTATTTAAATCTTCAAAAAACTCTTTCCCTAATCAAATAGGAATTGTCTGGAATAAATATAAAACTCTAGGCAGTATATTCATCTTAATTGTGGATATTCTCCCAATCAATGATAGTTGCAATTTTTCCCATTTCATCAAATCTGTCGCAAATTGGGTCAGTTTCTTGAGTCTATGTAATCAGGGTCACGTATTCCCATGAGATTACCCTTCTAGTAGATCTCATTTGGGAATAGTTTTTCTACGAATTCTCGTCATCATCATCCTCATTATTTCCTAGGAGGTCCAGTGGTCACTGTTCTCACCCTCTCCTCCACTTCATACCTGGTCAGTATTAACCAGGGTACTGCATTTACTAAGTGTCAGGCGTTATCTCAACTTTGAATACTTCTTTTATTAGCTGGCACCTTAAAATAGGATGCTAGTTGGCATATATATTCAACAGTCAGCTCAGAATAACTTTTAAATTATATGTTTAAACAAAATGGGATGGTGTACATTTCACAGACTCCAATAAAGCCTTAGGAAAGATAATGTTGTTTTATACAGATAAAAAAGAGGACCAGAGCTTACTGCAGTAGCTCATTGCTATGATTACCAAAGACAGGAGAGCAGACGTTTCTTGTCAAACAGACAAGCCAGGTTGTTTGAGGGCCTACTCTCACATACCAATGTCATTTTAACAGCTTGATTTTGATCTTTTTCCCCCTGATATAAATCAGGAGTAATTCAATCAAAGTCAGTGGAATTACATCACTGTGAAAACATGCTAGTCCAATGAAAATCAGACAGCAGTCTTACTGCCTGAGTCCATGGTGCTTTCTTTTAAATTGATCTGGTGAATCCTCAGAGCAAGTCAGCAGCCTTAAGCAGGTTCAGTCATGGACCCAAGCCTTTCTTTCTGCTGCTAGCTCATTAGGACAACCACAATTTTACAGCAATCACCAAGTGATATGGCAACCACTTTTATTTAAACTGGAGGGAATTAATCTGTCAGTTTCACCTTGACACATTATTAATTATTATAATGCTAAATTCTTTCCATCTTGTTTACTAAGAAAGTAGTGGAGATTTGTCCATTTTATATGTACACTTATAAACTTTATATGTCTGAAATGAATACAGTATTCAATCCCCCGTGTCTGTCAAATAGGTCTTATTTTTCCCATTGTGGAGAAGACTATCTTTCATCTGTTTGCCATGTTGATTTAAGACACAAAGGTCAAATACTTGCAGAATCAATTCCAAATACTGGATAAGTTCCCAAAACCTTCCTGGTGAATGACAAAGGACTCTTCTTCTTGTCCAAGTTGTGGTTATTATTCATTAAAAATGTATGCTGTTGTATCTTTTAACTTGATGGCAGTCTATAACAACACACTAAAATATCCAAAATAAAATAACAATGTACAACATTGTTGGGTTAATCATCTGTTACAGATGACAAACAGGGGCCAGGCGATTGATAGGGACAAAAGGGAGAATGCTTTCATGATGATGGTCTCAACTACTCTCCCCTTCCTATAACACATCATTTGTGACCTTGTCTAGGTTCTTTTCTAAAAGAGCACTAAAATTATGTCCAAAAATAACCTCATTGACTTGTAGAAAGCCTGGAGGAATTGTCTGAGGAAGTGGAAGGAAATGCTACTGAGCAAAAGTTAATTTCATCCTTGACTTGTACCGCATTGATTTTTTTCTATTGAACAAATGGTCATTTTCTGATCTTATTCCCAGTGTCATCTGTTCAAATTTCTGGATCTGAACAGTTGGGAATAGCCCACATAGATAGCAGTCATCACCATGGCATCTAATGCCACTTAAGATGAAATGGAATGAGCACAACAACGCTCTTTGCCTAGCACATAAGTAATAATTGCACAAACCATGATAGAAACTGCAGCTGCCCGAGTCCTGAAAATGTTGCTTGGTTAAATCTACAGTTATTGCACCATTGTACAAGCTTTCACAGGTAATAAATGACAAAATCTGTAAAGAGTACAGCCATCCAAAACAATAAGCAGAAGCAGCTGAAACCTATAATCCATTCAATGGTAACAAAACTAACAACTGGTAGAATTGTCCCATGCAGCACAAATTAGGAGAATATTGAGCCCATGATTAAAAGACAGATTCAATACAATTTCAAAAGAGTTGTGAAACCATATCTCTAAGGAGCTTCCATAAGAACTGGCAAGTGTTTCAGAAAGGCAATATAAAAGCAGATTTGCCAGAAGTCAGATATCTTGTTTCTCTTGCAGCCCATGCTAAAATCATAACTGAGAGCAGTTCCTAGCTCCAGATGGGAGAGTACAGTGTCCACAAATGTTAATTTTTGGGGGGGACTTGGACAGATCCAAGAATTTTAGCGATCAGATTTTATTCATGGCATAAACTGAGTCATGAAAAGAAGGAAACTCTGCTTTAAAACAGGAAGAATTGAAGATGACTAAGGTATAGTGAGAACATGGCAGGGAAAATCAGTTACCACCCAAGGCATCTGCAGGATCTAAGTACTTTTTGTCAAAACACGTTCTGCCCTTTCCATATGGGTGTGTGAAGTAGAAAATTGCAGTGTAACAGTTCAATGCTGATTTCACGATTTACTCCAACACGACCCTACTTCCATGCATATTCCAGGTGACCAGGCATACTCTTACCCTATTTTGGCTAATCAGCCCACCCCATCTGTCAATTTTGCTTTCTCCTAATTTGATGTTCCATCTGTTTGTCTATTTATCTATCTATCTATTTAATATTGGTATCATCCTATCTAATGGGATAAACTGAATTTAAATTAAATAAACCAGTAACAGTTTTAGTTACAAGCTGAATGTAATCTTTGCCTTCTTAGTTCAGGAATTTAACATCTATATAAGATTACTTCTTTCTATCTTAACCTTTTCTATCTTTTGTGAAAGGCCTATAAGCTAAGAAGAGATAGGCTATTTAAAAATAATGAAGTATAATAATAATATATTAAGACAACATTATAGAGTTCATAGGTACACAGGAAGAGATAGGCTATTTAAAAATAATGAAGTATAATAATAATAATATATATTAAGACAACATTATAGAGTTCATAGGTACACAGGTAGAGAACATCTAGGCTGCATAATATTCAGTAGGGATAATAGCTCCCTTTACAGGGCACTTTAAAACTGAAGTCAGAGTAGATATCAGTCAAGTGGAGAATGGAATGTGCTTATCTAGCTGTAAATAACTCTTGACAAGAAAAGCTGTGAAAGCTAAAAGTAAACGTTTAATGTTTTAAAATGGGAAAACACTCAAGGGGTATTTTTAATTGTATCTTGTAGCAAATTTTGTAAACACCTATAATAGTCTGCCTCAGTTCTCCCAACTGTAATGTAAAAATGGACTCTCCCCACACCCTTGAAATTGTCTCATGAAATATCTTTTCTGCGTTTCCTTCATTAACTGCAAAGGAAAAAGGCCTGCTGAGCAGGGGTGGGATTCTACTGGTTTGGGCCAGTTCGAGCGAACCAATAGCTCCAAGGATCAGATGTTGGGCCCACCCACCCGAGGATCAGATGTAGGGCCCACCCATCCCAGCTGTAGTCTGTGCTTTATACATTATCAAGCTCAGCTGATTTGTGTGACACAGCGGATTGCCACATGTCAGCTGTTTCAGAGAGATTGTTGGAGAAGCATGTAGTGCAAAGCACGTATTTGGCAAAGCGCCACTCACTGAACTAGTTGTTACACCCATTGAAAAACACCCCTGATACTGGGGGGAACTTTGAGCCTACATATAGCCCTTTAAACCAGCTAGACTGGCTCTTTTACTACAAAATACAGTACATAGAAAAATTAACATTAAAAAGTTGAGCAAAAAAGTCAACCATTCCTTTATATAGGCAAGTTGCTAGTAAAACACTCAACATACACTTGCTTGATTAAACCTCCACCAAAGTAAAGATGAGGCTCAGTTAAATTGGTGCACTTTCATCTAAGGTGTGTGTTTTCATGCCAATTTTCTGTTCATGTCCCCGTTCCAACTTTAATAAAGAAATGACAAATACTTCCTATTATTTGGTTAAATAAATTTTGCACCTTTGGTTCATACCAAATTTTAAAAAAACTGTTGTATTACTTCTGCATGTTTTGTAAAGCTCCATTACCAAGCAGAATATTTAAAACTTAGCATCACTGTGTAAGCATTATATAAGATTGTTCTCTATATCGGTATCATGAAGAACAAAGCAAAACTACAGCAATATTATTTTGACCCAAAAACCAAAAAGTCCAGTTGCCTCTTGAAAAAACACCTTTGGGACAACCATGAACTGGATGACTGAGAATCTCCATAGACAACATTGTTTTGAGTTTATGCAAGTATCATCATTACTAATGGGTACATTTAACAAAATACGTGTATTAAAATGGATGGAGTATATAAATGAAAGTTCTCTCATATTCCCCTGATGTTATTGTATGCCTTGTGCTAAGCAGCATTAATGGGAAAGTAGCCATTTTATCTTTTTATCCTGTACCAACTGCATGTTGATGTCATTGTCATTGTCTTCGTTTGCAGTTCCTTGCATAGATCCTCATTCTAATCAACTTATTTACAACCCCCAGAGCTCCCTAAGTCCATTTAACTGTTATCCAAAGGATATATAAAACACAGTAGTAAGGGTAGAAATGGCAGTCCAAAGTTCTTGATGTACTGTATGCCAACTTTAGTTCATTGCAATATTTTTGTTGTTCAGTCGCTAAGTCATGTTGGACTCTTTGCAATCCTATGGACTCATGGATCCCACCAGGCTCTCCTATTCTTCATTGTCTCCTAGAGTTTGCTCAAATTCATGTTCATTGTGCTGATGATCATCTCATCCTCTGCAGTCTCCTTCTCCTTTTGTCTTCAATTTAAAATATTTTCAAAGTCCTTAAAATGGAAGCAAGGGACAATATTTTTCAGACAGTGGTCAGGTTCTGCTCCTTCCAATAGCATCACCATAACATCAGAATATTTTCTGTAAGGTTATCAGTTGGTCAGGAGGCTAAAATATAGCTACCGATCGAGAAAAAATGGCCACTCCATATTAATGCTTCAGAGTGTCTGTTATTTAGACACATGTGCCCAAATGACTACATCTGTCATAGTACTTCTTCAGCCTTGCTCAGGAATTGATACTAGTTGTCACCTAACAACTCCCTGGTGAGGGCCTATTACAAGTAGTTCAAATAATATTCACTCCCTGCTCTGAAATATCAATATTCATGTAAACTGATGGGGAACGGTAGATAGTCATAATTCAAATGTATCTTGGGAAGGTTCATTCTCTACATCTCTTTTCACATTCTGCTAGTGCAAGATTTGCTTTTCTTACAGAAAGTGAAAGTGCCCTTCATATAGGAATGAAGGGTCTAACAATGACTAGCAATTGAAGAAAAAACAAAATCAAATTCAAAGGAGATGAAATGGAGATTTGGCTTTTCCAAACACAGTTCTGTGTGCACTTCTAAAAACAATGTATGAAGAAAAGCAATAAAATATTCACTAGAATAAATGTGTTGACTAATATCAGGCACTTATAAAAGCTTTACCTGGGCGAACTTGGGCCAGTCATTCCCTTTCAGCCCAACTCACCACACAGGATTGTGGGGGAAATAGGAGGAGGAAGGTGTGTTGGATATGTTCACCACCATGATTTATATGTAATAACAATAAAGTCAGGAAATAATTTATTCATGAGTTGTAATATAGTGGTATTAATTTGGATTATGACTGGGGAAATGTCTTCAAGAAAATATAGTGGAAATACAATGGAAATGGATTTAGGAAGTGGATTCAAAATGGTATCAAAGTATAATCCATATTTACTGGAAAAAAGGATCCATACTTTCAGACTTCATTCAGAATCATTGTATTCAAAGATTGTTAGATAGTTTGTGGTTGAATTAATACGCAATAACATATGTCAATTGTTAACTCCATGTATACATTGCAGATTTAAGAACTCAATTTCATATTATTTATAAAAACAAATATATAAACCATAACTGAGAAACTATGGATCTCAACAAAAATATTTTAGGACTGGCTAGTTAGCTATGAGTAGGTTTGATCCGTTCAGATTAGAAATATTCCTTTGTCACAATTCCACAATTCCTCATCCATACAGATGCTTTTCTGTTCTCCTCTTGTCTCAAAGCTAGTATGAAATAAAATCTTCCTAAATCTTGATGCTCCCCACAGGGAACCCTTATCCTATACATATAGATCTGGGATATGATGCTATCCATCAAATTTAAGGGGCAACATTCCTCAACTGAAATTTCATCTCTATTCAATAAAATCTTTATAAGAAAATTTTCATCCAGTCAACATATGACTGCATTTCCCTCCTCTTTGTCCTTATCACCATATTGTCAACTAATTGGCTTAAAAAAATAGATCAACTATCAGACCATTCAATCGCTAGGTGGCAAGAAAGAGTTAGATTGTTTTGTCTCTTTTGGTTGACATCTAGAGATTATCCAGATAGATTTAACTATGATGCAGCCATTGGGTAAGTGTTGTGAAAAAGCTAGAGTTTGTTCTACAGCTTATTAGGTTGATGAGTCAACCACAATACAAAACAAATGAACAACAACAACAAAAATAGCTGTACAAACCAACTCCAAGATTGGAGCTTTCAGGTGAACTTCCCATATTATTTGTGCCATGAAGATCCCATGTCCGAATGACTGCTTGATCAACACATTTACAATTTTTTTTTAAAAAAAGGCAGACTGAGTCATCTAGGAATTTATTCTCCATTGCTGCCAATTCCAGTGGCAGTGTGAGGGGTGTGGATGGGTAGGGGAAATTTTCAAGGACCAGATTGAAGGAGGTTTTGCACAGGGAACTGCCAGAACCAACTGGAAAAGTAATATTGCCAGTGTGAAGCACATCATATCAGACCGTGGTGTACATCAATATGCCCTACAATGCATCACCTTGAAGAGGTATAATAAGGTGGGGGGAATCACATCCATAATATAGCATCTTGGCCTGTATTTGATCTGCCTCTCAGCTTTGGGAGAATGCTGAGAAACTGATGAAAGCATGGAGACATGTGCTTCAGAAGCAGTGAGATATTCTTGCATCGGACAAAGAGTTGTGTGGATTTGCTCAGAACTAATGACCAGGTGTCTCAAGGAATTGGCATCCAAAATGCAATATACTCAAAGTGTGTCTTTTGTTTATCTGATTCCATCTGTAAGAAAAAGACAAAAAGTCAAGCATAACAACAAGACTGGTCAGTCAAAATGCTTCCAATATGGTGACTAAAGCCCCACCTGGGCAGTTATATTTCAAATTATTATTGCAAAATAATTTGTTATAAGTGATAGAGGTCCCTCATAAATGCCTGCCATTTTTCAGGCTTTGAAAGAAGCTTGCAAAAAACTTGCTGCTGATTTAATGAATCCTTTCATTAAAATGAAAGGGCTTAAATTCATTCATGAAAGTTATTGTAATTTTCTTTTTCCAGGCTCACTTGGAAGGCTTCAGTTTCTTTAATGAACAGCAGACATGCTCATGCTTATGCAGGATTTTTCAAATTATTGTCAGACGTACACAATCCTAAGGGGCAGTTTTCAACAATACACAAGGGACAATGAGTACGGCTGCAATAGCTCACAATATGGCAAATCTCCGTAATAAAGAAATCTTTTTAGAACTAGGCATGGCTAGGGATGGTATTGCAGTAAAATAGATATCAGGATGATTTTTCATTAAAAAGCAAGTTTTTTCTTTCCAATTGTTAGCAAAAGCAACAAAAATATAACCTTTTCTACTTAAAGCTTGTACTGGGGTAAACAGACTGGACTTTGTCCTGATTAAATTCTTGATCTCAGGATTTTGAGGTCACTAGTTCTGGAAATAAAGTTTAGAGAGTTCTTCCAGGCTTCCAGTATCTTAAAAGTCAGGGCTCTAAATTACATGTTTTCTTACTGTAAATGTTCATTGTCAGCATAAGAATGATGAAGAGTAATGGTGGCCAACTTATGTTGGCCTCCAAATCCAATTCTATTTTATTTCTTTCTCTTCGCAAATAGTTCAATAAACCAATTTCTGAAGCAAATATAATTTTTTCTCTCCATCCTACTTTTTCTCTTGTCTTACTTATGAAATTTGTATAAATCACTGAATGTCTGAAATTCTGAATGTCTGAAATGAGTGCTGAAATATGGCATTCATGGTAGGTCTGAAGATTAGGTGCCAGCGCACATTTCTTGACTTTCCAGATTAATTTACCTTTCATCCAGTTGTGGAATAATGGCTAGCTTGGTTTTCTTTAACATTGTTTTTAGAAAAATAAGGACCTTTACTGAAAATTTAGTTTATTCTGAGGACACCACACTACCAGCTAATGTTTATCATTATGCAGTTTGGCTTTTATAGTACATATAATAGTGCACATGTGTCCACCACAGTGTTGCTGATGAAGGATGGAGTGCATCTGGAATTGACATTACCTAGAGAGAGATAAGCCCCCAAAACAGGTCCTCAACTTCTTCTCACATTTTCTTTCAACACATGAGTTGAATGCAGCAACAGAGTGAGTACAGCCACTAAACAAAGTAATAAAACAATTAGAACATTAATAAAGCAGTAAAACCATCAGCAACCAAGCAACAGTAAAGCATTCAGCAGCCAAAGGGCAATAAAGCCTTCCACAATAAAACAGTAACAACAACATTCATACATCAGATTGAGACAAAAAAACAAAAACAAATTAGTGCTATGTAATACTAGTAAAATAGGTGCCAGATGAATGCTCTGGAGAAACCATTCAGCCATCAGGTGTCACCAGTGAAAAGGTCTTATCTCTAGTTTCTATCCATCTAACCTCCAAAAGTTGGACCTATCAAAGATCTCCTGCAGTTAATAACTTGTATGGTTTCTTTGCAGAGAATTGAGAATTCCAATTGATTTTGTTAGATATGGATTCAGATCTAGAAGAGAAAGGCAATTCTGGAAAAAAATTGCTTGGTGGTCTTTACAGGCAATTTCTATGAGAAGACAGAATTATTCCACTGTATATTTCATGTCTCTTCATTATTGTTATTGTTATCTTTTCTGAGCCAATGAGTAGAGCAAACAGGAAACCAGGAACAAGGAAAGTAACAAGGCCAATAAAATGAACCAAAAGAGCCCCATGAACAAAAGTCTGGACAATGAAAGTTGAGGCTTACATGCAAATGACTTTATTGAGATACACTCACAAAGGATAAACAAAAAATAATAATAATGCCTGAAGCTGAGAAATAATGTGTAACTATCTTAAATGTCCTGATAATTTTTGTGTCCCGATTCATGCTTAAAGCTTCCTAATGAGGTCATATATATCTCACTTTTTTTTCTTTTTCCCTGAAGATATATAAATTAAAAGTGACACTAGATTATGTCAGCTAAATACTTGCTGGGTTTATTTTTGTTATGACCTTCTGGGATTAGAATTATGTTTTGTTAGACGTTCTTGTGTTGGAAGGATATCAATTGTAAGTCTTGGATCATTGCGAAAATCACTAGTTCAGCAACCTGACCTTTCTCTTTTACATTGCTTGATTAAAAGGCTCCAGGGTACAGCTGAAAGTACTGACCTGTACATTTTTAGGAGAAGAAGTGATGAGGTGATAGATTTCCTATTTTCCAGGTTTGTGAGACTAGCAACAAAAGACTCTAACTTTTTAATATGAATATTGATTTGTAAGATAGATGGCTATTGATTTAAGAATGACATTCATATATCTTGTATTATCCAACCCTGAAAAAAATGGAAGCGTTTGTTTAAATACAAACTCTTTGTTTCAGTACAAAGAATATGCTATTTAGCAAAGGATAAATTGTAACATTTGTTGTGAATCGGATACTTACTAGTTGATATAATGAAGGGCTCCTTGAGGCTTTGTAACAGGTTAAAGAGTTCCAATTCATGCACCACTAGTCAACCTTGTAGTTATATTGAAATGTCAATATTCTTTAGCCACTAAAGAGCAAGTAAGTGACCCAGCCTTCTACAGCTCTTATATTATCCTTGTTTTCTATCTGACAACATTTGTATTTAATGCTAGAAATGCATATAAATTTCTTATTTATGTTCTAAATCGGGGTGTCAAACTTGATTTCATTGAGGGCTGCATCAGGATTGTGTTTGACCTCGGAGGTGGGGCATGGAGACGGGGTGTGGCCAGCTTGATGTCATTCATGTTGGTGGTGCCTGTGATGGCCCGAGTGTTCTACCAGTGAAAAGTCTTGCAAGCTCCGTTTTCAGCTCGGATGGCTTCCTGCAACCCTTTGCCTTTTCACCAACCCTCTGTGGTGAAAACAGAGCTCGGGAGGGCCGCATTTTGCTCGCAGAGGCACTGCAGGCTGGACCTTTGCTGTTTCCAGGGCATCCCCATGGGCCAGATCTAAAAACCCCGCAGGCTGGATCCGGCCCATGAACCTTGAGTGTCAGCATTCCAGAAAACCCCAACTCCAATGAAAAACTCAGAGATAGGCATCTTCTCAAAGTTCCATTTATTAGGAACTGGTACATCTGGGAAATCCTGAATCTGAAAGTTCCGGATTGCCCTTCAATAAGTAAAATATTACAAATCCAACTCTTGTACCCACTACTCCATCACATCCTCCAATCACCATGCATTTTATCGTGAGACATCCCCTCAACCACTCCTCAACCAGGTGCAGGAATAACATGACCTTGATTCCAAAAAGAATGCTATTATGTCTAACTCCATACGCTCCGTGCAATCCTCCTTCCATTCTCCCAGGCCAAGATGTGGCAATGTGGATGTTTCTGGTGCTAACAAAGCTGACATTGAGTTTGATACCCCTGTCTTAAATAAACTCTTCTCTGGAATGGATTTTTATTTTCTGGAGAAAAAAATGACTAGTGTGGAAATCTGATTTACAAAATAGCCAATAAAATAAAATCAACTGGAAGGATACACACCCCACCTTGCTGCTCTCCTCCTTCCTTCTCTCTAAGTCGACTGGAAAAAAAAAACATGAGTCAAAAAGATTCTCTAAATCAGGGGTGTCACATGACATTTTGGGACTTCCCTCCCCTTGGCCAAACTGGGCAGGGGCGGAGCCAGCACATGACACATCCGGCCCGCAGGCCATGAGTTTGACACCCCTGCCCTAAAAGGAGACCTGAAGATACCTCTCACAACATTAACTCAGGTATAATTTCTGAAGCCTGACATACCTGTCTGGGAATCTCCCATATTACTTTGGTATACAGTTGACTACGGCATAAATGTTGACAATCCTATTAGGATAAATCAGCAAGCAATTTATAAATTGCTTTGATTTCCAATGGGGTGAGAATATAAACATGAATTAAATTCTGCATTACTATGAAACAATAGGCTGATTTCTTTTTTTTAAGTCAAAGAAATCGGATAATTCACTTTGTTTCCAAAAAGACTACTATAATTTCAAATTTAGTCAAAAAATTCCAGTAAGCTTTTCAGATTTTTATGAATTTATGAGCAAGGTGTTCAATAACTTTCAGAGAGTTTATTGTAATTTATCACACAGAGTAAAAGGATTGAAGGTTTCTCTCAGTTCATAATTAGAGGACAAACTTTTCTTCTGGAGAAAGCAGTAGGAATTCCATGCTGAGTAGCTAGCTTCAGTTGGGAACTGATGTTGAAAGATCACTGTAAACATAAAGGCAAAGATAGACTTGATGCAGGGAAGACAAGCCTATCTGCCCTTTAAAACAAACAAACAAACAGCAATTGTGTATTCTAGAGCTGGAGAATGGAACCTGTATCTGTCAAATGAAAGAAAAAAAATACTAAAAATATCTGGAAACGGAGATGGATTGATTCATCAGGGACAATAGGGGACAATAGTCACCTTTGCATTTTCTATACTTATGAGAATAGTGTATCTACTGAAAAACATAACTTTCCATTAACAGTACTACTATTTTCCCCCCAAAGTGTGATCGGAGCAGTCAGTAATGGCTTTTTGGAAACAAACAGTAATAATCCAGGTATTCCAGTGAGACTTTAGAGAATGATCAGCAATATTCTGTTTACAGCTTTGCTTTAGTATTACATTATATTAGCAGTGATTTGCCTATTATTGCTTTGTTTGTTAATTGCATTACATTGGGATGTGCCATGAAAATTTTAATTTTTATTGTATGTTTGTTCTCCTCTGGGAGATTTGAAGAACTTCATAGCATATAAAACAAATCAAGCAAGCAATCATAACTACATTGTCACAAAATCTTGGCTTTTCTCTTCTCTTTACTTCAAAAGGAACCTCAGAAGTAATTGGGTGTGTATGTGTGACAATTCTGAGAATTACACTTAATTACTTTATTAAGGATCAGATATAAAAATCTTATAGTTTGTTCCTATAACTTTTTCTGTTACTTCTGGTGTTAAAAAATATTCATACATTCAGTTATAACCTGTTAATAGCATCTGATCAAATTCTGTTCAATGTGCAGTTGGTTCAGCTATTGATAATCCAAATTAATGGCAATTTCTTCAGAAAGAAAATCAGCATATTGATAATCATATCTATATTCCTTTATGTCAAATGTGGGAGTATCATAAATGGAGATGAAATTTCTGTATTTGCAAAGGAACCACAAATATCTGGCCAGCAGTGGAAATTTCCTTAAATTCTATTTTAAACATGAGAAGGGAACAAAGATAATGCACAATTCTGAGAATGAGGGTTTTCACATGAAAGTTTGTACCATTAGAAGAATCATTCCAAATCAAATATTTTATGAATAGTTCAACACTAGAATTAGACTTTTGTCTATCTAGCCTTTATATCCTTTGTAATCTTTTGACTGATTAAATCTGAGTAGACAATGCTCCCTTCTGGTCATGTAGAGGATAAAAATAAGCATCTATAACTTGATGATGAATCTTCCACCTTTAATTTGAAAATATTATGTGGTGCATGCATTTATAAACCATTCCAAAATAAGACACTGTATAAACTATGTTGCCTAACAGAAAGGAATTTCTATATAATTGGTATAATATTATTAGTATAATAGTTAAAGAAGTAAGTACTTAAAAATTTGAGAGCTTCAAATAGGTATTTGTTAATCCTTCTAAAGAGAATTCTTTCTGTTCTTTTAAAAATCTCTAATAAAAAAATGCAGAATTTAAGGGCATTCACACCGTGGTGTATCAAATACTAATATATTTTACACAGTTTGAAGCACACTTGTAATTCATTTCATTATAAATTCATGTACATAGAAATATAAGTCTCCAGGGGCATTAAGGTAGAGAATCTTTCAACTGGCATGAAGTTTAGATAAAAGAAGTTTAGGTGGAAACTGAAGCATTACCAAAAAGAAGGCAAGAGAGAACACAGTCATGAAAAAAAGAATGCAACCCCGATTTTCTTTAGAGTTCCTTTTGCTGGTTGAGAATAACAACATCACTTCTCTCTTTTTTACTTAGAACATAGAATAAAAGTGTTGGAAGGGATCTTGGGTGTCTTCTAGTCCAACCCATCCATGGCAGGAGATTCTAATTAAAATAACTTAAAATAAAGCAATAGAAATGACTAATATAACTTCGTGACTCTTCAGCTAAAAATGATGTGTATTATGGTGGCCCACCAAACTGCTCGGTGAACATTCTGGCAGACACATTATTTAGTTCACATTATTTAGTTGTGTAGGGCAGCAATTACTCCAAACAGGAAAGAGCAATAGTGAGGCCAAGGGTTTACTTCACGCATTATCTCACAGTCTAGAGTTAATACAATTCACAACACCTCCTTAGAAGTTTACATCTCCCTCTGTACTAAGCAAGATTCTATCTGATGCTAAACAGTATAGAGGGACTGACTTCCCCAGATGTGGAGGATAAAGGAGTCTGGATCCAATCACAGGTTTGAAGTGAATGGTGTGTGGTGTGTACTTTCCCCTTGATACCTAAGCAGCTCCTAAATCCTGCTGCTCTTCCAATTAGCAGATGACAAGAAACAGACATCCTCCTGCCTCTCTCTGTGTCTGGTGGCAGATAGTCCAAGCCACTAAAATCTGCAGCGGCAAAACTTTCATCTGCTTTATTTGAAATGAGATGTATTGGTGTTCACACCATATTTTGTGTGTTTGTGTGTGTGTGTGTATGTGAGAGAGAGAGAGAGAGAGGTGAGGTGAGGTGAGGATCATCATGAATAAAACTCTGCATAATTGTGAAAGAGAAAAGAAGCAGCCTACAAATTATACGAATGCACAAAATATTGTAAATATTCATTTTAAAACTATTAACAGATTATATTAGGGGTAGGAAATCCTGTGTTTATCTTAGATACCAGAGAGTATGGGAAAGCACAGATTCAGGGATGGGTGAACTTGGTTCCTCCTATGCAATTCTTAATTTATCCTGTGAATCTTTTCCTGTGAATGGGTTTTTCTCTGGATAGATTGTTAATGGAAGAGGTTGGCAAGATGTATAACTTGCCAATACTGGCAAAATGCCCAGTGCCTTCTTTTGCCAATGAGATGATCTTTAATAAACACACTGACACATACACATCGACACACACACATATCTCCTTTAAAAAAATAGATATTTGAAAACAAAGCCTCAACATTTAAGCATGTGCAAGAGAGTTGAAAAGTTGTGTGAAATTGAATAAGATTTTTCAGAATAAATAAATTCCACATTCTCCAAGGGTTTGCCTTTATTCTCATTTCCCTTTGCTAAATATGAGTCATCATGCTGGTCTGGGTAGCAGTTTCCAATAAAAAGGCTAACCATGAGACATTAAAAACAGTTATGGGAATTGAATTGAAAATAAAATAATTAATGGTTTAAACCTGCAGCTGAATACCTATACAAAAGGATAAGTTTTAAGGGCTTTTTAAAAAGCTGTAAAAATGTCACAATTTTCAGCAGAGAAGGCTGATACCAACTCACTGCCAGATGTGCTTGAAGCCAATATAAGTGAACCTGATCAGATGATCTCAATAAACATTAGAGGGTCATTTATAAAGACACATACCCCAAATGGCCTGGACTTAAGCCACACAGGACTTTAAAGGTAAGGACAGCATTTTGTATTTGGCCCAGAATTGAACTGGAAACTAGCGCAGTCCTTTAAGTGCAGGTGTAATATGATATTTCTATGTTCTTCCCAACAATAAACTGGCTGCCAAGTTTTGTACCAACTAAAGTTTTTAAACTGAACACCTAGGCAGCTCTACATAGAAGATATTAAAGGTAGAATAGAATAGAATTCTTTATTGGCCAAGTGTGGTTGGACACACAAGGAATTTGTCTTGGTGCAAATGCTCTCTCTATACATAAAAGAAAAGATACATTCATCAAGAGTCAAGAATGCAACACTTGTACAACACTTGTGATAGTAATAGTCATAGGGTACATCCTATGGAAACAGGAAACAGTCAATAAAAATTGGAAGGATACAAGCAACAAAGTTACAGTCATACAGTCATAAGTGAGAGGGGATGAGTGAAAGGAAGGATGGGAGGATTAATAGTAATAGTAAAGCAGACTTAGTAAATAGTTTGACAGTGTTGAGGGAATTATTTGTTTAGCAAAGTGATGGCCTTCAGGAAAAAACTGTCCTTGTGTCTAGTTGTTCTGATGTGCAGTGCTCTATAGCATCATTTTGAGTGTAGGAGTTGAAGCAGTTTATGTCCAGGATGTGAGGGGTCTGTAAATATTTTCCCAGCCCTCTTTTTTGATTTGTGCAGTATTCAGGGTTAGGGTTAGTCCTCAACTTACAACAACAATTGAGACCAGAATTTTCACCATATGTTGTGGTCATAAGTAAAGTCAGACCTGATTTTACAATAATTTTTGTGAATTTGTGAAAATTCAGTGCAAGCCATTCTACTGGTTGATTGTTCTCACTGTTAGGAATTTTTTCCATAGTTCTAGTTTGCTTCTCTCCTTGGTAGCTTGCATTGATTACAAGAAGGTATTATCTGCCCCATAACTGGGTAATAGAATAGAATTTTTTATTGGTCAAGTGTGATTGGACACACAAGGAATTTGTCTTGGTGCAATACTCTCAGTGTACGTAAAAGAAAAGATAAATTCATCAAGAGTCAAGAATCATAAGGTACAACACTTAATGATAGTCATAGGGTACAATAAGAAATCAAATCATACTAGGAAACAGTCAATATAAATCGTAAGGATACAAGCGACAAAGTTACAGCCGTACAGTCACAAGTGGGAGGGGATGGGTGATAAGGAGTGATGAGAAGATTAACAATAATAGCAGTGCAGACTTTGAAATAGTTGAACAATGTTGAGGGAATTATTTGTTTAGCAGAGTGATGGCTTTCAGGAAAAAAACTGTTCTTGTGTCTAGTTGTTTTGCTGTGCAGTGCTCTCTCTAGCATCGTTTTGAGGGAAGGAGATGAAACAGTTTATGTCTGGGATGTGAGGGGTCTGTAAATATTTTCACAGCCCTCTTTTTGACTCGTGCAGTATACAGGTCCTCGATGGAAGACAGGTTGGTAGTAATCAAGTGCCTGGAAATAACAGAAGTCAATTGAAGCTTCAGTCTTTCCCGGTATTCTCCCATTCATTTATTTATTTATTCCCATTCAATTGTATCTTATTTTCTGACAAGTCCCTGCAGTTTTCTTAGCAAGATTTTTCAGAAATGACTTGCCATTGCCTCCTTCCTAGGGCTGAGAGAAAGTGACCGGCCCAATATCGCCTAGCTGACTTTGTGTCTAAAGTAGGTTTCCTGGTTTCTAGCCTGATTTCTTAATAGCTCCCAGATAATCTCAGCCAGAATGCTACCTCCTACTGAACTGTGTTAAAATTAGTCACTTTTTAAAACTTTGATCTCTGATTCATCAGGATGATTGTTTTGGTTAATCAAATTCTTTCTTTAATTAGATACTTGGATAAAAGGTAAAAGGCTGCTTCTTCAGTGGAACTTTATCCTATGCAGACTGGTAGATCAGAAGGATCATGTTCCTGAATTTAGCAATAGATTCATAATACAATATGTCTACAAAAATATAAATTTGTAGATGAAAATCATTATTACCTCATACTTGTTTTTTCCAAAACTCATCATCACCATCTTTCTTGCTCATATTCTCTTTCAGATTCTTAACAGAGAAAATGTAATTTTAGAGCATGTTATGGTGTGTAGGAATGAATTTGGGAGATGGAGGGGAGAGATGCTGACTGGGAAACAAATCCTAGATGGCATAACTCACAGCTGACATAAAAGGCAGAGAGAGAAAAAAACCTCAGAAAGGAACATCTTTTGCTTCTCAAGCTGTAAAAACAGATGGTGAGAGATTTGTACTTTCAGGTTTGCAAGATTCTCTTAATGTAGCCTCACTATAAAGCAAAATTACCTCATCTGGTTATGTTTCCTATCTGGTCTACCTGGGAAGGCTAAAAGAGTGAAGCAGGCTCTGAGTAATTTGTTTGAGCTATTACATCACTTCTTGGCCTTTTGGATAAGATCAAATGTAGTTCTTAGCCATTATGCCTCACTTCTCTGTTAGAAAAACTTTGGTCCTTTTTTTTAAAAAAAAAAGTCTTCCCAATAGAATTCTGTACAAACAAATATGCTGAATAAGTAGTATACAGTGGCCTACTGGGTTTGAGAGTAGCTGATGAGGAAAATTTAATTCTTCCTATTTCTAGCTTCTTTTTTTCCAAGGGCATTTGAATGTTTTTTTCAAATGTCATTAGAATCAACAGATTTATTTTAAAAAAGCATACCTTTGGAGGCTAGATTTTGCAATCCTACTAGTTCAAATTTGTGCCCCTCTTTAAGTATTATAGTTTGCCAGTTATTTCTGGCGGACAAACAGTGTGGTGTGTAATAGCTAAGAATCTGTATTAGAGTTTCTAATGTGCTAGAGAATTTCTAGGTTTCAGTCTTACACCAGCTAAAAGTCTGATAGTCTGGAAGCCACCATAACCATATTTTTCAGTTTTCACTTTAGTAAGAATAACATCACTGATCTATCTTACAGGATTATTCTCAGGGTGTCTAAGAAAACAGTCAATGTAAAATGAACACAATGAAGTTCTATATAGCTGTTGCTTTAAAATGCCATGTAATGTGAGATTTTGCTTAAGTTCCCATATTTAGGACAAAGCCTTTTCCTTCTTGGCATGAAATTGTAGTCCAGCTGTGAAGAGGGGAAAGAGGAGAATAAGCTCTTGAAGGAAAAAAAAAACCCAGAAACAATGGAAAGAACATTGAAAAATACTACATTAGCTGAAAAAAAAGAATAATTATAGAGGTTGTATTGTTTACATGAATTGAATGGCAATATGGAATTATCCTATGATTCTTTTTTTAACAAAGAGCCATATGGAAACAATTTAATATTTATAGCAAATGCAAATTCACCAAGATGTATTCTTGGTGAATAATAGTTCCTAATAATTGTCTAATTAAAGTTATTCCATCATATAAACATATAAAAAAAAATCTAAGATTAACAATTATTTCTAGGATGTGAGAAAAAAATGAAAAAGATATTTCATAGAGTGAAAAGGGATCATTAAAACCACCAAGTTCAACCATTTTCTACAATAGGACCACAAATTAAAGCATTCCCAATAGAAGATTGTTCTATATTTTTCCATCTCTATTTCAGAAGATTATACCACTGTTCTAATGAACTGATTATCCTGTTGATTTCCTCATATCACTAGTTATTTTTCTTTCCTTGATATTCAGTTGGACATTTATTTTTATAGTTAGTTTCATTATTGGGTGTGCTATAGGGGGCAAGGTGACCTAGTAGTTAAGAAGCTGGACTTGTCAACAGGAAGGTCAGGAATTTGAGACCCAAGTACCATATAATGGGGTAGGCACTCATTCTTGCCCCAGCTTCTGCCAACTAGCAGTTTGAATTTTTCCTTAGTTCTAGCTTCTCTCCTTGGTAGCTTGGATTGATTACAGAAAGGTATTATCTGCCTCATAACTGGGTAATCAAGGGCCTAGAATAACAGGAGTCAATCAAAGCTTCAGTCTTTCCTGGTATTCTCCCATCGCCTCCTTACTAGGGCTGAGAGAAAGTGACTAGCCCAATATCGCTTAGCTGACTTTGTGCCTAAAGTGGAACTAGATCTCGTGGTTTCTTGGTTTCTAGCCCGATTTCTTAATAACTCCCAGATAACATCAGCCAGAATGCTACTTCCTACTGAACTGTGTTAAAATTAGTCACTTTTTAAAACTTTGGTCTCTATTTCATCAGGATGATTGTTTTGGTTAATCAAATTCTTTCTCAGTTGATTAGATACATGGACTACATAACATTATCTTATGCAGACTGGTAGATCAGATGGATCGTATTCCTGAATTTTGCAATAGAGATTCATAATACAAAGAGGATTATTTTCTCCACTCATTCTTGCCCCAGCTTCTTCTAGCAGTTTGAAAGCATGGAAATGTAAATAGATAAATAGGTACCACTTATGAGGGAAGGTAACAGTGTTTCATACATCTCAGTGTATAGTCATGACCATGGAAGGCTCTTCAGACAATACTGGCTCTCTCAGCTAGGAAACAGAAATGAGCACCATCCCTAGAGTTGGACAAGACTGGAGAGGGAAAGACTTTACAAGACTTTACCCTTACCTATGGGGTAAACCTGGGGTGAAAAAACATTTCCCTTTCTAACATGTGGAAACTATATTTCTCTTGAAGCAGTCTAAGATTATGTTTTCCTTGTTTGCTTGCACATGATTCTATTCGTTCACACACATTTCAGTTAAAACTCTAAGACCCATTCTCCATTGTACACCCAAAGAACATTGGAAACAATTGTCATATGAGGAAAATGAGCAGAACTATTTATTGGAAGAAGCTGATTCACTATTTATTGTTATTATTCCCTATTGTATCTTTTTTACAATCAAATAAAGGATGGTAGGTAGCTGGGTTTTCTGCTGCTTGTTTTATTAAACTTCTAGAAGAACTTACTCTAACGAGTGGTCAAGAAATGCAATACATATAAATAGTCCAAGGTAACCAAAAAGCAAAGTGAGGTCACCGATATGCTTAATCAATCAGTTATAACAATCCAATATACTATGTCCCTCTCTGCAAAGATACAGACTTTAATCTATAGAAGTTTTGTATTGAGATTTGTTTGGACAAATGGGAATGCTTGGTACACCCAATGATATTGTGACAATGGAACATACACTGATTGTGTTAACTCAAGTTAAGTCCCTAATTAGATCAGATACAATTGCTTCTTTCTATACCTCTGTTCTCTACAATTAATTAAAGTTCTGTCTCCCCAACATTTGATCTTTTTTTTAATTCCCAGAAATGTCTGAAATTGGTTGACTACAAATTTTCCATTGCCATTCATTAACTGTTCTAGAAAACCTGTTCTTTCAAGAAGTTATCACAATACAATAATTGTGACTAGTGGTGAAAATGCTGGAAACATACAGTATCTGGCTGTTTTAAACATATATCCACCACAATTAGCATTAAAAAAGTCATATTTTATATGTTGTACTTTAACAGTATAGTCTGCAAATCTCTGCACTGTTGTCTTGAGGTTTTACAGATGTAGCTCATTATTTTCTCTATGATGCAGCTAAGTTTTATGATGGGAGCTGCTCAGAGTTAATTATGAGATGGGCGGCTATATAAATGTTTTAAATAAATAAAATAAACAAATGTCATCTGAATAATATGGGATTCCTGGAAAGCCTTGTTGCGTTTGGTCCAGGGCTGTCTACCAAAGCCCTGGTAGAGATGCTATTCCAAAATCATATTCTGTTCTATTATAATACAACCCTTGAGAATGCCTTGGGATCTCCTTCCACTTATTAATTTCAGCAAAGTCTATTGTTAAATTAAAGTCCCTGTAAGAGATTGGCAAAAAATATCTTAAGTTCTAGGCAAGAGATATTGACTAATGAATTAATAGTAGATTATTGCTCACTTTAAAATCACCACAAATCTTAATAATTCCAGTCTTTTTTATTTACTGGAACCATATACTGATTGGGTTCCAATCAATATTGAACTAATTCCTTCAGATTCTATTCAACTCTCCAACTTTCTATCTTTTTGTTTAAAATATATGGAAAGCATATTGAGACAAGTCTTAAAGTAGCCAAGGCTGGAGGCCCCTGATCTAGATCCCTCTCACAGGTACTGTTGTTGAGCCAGGTACTACCTATTCTATACCTGTACATTAGGTTTTTCCTGCCTAAGGCCTACTTTTCTTGCCACTGAACTGTATCTTATAGAATATGGTCTATTTCTTGGAAATTGTGAGAACTTCATCACTGGAAGCTTTCAGGAAGAGATTGGATTGTCATTTGTCAGAAATGCTGTAGAGTCAATCACCTGCTTGGGCATGGGGATGGACTAGATGATCTACAAGATCCCATCCAACTCTGTTAATCTGTTAATCTCTAAATTCTTCTGAATCTTTATCTTGCAATTGTTGTATCTTGTATCTTGTTAGCAATTCCCCACAGCTTGGTGTCAACTGCAAATCTGATGAGCTCCCTTTCTATTCTCTTTTTGTTGTTATTGTTTTTGAACTGAACAAAGATTTTGTTCAACTATTCAAAATCTTTGTTCAACTGATTCTTTGTTCAGTTGGTTCAGAGAGCACATCTGCAGCTCCTTCACAAGCCTGGGCCTTAAGTTTCATGACTCCATTCTTGTAGATTCTGGCTATTTGTTGATATTCTATTCTACCTATGAGCCCCTTATTCCATATTTTTAAATACTTGTCCTTTTTGCCCTCAGTTTGTTACAAAATCTTTGTTTTTGAACTGAATAAAGTTCAAATAAAGTTTGACCAATCATGCTGGTTTCATCTGAGGTTTCTCTCTCTCTTTTTCTTTTGCTGTGGTATTGTGTTTGACTGGGTGTTAATAATCTCATTTTTCAGTTTCTCAAGCATCTTGAGTTGTTTTTCCTTTTAAGATTCCCATTCATGAATTTTTTTCCTAATCTCTCTCTTAGTTTGTTCAAGTGGACTCTCTTTTAGTCTATGGTAGAATACTAGTTTTACTTTGTTCAATTGCCTGTGTTATACTGAATACTAGAATGGCATGGTCAGTATCCCACAAAGTTCCAACCCTACTATCATTTCATTACTATTAGTAAGAATTAAGTCCAGTATAGTTGACCTCCTGCTTCCATTCACTACTTTTTAGAGAACAAAGTTGTCAGCTAGGCATGTCTGGAGCCTGTTTGATCTTGCTGCAAAGTTTGCCTTCCAATTTATGGTAGTGTAGTTAAAGTCCTCTGTTATTACAGTGACGTGTTTTCTGCACATCTTGTTTAACTGAATAGCAAATTGTTCATCTACTTCTTTTGCATGGTTGGGTAGCCTATGGTATACACTTATAGCAATTTCTGTTGTGGTTCACCGGCAGCCTGTGCAGACAGCAGCAGAATCACACAGTGGGGAAGAATAGGGACCAGTCTGGGAGTTGGAGTCTGGGGAGGACTCAGATGAGGGTCCTGAGTCTGATGCAGATATGGGGCTAGGACCATCTGGGAGTTGTGTTCTGATTCCGGAGCCTCCAGAGTCCGGCAGCAATGAGGCAGAGGAACAAGGGAAGACTGTTCCCAGTGCGTGTGAGCACAGAGCTGTTAGAAGGCAAGAGCAACTAAGACTAAAAGGGCAACTCGGGAATAAGGCTTGGAGATGATTGCCCCTCCCCTAAGGTATAAAGAAAATGCAAAGGTAGAGACTGTATTGCAGGAAGCAAAGTATGTTCGGATTAAACTTTGAAGCTCCATGTGAACTTTGTACTTTGGTTGATTTTTTTAAGTTAATTTGGCCCTTTAGTTGTTGGTAGCAATTCAAAGGAGAACAAGGTGGGTGCTTATCTCGAGGGACCGTTTGGGACTCATTACAGGCTGGGAATGAACATAATTCCCAGCATCAAAATAGAACAAGATTTGTTTTAACTAGGCATGTGCTTAATTACAGTCTCAGGAAGCCTTGGTCAGAACAATTTCATCTCTTTTTCATTTAACATTCACCCAAATGCATTGAAGAGGGCATTCAACCTTTGTTTTTTGTATCCCTGTAGAGGTATACTGATTCCTTACATGCAATGCAACTCCCTCTTCTCTTTTGTTGGGTCTGCTTCTTTTGAGTAATTTATATCCTTTTAGCAGTATATAAAGTTTTGGTAATGGCAACAATATCATACCTCCTCTCATGTACTAGGACTTCATGTTCTCTCTGTTTGTTCCCCAAACTCTGAGCATTAGTATATAGCCACCTCAGCCAGTTTGGTCAAGCAGTTTAAGCACCAGGCTAGAAGGCAGGAGTTCATGAGTTCAAGGTCTACCTTAGCCATGAAAACCACCTATGTGGCCTTGGGTCAGTCACGCTCCTTTCGGCCCAGTACACCTCACAGGATTGTTTATGTGGGGAAAATAGAAATAGTAAGGTGTGTTGCATGTGTTCACCACCTTGAATTATTTGTAAAAATAATAAAGGTAGGATACAAATTAAACAATAAATTTTTTAAAAATCTGAGCTGTTTATGTCTGATTGTACAATTGCTTTCTGTGTCTCCTGATTTACAACAGAGTCCTCCTTCCTTCCCAGCTCCTTGCCTCATTGTCTGATTGGTTGTGTTGGGGTTTATGCTTAAGATTTGGTCTTAAAGATTGGTTTCCCAGCCTTTCAATTTTTAATTTAAAACCTTTCTGATGAGCTGAGCCATTTGTTTTCCAAACATTCTTCCCAGTCCTTGTGAGGTGCATCCCATCTCTTGCCAGAAGCCTTTCCAGTAGCATGTATAAACCAAGTTCTCTTGATGACCATCCCTTGAGGCAGAAGTTTACTTCTAGAATTCTCTGTTGCTTCATTGGGTACTGACCTACAGTTCACTGTGTGAAAGAGAAGACTATTTACGTGCCATATTGTTTTGTTTGGATTTCTAGTTGTTCATAGTCCCTAGATACATTGTAATTTTATGCTCTATATGCCATTGACAACTTATTTACATTTATTTTTACTCCCAACTGGAGGTTTATAACATCCCCAACAGTAATTTCCATGAAAATGGCAGTTTCTGGTGCTCTCTGAAATGCTAAATGTTTTTTTTCCCCCAGAATTCAAAGGACAAGCCAATCTCTCACTACATCTTTGCCGAATTGCCAAATGTGTAATGTTCAAACATTCTTCTAAGTTCAGCTGTATGTGTTGCAATCTACTTTCCCTTTTGGGGGGGGGGGGGTTAATTTACGGAACCTGGAGCACACTACAAAAAGTAATGGTTTTGCTGCCAATTGTTTTTGTATTATTTTTATTAGCTCTGCAAAGCTGAATAATGAGGCCTTTTTCCATAGTACAGTTATGTTTTGCCTCTCACTATACTCAGTAAAATAAAGTCCTTTTTTCCAGCAGTTATCTTATTTGCCTCATAAAACTGTTGAAGTTACTTTGTGTTTAAGGTCCAATCATTTATGGCAATGTCCCTCAACTTTGGCAACTTTAAGATTTCTGGACTTCACCTTCCAGTATTCCCCAGTCAGGTTGACAAACACTAATCTGTGGTATATCAAACACATTAATCTTGCTAATAAAGCTGGCCATCCTTCTATGTCTTTTTTTCTTAATGTTTATTCATTGTAACCAGCTCAGCATTATGCTTCCTTTTTATTGCTGTTTCTCTCTGCCCCTTCTCCCTCCAGAAATATAAGGTGAGAAGGGTTTTTTAAAAGTGAATCAACTTCATTGCCAATATTATGTTATTTCTGTTGATCAAGCAACACTCCCCAGTCAAGATTAGGCTTTTCTACAGCTTGCTTTATTGAAACTTCTAGAAATATTAACTTTAGCAACTCTGTCAGAACTACAACCTATACAGGCAGTTGAGTAACAATGCAAGATTATGAGCATACTTTATTAACCAATCATCAATAATACAGTCAATACTTTTCAGGATGACGTTTAACAAATAAATACTCAATATCAAAGATAAGTAATCTCTCCAAGTTTCCTTGGAATACAGCCATCACAGCCCTTTTTGACCAGGATTGTTGAAACTCATATGAATTTTTTGCACTGGTGAAATAGGAAACATATAAAGGCTGTAATGTAAATTCTAAAATGGACAGCATATTTTAAAAACAAAGAAGAGCCTCTAAACTATACTAAAAGAACCTAAGATCATATTAAATGTCTCAGTGGGGTATTTGGCCCAGATCTCTTCAATTTTGACAGCTTCACTGAACGTTCAGAGGTTCATAAGAATCCACAGAAAGAAAATAGAGATATTTAAGCATCCTAGAAATAAGTTTTGATAACTGAGGATAAAGGAATTGATTTCTGACTGCAGTAAAATAAGCCACATAACTGCAGAAGTGTAACTAAAAGGTGTGACCCAGTGGTCTCTCTGTTCAGCAGTTTCAGCTCCTCACCTCAGAACATGATAATAATAAAGATAATCAGAGTTGGAAGGGACCTTATAGGTCATCTAGTCCAACCCCTCACCCAAGCGGGAGACCCTACACCATTTCTGACACAAATGGCAGTCCAATCTCTTCTTGAAAGTATCAATTGTTGGTGCTTCCACAACTTCCGAGGGCAAGCTATTCCATTGGTTGATCGTTTTCACTGTCAGAAAGTTTCTCCTTATTTCCAGGTTAAATCTCTCCTTGTTCAGTTTCCATTCATTATTCCTTGTTTGTCCTTTGGGTGCTTTAGAAGATAGCTTGACCCCTTCCTCTTTCACTAGACTATCCAAGGCCAGTTCCTGTAATCGTTCTTCATATGTCTTGGCCTCCAGTCCCCTAATCATCCTGGTTGCTCTTCTCCGTACTTTTTCTAGAGTCTCAACTTCTTTTTTATAATGTGGTGAACAAACTGGATGCAATACTCTAGGTGTGGTCTTACTAAGGCTTTGTAGAGTAGTATTAGTACCTCACTTGATCTTGATTGTATCCTTCTGTTAATACAACTTAGGATTGCATTAGCTTTTTTGGCTGCTCCTGCACACTGCTGGCTCATATTTAGCTGGTTGTCCACTAAGATTCCAAGATCCCTCTCACAGTTACTGCTATTGAGCCTGGTTTCACCTAGACTGTACATGTACTTTTGGTTTTTCTTGCCTAAGTGTAGGACTTTACTTTTCTCTATACTGAATTTCATTTTATTAGATATGGCCCAGTGTTCTAGTCTGTCAAGATCCATCTGGATCTTGAATCTATTTTTTGGGGTGTTAGCTATTCCTGCCAGCTTAGTATCATCTGCAAATTTGGTAAGTTCCCCTTCTATTCCCTCATCTAAGTCATTAATGAAGATATTGAAGAGTTCTGGGCCCAAGACGGAATCTTGTGGCACCCCACTGCTTACTTCCCTCCATGTAGACTTAGAACCATTAAGAACTACTCATTGAGTACAGTTTGTCAGCCAGTTGAGAGTCCATCTAGCGGTGGTGCTTTCTATTCCACTTTTTTCTAGCTTACTAAGAAGTAGGTTGTGGTCTACTTTGTCAAATGCCTTCCTGAAATCTAAATATATTATGTCCACAGTATTTCACTGGTCTACTAATTTAATCACTATGTTGAAGAATGAAATAAGATTGGTTTGGCATGATCTGTTTTTAACAAACCCGTGCGATTAATGCATTGACTGCATTAAGTCACATTGGTTCAACCCAGTTCCCAAGTATTTCATACTCTCCCATGACTGTTTGCAAAAACAATCATATTTGTTTAAAAAAATATTCAATTTCCCAGAAGCACTACTAGAGCACAGAAAGTAACTCAAGATCTATATCATTACAGGGCATCTTGGTAATCTGTAATGGAACATATACTTTATGAGCAGGATGTCCCAGATTTTAATATATCTTGGCAAGGCAGGAGAAGAAAATTCTATTTCTGAAATGCTGGACAGTTGTTACCAGTCAACTTTTGAGACCACTTGTTTTCTAGGCTTCAGAGATAGTCAGGAGGTTAGAAACAAGTGGATTTGTGAGGAGAAATTGAGAATGCTGTCTATCTTTAGCCTTGAGAAGACAGAGAAGGAATGTACAATGAAACTTGATTTCATTGAGGGCCGCATCAGAGTTGTGTTTGATCTTGGGGAGCTGGGGTGGGCATGGCCAGAGTGGCCATGGCCTGCTTGACATCACTTGTGTTGGGGGCACCTGTGGTGGCCCAAGTGCTCTGCCAGAGAAAACAGGCTCCATTTTTGGCTGGGATGGTTTCCTGCAACCTCCTGCCAGCAAAAGCAGAGCTCGGGAGGGCTTCATGAGGCCCTCCCAAGCTCCATTTTTGTTGGCAGATGCACCATGGGCTGGTCCTTTGCTGTTTCCAGGGCATCCCCATGGGCCAGATCTAATCACCCCTGGCCCTGAGTTTGGCACCCCTGATGTAGAGGTATTCTTTAAGAAACAAAATGGATACTGTATAGAGGAATGAAGCACCTTTTTTTTTTGAAGAGTCCAAGATATTTAATTAGGATGTATGAAGCCAGATTTGCAGGGAAAGTTAGAACAAGCTTCCTAAGAACAATAATCTTTTGACAAAGGGAAACTTATACTTGTTTTTTTTCTTTTTGTGTGGGTGTGTTAAGATCTGTATTAATTTAGAATTCATAAAAAAAAAGTGTAATGGAAAGGGAATATGGCAGACTAAAGAACCAGCTAAATAAGTTTAATATAGATTAATAAAAGCATGGAGAGACATTGGTAACTTCATTATTATTACTATTAGGCAAATATATATTGTTTATTTTTATTTTTAAAATAAATACTAAAGGATTATTTTTGAAATAATTGAAATGAAACAAAATTGACTGAGATTAATGAAAGAGGCTAGAATTAATGTGTTCGTTTCTCTCCTTACTGAAAATCTGGAATGGAAAAGGTAATAATAGAATTAAGTATGCCTATATCAATGTATAATTTCAATCATATTTGTATGGAAAGATGATGACCCGGAAATACGTTGTCCACTAAAAAGAGATTTTTGTTTTTAATGTGAAAAACTGAATAAAGTCTGTTTAAAAAAAAAAATCTTTTGACAAAAAGTTCATTTATGTAAAGAAGTACTGCAGTTTCCTCTACTGAGCATGCTAAAGCACATTGTGTAACATGTGTACATCTAACCCTCAAAATATCAATTTTTGAACAAGCTTTGCTTTGTACAAGTAGTCCTTATTTAATGACCAATCTTTCTTTGGTTCTTTGAAGTTGCAGGAGTCATGGATTGGTGCATTATGACCCATAAAGCACTCCCAATGATTGTGCTGTCCCCTCCATCCACATAACTGCAGAGTGCATGTCAGCTTTATGGCATTCTGCTGTCACATAGTCATGATTTTTTGCCAATTTCTGACAAAAATATTCATTCAAATGAAAAGTTTCACTTAACAACTATGGTGTTCACTTAATGAGCACCACTTTTGCTTAATGACTATGACATTTGCTTCACATGAAAAAGGATAGAAAATTACTTCCAGTCTTGTAGGTGCCTCAACTTATGACTGCAATGACTTACTACTGTAATTCCAGAGTCAATTATGGCCGTAAGTTGAGAACTATCTGTATATGGCGATATACAATCTCAATTACAATTATTCTTTTCTTCATTAAAAAGAGAAATTCTTCTGGTATCTATAGTCTGCCATAGAATCATCCTCAATCAGTATGGCCTTCCTTTTACAAACTGATATGACAGAAGTGTAATCCAAGACAAGTAGGAAGTTCCAGTCCAGACCAGGCCAGGTGGATCTAGACAAATTAAGGAGCAGAACAATGGAAACTATAATGTTGCACAGACAATACAGAGTTACATGTTTTAAAAGCAATTCGGAAGAAATGCTTGGAACTACATTAAGGGGTAAGCAATTTCCTGCTATTCATTAAGACAGACACATCTTTTGTACAAGCCAGAATAAAGATATCACTGCTTTAATAAAGTTCATTGAAAGAAGCACATTTTAAACTCTATTAAGTGATGTCATTCCAGTATTTACTGTTAGGTCAAAAAAAATTGAGATGGTCAAGAAGCATCTAATTGTGGCCCCCTTGTTTTAATTATTTATTTAGAAAATTTATATTGCTGCCTACTTGCACATAGTGAATCAAGGCAGCTTACAAGGACATAAAAGCACAAAATAAAAATAATAATAATAATAAAATAATAACTCCCAAACCCCCACCTTCACACATTCATATTAGCCCTCTGTGATGGCAAAACTATGGCACACAGAGCCCTCTTTGTGGGCATGTGAACTGTTGCCCCAGCTCAGCTCCGCCACGCATGTACATGCATCTCCTGCCAACCAGCTGGTCTTCAGGTTTGTGCTGTGCATACATGGGGGTTGGGGCGCATGCATAGGGGATGCATGCGCATGCATGGGGGGTTGCATGCGTGGGAGTTGGGGCCATGCATGGGGATGGGGTACATGCACGGGGTTGTGTGCGCATGCACAGGGGGTACATGTGCATTGCATTTTGGGAATGCGTGCATGCACATGTGCTTTGGGCACTCGGTGCCCAAAAGGTTAGCCATCACTGCTAATAGGCTCCATCCTGATCTGGGTTCCCCAGGCCTCCTGACAGAACCATACAAACCTGCTGTTGAGTTGAGTTCTTCTGTAGAAATTGTTGTTCACTTATTACTGGTTTGGGAAAGAACCACTGTTAGTTTGGTTGTGCTCAAACACTGAAACTACTGACTGACCATCTGTCAACAAGCAGGTCTCCGTTTGTTTGTTTAATGTTTATCCTATAGATCTGGTTTGTTATTTCTTTTGCTGTGCTTTGGGCCATATTTAGCTGAATGATGTTTGAATTGGCTGCTATTTTTATACCCTTAATAGAACTGATTGATAGTTTTACATTATTTGTTATGTTCTTTTTTCCTTTGAATTTTGTTTAAAATGTAAAAAAATAAAGAAATGGAATAATAAAATGGATTGCCTTACATTCTGAGCCTTTGGGTTTACAATCTGATTGGCAACAACAATTTATGCTAACAAAAATAAGAACAGCTACATTAAACAGTGGAAAGACATTTCAGGGTTAATTCCGAGAATTAGACTCCTTTTGGTCTCCTAACTTTCCTTCAGAAAATATTAAGATTCTAAATAGCGTGGATTAAATCATCGCTGTGGCAAGAAAAACCTTTTCTTCCCTTCAATCTTCTGAAGTAGAATTTATCCTCTCACCTCTGGAACTGGCAAAACCCAGTCGTTTTGTATTAAATATCATTCTACATGAATGTTGTGTTGGATTCTAGAATTGTCTTCAACAGATCTGAAAGAAGATAAATGGACATTTTGGGAACATTTCAAAAGCTAAAGTAAATACAGCCATGACAGTTTAAAGAGACCAAAGTCTGGCTTCACCTTCCTTCAGCTACTTACATTTTTATCAGATTGATGTGCTACTGTTATTTGGAAAGAGAGAGCAGCCTTTAGAGCCAGAAGAGTGGATCGTGGGGAGGAATAGCTTGACTTGTTTGTTGCCCTTTCTCAGACGTCTAACACTGGGCTATTACTGGCATATTAAAATTGAGGTTCATTAACAGTAGAAAAGCTGCAGAACACAAAGATAAGATAAAGGAGAAGCTATTATGGATGATCAGGCTCTGGCAACATTAACACAATGCTTGCAGTTTATATTTTATAGACCTCTCCAGGCTGTGAAGAGCTGACTGTGGAAGAAGAATCTAGGTCTTAACTTGGAGAAGAAAGAAGCCCTTTTCTTTTAACCTTCACATGTTAAATTCAATATGGGAGGAGCGGTGAACAGCCTCTCACCTCTCTTAGTTGTGCTGCTGATAGAAGCATAATAAAAGGGTGTTCTCTCTCTCTCTCTCTCTCTCTCTCTCTCTCTCACACACACACACACACACACACACACACACAGAACAAATTACCTTTCAGAAAGCCTTGTCCTATGTTATTACTACTTATCCATCAACTTGCTTCTGTACTAGAAGATTAATCCTTTCTGTTTGTTTCATTTTTTTCTGTACAGGTAGTCTTCATATTATGGCAACAATTGAGCCCAAAATTTATGTTGCTAAGGGAAACATTTTGTTAAGTGAGTTTGCCCCATTTTACAACTTTTTTTGCCAGTTATTAAGTGAATCATTTCACGTGTTCAGTTGGTAACATAGTTGCTAAGTGAATCTGGCTTCCCCTTTGACTTTGCTTGTCAGAAGATCGCAAAAGCTGATCACATGACTCCAGGACACTGCAACCATCATAAATATGAATCATTTGCCAAGTTCGTGCCCCTGTTGTAATCTGACTCAGAGGGGGAAGCAGAAGAACTGACAGGGAGTGGAAGTGTGATTCCCTTGGCTGTGGAGGAAACTGGGGAAGGGCAAAAGCAGAATAGGAGAGAGGTACAGTAAGGGAGAGAGAATTCAGAGGAAGGCCCAGGCCCACCCCCTCTTCATCCTAGGGCACTCAGGGAGGAACAGAGAAGAGAGCAACATGGATTGTGTGGCTTATGGGCGAGGAAAAGGCCCTGATTCCCATCATTACCTGCAGCTGGGAACACAGTGTATAAAAGAGGAAGTGTGCGCAGCAAGCTGTTGGGAGCAAATGTGAATTTATCTTGTATCCTCATGGCTTATCTGTGTTCCTGGTGTCTTCCAAACTGTGTGAGTTTTGCCGTGCTTTCAAGTTTGAAATTCCTTCTCCTGCTCTGTCAAGCTAATTACTTCAGCTTGGTTTGTTTGGATTTTTAATTACAGTTTTGGACTGAGTTTTCTACAGTTAAAGGCTGTTCCTGGGACAGAGTTTTCTCCAGCCGAAGGTAACCTGGACTTGGGGGCAAAGTTGGAGATAATAAAGGGACTCTTCTTGCTTATTTGACTGTGTTGCCTTTGTGCCATGCCCCAGGTCATCAACCCAAGCATCTGAATTTTAATCATGTGACCATGGGAATGCTGCAATGGTCACAAGCGTGAAAAATTGTCATAAGTCACTTTTTTCAGTGCCTTTGTAACTTTGAATGGTCATTAAATGAACTGTTGTAAGTCGAGGACTACCTGTACTCTAATAAAGGCAATGCTAATAATACCCTCTCTGCGAGTTAGAACTAGTTAAGAATATGGTCTTCCTTCAAACCTTTCCTCTGGTACAAACAAGGGGACATAGTCCTTCAATATCCATTATCTCCTTGCTGAAGCATTTCTCCAAAATTTCTTTTCAATGCTCTGTAATAAATAAAGACCTCACATTAGTATTTCTATTGAATATCATGTTGTCCTGCCATATTCCGTTTAGTGCGCTGAAAAGTCATAGTGAGAAATCAATAGCTGTAACTTGTTTTTCCCATTGACATGGTTGAGCCTGTTAAATGCCATGTTTTAAGTTAAAGTCAGTGCCAGTGTTACATTGCCTTTATTGAATTTCCCAGCAACTCTTTAATGTTACAACAGGATATTGCTTTTCTGCAGATAAAATGTAAAATGGTCTGCTGAAAAGGAGTGAAAACATGCTTGGAGGTTATAAGTGAAGCTATTTCTGCCCACTTCCAAGCTCCAAGCTCCATAAGTTAATCTTATCTCAGCCTAGTAGGAGCACAAGTTTTGCAGGATGTAAAATGTTTATACAAATCACAGCAAAAAGAATTTCGGGGCTCAGTTCAAGAGTTTATACTTTCAAAGTCATTCCACTGAAGCATTCATCATGACCCATAGATTTGGTCTACCCAAGCAATTTAATTCATTTACCCTCTCAAAGCACACCAGAAGCATCTTACTTAGAGAGATAGGGTCACAGATGGGGGGCTGTAATTGCACCATTTTGCTGAGAAAGCAAGCCACAGTCAGCTGGAGCCTTTCTTCACAACATTGCAAGCCAACTGTTTCCATATTTTGTGCCGTGAAGTGAGAAGGAGTTATCAGAGCTGCTGGTGTCGTGTGCTAAATAAATTAGCAAAATCCAAAATAGAAAGATTTTTGGATCCATGAGCAGAATGGGAGGTTTGAGAGTCTATCACAGGGACTGACAAAACATCCACTTATCAACTAGTGATGTCCATTAGGTCGCAACAAGTTGGAAGTGATGGACAATAAGTGTGGACTTTGCGGTTTCCATTCCACACTTCAGACTTCCTTCCAGCATGCCAGTTTATATCCCAACATCCTATTTAATTCCATCTCTTAAGATACCTACCACTTTTGTCTTTTTTATTGACACATTTCCAAATAAAATGGGATTGCAGTCATCCATCATTTCCATTTTTTTGCAAATGTCTATAGGGTGTCTAAGGAAAGCATGCCATTAAAGTAAAATATGGCTAAAGATTAAGGTTTTGTTTTACAGCATTATGGACTATTTTATATGAAAAAACTAATCCAATAAAATTGGGGATGGGTGAGTGTCATCATGTCTTCTTCCTGGCATTATGATATCCCTTCACTATACTATTACCTTACTATATTATTACCTTTTGAGAAAAAAATGTATAAGTAATAGTTTATTTAAGTTCTCAGTAAATGAACAATTTTCTCCCATACTTTTTTGATAGTCTTTCTCTCTGTCCATCTCTTTCTCTTCTACCGTTCACTATCATTCTGCTTATTTTTCTGCCTACCTATCTGTCTCAGAGATGCTACCAAGGATCTTCAGAGGGCCCCAGTAATCATAGCTACATATTTCAGTATTTAGTCGCTTTGTCAGAAGTGGCAGTGACAGTTGCCTAGCCATTGCCTAGGATCAGACCTTTCAGGGAAAAATATTTATGGACAGGATTATTGATATTCAATGAACTACTACTGGGTGAACTAACTTTCTTCAACTTTAAGGTAACTTTGAAATACAATTTGACTCAGCTGTACATGGAAGACTTTAAAAACAAGTTATTCAGCATAAAGTATATTCCAATCCACCAATACTTCCATTTATATTGGTTTATAATCCTAATATAAATGTGATCCTGAAATCACTGTATAATAAGCAGTCTATAGCTTACAATAGTAAAAATGCCACATATAAAGGACACATAATGTACAGTTTAAATTATCCTGGATTACTTCAAATTATAATAAATCCCTTTAAAATAGATATGGTATGTTATTCCATACATACAAATTGCATGCTCTTTGAATTCTACACTTTGATCATACATAATGCAGACACTGTTATTATCACATCAATAAAAGGTCTGGGGGAAATAAAACATGATTGCCATGGACTGTTAATTAGAAGATGGAAAAGTTATAAAATTAAACACTATTTGACTTAGTTATAGGGAAAGACAGATATTAGATGTGCTGGACAGGGTTCCCATACTTTAAGTAATGGAAAGAACTTCAATTAAATTAAATCCAATGGAATTTTTGCCTGCAGACCAGCATAGGGATAACCTTTAATTTTGCATTGTGGTTGGGTTTGATTTGTTGGGTACTGTTCTTAGATTAAAAAGTTGCATTCTGTTCTCACACCCACACAGCTCTAATGTAACTGACCTTGTTTTATAGGCCTCTGGTACTGAGAAACTATCTATCTATCTATCTATCTATCTATCTATCTATCTATCTATCTATCTACCTACCTACCTACCTACCTATCTACTGTTAAAATAACTTAATCAATCTGAAATGATTGACATTTCTCATTGCTTCAATGGGACTGATCTCATAGCAGAGCTAATCAATAGTTCCCAAAGGAGAAAAGGCAAGCAGGATAGAATTTTTTTAAAAAAAGTAGCCTTGAGTTGCATCAAAATAATAATGTATTCATTTCTCTCTTAATTGCTACTTCAGATATTTTAGGTTGCAATGTACTCCAACTATTTCACTAATATTTAATGACATATATTCATAGACATTTCAATTTTTTAATATATTTTTGGGCCAGAAGTTAGTCAAGATAACATTTCTTGAGAACTTTATCCTTAAGTTGCTATAAGAAGTGGGCTATAAATAAATATGAGATTATGATAATTCTACCTTATTCTTAATATTAATAATTTTAGAATACGTCTGGTTTGACTCGCTAGATATAAGTCAAGGCACCATTATGTTTTTACTTACATCACCATAGATGAACATACTCTCTTCCAGCACTGTCTATTCACATTTGGGAGGCAATTTTTAATCCATCAAGGTCAATTCTCTTTTTGTATATTATTTAATTTTCATTCATTTATAGTATTCAGTGACTGGTAAACAACTTCTTATCAAAGTTATACAATATTCTTATATAAAGCATAAATTATCTTGAAAGCCTTCCAAAACTCTGAAAATATTATTTGGGATTTGATATTACTGAATTTTATTAAAATTCTTTCTGGCAGTGTTATTTTTACATTTATTTCACTCATCAAGCACTGATCTCTAAGATAATCAAAGAAGAGACAGTATTACCTTTGCTTACAATTATTGGTCGCTATATAGAGTGTGGTCTTTTTAAATTGCTTTGATAGGAATGTAAGTAAATTGGCTCATGTTACCTATTTTTAGAAACAATAATAGACTAATCATTCCATTTGGCCAACTGCTTTGGAACAAAATTGGAAAACTATTTAGCAGTTTTTCATGATGAATCTATTGGTTTATGATTCATAATACTTAAAGCATATACATTGATGTAACATAAGAAGCTGATTCAGTTTTTGCTCTTTAGCTCCCAAGTTCATTACTATAAAACACAAATAAAAGAAACAATTTAAGCAAGTGAAAAACTGTTCAGCAAAAAAGCTTTTAAAATTGCATCTCATAGAAGATAATGCGGTAATAAACCGTTTATTAGCTGTATTTATAAATTTGCTCAGAAATCTTTGGCGAGGAAGTTTGTCACAGATACTTTAAAAATACAAATATACAATGTACATCAAATAATCTCCATCTGGATACTTGTTACCTTTACTAGAAAGTTAATGGAACAAGATTTAATTTTGAAGATACCGTACTTTTTTTTTTTTTTTTTTAGCACCCATGAGATTACAAGTACAGAGGCTTTCATAGATTAGTAATTGTAAAAAAGGACTGAAAATTGTGAGGAGACACCAATGGACACTTTTCAGCTAGGAAGAATGTCCAAGGGATAATTGCTGCTAAGGAACAACTGTGGAAGAAAACAACTTTATCAATCTGGGTTTTTTTTAGCTTCCTGAATATATCTCATCAGCCTGCTGAACTAAATGGGCTGTTCCGATAGGATATTGTTAAACAGATTATTGTTCCAGTCCTGTTCCAGTTGTTCAAAATTGCACTGCTAAGTGAGATCAGCCAGAATATTGGGAAGACAAACACTCAACTTTTTTCTCCTTTTTGGAAGACTCAATTGAAGCTCGGATAAAACAGAGATCCATGCATTGATTAGTGCCTGAAATTGGTAAGAAACTAGCATTAGTAAATGACCTTAATCCAGTCAAATGTCTTGGGAGAAGGTATGGCTGAAATAAGAGGCAAGGTTTAACTTGCTTTGGATGGTTTGCAATTCCTCTGAAGAATCAGTTTTAATTTGGGATGTTTCTAGCTCCAAAACCACCCCTGGAATCTCTAATAGTTTCAAAGTTTGCAACAATACTCACCAATTTAGGCTAGGCTGTCAATTATAGTTACCAAACAAGATTACTGTACTTGCCATTAGAAATAAAGACAAAGAGAATTCCTTGAATGGCCATAAATCTATTATTTAATATATGGTGGTTCTTAAAATCAGGAATTTAGTGGATGATAGTTAAAACTATGATAGTTTTAATTTATGAGACCCATTCGCTCCTACCCAAACCATGTCTTAATTCTCTTGTTATTTATGTTTTGAGTTGTACTGTTATGAAATATTGAACATGAATAGAAGAAATCCCAAATAAAGTCCTACAACTAATTGTTAAAGCTTTAAAACTTTAAATAGATTCAACTTTAAATAGATTCAACAAACTCATTTGAAGACATTTCCACAGTAAATTGTTTCCTACCCATTGTTTGTGTGTATAGAAAAGATTATTGTGAAAAAGTGTATTGATATTGCACTGGAGGAGATACTGTAGGAAATGTCCTGATTCATAAGAAATGTACCATTGTCAAAATTACAGTAGTTTTCTTGTAATTGTGAAATAATAATGAAGCTTTGTTAATGGGTTAGGTTCATCTGGGAAAAGAGGAAGCAGATCCACCATCGTCACTCAAAAAGTCTGCCTTGTGTTATATCCCAAGCTGTGCAACCCTTGGAGAAAAGTGCAATTGTCCCAATACTTCCCAGCATCTGCTGTATACTACTTACTTTCAGGAGTGGTTCCCTTTCTGTTGACAAAGCCCTGCAACTTACTGGAGTCTGCTCCGGGTTGCAAGAAGGCTTTATTCTGGAAGAGGCTTTGGAAAATGCTCTTCCGTGGCTTCCACAGCCTCTGAAAACTCCCCCAAAGCATGTCACATTCCCATGCAATTTTTGGAGGCCTTTTTTGGTGCCTTTTGGATGCTCCAAAGGCCACATGAAAGCACACAATCCATTCTCATGCAGCATCTGCAGCCTCCCAAAATTGCAAAAGAATAGGCTGTACTTTTAAAAAGTGTTGTTGCTAGGTGTTGGTGACATGCCGCCAAAACTTTGTGGTGTGTCACATTTGACATGCATGTCATAGGTTCACCATCATTTTTCTAGCCTTACCTGAGATATTCACATTTCTTTTCTTCCAAGGAATAAGTTGCAGGAAAAATGGTTTTCCTGGATTTCTAAATCAGCTCTGTAAGAAGAGATGTTTTCAGCTTCACAAGGTATGATATTTTATGAAAGGAATGAGATATCACATCATAGAAGTCTATAAAGTCGTAAGAAAGCTGTTATAAAACTATGACCCATGTCTAATAGTTTCTTGTAAGGAACGAAGATGTCTGTTCTGATATTGAGAAGGGGCAATTGTATTTCTTATTTTAAAGGTTGAGATACAACCACAAACCTCTCAGTCACTACCTCCAAACCTCACACCACCATCATGGCTTTTGGCAAACTCTACGATTAGCGAGAATTAAATTAGGCTGCATGACATTAAGGCAGTTGGGATTTTTCCAGGACATCAATTTAGAAACATGTGCTTTTAATCACCATACATTTAGTTTCCAGGGACACTTTTTTAAAAAAAAATCAAAACTAATTCGGTATTTCTAAACAAATACTGAAGGATCCCACCCGTCACCAAAGTCACTTCTCAGTTTTTGACAACAAAATTTTATCCTGTCATTTCAAGCAATATGTTATCAATTTCTCAAATTACCTTAAGTAGCATCAGGATTTCATAAAGCAATTTAGATTTTATAATCCTTCTGTTCTTTGAAAATTGGGAGCAGCATTTTTACCACTGTTTCAATAGAGATATATATTCAATAAAGGTATATGTAATTGTGTATACATATTTGTGTGTGTGTGTGTGTGTGTGTGTATATACATATACATATACACACACACACACACACACACACACAACACACATACACACACACACACACACACACACACACACACACACATATATATATATATATATATATATATATATATATATATATTCTGAGGTTTTCAGGAGTTTGTATGTGGATCTTTGGTTATTCGGGTTTTCTCCTGCGTAAAAGAAAACCCGAATAACCAAAGATCCACATACAAATACCCGCGAAAACCTCAGAAAACAAATATTGCACCTCTACGGGGAGGAAACCCACCATCTGACCAGGACTTATAAAAAACTTGAAGTCCAAAGAGCTTCCATTTTATGTGACCTCACATTCCTACGCAACTGCCGAGATCAAAATTTAATCCCCATAAGCTTCCAATTGAAATTCCACACCAACACAGCATCCTAAAAAGAACAGAATTGGCCCTAATTAGAAATGAACTTCACACAAAAAGATTCCTCCTAGACCAAATCAACAAAGATCTCCTCACACTTCACCTCAGACTCAGCAACATGATTCACCCCGCATTTTGGGACAAATCCAAACAACTCGCTGTCTGGAGAGTCGAAACACAGACCACCCTCAAGACAGACACACACACCAACAAACTCAGAAAACTACAACAACGCCAGAAACAAACTCCTCCCCCCTCACAGCCACACATGAAACAAACAGTGCACAACATCTCAGACAAGATCCTCACAAAAGCTGAAACCAATGTCCTTTCAAAAGGATTCAACTTTGCTGTCGCTCCCAAACACATTCCCACAGAAACCATCATATGCGGAGTTGAAACCAGCCTGACCAAAACCAACCCTGATGATGCTAACAGAATCAGACTCGAAATCACCAACATCCTCTGTACTAGCAAACTACCCAAAAGCAACTTATCCAAAGAAGAACAAGCTGCACTACTTAACCTGAAAGAAGACACCAGAAGAAGACACCAATAATAATCCTACCAGCAGACAAGGGCAACGCGACAGTGGTTATGAACACATCTGACTACCAAACCAAGTTAACCAACCTACTCCAAGACCCCACATACAAACCCCTAAAAACAGACCCCACCACCTACCTAGAAAAAACCACCAGATCCAAAATAAAAGGCTTCCCCATAAGTGAAGAAATCCAGCAAAGAATCATACCCAGAGAGAAATCATCCAGATGCCCTAAGCTTTATGGTCTCCCCAAGATACACAAAGAAGGAACCCCACTTAGACCAATAGTCAGCTCCATAGGCTCACCTCTACAAAACCTAGTCAAATTTCTCTCACTACAGCCCTATGCAGAATCCATCAACTCACACATAAGAAACTCATTCCAGTTCATCAAGATCATAAAGAAACAAAACTTACAACCCAGCGACCTACTAGTGAGCTTTGATGTCATATTCCTCTTCACCCAAGTGCCTATAAAAGAAGCCCTGACAGCCATCCAAAACAAATACAACCCTCCCAAGCACATCTTAGATCTGACCAACCACTGCCTATCCAATACATACTTCACCTACAATGGACAAAAATACAAAAAAATAGAAGGAGCACCCATGGGATCACCCCTCTCACCTGTCATTGCAAACCTCTACATGGAACACTTTGAAACACAAGCTCTAGAAAAATATGATCACAAACCCAAACTCTGGCTCAGATACGTAGATGACAGCTTCATAATCCAGCCACATGGGAAAGAAAAACTGAACAACTTCCTCATACACATCAACAGCCTACACCCCAAAATACAATTCACCATGGAAACAGAAGCTAACAATCAACTTCCCTTCCTAGATGTATTAGTATACAAAAAATCCAATGGCCCCCTAGGACATACCATCTACCAGAAGAAAACACATACAAACCGTTATCTACACGGACTCTCACACCACCACCCAGCACAGATCAATTCCATAGCCGAGACACTCATCTCCAGAACAAAATGCTTAGCCAACGAACAACTCCTAAAAACCGAACTACACACTCTCACTAACGTACTAACAGCCAATGGATTCCAAAGAAAGAAGATTACCCACTTAATCCAAAAAGAAACCACCACCAAAATCCAAGACAAAGAACAAGAGAACGGCAAAGCCCTCCTCCCATATATAAAAGGCACTACTAAGATCCTCCAAAAACACAACATTAAAACAGCATTCTGCACAAACAGAAAAATATCCACCATCCTAAGAAACCCTAAAGACAGAATCGAGTTAGAAAACCAAGGAGTATATGAAATTCCTTGCACCGCCTGCTCCACAACATACATCAGACAAACTAACAGAAGAATAAGTGCACGCATTGAAGAACACAAGAACTCAATCAAAAAAGAAGAACCGACCTCTTCCTTGGTCCAACACCTCAAAGCCACAGGACATGAGATTGACTTTAAAAATACCAGAACTATCACCCAAACTGAACACTTCAACAACAGAATAATCAGAGAAGCCATAGAGATAGAAAAATGCCCACACAGCATGAATAAATGAGATGATACCTCCCACCGACCAGCCATTTGGAAAACCGCCCTCATTAACAAACGAGTACCTAACACAAAAAGTGACACTAGACCCACACGCACGAGGGCCACACAAGATGCTACCACCATACTTCCATGTAGAAAGCAGACTCACACCCACACAGAAGATTAGACATGACCACAGACCAGAAGCCGTACCGCAGCTGCATCACTACCCGCTTCAAACCCCTCTGACCCATACATGAAGCGAACTGACGCCCACCATGAAGATGTGGCAGGACCACAAACACGAAGCCAAACAACAGGATCACAGCTCACCACCTCTAATCCTCCAGCAACTAAGACTAACCTGAGCACAACCAAGCCCCCACCTGAACAGAACACCCCCAGCCAATCAGAACACAGCCAAACCCCCAACCAATAAGAACACCCCCCCACCCAATCAGAACACAGCCAAGCCCCCACCCAATCAAGTCACACCCCCACTAGAAGTTAAAAGGAAGAAGCAGCTGCAAGCTCACATTACTCCGAGAAGCACAAAGCTGAAGACACAAGCCTGAAGATGATGAATAAGACTTCATCGAATCTTCGCCTAGATACTTCCAATTTTACGTGGGAGAAAACCCGAATAACCAAAGATCCACATGTATGTATGTATGTATTATGTATGTATGTATGTATGTATTTGTTTTCATAGATTTTCATGGGTACAGGTATGTAGGTCTAGGTGTGTTCGGGTCTTTTTCTGTGTAAGATTAAGAGTACCTTGGCGATGTTTTGGCAAGATCCCACTCGCCATCCTCAGGCTGGTGCTTTCTGCTTGCACTGGCATGAAGCCGAAAGCACCAGCCTGAGGGTGGCAAGTGGGACCTCGCTGAAACGTTGCCAAGATACTCTTAATCTTACACAAGAAAAGACCCGAACACACCTAGACGTACAATTGTATATGTATGTATGTATATATGTATATATGTATGCATGTATGTATGTATGGTATTCAGCTTTGTTCGGGTATTTTCCCACGTCATTATAGTTGTGCTTTTAAAGTTGTAGCAACGTTTTGGCAGAATCTCATCTGCCATCATCAGGCTTCTGTATTGAATTCGTCTGTGAGTCAGACTCTTACAGTTGTTTCAGTTTTAAATTTGGGGCTAGCCTACTGCTGTGTCAGAATGGTTTCTTCTTCATCCTGATTGGTTGGGAGTCTTGGTCTGTGTTTATTGGTCTTGGAGTTTGCTGTGTTCTGCTTGATTGGTGTTTCTAATATCTTCTGTCTGTTTTGTGGCTTTTTTTGTGTCTTGATTGGCTGGCAACATTGTGTTCCTGTATTGGAGGCTTTTAGTGCAGCTTGGCTCCGAGTAAATGGACGGCTATCATTTGTTAGGAAGCTAGGTTTCATCTGGGTGCCTGGTTGGGGTGTGTTTGAGCTGGAGGTATCAGGGGGAATCTGTTTGTGCCCAGGTGTGTGTGTGTGTGTGTGTGTGTGTGTGTGAGACTGTGCTTTAAAAAAATCCCACTATGGAATTTCAGAAGCAATTTATAAACTAATCAGGAAGTTATTATCCTGCATCGATCAATTGTTTTTCTCTTTGGAAATGCTATATGTTAATTAATTGTAACTACTTTTTTTAAAAAAACTAAAGTTCTTTTGATAGGTGTTGTAATATTGACATGAAGATATGGTTTTGGCAGCGGGCCTGGGGAATCCAGAGAGGGTTGGAGCCCCTCAAATGGCTAGTGTGATCTGCTGTTGTCGGGGTGAGGGGTGGGAGTTGTTCTTTTGTCCAGATTTTGTTCTATTGTACTTTACTAATTTATTTGATTCTTTTTTGTTAGTTTTTATTGTTTTTTTTAAAATTTTTGTTTTCAATATGGTTTTACATTGTGTAAGTCACCTTGAGTCACCATGGGCGAATTTTAAATAAATAAATAAATAAATCTTTCAGATTAGCAAAACTTAGTGAGCGATAGACTGGGTCCTCCCAGCAATCAATAGTGGTGGCTAAAGTGTTTGGACTATGACTGGGAAATCATCAAGATTCAAATTTCAAGTCATGAGATTCACCGATATCTTGGGCCTGTCACTTTCTCTCAACAATAAAACAAGGGTGAAAGAAATACGGCCCACTCACTTAAGCTTCTTGCAGTAATGGGAGAGTGTTCAGAGGTTCATTTTACTAACTAATCATTTTTTTTCAGCAAATCCTACTGATACATGGACCTTGATGGTTGATCTCCTCAGAGCTGCTTCTCCCTATACCCAGTGATGTATTAACCATTAAGCAGACTAAGTATGTGCTTAGGGCACCAGGCCCAAAGGGGGCACCACAAAAACTTTTATGTAGCCTAAGCTTGGCTTCGTTTGTACAGTATGTACAAAGGAGGGACGCACCAAGATTTGTCAGTGCTTAGGGTACCAGTAAGCCTTAATCCGCCACTGCCTCTACCCATCCATCAAAGTTGGCTTGAAATTTAAGGGAATGTAAGACAAGCTCCCCGCTGTATCAGTGGACAGATTGCACATCTGCTCTCACTGGCTGCTCATGGAATTTAGAATAAGCCCTTGCTTGGCCTGGAGTTGCCCTTATTGGATGATTGGATTGATAATAATTTCACTTTGGATTAGTTTAATTGTTATTATAGGTATAACTTTGGATCCTATTTGATATTTATGGATACACCACATCCTTCTTTGTATAGGTGGGTCTAGAAGATTTATCTGTTGCAATCACTTACACTTTGCCTAGCTTTGGGGGATGTTTCAGACTCCTTATCATCTTTCAATAGTGAATATAGATTTATGTGAGGTTTCTGATTTTACATGCATCTCTATTTGATGTGATTTTTAACAAGCACTATAAATGTAGTTTTATTTTTTTTAAAGGAACTTTATTAATAGAAATCAGCTGTTGGACTAATGTTCTGTTTTCTGGCAGAATTGTTTCTGGAACCGAACTGGTCTACAGTAGAACTCTGGGGAAGGTTTTTGGAGAAATGTTAGATTATAAGGCTCCAAGAGAAGTTTGTTTCTGGCAGGGAGTGAATTTACTCATAACGCTTTCACCTCTGCCAAATGCTTTTATTTTGGATAGCTATAAGTCATTGGAAATCAATATTCTCCACCTTCCCCAACAAGGAGTCCTCCAGATATGTTGAGGAGAAACCTCTGAGCATCTTCAGCCAACCAGAATGATGGTCAGTCCAATCTGGAGGCCACTAGGAGATTGGGGAAAGTTACACTACTCTCAACCCTGCCAAAATGAGATATAACTATATCTTGAAAGCAACAACTTGTTTATTTCAAGTTAATTGTCTTTGTTCAATAGGACTAAGATTCAGTCCAGATAATTGTCCTAACACACTCACTTGCTCTCCCCCCCCCTCTATTTAAAATGAAACTGTTTGGAAAATAAAATTGCTGTCCTGGTGGGAGAATGTTTAAAATTCTGAGACAATAACATCGAATTGGGGCCATGGATCCTGATTAGTCCCAAACATCGACTGGATAGTAAGCAAACAATTTGGTTTGTTCTTCACCACTTTCTTCTGAATGCTCCCTATAGTCCCCATTTACTTTGGTCTTTTTTCCCCTTCTAACTGACGAATACACTCCAAAACAAAGTTCTGGACTATATCCACCCGGCCACTAGTTTTATTTTCTAAGAATACCTCTTGACTGTATATGGAGTCCAGAGACCTTCTTGGAAATAAAGCTGACTTTTGAGGCTGGCGCAGCGCTTTGCATGTGAGAAAAATAATGCAAAACATAAGATCTGAGTGGAAAGGGATAATGACAGCCATTAATGGATGAATATATTATGTTCCCTGAAAGGCATCCGTGAGAGACCTTTCCTGAACCTTGAATTTCCATATCTTACTACCATGCTGTGGTTCTTCAAAGATCTTCCATCCCACCCCAAATCTGTTCACTTTTCTAGAACAGGATAGGGGAGGAAGTGACTACATGAACCATTCCTCCATTTTTTAAAAAAATTGAGATCTTTTTAAATGCACCAAAGGTGCCTGGTCAGCCAGCCCAAGGGAACGTATATGGTCTCCATGTGGAACAAAATACAGGTAGTCCTGACTTATGACACAATGGAGCCCAATATGTCTGCTGTTGAGTGAGACATTTGTTAAGTGAGTTTTGCCCATTTTGCAATTTGTCTTGCCACAGTTGTTAAAGGAATCGCGACAACAGATAAGTTAGTAACCTGGTTGTTAAATGAATCTTGTTTCCCCATCGACTTTGCTTGTCAAAGGGTCACAAAAGGGGATCATATGAGTCTGGGACACTGCAACCATCATAAATATGAGCCAGTTTCCAAGCTTCCAAAATTTTGATCACATGCTCATGAGGAAGCTGCAAAGTTCGTCATAAAATGGTCATAAATCACTTTTTTCAGTGCTGTTGTAACTTTCAATGATCACTAAATGAATGGTTGTAAATTGACGACTATCTGTATCTACAGACTACAGCAGAATCTTTGTCCAGCTGACTTAAACTTTTGTTCTTCCTGAGACTGTAACGATCACACAGTTTCCAAAAACCGTTTTTTAATTTCAATGGCTGTGAATTATATACATTCACAGCCCGTAATAGTCCCGAACAGTTTATGAATAGTCCAACACAGTCCAACACAGTCCAACACAGTCTGCCACAGTCTTTCGGGATAAGGCTGATAAGCATCCACCTTTATCTCCCTTGAAATGCTGACAATGACTAAATTGCCAATTAGCTATACAAGGCCAAATGGAGCACAAAGTCAACACGGAGCTTCAGATTTTAAACCGACCATAATGAACAAAGTTGCTCCCTGCAAAGGCTCATGTCCCTTTGTTCCTCCTTTATGTCTTATAGGAGGGGCTAATCATCTCCAAGCCTTATTCCTGAATCATCACTTTTGTATTAACTGTTCTTGCCTTCTGGCAGCTCTGCGCAAGCGCACACTGGGAACAGGCTACTCCTGTTTCTCTACCTCGCTGATGTCAGAAAGGCTCTGGAGGCTTTGGAGTCGGCACATAACTCTCAGATGGCCCTGGCCTCATCTCTGTCTCAGACACAGATCCCTCATCTGAACCCTTCCCAGACTCCAGGACTGGCCTGTCCAACTCTGCTGCCAGCTCCTCAGGCCGCCGGCGGACCACAACAACTTTTTAAACCAGATTACTTTTTTAATGGAAAATGATTGTGAGTTTCTAGCTGCATCATGTTTTACAAGAATGCCTCTGGGCCTACGTACTTCCAATAGGGATTCTTGGAAAATAAAAATGCACTACAGGGTTTCTGGTAAACGGGTGTTTTCTATCAACCTGCTTGTTGACAGTAAATGCTGTCTACATGTGGTGACTGCTCAGTTGAGATCATTTTCTCATGGGATGGAAAATAGATGAGCAATAAATTAAATTTTATAAAGACTAAGTTCTCATCATCTAATGAATAGTACGCCTTTATTCTCACTTTCAGTCACACAATCCATCATTTATACTTTTTCACAGCCTCATCTATTTTAATATGTATGCTTGAAACTGGCCAAGAAGAAATGGCTTCCAATCCAAATCTAGCTTCATCAATATTCTTAAATATAAACCTACTAACTCAATATCCATGCTTTGCTATGAAACTATATGGCCGGGCTTAGTTTTGGGGGAGGAAAATAAGGAAAAATAAATTCTGCCTACCAGCATCCATCTGTATTTATCAGGCTAGCATCCTGTCAGTGTGGAAGAGAGTTGAGGGCTGTTTGGAAAGTGAAACAATCTCCTTGTGTGAGCAAGGAGACAGCAAGGAGCCTGGGCGTGGCTTAGCTCAACTGTTCTGTACTAAAGCTGCTTGGTGCTGTGAAACTAAAACTGAAACTGAAACTCCTTTCCTCTACTTGTGTTTTGCATTCGGAACAGATTTCTTTTCAGGTGGGGAGGGGGAGAGGAACTCCTTAGCATCAGAGCGTGTAAATAATAATGTAGGAAATACTAATGCTCTGATGATCATTTTGAAAAATCCTCTTAGTGAGCACCTAGAAGCCAAGTGGAACATGCATGCCAAATGTCAAGTTTCAGGCTTTATGGTACTGGAGATTTTGTGATGATGCGTGAGTGACACTTCGCTTTTCTATATAGAGAGATAATAAAGAACAAGTTTTGCTGAAAGCATTGGAAAATTGACCCACTATGCCATGGAGCCTATAAACAGTGCTCATTTTTGTGTGCTGAATCATTCCCCGTGTACAATAATATTTGGAAAACTATGGGTAGGAGACTTGTGGAAATACAATAAACACAGTGCAGGTAGTCCTTGACTTACAACAGCTCATTTAGTGACTGTTCAAAGTTACAATGGCACTGAAAAATGTGACTTATCACCATTTTTCACACTTATAACCACGGCATAATCCCCATGGCCCCATGATTTTACATTTAGATCCTTGACAACTGGTTCATATTTATGACAGGTGAAGTGTCCCGTGTGTGTGTGTGTGTGTGTGTGTGTGTGTGTGTGATATGATCATCTTTTGTGATCTTCTGACAAGCAAAATCAATGAAGAAGCCAGATTCGCTTAACAACCGTGTTACTAAATTAACTGCAGTGATTTGCTTAACAAATACAGCAAGAAAAGTTGTAAAATGGGTTAAAACTCAACAAATTTCTCACTTAGCAACATAAATTCTGGGGTCAGTTGTGGCCATAGATCGAGGACTACCTGTAATTACTATCTTGACTATATTTGCTTTGACCAATGACCTGGAGTGTCTGAAATTCATAGATGTGAATGAGTATGTGTGCCTCCGTCACCCTGGGGACTGCTGCATGGGCTAGCCCATGAAATTTTCTGGGCAATCCCTTTCAGAAGTGGTCTGCCACAGTCTTCTTCTCTTAATTTCTCCTGCCCTTTTATATAATTCTAAATTATATTAAGCATTATAAATTATATTCAAAGTATCCCACATATATTATGATTGTACTTATACTTCTGTATTTTAATACATTTTTATTTATCTAAATGTTCTAATATGTATTTTAATATTTTACTAGATTTTCATTCAGTAATATCACTGTACTTGCTTAACAATTAAACATTTATTGCAATTCCCTTTTGTCTTACCTACTTGAAAGAGTCTGATACATAACTCTTACCAACTTTTCCTCTTCTTTATCCTTTATCCTTATGTTGGCTAGATTGCATGTATCCCCTCTCCCTTCTTGTAATATTGTTACTAAAGTGTACCTACATTTGATCATTGAGCATAATAAAGGATTTTGATCTAATTTTAATGACAGTGAACTATATTTTTGTTTAAAGATGCTTTTTTAGAATAAAGAAATTGGTATCTTATTTTAGAATTTGACGCATATGGAATAAGGCAAAGTGCAAGTTATTTGCTTCTATTCAAAGAGATCTGGGAAAAGTGGAAATGTATTCTCACTGTTTCGCCCAAAATTTAGAATTCAGAAATATAACGTTTCCATTTACAGAAGTTTCATCTGCCTAACATGACTTGTGGGTGTTAAGTCAGAAGGCAATAAAAAAAATCCTCATTTTTAGGTGTCTTTTTGTAAGTTGAACAGAATAGCAGATTTCTGAAGAATTTTATTTCTTCTTGTATGAAAAAAGGCTTGATTGTAATCTTTTACTGCAAGCTCATAGGAGAAAGAGAAAAAAAAACATGCAATGCTGATTGCTGAAGCTTTCAGGAAGAAAGGACAACTTGGTATTTTCTCACACAAAACACTGATGGGCATCTCATTGATTTCACTGATACTTAATACCACCTAAAAGTTTCACTGAATTCTTTAGAATCACAGTATATTGTGCAATGAAATTGGGAGCACAACTCAAAGCACATTCTTAATTTGTTAGTTATATAAATTCTTAGTGATAAAACAGCGACATCTAGTGCCTTAGATCTGTATTTTTTTCTATATTCTTTGCAAATAAAATATAAAAGTATCCTGGAAATAATACAAGAAAATCATTATGGATGCTTTCACTAATAATTTTATTGAAGTGTTTAATAAACATAATAAAAACTAAACCAGAAGAAAAAAGAAAAAGTTCAAAATATGCAGAAAAAATAGAAAATAAAAAGGCAACATGAACAGTAATAAAGAAGAAGTTGCCAACTTTCATCACACCAAACAAAGTAATATTCTAACTTTTCACCCTGTTTTACAGTTACAAATTTTAAAAAACCCTCTTCTTTCCATAGTCTTTCACCTATACACAATCCAGAAATCATCTTTTTTATCCTAGTTCTGAAAAAAGTCAATTAGGAGTTACCAGAAATATCAAACAGTTTATTCATGGTGAAATAGTCCAACATTATATTCCTTCTTGAACAATTTGAACTGTTAAATCATTCTTTCCACAGCTCACTTCGTAAATCTCAGCAGAATTGTCTAGAATTTTTTCTAGCCATTCATCCAGAATCATTTTTGATTGGTCTTTTGTATTCACAATTTGTAATCTATTTTGAGTTAGTTATTAATATTAATATTAGTTATTAATATTTCAGTTCCTATTTGAAAAACCTTTTTAAGACAGAAAAAGTAATAGATGTCTTAACCTGGTCCTTTAATTTCCTATGGTGTTTATTTACAACCTTCATCAATCCACATTTCCTAATATAGATTTAGTTCTGTTTCATAATATAAGCAAATATATTCTCATTGGAAATTAGAACTAAAATCTATATTAGTTCTAATTTCCAATGAGAATATATTTGCTTATATATTTGCTTTTCAAATCTTACAGCAAAAATAACAAATTTTCCACATTTCTGATTTCCAATCACTTTAAAACTTTCTTAAATCAATATCCTTTTTCTTTCTTTTGCTTTTCACCAAGTGTATATTATTTTAAATTCTTTAGTCTGTTTAAAATTTCTTAAATCCAAAGGTTAAAAACTCATATCCGTAAAGTAGTTAAATTGGACATTTTTAATGTGACTAGAAACTGGTTAAGTGGGTGCTTTTGAAGTTACTTGTCTTTATTGTTTTGAGTTGCTTTCTTAATAGTTTAGATAATATATTGTAATCTTACAGCTTTTTATTGTAAGATTTCTAGATAGAACCGGGAGGCAATATATTTTAAAAAGAAGCTTGCACTTAGACAGGAACTAGAAAGCAAAATTTCATCCTGCCTTCCTTTGTTTGGAACTTCTAGAAGCAGTTGGCTCCAGCACTGGGGTGGGGGGTGGGGAGAGGTAGACATGGCCTCAACCTCCATCAATCCTAGCCCACTAACAAGGCAAATTCTCCCTACTTTTTTTCTTTCCATTTTGAACACATCAAAATTGTGATCCCAATGTAGTTATAAAAACAAATAACTATCATCAACATCACTAATGTTGCACTCCTACGCTATTAGTGGGGAGCAAGCATCACTGAAGGTCTATGGAGATTCTTAGTCACCCAGGTCATGGTTGTCCCAAAGATGCTTTTTCAAGAGGCAACTGGACATTCTGTTTTTTCTTTGAAGACGTTTCTTTGATGAGAAGTGAAATGTCTTCCAAGAAAGAAAAAACAAGAAATCCAGTTGCCTCTTGAAAAAGCATAGATGGGATAACCATGACCTGGATGACTGAGAATCGCTGCAGACTTTTAGCTATGCAATTTGGGATGAAGACCCTTTGAATGGTGTGGGAGTATGAACGGATTTCCAGAAAAATTGCCGACTTATGCATAAGTGCATAAGGGGCGTGCATAAGTGCACCTTCGTGCCTCCCGTCCCTGTCCTATTGTCCCCATTTATCCGTACCTATTTCCTGTATTCTGACTCATATACTTATACCTATTATTTTGTAAGTGATTGACAAATCAAATCAAATCAAATCAAATCAATCAATAAATAAACCATTAGCACTGCTGAGGTAACCCAGAGGACACAGATAAATCTCCAAGTGCTTCAACAACCCTCTAAAAGGATGCAAATGACCAGCTGCCTGCAAGGAGTATAAATCCTTCCATTCCCCACCATCCAGTCAGAGCTGAAGAAGCTTCTTGGATGAGAAGCGAAACGTCCTCAAAGAAAAAACAAGAAAGTCCAGTTGCCTCTTGGAAAAAGCACCTTTGGGTAAAGCATCCTTGAACTTAGCAGAGCGTCTCTCCGATACACCTGTTTAGTACCGAGCTAAGGAGGTATGGGTCACACCAGTAATCTCCCTGTAGCTCTATTAAAAAAAGATGCACATATAAATATAAAAACAATGAAAAAGTAAACTCTTCCGGGCTTCCTGAGGTACGAGCGTCTGTCGCTCCGTTCTCCCGTTCTCTCCCCGCGTTGCAATTCAAAGAGGAGGCAGTGAGGCTGTCAGGTGATGCCGCGCATGCGCAGCAACGTGCCACCAGAATCTTTCCCATGCCTTTCCTACGGCGGGCGGCCACCGAGAGAAGTGGATCACGTGAGCGCAGGTGGCCAATCGTGATTTTTTTCGGCGGTGGCGGAAGCGGGTTTTTCCGGTTCCGTTTTGCGCCGGCAAGATGGCGGTTTTCAGACGTTGGCGATGGCTGCCAGGGGCTCGATTGGGGCAGTTCATGCACAGCGAGGTTTCCGCGGCGCCTTCTGACGACCCCCTCGCCTCTCCCGCTTCTCTGTATCCGCCCGTAGTGGCTTCACTTACCGCCAAGAGTAAAATAGCCAAACTCCGGCGCCGGGAGGAATACTATAAAAGTATTCACAACGCGGCTACGGTCGAGGAGAAATTGGCGATCTATGGGAAACGGCAGCGCCGCAAGTATGTGGTCTACCCGCAGACGTGGGCCATAAATGCAGACCGCTGGTACCAACATTTCACGAAGACTGTCTTTGTGCCAGGACTGCCCGCTTCGGTATCAGTAAGCGAAGAAGACAAGAAAGACAGTTTGGATTGGGCTGAGCTCCGCTCCCTTGTCTGCGAAGTGCTCCTTCAGGAGCATTATTACCAGCGCAAAAAGCGCCCCAAACTCTTCCGCATCAGCGACCAGGGGCCGGCGGCTTTCGTTACCCAAGTGGGGCCAAAGCTTGCAGCCCACTTGGCTAGTCTCAACCCAGCGCTCGGTTCCTCTTCCTTCATAGGTGTGTCTCTCTTCGGTCCTGTTTGAAGAACAATGAAAATGTCATTGTAAGAATCGGGGGGCATCTTTCATTCTGAGCTAATGAGATGAAGCTGGAGCATTTACTGTTAATGGTATTTATTGATGAGGATATAAAATATAAACTACAGAACAGTAGGTTAGAAAGTAGACTGAAAGACCTAAGTGAAAGAAAATGCAAAACATATTTCTGTGTCATTCCTGCAATTTATGCTTATCAGATCCATGTTTGCAGTTCCCTGTTGTGCTGTTTTGTCCAAATAAAAGTCTGAATTGTATGTATGCATAGGAAATATATTATTTTAACATAAGGATCCCAATAGGCCATTTGTCTAATGTGTAGCCCAAAATATTGATCCCTTTATTACACAATTGACATTCCAAAATGTGCATTATGCCGTCTGTCTCTTTATTATCTATGTGAACATCCACATTAGACACAGTCTTCTTATTTCAGACTTTAAGCCAGATGTACATTTCTACTGGTTACGTGGGGAGACAGTGGTTCCTCGAGGACACCGGTATGGCAGGATTGACCCACTCAGATTTCAGATTGATGATAAGCCACTCTGTCAGATTCGTATGAGAAAGCAACTTTCAGAGGTACAAATATTTTGTTTAAGCAACAGTTATAAGTTGAATTGTTGATTGCAGAAGATTTGTCAGTTTGCTTTCCTCTGCTCCACTACATCTAATCAATTTTGCCATTTAACAGAATGGCAAATACTTAAAAAGTATTTGAGTTAATTTAGGAAGTAGTAAAAATATGGTAGAATTTCCATAAACTGTGATAAAATAAAACTGAAGTGGAGACATGTTTAAAATATATAAGAATAGAATTCCTGGCCCTGTAATTCCTCATCAATTACTATGTAGGTGTGGCAAAAAGGAAGTAAAGTGAGTGGTCCCTTCTTAGGGCTAGTAATCACACTGCCAGCTTTTCTTCTCAACTGAGTTAGAACACTACCTACCCAGCCTTAAGTTGGCAGAAAGCCTAACTGCAATAAAACTTGCTGCTGCCATTACTAATCCTTGTCCTTCTGTTACCTCTCATAATGTTTCAGTCACATGACTTCTAGCCAAAACCTAACAGATGTTAAATATTTTTTGAATGGTGCTAGAATAAGAGGGAAATGTGTTTTTTTTTAATACCAGAGTACTTGAGCATCTTAAGACCAGTCCATTTGTGGGCTGTAGAAGAAATGTAAGTCATTGCAGTCAAAAAAGGTTTGCCAAGGGATATTTTGTGTGCAGGTAGATGCAAATTGGAATGTCTCCTATATCTCTTTTTTTGAAGCATTTATTTTTATTGTTTGATTTGAACTTCCATTATGCTTCATTTCCACATCCTGATATAAATGACAGATAAATCATATTGCAGTATGTGGACATACTAACACTCAACATTTCATTAAAAAATGCAATCACACTTAGAAGTGAAGATGCATGCTCAGGATAGTGGAACTTACAGAGGCATGTAATGTATAGGGGAGGATTTTGGACTCCAAAATGCCTTCTTTAAAACATTTCCAGAAATATTGTATCCATCATATTCATTGTTATTTATTCCAAGGATAGTAGATAGTGCATAATGCATCCACCTTATATAAAGGCATGTTGTTCTTTATGATATCTTCAGAGTTCATCTTTATTGTTGTGAAGTTTCTTTGCTATTTGGAATTTTACTTTATACTGGTGTCTCAAATTCTAGATCATTTGTTGTCCTACCTCTTTGTCCTTCTGCCCCATACAAAGTGCCTAATACGAGGACAACAGCTTGCCCGTCTTAGCCAAGCACCATACAGGATCCCTTAGGTTGGGTAGAAAGTGTTGCTTTATGCTTCAGGGCAGGAAACAGGCTAAGGGAGCTGCACTTCCACAGAGGCACTAACGCAGCTTGAATAAGGGCCTGTCAGCTGACCAGTGATAGAAAAAAGTGGGGATGCATATAGACATTCCTGATTCCTTGCTATCTTTTACATTCCAACCTACGATATATAATTGAAACAAGGGTGGGTGAGGCCAGCATTGTTCAGGTCTTTCACATTTTGTAGCTTTTAGAGCGCATGAGAATGGCAATTTCAAAAAGGGGACCAGAGATGGGAAGCAGCAGTGATGTTGGTGTGTCTCAGCAAACCTCAGCAGTCTTGATCAAGAGAAGGTAGAATGCCATTGTAATCCAAATGGGACAAACAAGGTTGAATCCCTTTGTGGCTCAAGGTATTTCCCAATTCATTGTGTGTAAAGTTATGATCACATCTCACAGAAAGGAGAACCTGAGCCATGTGGGGCAGAGAACATTGTATATGTTTTTATGAGTTCACTTTCTTCTGCTGGTCTGTGCACACATATGAATTTTTCTCTCTCTCAGTTTTTCTCCAGTTGCTGCCCTGCTGATATGCTGGGAATTACTGGAATTTCAGTCAGGATGATCACATTGGGAATTATGGGCTTTTTTCCAGTACATTTTAAGAGTACTACATGGTTACAAGTATCATGATTCTGTGTAATTAATAAAGAGAAATCTGTCTCTGCTTAAACTTTCTACTTTCAGCAGTCACACAGGTATTAATGGCTTAATGTAGAAACAGCAAATACGAGATGACAGAATTCATTATTTAAGTGCTTTCTATGATAGAGAAACAAATTGTAAATCATTTTTATCTCATGAGCTGATTTTCTTTCTTTAAGTTTGAGCCTCTTGATTACCTGGGCCCTGGAGATATTCCTGTTATTCAACATTTACCTGACAAACTTCCATTATTCAAACGACAATATGAGAACAAAATATTTATAGGTAAGACTCTTGTGTCATCGTATCTTTCTTTTTTTGCAATCCAGATTTTTATTACTTTATAAAAATATAAAATACAAAGAAAAATGAAACTAATGGCAAAGTAGTTGAGGAAAAAGGCAAGATTAAAAGGGAAAAAGAAAAAAAATGCATTGATTTAGCACAGCAGAATAAGGCATTGGCTTTGCTGTCAGAAGGTCACAAAAGATGATACATTACCCCGGAACATTGCAACCATCATAAATATGAGTTAGTTGCCAATCATCTGAATTTTTATTACATGACCGTGGGAATGCTGCAATGGGTATGCATGTGGAAAACGGTCTTAAGTCACTTTTTTTCAGTGATGATGTAACTTTGATCACTAAACAAACTGTTGTAAGTCAGGGACAACCTATACAGCCTCAATTATTTATTTTTGCATAATATTATATACTAGCCATTCTTGTAATAACAAACCTAATTAATCAGCAAAACCAAAAATCAAAGTTTCCTTTTTTTTCTCCACCACAAGCACAAAGTCCAGAAGTCATTTCCAAGTAGAAAACAAGATTGGTTGTTTATTTTTCTTTAGTTATAGCAGCCAATTTAGCCATCTCTGCTAATGGATGGCAGAGCAGAGGTGTCATTGTATCTTTCTACATATCTTTTTGATTTAACATTTATGAGCTTATTGATACGGTTTTTGGAAGATAAATTTGAGTACATGAGTTGAACTATATACCAAAATGTGGAACTGCTATCAATTGTGCCTATGATTTTCTGACCTTAGTATAGAAATATACCATATCTAAAATAATCTCTTTTGGGTTTAGGTTCTCAAATATCAGATCCATGCTGCTATGGGCACACCCAATTTCATTTGCTTCCTGAAAGGGTAAAAAGAGAAAGATTGATAAGATTGAATCTCACTGATCAGATTGATGTTCCATATCGAGCCAATGCAATTGGAAGTCTCTTTGCATGGACTGGAGCACAAGCAATGTACCAAGGTAATTAAAAAGTTTTAAAAATTATCAAATGTCAGAACGGTTTACGTCTGATATATCTTGATTTGAGTTTGAGATTTTTCTCACTCCCATCCTAAAATCTCATGTTCTAGCTTTATTGGAAATTAGCTGATAGTCTTCTGACTATTGGAAATGCTTCAAGCTTGTTACATTCTTCTTATACCAGAATGTTCAGAGCAGAATTAGGACACTTCCACTAAGGTGAGAACAATCTGTTTCAAACTCAAAATAGTTGTTTTTTAATGGAATCATTTTGTCCATCCTTATCAGTAATTAAACATAAACATACCTGTACACTTACTGATTTATGCCATGTATTGAAGGCAATTCCACAAATCCTTACAGTTATTTCAGAAAAAATTAAATTAATTTACAGATTGAACATTTAAAAAATTATGTGACAATACACTTTAATCTCTGCATTTGGACATCTGTAAAAGAATTCCTGAGCATGGTCCTATTGTGTTGGATAAATGGATTATCTGTGACACATAATGGCTGTTTGTGAAATTAAGAACCTATCTTGAACATGTACTTCTACCAATTCGGAAACTGGTATCCAATTTTGCGGCTGTTTCTCCTTGAAGCAACAATGCTACTTTCTACGGTGTGATCATCTGCCACTGCCAAATGACTTGTTTTTATCACTGCAAATTCAGAAAACTGTATCATAGGATCTGCCTGCAGCTTGTTAAATACATTTTTACTGGCACCTGCAGGTGGCAGCATCTGTGTGATCCAAGGGGAAGGTGCAGCTGCTTTGATAAATTGTATATTTCATCCCTGTTTGCTTAAAACATTGTTTTAGCCTTCCAGTCAAATATGCCAGAGACCCTTGTTTGCAGTGCTTTTGAAAATTCACTTTTTTGTTTGTAGAGAAATATTTATGTTAAATGACTTTTCTTCTTTCTCAGGATTCTGGAGTGAGGACGATGTGACTCAACCCTTTGTATCCCAGGCTGTGATATTTGAAGGAAGATACTGTGCCTTTTTTTGTTACCAGTTAAACACCTTGGCTTTAACTGTTGAGGCTGACCAAAATAACCCAAGAAGGAACATTTGTTGGGGGACTGAAAGTAAGCCCCTGTATGAATCAATAGAAAACAACGATGTGAAAGGTTTTAACGATGAAGTCCTAGCACAGTTTGTTAAATTTCTGTTAAACAAACCAAAGGAATTGTGATAATCTGATTATTCTGAAAATACCAAAATAAAATTAAGTGTTTAAACATGTTAAAAGTTGAATTATTGAGTAATAGTCTTATATAAAATTACTGGGATATACAAGAGTTGTACAGGAGTGTTGCTGATGCTGTATTAATGAAATTTCTTCTTTCTGTAGTAAGTTGTTTTAGATTACCGTATTTATCGGCGTATAACACGCACAGGCGTATAACACGCATTCCCTTTAAGAGGGAAATTTCAGGAAAAAAATAAGAGGATTCCGCTCCCTGGACATCGGCGTATAACACGCATACATCATTTGCCCCCTATTTTCAGGGGGAAAAAGTGCGTGTTATACGCCGATAAATACGGTATTTTCTTTTCTACAGGAAGACACAAATTCACAGTTGCAAAACTTCCAATGAAGCTTAATATTCCAATAATGTATTATTATGGTTCGTTGCACAATCAGCCTATTTATACTGGATTAGGCATTTTTAGAATCCTTCCCAAGGATCTGGCATAGGTAATATGTATGTTTAATCTATAGTTAGATTCACAGCCAATTATTAATAATTATAGAATTATTAAGGTAGCATCTAAGAATATAGGCAGTTCCAAGCAGTGTGGTTTTTTTTTTTTTTTAAATTAGGGTGATCAAGCCAGATAAATTCTACATTTCCAGATATCGAAGAAGTCCTTTAGGTACACCAAGGGTTCCAATCATTATAGGTATAACAATGGATTTCTTTTTTCAAAGCATTCAGTTTTGATCTTAGCAACATCAATGAATCAGACGTTCTTCTTTTCAATAGCTTATGTCAGGCATGTTATAAACAAGATGCAATGTAATATCCCATAAGATCTGAACCCACTTATTTTCCAAAACCTCAACTTGATGATCCCAGTATTTTTTATTATGTTCAGATCTGAACCTCTGCCAAAGTTTCCAATGAATAGTTTTGGCAACTCAGTCATGATGCTGCTTGTACTCGGTTTCTGACATTTCACTGGCAGCCGTATGGTCAGGTGTTTCATCCTTTTCACTAAAAAAGCAACATTTAGTGTTTGTTACAAGTTAAATTTTTTCCTTCATGCAATTAGTTGGCACAGCTTGCTGAGCTAAAATAAAGCCTTTGGGTTTTCTTTAACCCTCCTGTGTTTGTGAGTATTTTATTAGCTTTTCCTTCCATATCCGTCAAGTATGACTATGATTGGCTTGTTCTTTCAATTAACAAATCCGTGTTCATTTGTTTCTTTTCTATATTCAGTGTTTACCCTTGTTGCTTTCAAGAACTTCCTTTGATTGACTTCCTTCAGCAAGGATTCTTAGGTTTTCTTAATATAGTCTTCCTTGCCTTTTTTTCTCCACCATTTCTGCCATTATTGTGAGTTCTTTAATTTCTGCTGCTTTTTTTATCCATATCCTTTATCCAAGCTTTATTCTTGGTATATCATTTTGGGTTGTCCCATAGCTGGACCCAGAACTGCATTGTTTCTTCTTTGGCAGGGGTTCATTACAGTCTCTGCATTGATGAATTGGTGGAAACATTTCTGATTTGACTGAAATTATCAATTCTGCTTACGGTGCTTACGATGTGCAGTTTCAGCTTTGTTAATCTTGACCGTAGATGTTAATTGCTGCTTTATTAGTTCCAATGCTTCCTTCATCTCTCTTATTTCTAGGTAATATTTCTTGATCAGATATCCTTGGGTCTTCTTGTCCTTAGCTGCTTCTTCTTTTTCATCTTTTCTATCTTGCTTGTATCTGAACTTGGCATACCGATCTTATTTTCCAATCTTATCTTCCATTTTGGTGGAACACAATGGCTCTTCTTCGTTGATTTTGTATCCAAGACATTCAGTCATGCTGTACATGAGTTGGTTTGTCTCCTGCAGTGAGCTGATGCTTACATTTGATGCTACACTGTTAGCATATGTTAGCATACACAGTACTTGTGTAGCTGTTTATCAGTCCGTTGATGAACAGACATGGTAAATGTAGGTAGCCCGGGAAGAAATCTTAAGTAGAATCATTCAAGTTAATGTGGCAAGACTTTTTCAAGACTGTGACTGACTGAGAAATTAAAGCAGTAAATGTTGGAAGAAAGGGGTGGCTGACAAACCAACTGTCCATGTAGATTGCCTAAAAAAGGATTCTTAGAAACTGGGACAACATTCCCACTGGATTTTTGAAATTGTGTGTGGTAGAGAGAGGGAGAATGAATTGTGTGAAAATATGCCACCAGCCCCAAGTTGTGTACTACACAGTATTATTGCTTATTGCTAAGAATGAACTCTTGTCATAAATTGTAGTGTGTGTATATATGTGTGTGTTTCTCCAAGGAGAAAGAAAGTTGCTTTTGTAAGTATTTGAAACATTCTTTAGAAAATCCATCAAGTTGCAGAATGTTTCGAAATTTCTGAAATCCAAAACTTCTGAAACATTCGGAGTGGTGGGGTTTCCTGCCTGTGCTTCATTCCAGGCATTGAACGATGGAACAAGCGCGGATACTTTTCTGCCTTCCTGTCATGGGAATGAAAAATACTGGCACAGCAATAATGCACCTGCAAGCCTCTCATATATCAGGCATTTATAATAAATAAACAATATATGAAAATGTTCTCCTTTGGTAACCTCATTTTCCCCAGAGGTGGTTTGACTAAGCAATATTTCCTTGTTCTGATTTTTATTGAAAACTCATTATTTTTAAAAGGGGAGTCCAGGTTAAAACTTCTAGTACTTTTTGTTAATTTTAATATTTTAAACTGAAATGCTGGTGTGATCCCCAAATAGCTCTTTCAGTTCTTCCCTTCAGTGCCCCATCCTTTTTGCTAGGCTTCCATTTGCTATGCCATGTTTTGCCCAGTTAGTTTGGATTAAAAGATTGGGAAGATGTGCAAGAATGGAAAACACTGTAGGCGTTCAGAAAAAAATAAATCCCTTCCTTGCCAGATATAAATCCCTTCCTCCCCAATTCAGTAGTGACGAGACTGCTAAGCCTGTAAATAGGATATGTAGATGTGATTTTGGTTTTAATATCTGGTAATTAGAAATAACATAAAAGGATATTGATTGTTTAGTATGGCATTACATACTAAACACTCTTTCCACTTAAATGGGAGATGGGACTGTGTAATAATCATTTGATGAAATTCTGGGTTGTCCACATACCATGTAAATATATCCTGATTTGCGAGTCCATTAAGCACATTCCTCTGCCTGGAAAAGAGCACACACATTTTTAATAAATTTACATGCACATTTTTATTGATTAACCCATACAGTGTATAAATCATCATATCAGCTTTATTTAAATTTACAGTCTTTAAGCTGATGGTAAAGGATTAAGAATGTTGATAACAGAAAATTAATTGAATTAATGAAAGTAAAAAAAAATACGTTAAAAACAAGAAAGAACCTTCAATTCTCTTTCTTTCAATTTTCAAGCTTGGCAACTTTAAGAACTCTCAGAATTCCCCAGCTGGCTGATGATTGGAGAATTCTGGGAGTTGAAATTCACACCTTAAAAGTTGCCAAGCTTGAGCTAATCTATTGTAAAGTAATTAAATTTGTATTCTGAACTTTGCTTAGATTCAGAGCTACCTAGTTTTAATATATTAACTTTGTATTTTTATATTTCCAGATTCAACTCATGTTCCTTTTTTCTGTTCTGCATTTAATTTTTTTAACTGCGGTATGTGTGCATGCTATCAAAAAGAAAAAAAGAATAGCTCAAGGTTGAATTGTTGAGTCTTCGGTGCAAATTAATGAGTTGTAGTTCTAACCAATCGTCAAGGTGAGATAAAGTGGAACAAATAAAAACAAACTGGAAAATCCATGAATAAAATGCATTAAAAACCTAATGATGAATATAAAGTAGGGAACCACAAAAACAGAAAAGTGGTATTTTTGCAAAAGAGATGAAAAGTCTGTCAGCAGACAGTAAAGTAAGCCAGCAGATTCATTTTTAAAAGGCCCCTAGTGATTTACTGTGCAATGAAAAAGGAACCATTCCAGATGAAGAAAAAAAGACATGTTGATTTACAGTTCAAAAATCTAAACTGGCCAATACCATCAGGAAGCTCAACTATAAAATCATTTTTTAACAATGAACAAGATTTCAATTCCTTAGAATTATGTTTCTTTGTCAGGGGAAAGAAGCAGATTTTTTTTAAAAAAATTTAAAATTAATCCATAAAGGAGGTGGTGTTGCTATCTTCTATAAAAAGTCCCTACATCTAAAAAACATCCAAGTTACCCAGGAGCTTGCTATTCCTGAGACCATCATCTGTGAACTGTCCTTAAATATCACATTTCGGTTCTTACTATGTTACAGAGCCCCTGATTATGACATCGAACATGCAAACAAGCTAAACACACTACTAACTTGGGCTTTTATCTTTCTTGGTGACTTCAATCTACCTCATATTTACTGGACCCTTAACAAATGTACAACTGAACCCCCACACACAACCTTCTACAATGCAGTAACACATCTGTTTGTTTTTATTTGTTCCATTTTACCTCACCTTGACAATTGGTTAGAACTACAACTCATTAATTTGCAAAGAAATTACATGTTGGCACTATCTCTCTCTCCATAGCACTGTAATGTTAATTTGCAACAAAAGGTATGCAAAGTCAACTTTGAGGAAGTTGGCTTTAACATAATAATTTCTTCACTATGAAACAAATATATCTGGTTTTTATTTTTCATTAGAAATGGGTGGAAAATGACAAGGATTAATTAGAGGATGTAAACTTTGATTCTGTGGACATAGCAGAGTATCCTTATGGAATTAATTTTATTTATATTCCTTTTATTTGGATTTACAGGTTTTGATAGGTAGTATTTTTAACTATATGCAATCATTAGCAGAAGTAGTATCAGTGAATAAATATAATCATAGTCTAGATTAGAAAAAGACTCAAGGTCAAAAGATTCATGAGCCACATTTTCTTACACCATAATTAGGCTAAGGGACTCGATATGAATTGCATTTTATTGTCCTTGAGTGAAACTGTAGGCACTGCAATTTCAGAAAACAGTTCAATTATTTAGTCTTGAGCTGCTTTCAAGCTGCCTTTTGAAACAGAGGTCCTCAAATGCTCACCAAGGGATATGCAATCCTTTGAGGCCAGAGGGCCCCATTTAATTTTGAAAACAGGTATCAGCCTTCCCAGGTAAACCAGACATGGAACACGACCAGATGAGCTAATTGTACTTTATTGTAAGGCTGTGTTAACAGAATCTTGCAAGTCTGGAAGTACAAATCTCCTGTTGTCTCTTTTTCAGCCTGATAAGATAAGCAGTTTCCTTTTTGAGTTTCTTTCTCTGCCCCCTATGCAACTGCCAATTCTTCCCTTTCTTATTTGATTGTTCCCTAGTCAGCATCTCTTTTCCTCCATCTCCCAAAGTCATTCCCACACACTATAATATCAGGGTCCCCCACACACTATTACGTCAGGGCACAGTGTCTTAAAAATGATATCCATAGGTAGAAAAATTGCCTATTCACCCCTCCCTTCTATTACTTCGTTTACCCGTTAGACCCACACTGGTTGCATGCACTTGACTCTAGTGCAGAGGTGTCAAACTCCTGGTCCACAGGCCGGATGTGTCATGTGCCACACCCATACCCAGTTTAGGGAAGGGGAAAAAAAGTCCTGATGGGTCCCATGACGCCGCCATACCACCATAAACTAATATGATTCTCCTGTTACAATGGCCTCAGTAGGTGACTGGGTTTCAGAGTAATGTTTGTTGAGGCACACCAGTGGCATTCTTTGTATCACTCTAGAGGTCTCTTTCAGCATTTAAAGTTAGCCATTTGAAGAGCCAGTTCAAAAAGTGATATAAAGCAAAGCAGTACAGAATCTACTTGTATTTGCTAAGTAAATATGTGTGGTCCTATTGGGCCCAGAGCTTTGGTTTTCAAGATACCAACTTCCCACACATACACATATACATACATGCATACATACATACACACATACACACACACACACACACACACACACACACACACACACACACACACATTTATATGCATGGATGCATACAAACATGCACACATACACACACACACACAATGTAAAACAATTTGCTTCTTTTCATAGTCTACCATTTCTAATCATCAAACTCACAAATCACAAGTTCATATTTTTCTTCTTTCAGCAAAAATATGTAAGCCCATTTTATCAAATTCTTGTTCACTTCTTCCATTTCAAATTTGAACAAAATACATTTTAGCCATTACATATTCATCTTTTGTACATAGTTCAATTTCAAATTCTGTCTTGTGCTGTTCAATTCCAAATGCCCTCTTATCTACTTTAAATCTTCCTGTTAATGTGTGTGAAAATTGCTGAAAACTAAATTATTCTGCAGCCAGTCACATTTTTGGTTTCATCTTATATTCTCCATGCTTTTTTTTCCAGCAACTCTTGATAGGTTAACCATTTATCTTGACTTGTTTCTTGTGTGGAGACCCATATAGGCATTTTGGGGCACAGTCTGAGTCTATATCTATTTCATATTCTCAAATAAACCTAAATAAAACAATAATATTTGGAGAACTTTTCATTTAACTCTTGCATTTTTTTCTGCCATATAAACCAAGATATATTTTTCTGCCATTGCTTGTATGGTACAACAGTTGTCAAATAAGTATTGTTTGAAACCAAAACATCATTCAAGGTCATAAGTTAATTTTTATGATAAAAAAATCTCCCCAATGAAAACAGTTATAATTTATCCTATGTTGACATGTCCTCCTTATTTCATTCCATGTCTTAACATAATTGTTCTGAGGCAACATACAATTCATATTAATCCTAATAACATGCAAGTATTTCACTTTCCATCTTTATTTAATGTTTCCTTTTCCATTAATATAGAACATTTTCTTGCTTGGACTTAGGCCAAAAAGCTGACATTTTCTAGAGTGAAGAACCTGAACTTGGGAATGTCATTGTGATGTTTAATGTGGAATGCTTCAAACATCAGGTTTACCATTTTGATGCTTAACCATAGAAATTACAAAATCCCTCCTTCCCGATAATTTTCAGTATGTGGCCCAATGGGAATTTGTGAAGTACAAAATTCACTACAATGAATAGACTGTTTTGCCATATAACTATATAGAAAGAGCAAATCCATTTCTGCAATGAATTGGCTACCTTCAAATGCATTTGCTGAATAAGCCCTCAAGGGTTGTGTTCAAAGATCATTCTACACTATTTTCAAAAATAATATGAAGTGTTACCACAAAGCAGAATCCCAATCACTATCTCATTGTTTTCTACTGAAAATGGAAAAAGTAAAATGTAGAAAAGAGAAAATTGGCCTAATTTAGCCTAATGAAGCTTAAACAATGGACAAATTCACATGCTTATTCAAAAGTAAGTCCCAAGGTATATGGACACTGTCTCAAGGCACTTAAAACTCTTCATATTTGTTTATTTATTGCCTTGTGTAAAACCACAGTCTTGCTGAAGACCATCAAGTCCCCTCTTCTATTTTACTTGTCCTTGGAATATACCATGGACAATGTATTCTTGCATTATTAAACAGTAGATTCAATTCCTGAACACAGGTCTATTTAACCTCCAGAAACATTACCAAGAATATTGAGTTGCAGGCTTAGCAACTGGAGTATTACATACTGTTACTCTGAATGCAATCATGCTTAATCAATAAGGCTACCTTTTCCTAACCTGGAATCTTTTATTTTGTTGTGTTGTAGCGACCATAAATTGTAGGTGGCATGATTAAAGATCATTAAAAACTAGAATTCATCATAATTATCAGCTTGGATAAAGTGGAAATAATGTGGCACAAATTTGGATAGCTGAAGTGTGTCACATAAAATAATTTCACTGTCTTCCTGAAAGACATTACGCATAAATCTAAATTCATGAAATAGCAATCATTGTTAAATATGGCTAATTCTCTCAGGGGTCAGTTCAATAAATAATTCCTTTCAAATCAGCTTCTATCTAAACCTTGCAGAAGGTAGTGGATTCCATCCCTGCTTATTTCAGGGTACCTTGTAAAATGTTTATTTCTAAAAACCTGGAGATATGCAACCAGATTTAAGTAAACCATATGGAATTGAATGGATCAATTCACTAGTATGGGATAAAGCTTAAAATGTATCCTCGTGTGTACAAAGGCCAAGATGCTCTCTCAAACAGGGGTCTATTTTTAGAAAGTTCACCAGGAACATTCTAGAGATTTGAGCTTTATTCCAAGTGCCAAATTAAAGTTATCCTGTGATTGAAGACAATATATTTTCAGTAACTTGTTTTCTGTTTTATTATATAGATTCATGTGAATGTGGAGGGAGTGAAAGACTATGGAGAAAGACTTTCATGTAGTGTATATATGCAGTTACCTTACCTATTTGTTAAGGCACCCAGGAGTGGCCCTCTGGACATTTCAGAGGTAGTTGCCAACATAATAAATCAGAACAATAGATTATGTATTGGTGGCAGTTTGCTCCTCAGGCAGTAATGCTACAGAATTTTTCAACTGGGAAATTGTGGAAGGTCAGTATAATATATATACTTGCATGCTTACTTGAGGAAGACATTTTAATGTGGTTTGTTTAGAAGAGCTTCATTTTTTATGACATCCTTCCTCAAGTGCCCTCCAGATATGTTTAAACCACTAATTGCTCCAAGTCAGCAGGGCTAGGGCTCATTTCAGGTCAAAATGATAGAGTGTGTAGTCCAACCAATGTAGATGCCCGGTAGGTGAAAGATGGATTTTAATCTTCTTTTAAAATTGTTATCTATGGTTATTCTGATTTAAATGGGGCTTTTGACAGATGTGTTTGCAGCAATATTTTCTTGAAACCGGATTTCAACAAGTTTTTTTTATATATACATTTTTTTATTGAAAAAGCATTAAAACAATGAACATAGTGTAATCATCCTGATAATCCTGTTTGTCAGACATATCTATTGTATATATTATATAATACACATTTACATAACATATACATTTGTACATTTCAACACATTTCCATATTTCTAGTCTTCTATCCTAACAACCTTTTCTTATTTTAATTCTGAATCCTTCCTTTTTGCCCACCATTGGTAGAATATATCCCATACTTTGTAATATTTAGTCTCATCCTTATTTTTTATTTCCAAAGTTAATTTGTCCATTTCAGTGCATATCCATATTTCTTTAATTACTTCACTTTCATCGGGAATTTCTTTATCTTTCCACTTTTGAGCATAAGCTAACCTTGCTGCTGTAATCACATGTATTATTAGATAAATCAGTTCCTTATTGTATCTTTCTGTAATGATTCCCAGCAGGAAAGGATTTCAACAGTTTTTGAATCCAACCACGCATGCAGTTATATATCCAGGGGTGTCAAACTGGTAGCCCATGGGGCAGATGCATCACACACAGGCCACGCCAATCCTAGCTGTGCGAATGGGAAAAACATCGTGAAACATCACAAGAAAGCAAGTTTGATACCCATGGTGCATCCCATTCAATAGTTATAGCATCTGCTTCTTTCAAAACCAGCTGGACAAGGAATGATCCCAACTTTCACTTACTCACAATGTAGAAGAAAATACATAGATTCATCTAACACATGACAGAAATAGGATTTTTTTTGTTCTTTAAGCAAAGTGGCAGAGTCTAGGGATATCCCGAAAGCATACTTTTAGTAGGGCTCTGTAATGCAAATGTGGCCATCAGCACAATAAATAACAGCAAAGGCTTGGATATCCTAGCTCAAAACCTATCATGGTGATGACACCATTGCTTTGAAATTGTACCTGTACTTTCTTTGTCATTTGCAAATAGCTGAGAGCAGTAGCTGAAATGCAATGCAAAGATAACAAAGGGATTTTGGCTTTTTGCATGCAGTCCCTATAATTAGAGAAGAGAAAGGAGAAAAAGAAGCACAACAATTCAGCAAACATCCCTGCTGCAGAGTAATTTAACAAAACATGAATTACCAGCAAAGAGGATGCCTTTTAAATTTCACTGCAAGGAGTATAAAAGTATCGTCATGTCCAAAAAGAATTTAAGCCTGCCTGCCTTCGTAAGTCATTTGCTTCCAGAAGTGCAACTTTTGGGATGACATTTCTGTAATTTCAGGATCACCCCAAATATCTAAAGAATACCTTGCACTCCTCCACTGGTTTTTCCACCTGGGTTTGTGGAAGAAGCTATAGTGCCTGGTTCACACATTCTGCTAAGCCATAAATTGTGATTTATGGATCATTTGGTTGGATTTGCAAAACATGTGAAGCAAAAACCAAACAAGCCACATGGGTAATCAGCATGTTGGTGAATCACTTTCCTTCCTTCCTTCCTTCCTTCACAAAGAGTATGAAAATGATTTTGTATTTATGCAAAAGTGAATAGCTCCAGGTGGACCTCACTTTGATAATATTTAAAAAGACTTTGAAAACCTGTTTAGGTTAAGGTGACTATCCCTTATATGATTTTTTTGATATACTGAATATGTTCTGTCTAGATCATTTATTCATTCTTTTTGTTTTGTTTTAATGTTTTTACTCTTTTTAATATTGTATGCTGCCCAGAATCGTTGTTAAGATGGGCATTAATTTGACATTTCAAGCACAAAAATATTATAGGTTAAAAATGTATTTGATGCATTTCCCCAAAACAGAGATACATTTGCAATTAAATAGATACTGTTTGCATGTTTACATTTTACCCAATAAATTGTTTCCAAATAACTGAGATTAACCAGGATTAATATAGAGCTACTTGATGTATGAATAAATGACAACTGTACTGTACTTAGACTTGTTTGGCCTTTACAGCTCATTCCTTTGTTTTCCCCATATTTTGGTAGAACATCCATTTTTTCCCCCCACTCAGCTAAGGGCACTATGAAATATTATGTCAGATTGTTTTGTTTTATTAGACAGTTGCATTTTCACATTTTAATGGCAACCAACAGAATGAGTCATACCAAATGCACTGAAGAACAATGTGGAGGTTAATGGAGTCCTATGAAGCACAATAGTATAAGCTGTGAAACAGGGATGTCTGCAGGGCATGGTCAAAAAAAGTCAAGGTGGTGGCTTGACAATGTGATTGATAATCTGCTGGATTTTTGTGTGTGTCTCCCAAAAAAGAACCTCTTTAAAAAAATTATTAAAATTTGATGTAGCTGCTACAGTCTAAAACAATAGTTCCCAACCTCAGCAAATTTAAAATGTGTGGACCTCATCTCTCAGAATTGTTGATTGGAGAATTCTGGGACTTAAAGTCTACACATCTTAAAGTTCAGAAACATTGTTCTAGAGCAGGGCTGCCAAACTCGCGGTCCGTGGGCTGGATGCGTCATATGCTGGCCACGCCTACACCCAGTTTAGCGAAGGAGAAAAAAGTCCCGATACAGTCATGTGATGCTGCTGTGATGACACTCCTTTCTAGAGTGTTATTTCCTACCAACATTCCTACAATCACCACTGGATTCTTAGTCAGGAATAGAATCTAGATAGATATTTAGAATTGCTATTAAGATACCTGGCAGTGCTGCAGTTGCAGATGTTCACTGTCCAAATCCAGCCCTGGTAAACATCGCAAATGTATTTATATTATTCAGTTCTTATCACATGACATAGCAGGTGTGTCATTTAAAATATACAGCCATTGTTATGTCCATTGTCAATGATTATTCCCAGAATGTGAGTATATTTTAGGGATTTGCCAATCATTGAAGGATGAAGTTTTCCCTCTCCTGCTTCTAAGCAATGAAAGGGTCTTGCTTGAGGGGAAAAAAAACCCCTTTGGTTTATGTCCAGAAGCTACTTTTCTAACCAACCATTAAAACACAGAGAGAGCTGTACAGTTAGCCAATTTACAACCAAAATTGAGCCTCCAGAATTGCTGGAAACAACACTAGTTAGTAATTAGTCTGGATTGCCCCAAAGAGAACAGCCATTGGCTGTTGTTCTAGCTTTAACTCTTTTAATAGCAAAATAGAGAGGGAAAGTAGGCCACCAGGTGATCCTCCATTCTGTACCATAACAACTTGGTTGATGGGACAATGTGTGCCAACATTTGTAGATATCATGATAGAATTAGCTTTGGCAAAGGATGGCATTTTCATTGAAAACTAATGTGCTATATCAGGAGTAACAAACTCATGTCATCACAGCAGTGTCACATGATGTATCAGGACTTTTTTTTCCTTTGCTAAACTGGGTGGGGGTATGGCCAGTGTGTGTTGCATCTGGCCCATGGGCCACGAGTTTTTCAGCCTTGTGTTATATGTTTCTTTTACATTTCTCATTGCTCTGTCCTGTTTCTCTACTAGTCCCTTTAATTCCTCTAGCTTCCCATAGCTGCTTTAGCCAAGAAGGAACTAATTTTATTAATTTTCCAGACAGTGGTGAGAAATAATGAGCAAAACAAAACTGCAAAGGAGTCAAAACAGCTAGAATACATAGAATACATACACAAGCAGCTCAATCTGTACATTTAAAGACACGTATGCTATCTCTGCCTAATTTGGGGCAAACTATTTCTTGGTAGAAATCAAGAAAGACTTCAAATTTCTTTCATTTTTCCCCCCAGAGAGCTAAGGACATAAACTTTTTTAATGTTTCCCCTCTTCCTTTCAATATACATAAAAACAAAGCTGGAGGTCATGCTCAAGTTAAAACTAATCAAGTCTTCTATCAGTTCATGGACTTTACTGTAGGCAATGATGAAAGAGCCTATGATTTGGTAGACTGTAGACAATTGAACTTGATGCCTCTCTTACGCCTGAAATGGCAGTTTAATTGAATTCCTGGAACCTGCCGATATTATTTCTACTTTAGACTTGTGTAAAGGGATCTGGCAGTGGGAGATAGACCCCAAAAGCAACTTTTGACCGTCCAGATGGACTTTAGGAAAGTGTCACTCTTCTCACGAATGAAGACAAATATACTATACATAAAAGTGACATTCTTCTTTTCAGATTATGCAATTCACCAGCTTCCTTTCAGAGATGAATGAGTAATTTATTATAGGAATGGGAGTATTATAGGGTTTGCTTGCCCTTTTTATTTTCAGTATTGGCATTGCAGGCCATGCACATTTGGAAATAGAGTTCCGATGTACTGTAGAAAGGAGCAAGGTTTCCAGTGAAAGCAAAATAAATTTTAAAAAATAATGCAAATCTAGAAAATTAAAGGAGAGCAACATGATTCCTACAGTGAATCAAATATAGACTGGACAAATAATGACAAGGTATTTGTTCCCAGGTTATTTCATCTTTGTTGAAATAAATTGTTGGGGTTGTTGAACTGTTACTTTTCTTCTTCTGTCTTTTCAATAGAGTTACATGCCTTCTCAGAAGGTTTTTTTTAAGTAACCTGCATGTATTTGATTGTTTTCTTATTTCTGATCTGTTAGCTTGATATGGAGAGGGCTTTCTATTCCAAACAATTTCTTTTTCTCTGCTGCTTTTAAAACAGAGCATGGAGTCAGGTCTTTGATATTCACTCCCTACTTATAAGCAAACGGTACATCAAACTAGCATAGCCAGGGGTGGGATTCAAAATTTTTAGCGAAGGGTTCTCTGCCCGGTTGCTGGTAGGTCATGGTGAGCCTGGCTTAGCTGACCTCCTGCAGCATGGTGGGGGGGGCATTTTTGCCCGCCCTGGGCTCCTCGAGCCTCCGGGGGGACAAAAATGCCTCCCTGGGCTCCAGAGGCTCTCTGGAAGCTGGAAACTGGCCCATTTCCGGCCTCCCTAAACTTCCAGGAGGCCTGGGTTTTTTTGGCTCTTCCTGAGCTTCTGCGTGTACCCTGCACTTACCTGCATCTGGAATGGGCCATGTGGGGACACCTGGGAGGGGCCAGCTAGGATTAGGATTAGGATTTGGGGGTTCACTGAACTGCACAGAATCTTAGCTAGGGGCTCTCCCGAACCTCTGAGAACCCCTAGCAGCTCACCCCTGAGTATAGACCTAGCAAATATCATTGTATTTAGCAGGGAGGGGTTTCCTCAGGAAGGTAGGGACATAAACAAAAATCAAGATGGCAACCAAAACTATGCAGTGGAAGTCCTAGCTCTACAATGTCATTTAAAAGGAATGGGGCTTCAATCACGTTGTGGCCACCATTTTGATTTTTTTTATGTGGGGCAGCTAACATCTAGGTGCACTATTAGCACACCTAACTTATACTATAGTTTCCATGAATGTACCACGTTCAGGCTTCAACAATTTGTAAACCTCAAATGGTCAAAGTTCTCTCATGGCGGGTGGAAAGATTGATGTAGAAATGTGCTTATTAAAAGAACATATTGACTGCGTATGTTAAAACATTCTCTCCAACTTAGTGCACTTCGTGTGTGTGGAAACTCTTATAGTTCCAATACAAGAAAATATTTGTAATTCAGGGTTAAACTGTGGGGTCCTTGGAACTTTAGAAGCATGATGTTATTGAGTTTGGTAATGAAACATCTGCAAGAAAACCACAAGCTAAAAGAGTACCAAGGACTACAGAGATGTTCTCAGCCTTGCTAAGGTTATGCTGGCTGGTGATTCTGAGAGTTTCAGTCCTGTCTGAAAGAAACTAGATTGCAGATCAAATCTATCTGATCAAATCTTTCTCTCCCCATGTAAAGGAGCATTACTGCTTCTTTACCACCAGAGGTCTTCACACAATACCTTTTCTGTAATCTCTGTCAGTTTGGAAAGACAGCAGTCCCAGAAGCTCTGTTTACCAGAGTGATAGGAAGTAATTTACTTAAGTATTTCCAAGCAATTATTAGATTTGTACAGAGAGTTGAGGCAAAGCACTGCTGACAGATAGAACTGTTGGTCAAAAAGTCAGAGTACACTTTGGGGCTGTAATTATTGTTCCACAATCTAAAGGTGTAGGTTTCCATTTTCTTTCCTGAGTGAGGCTTACAACTTTTTTTGAGGGCATCAAAGAGTTTGATAATTCCTTATAATATTTACTGTAGAATTTGATTTATCCTTCTCATGAGACTTCAGCAAGAAAGGAATGTAACAAATAACCTTGCTCTTGTATTCCTTCTCTGCAGTTGTTTAATTTCATAAAATAATTTGAATTACCGTGACCTGCCATGATGTTTAACTATGCTTAACTCAACTATGACTTTTGCTCATTTTGATGAGTTACTAGCTACATTTACACATGCCTTGCTAATCATTCATAAATTCTGTGGATGATTCTTATTTTGATTGCCTTGACCTTAATAATTTTTCATGTGTTGTGAATGGAAGAAAATGGAAGTTGCAAAAATAAATGCTTAGCTGGTCTTATCATACAACATTTCAAGAGGGAAGGGAAGGGAAGGAGATCTAGATGTGACAGTATTGGGATGTCTGAAAATTCTAGAAAGTGTTATCATACTTTATTATTATGCAAATTTTTATATGCAAACTACCACATTCTAGAGTTAAGCAAAATTGGAACACTTTGATACAAAATTGAACAGTTCTACAATTGAAAGTGATTACTGGCTATTGTCAATACATAAGATACATATGGGAGAGGAAGGAGAAAGTAGGAATGAGAGAGGAGAAATTACAGTTTGCTGTTTTATATCTTTAGCTAATTAGAAAGAGGAAACAATTTCTTTTATTGTCAAAATCTATAACAATGACAACAAAGACATGTCCCTGATCTACCATACAGGCTGAAGAACGATGCTCAGGTTAGAAAAAAAAGGCAGCATAATTTTGAAAAATCCTTTGTAACCCTTGAAAAACAAGTACAATTTCACCATTACCAAAATTATTGTAAACATTTTCAAGTACACTACTATTTTTGTTTTTATTTTGTCTCCTATCCCCTCACCATTGATAAAAGTATCTAGATACTTCCATTACATTGCAGAACATTACATAGTCTCCAAGCAAGGAACTAAATTAAAGTAGTATCAAATCTACAAGTCATCTAGTATTACAAATCAAACTATATAAAAATAACAATTCAACACAGCTCTTTTCCTGGATATCTTCTTTCCCAGCAATAATGAAAAATGATAATATAAAAAAATATAGCTTGCAAACAAGCTGTCTTTATTTTTTATTTTTTGAAAATTTTATTTGGGTTTTCACAAAAACAAAATACAAATAAAACATCTTTTTTTTTTTAAATAGCATGGTCCCAGGTTATCACTTCTTCATGCAGACACAAAACTCAATTTCATGCTCATTTTTATATTCTATTCCATATCTTATTACCGTTTTATATTTTCTACATAGTTTTTCCCCTCTTTTAATTTTCTCAACTTTATTTTAATTATCTCATCTCAATTCAAATCATTATATTTATACTTTGTCCTGTTTCAATTTCATATTATCTTTTCTTATTAAACAAATTTTTCCCTGTAGTTACCAATTGGAGTATGACACCTTTATATCTTTTAATTTTATACATTCAAACTCTTATTTAAGCTTCAGTGTATACCTTTAAGATTATAGCATTCAATATAATACATAACTTCCAATGAATTCTGCTTGGTACATTCTTAAAATACACACTATATTCTTAAAAAGAAAAAATTATATATCTATATATGTAAATAAAACACACATTCCATTCCAATTCAATTCTATCATTAATATTCATTAAAAACTTAACATCTTTAACATTTCTTTTCAATTAAATATCATACTTCCTTGGGAACACTTATAAACTTTCCATAGTTAATTTTTTCCCCATATTTCTCACTTATATTTTTATAAATCATTACTAATAATTAAAATGTTCCCATTTAATTCTCTCAATCACTTTAATTCATTTATTTATTAACAAACATTCCACTACATTACAGTAAATATTTTATCCATCATTTTAATCATATTTTCTAAAATTATTTCTGTTTTTAATATAACAATGCTATCTTATGTACCTTTGCAGAATCCCTTTTGCTATCAAATTTTCACCCATTATCTCTAAACAAACTTATGGTTACAATCCTTATATCTTTTCCCTGTTTCTCTATTTCTTGTTTCTGTCTTTTACAACTTATTTTCCTTGCCTTCTTCCCCCTCTTCTTCTCCCTCCCGTTTTTACCCCCTCATCTCTCTACTTCAAACTCTCTCATCTGTAATCCTCTCTTCTGTTGCTTTCTAATATTATACTTATCATTCAAATTGTTCTTCTTCTTTTTGGTTGTTTTTTCTAATCTTAAACCTTTCGCTCTCTTTCCCCCCTTTTCTTCCCCCCCACTTAAAATTATTTGATTATTAAAGATGGCTTCTTCTTTGTCCCAATCTTCTTGTTCTGCAAGCGTTTCTTGATGTTTCTCATAGTTCCAGATCTCCATTTCTAAGAATTGAAATACGAAGCCAAAAGAACCTCTACCTTCTTGTGCATCTTCTTTCCATTTTTTAAGTTCCATTTTCAGTTCTTCTAAGAGCGATACCATTTTAAAGACTTTTAAACAACCACCCGGTTAATTTTAGTCATCTAGATGCAAAAACCAAAAATCACCAAGTAATCCAAATAATCCAAGGCTGTTTCTTTTTGCTTCTTTTTTCCACTTTCTCTTCCTGGGGTTCTATTATTTTGTTACCAAGTTTCAGTTAAAATGTATCTTTGAGGAATCTTTTTAAAATTTCACTGTAAGTTCCTTTTAGGTACAGTTCCATACCTTAGTTCCAGGCAGTCTCCTCCATTTTTCCAGATCCTGCCCTTTTACTCTTTTTTTTTCTCCTTTCCTGCTTTTAAAAACTTTTAAATATCCAGAAATCTTTATTATCCCTTTGACTTTTATTTTCAGCTTAGATGCCTATTAATGTCAAAGAGGATTTTTTCAATTTCTTGCTTAAGTCTCTTAGCTGTCAGTATATGGAAGGGAAGGAAAAAAACCCTAATCCTTTCCCTTCTCTCTCTCCTTTGCAGCTTCAAAATCTTCTTTGGGAACAATGTTATTAAATTTAAATTCCAGGGTACCTTACGTTGTTGATTTAACCCCACCAAAACTTTCTCTTCTTATCTTCCTCTTGCACATTCTTTTCCAGTTCAGTTCTTCTTTGAGGTGGCCATTTCTGACCACCGCTGCAACTGCCTTCGGGAAAGGGAGTAATGGCCCACTGGGGAAGAGAGATGTGGCTCTCCTCGACCCTGCTGGCAGTCTCCCCCTTCTTCACCACCTCTACGGAGTGGCTTAGCCCCGAAACCAGCCAGCTTGGGGCGCTCTGGCGGCGAGCACAGATTGAAACCATGCATGATCACAGATTTCGGACTGTCGCCGAAGAGACTCAAACCGGAAGTTTCCACAAACAAGCTGTCGTTATAAAACCCCTATACATCCTTTGGCAAGATACAACATAAAATGTACAGTTTAGCTGTTACCTATTTTATCATAGGTAAAATTTAAATGTACATGTATCTGTGCCTGTACACACTTAAAATCTATGTACAAGATTACATTATTGATCAAAGATAGATCAAATGACCAAACAGTAAAGACCTTTTTGTATTGAGAAGGGGATTTTATTTCAGTTTTTCATTCTCTGATGGTGTGCTGTTAGTCATGCAGTGATGGAGTGGTAGAACTGAATTTTTGTCCTGCTTTTATGGGGAAAATGTATAAGCTTTAATTAATCAATTAGTTAGATTTATACCAAATCTTGAGAACCAGTTTGGTGTAGTGATTAAAGCGTCAGGTTAGAAATCTGGAGACTGTGAGTTCTAGTCCTGCCTTGGGCCAGTCACTCACTCTCAGCCCTAGCAAGCAAGAAATGGCAAGCCACTTCCAAACCACTTTGCCAGCATTTTGCGAGGTCCACTCTCAGCAATCCTAAAAGTAATGACTCAAAGGCACACACACACAAACACATACACAAAAATCCTTATTTTTGCTCCAAAAAATGTAAGGAATCAATCTAACTTGGATACTTCCATTTATCCCCCACAAGTCTAGTGAAGAAGGATTGTCTACAGGACACTGAATGAGTTTCCCTGGCTGAAATTGGATTCAATTTGAGTTTTCCCAATCCTAATCTAACCTCATGCCACTATATCACACTGTCACTTCACATGAATTTTAAGTGTGAAAAGGCTACATGCACCCACTTTAGCCCATATGGCAAAATGTTTAAGAATAATAATTTTTAAAAAACCACATTGCAGAAAATGATGTGAAAATCACTGAATAATGTGAAAAGCATATAATTTTGGTCATACAATCTCAAGCGAAACATGAGAACATTTCGCCCATAGCCTGCATCTTGCCTATCTAAGTACCTGGGGATTAAAATACTTCTATCTATTTCGGATTCTGTTCTATTTATGAATAATTTGCAGTAGCTGCAATTTGTGTTACAAAGTGACTTCCCATATTAAAAAAAAATTCCAGCTGGAAGTCAAGAGTAAATGAAGGGTAAGTTCATATAGTATTGCATTATTTGCTAGTACATAAAAGTACTTCCTGGCTGTTTGTCTGAATTGGGATCTGCTTCAGCTCTGCTAAAGCTATTCTTGGCTTGGATGATCCCCTTTGTTCCACTGCTTCATTGCTAAACATTAAAAGCCTTCTCAGAAATGTCACTCAATGTCTCTACTGGTATTCTCTTGCTCTTATCATTAATAGATTTTAAAACCTTTTTTTTAGACCTTGGATATCCTGCTGCTAGTTCAGACTTGATAGAATGAACTGTTAAGTCTTGGATGGCTTCCTTCAGTCAGAGAACTACCAGGGCAACTCAACTATCTCTCCATAGTGCTTCTCTGTTGTCTTTGTTGCTATCTTTAAGATATTTTACAGAGTATTTACAAATAATGCTTTGAACCAGAATCAGCTTGATTCAGACAATGTTGCTGCTTTTTAACCTGATTCAGGAATTGGCCCTGATATTAAAAAGACAGAGAAAGTAGAAGTTCTGAAGAAAAATATGAATTGATCCTGTTAACATGTTTGCATGAAAATACCACAACCATTTTCGATGATTAATGTAAATATACTCCCTTATCATCTTACCTGCATCCTTCTGAGACTTTTAGCCATAAATTGTGGCTTACTGAAAATTAATTATATCAAGAGAAACATTTAAAAATCAAGATTAATTGTTCATTAACCTTGCAGCTATTATGGATCTGTGTGATATATTTAAATTTGGTCAGCCACAGACTATAATTTAAAAACTGAGTCTACTTCAGCTGGTTATAAATTGATATTCTATTTGATTACCCATTTCATTCAAATTTTATCCAAGCAAAGCACCATTCCTAAAATCTGAACAGCACTGTTATTTATTTTATATGTATTCTGCTGAATAGAATTAAGGAGACCTATTGAGGGAGGGAGGGAGGGAGGGACTTTATGGTGGACTATGGACTAGACAACCTATTTCTTGGTGTTTAACTGAAAAGTGTGACTGGCATCCTCAACAGACAATATAGTACCAATTAGAGACCAGCCCTCACCAACCTGCACCAATAGGAAACCAAAAGACCAATCAGCTGTCAGAATTCCTGTCTATAAAGACAGGAGTTCAATCAGCTCCTGCTTATTATCTGGTATCTGCATATCAGATCACTTTGCCCCTGAAGATGCCAGCCACAGTTGCTGGTGAAATATCAAGAAATCTGCTAGCTCAAGAAATGTCAGACCATTGTTTAAGCTAGAGGAAGAACAAGTTAAAGAAACTATGATTGCTTGGGGGAGGAATTTTGGATATGGGATTGATTTAGAGCAGGGGTGTCCAACCTTTCACCTTCCCTGGGCCGCATTAGAAGATGAAAATTTGGTTTGGGCCGCACATAAAATAAAATAACAGTAACGATACCTGATCATCCAAAAAAACCATAGAAAACATAGTTAACATATTAAATTTATTTGGAAATGAAGTTAGTGAGATGTTTTATTATTTATTATTAATTATTTATTAAAAATTATTTATTTTTAAAAAGGTTTTTTTTATCACAGTTTTTATCATGGTTTATTTTCCGGCCAAATTTTGCGGGGGGAGGAGAGAAAGCTCGCCCGCCTCGCGCCTACTGTTCCTGCAAATGGCCCGGCTGGATGAGGCAGGTCTGGAAGGCAGAAGCAGCAGCAGCGGCGGGGCAGAAGCCTTCCCCGCTACCGCTGCTGCTTCTGCCTCCACCGCCGCTGCCCCCGCTGCTACTTCTGCCCCCGCCACCATGGCTGCTTCTGCCGCTTCTGCCCCGCTTCTTCCCCGCCGCTGCTTCTGCCCCCCTCCGCCACCACTTTTTCCCCGCCGCTGCTTCTGCCCCCGCCTCCGCTTCTTCCCCTGCCACCGCCGCCGCTTCTGCCCCTGCTGCTGCTTCTGCCCCCGCCGCCGCTGCTTCTTCCCCGCCACCGCAGCTGCTTCTGCCACTTCTGCCCCCGCCGCTACTTCTTCCCCTGCCACCACTTCTGCCCCGCTGCGTTTCTGCCCCCGCCGCCCCGCCACCACCGCTTCTTCCACTGCCACCGCCGCCTTTCTGTCCCGCCGCCACTTCTGCCCCGCTGCTGCTTCTGCCCTGCCGCCGCCACCCCCGCCGCTTCTTCTCCCCCACCGCCGCTGCTTCTGCCCCCACTGTGGGGGCAGCGGTGCGGGGCAGAAGCAGCAGCGGTGGTGGGGGCAGAAGCAGCGCGGCAGTGGGGCAGAAGCAGCAGCAGTGGCGGGGGAAGAAGCGGGGGTGGCGTGGGGGCAGAAGCAGCAGCGGTGGTGGGGGCAGCAGCGGGGGCAGGGGCAGAAGCGGCAGCAGCGGCGGGGGCAGAAGCAGCAGCGGTGGCAGGGGAAGAAGCGGGGGCGGCGGCGGCAACAGCAGGAGGTGGCGCTCTGACGGCGCCCGTCTTTTCTCTTGCTGCTTGGCCTGGCGCTCGCCTCGCCCGGCCTCGCGCCTGCCTCTCCTCCACCTCGCTGGCTCTGGCACGAAGGTTGGGGTGGGCACTGGGCCGCATTACAAGGCGACCTGGGCCGCATGCGGCCCGTGGGCCGCGGGTTGGACAAGCCTGATTTAGAGAAATGGCAAAAATTATGGTCGCAAAATTATAAAATGACAATGTCAACAGCTTATAAAGAAAATCTGTATAAGATGTTTTACAGGTGGCATTTTCCCCCCAACAAGGATAGCAAGAATGTTCAAGAATAAATCTGAAAAATGCTCGAAATGTCATCAGATACTTGGTTCATACTACCATATGTGGTGGACTTGTGAGGATGCTAGAAAATACTGGACTAAAATCCGCATGTGGTTGGAAAAAATGACAAAGAAGCACATAGATTTGAAACTGGAGTTTTTTTTATTGGGAATCTTACCAGATGCATACAGCAAAGATTTGAAATATCTGATTGTAAATGTATTAACTGCGGCTAGGATTGTATTTGCTAAAAATTGGAAAAATGAGAAAATTCCATTGCAGGAAGAAATTATTAAGAAAATATTGGAATGTGCTGAGATGAGTAGATTGACATTTGAAATTAGAGAGCAAGAAGATAAACAATTTTATAAAATTTGGGACCTTTTCTATCAATGGTTGGATGATAAAATACAATAATAGAATATTTAGAATGTTAGATAATAAGGAATATCTTTGTTTTTTCTTTCTTTTTTTTGTTATTTGATTTATTATTTGACATCATATCTATAAAGTGTTTTTTAGGATAGATTTGGTATGATTATATGATTTGTTATATAATAAATTACCTAAATTATAGTTATCTCATAACGTATGAATGAATAAAATTATAGTCAAATGATTTTTTAACAATGATATGAGGACATATAAGTTTGGATTAATAATAAGAGTTATTATGTAACATAACTGTAATTGAGACTATGAAATGAATGCACAAAACTGATGAACCAACCGACACACTGTTTGTATATATGTATGGAAGAGAGCTGATGTTTTTATGTTTTGTTTGTTTTGTTTGTTTTTTAAAAAAATCAATAAAATTGTTTTCAAAAAAAAAAAAAAGAAATGTCAGACCATTGTCTAGACCATGGTCACTAAACCCTGAAGCTCAAAATACAACAGATATCACCCTGCACTAGTATATTAATCTTGAGGGAAACAGGCAAGAACTATTATATAATCTAAGACAGGCAAAATGTATCTTAAATCCGGGAAACAAGGTACTATTTAGAAGAGATTCAGGCAGTCCCATTTCTGATTCCCTGGGATATAATAGCAGAGGTAAAAGCACAATCAAGTTTTTGAGATTTAATATTATAGACCATCTCAAAAAATACAGTTCCAAATTTCCTGTGGAGTCTATTTCCTGATCTGGCTACCCCAAAGGACCGACATCTGCCCTAGGAGCATAAGGAAGAATGAGAAAAGCCTATTATAGTCACACAACTAGACTTGCCAAAATTCTCCTCTAATCTAAATTTCTGCCTGTGTCCCAATGTAGGATTCCCTTGCCTGAACTGTCCATTGATTCATTATTATATGGGAAGGCAACAATGAAATTTACCAAATTAAAAATTCGACCCAAATGATTGTTTATCTAGCAAGGCTGGGCAAATGGAGGAACATAATACAAAGCAACTTGTTTTAATTATTAAAGAGCTATAGAGGTTTTTTTTTTCATATATGCAGGCACAAACACAGGTACTTTTCTCCACTGGGAACAAAAAATGAAGCAATGCATGTACATTGCAGCAGCTATAATGCAACCAGAGAGAAGCAACTTCCAAAAGAACGCTTGCAAATCCTGAAAAAAGATACAGATGCAATGGTGTACTTTGAAGCCTCCCCACTTCAGAGAATTTGCAGAACCATATTTGCTTAGAACATCTGTCAAAGCCAGTTAAGTAGCCTGAAAGATTGCCACATAACCATAACAGCTGTCCTTGTAATTCATTCCAGATACTCTTCTATAAGAGTGATCTCTTTATGGACAAATGAATTCATGTGGCAAAATTAATTCAACCTTGATTTAGTTACA